>NC_000072.6:75924539-76577039 GCF_000001635.26 Mus musculus | reverse complement strand
TTAATTCTATTTATGTATACCATCTATCTATCTATCTATCTATCTATCTATCTATCTATCTATCTATCTATCATCTATCTATCTATCATCTATCTATCTATCTATCTATCTATCTATCTATCTATCTATCTATAATCTACAGATGTTTCTCCTTCCTTGTAGGATATGAATGATACACTAGAAGATTCAGAGAACAAAGGCAACAAAAATGTATTTCTAAAAACTTAAGTTTTACTTTGAGCACTTTAATGAGGATTACACAGGGAGAATTCAGAAAAAAAAACAAAAACAAAAAAACCCCACAAAACAAAAAAATATATCTTTATATCCTTGATATTAATAGAAACGAAGAAACCATTGTATAATATTCTAGGTCCTCCTTTTATTGTGCTCCGAAATTTATGTGGCTATCAGAAAAAATTATTGTAAGGTCTAACAAAAGTCAGAACAAACAACCCAAACATATGTTAGTGAAACACACACACACACACACACACACACACACACCCCTACAGACACACACACACACAAAGACACACACACACACACACACACACACACACACACACCTGCAGACAGACTCACATACTAATTTAAAACATGGCATGCATCATTGCTTAGTACACTAGGGGCTCTGTTTTGTAAGAAATACAAAGGAGAGCACTATATTAGAGATCAATGTAAATGATGAGTCTTAATGAAATATAGATATTAAACATGAAACAAGTAAACAGCAGGGATTAAATAGTCAAATATTGGCAACATTAGAATGACTACCAAAATTATTAAATAATATTTAAAACTTATTCCAGTTTTGATAATGGAAACAAAACTCAAATAGTGATTTCATAGGAAAATAGCCCTTATACACTGCAGAAACCAATCAATCCAACAGGCACTCTACACATGGAAAGGGATTACATATTATTTGCAAGTACACATGAGATTTTTCTCCCAGGTAGATGTAGGTCACAAGCAAGACTGCCCATATGAATTCTTAGGCAGCTTCTAGGACAGTTTTGTACTTTATATTTGTGTCATTTATATCAAACTTTACCTTTTCCCAGAATAATTTTCTTCTTACACAGGAGATCATGCAGGGATTAGAAACTACTAAGGGAAGCAGACAAAGAGAAGAGTGTTCTGCTGTGTACAACAGATTCTTCATCTACTTTTTTCTATTTGGAAAATAGTTTAGATTTATGCACTGCACAAAACACTAAGGTCCTCAAAATTATCTATATCTATACCTATATCTATCTATCTATCTATCTATCTATCTATCTATCTATCTATCTATCTATCTATCTATCGAATATATATGTCCATATATACATGTATACATATATGTGTGTGTGTGTGTGTGTGTGTGTGTGTGTGTGTGTGTGTGTATTAACACTTTTGTCCTAATGTACTAAAGTTTTTTCTAGCACTTGTGAGTTCATAAGAGCTGGAGGATTCATAGAGATCATACAGAATCAGTATTCTAGCTACATCATAATCATTGTAACCCTGAACACAGAGCACACACTATTGCATGATCACACTTGAACACTCATATAGACAGACACCACAAGGAAGCAGGACCAGAGCCATAGGAGAAAAAGTGGGTCGACAGGAGTGAGAAAGAGATAAGAGGGTAATGGGGTGAATATGATCATAAATACATTGTATAAATGTATGAAACTGTCAGGCATTTTAAAAATTAAATATTGAAACAATTTTTTCATGTATAATGAATAAGATGTATAATAAAGCCTTCTATAAATCAGTGAAAGAGAAAGCATTGTACAGTTTAAGAGTCACATTACCAAACTTGCAAAAAAGAAATAAATAGAAATATAGGTCTTTAGTAAAAAACGAGAGTTGTATTGAATCAATCATTCAGACAGATGAGTACAAATTAATAAGCATTGTGTGTGCTGAGAGGATGGTGCCTTCTCATATACCCTATAAAAATGAAGACAGACAATGGGAGAAAACATTTGATGAAACATATGCAAGCTTCAATTCACACATAGTTTGTGCCATCAATTGACTTCCATGATCTATTATATGGAAGCTCAGTATACACTGTTATAAATATATTTTTGTGCATGTGTGTGCACAGTCTGTGTTCTGATATATGTAGAAGCCAGAGGTTGACATGAGGTGTCTTGCTTGATCACTTTTCACCTTATTTTTGAGAAAAGGTCTCCCTCCCACTGTTTCTGAGTTCAACTATTCAGCTAGTCTACCAATTGACGCATGACCAGTGCCTCCCAGTCTCTGCATCTAAGCACTGGGAGTGTATGCAGAGCCAACCACACTTGACTTTTAAGAGGCTCCTAGGTATCCAAATGCAGGTCTTCATGCTTACACAGCAAGTTCAGTCTTCTAGCTCCAAAAAAGTATTTTTATGGAGGTTGTTTGTTGTTTTGTTGTTATGAGTTAGTTGCTGAGTTGAAAATCCAGCAGGCAATATATATATATATATATGCCATATGTGCTTTCATGTCATATGCTTGGAATTATAGTGCTGGGGAGATAGAGAAAGTAGGATCCCTGTGCTCACTGGAGATTCAGTTGATCTAATCACTGAGACTTAGGTGCACTACGAGCCTTGTGTTAAGAAAGAAAAATAAAGTGAAGATACACCAGATATCATCCTCTGACCACACGCACATTCACAATGCACCCTACACACAAAAGTACATAAAATGCATTACATGATGTTAGGAATGAACACAACAAGCTAATAAATATGGATTTCATGTAAAATATATCCATAACATGATTACACCATGAAGTTGAAATCAAACTGTAAAACATTGGCAAACGGTGTGGTTATATTGAGCATATTGATGATATTTTCATACATATGTACATGTATAAGGTTGTATGCATTAAAAAATAGAATCATGTTTTATATATACATATATGTGTACATATATATACATGCACACAAACACACACACACACATACAAACACACACATAAACACACATACACATATACACACACATATATACATACATATATATATATATATACATACACACCTACACATATACACATATATACATATATCCACATATATACACACATATATACATACACATATGCATATTCATATATATATATACTTCTACACTATACACATATAGATTTGTTTTTGGAATGTAAAATTTTATTACTTTCTGTTCTTCCTTAGAAAATATCTACCTGTGTTTTTTAAATTGTGTTTTAGAAAATTTGTCATTTTAAATGAGCTATGCATAATTAAAGTTCCTGTGGTGAAGAGCTGGTTTGGGTAGCCCTCACTTGGTAGAATACTTAATGAATGGTATACTTTATTTTTTTACTGTGTATTAAAGTGGCTCTGGGAAAAAGCCATTGCTTGTTTTCAAACAAAGAAATCACAGGTGTCTCTTTTGAGTAACTTTACATATTAATCAACTGTAAATGGTTGTTTCAACTGTCTTTATGTTCCATTAAGAATGAATCTTCCATGCAGTAAGCCTTGTAACATTGATGTTTATAGGAAGGATCAGGATAAATTCTCTAGTGGACAAAGCACTCAGGACAAGTATATTAAATATTAATCCTGTTATAGTACACAAGTCTAAGGAAAGCTAGTTGCTTATAGATGGCATACACCGGGTAAACTATTGCAACTTACTGCATGGAATAACTTAGAGAAGAAAAAAAAAGAATATGAAGAAATTCTCTTATTTCTTACCTGCTATATTGGTCAGGGTTCTCTAGAGTCACAAAACTTCTGGAAGGAATATACGTGAATTTATTGGCATGTCTTACTGGCTGCGGTCCACCTAATCCAACAATAGCTAGCTGTGCATAGAAGGTGCGAGAATCCAGTAGTTTTCCAGTCACACAAGGCTGCGTGTCTCAGCTAGTCTTCTGCATTTGCCTGACGAGGTAGGATCCAGTGGGAGTCGATGCAATGGATGTGCATGCAAGGCAAGAGCAAGCCGGCAGAGAAGAATGAGACTTCCTTCTACTATGTCCTTCCTTAGGCTTCCAGCAGAAAGTGTGTCCCAGATTAAATGTGGGTTCTACCTCAAGATCTGGATTAAAAGCATAGATCTTGCTGCCTCAAGATCTGGTTCAAAAGCCTGAGTCTTCCAGCCACAAAATCCCATTAAAGGCATTCTGTCTTCCTGCCTCAATATCCCATTGACAGGTAGCCCTCCATTTCTGGATCGTGGTTTATTCCTGATATAGTCAAGTTGATAATCAACAATCGGCATGACACCTGCATCTCTCATTGCCATGACAAAATGCCCAGCTGAAGAAGGCACTGCTTACTTTGGCTCACAATGAGAAGGTACCACCCACCATAAAGAGAAGCCATGACTGCAGAATACCAAGGCAGCTGTTCATTTTATATGCAATGTCAGGAAGCAGAGAGAGATGAATACTTGAACTAAGCGTGTTTTCTCCTTTTTATTCCATCCAGAATGGTACTGACCATATTTATGTTTGATCTGACTTCAGTCAATTCAATGTAGAACCTCCCTCACACACATACCCAAAGGTGTATAAGTTTTCACTGACTCGAGATTAAATCCAACTAGATATTACTGTGAACCATCTCACTGTCTTAATAAAAGTTAAAATAATTAATAAACATATCATAAACACAAATGTAAAGCAGTACTTAAAAAATTACCTATGACATTGTCTTCTTAGACTCCTGCGGTTTTATCCATAGATATGGAAGTTTTCACAGAAAGTAGTATCGACAGGCTAGCTTCAGGGGCTCCCCACAATAAATAGGCCTTGTATGTGAATTCTGATCTTCACGATGATAAACACTTTGATATACTATGGGCAACTCTGCCCCAACATGTTGACCATTTCTTGGTTCCATTCACCCCAAGACTTCTGAAACAGTTTTAACTCTAGTCACAACTTGTCACATCCATCTCTCCCACAGATCAGTAAGCATGGTACTCAGGAACCCTTCCTCTCCCATGAGTGCCAGTTGTTCTTGCTGGCACCTGTTATTTCTTCTTCCCCTTTTCTTCAGCTCAAGAAAAATACCTCCACATGTGTGCAGCAATACAATTTTGTCCACTTCTCTTTTTGCTGTTGTTGTTGTTGTTAGGTTTTAGAAATAAGGATAAGACTTAACCCAAACCCAACAGGAACACACTTTGCAGTTCAAGATAGCCTCAAACTGAACATATCCCTCTGCCTTATCCTTCTGTGTGCTGCAATTACAGGCATGAACACTCTGTTCAGCTTCTTCCGATTTTTTAAATATTTGGCATCTAAAAGTCCAGGTATTGGAATTCTTGTTCACACTTCCCACATTGTAAATTCCAAGTTATTAAAAGTTTAAAACTATAAGGAAATGATGAAATTCATAGAAAAGTTTTCTCCATCTGGAGGTTCATGAATATTATGCCATTCCATTCTCTACTGTTTTTCTTCAACAACTGATCTTACGGCTAAGATTACATATGTGGCTACAGGATCCATCCACTATTATCTAAGCCAAGAAAAGGTCAACATTGCCTTTTTAAGTGCTTATTGATTTGTTTAGAGCCAATTTCTGTTCCCTTCAAAGTAAAATTTCTTAACATAATTGCTCCACTATGCCCTAAAGGGAGAAAAAGAGTTTTGTTTGTCAGAATATTTTCTTTTCTTTTTGTTCCCCTCATTCACTGAAACAATGGCTTTTGAGTGTTAGATTGTAGGCATCTTAGCTCCACCATCCTCCCTCCTCATTGAATTAGTTGGAAGAATTTGTCCCCCCAGCCCTATGGCCCATGCTTCAGTCTGCTTTGGTGTTAGTTGCACAGATTTTATGGCTTTGTGGTATTCAGTCCTCTGGAGTCCAGTTCCAGCTTTGTTTCTGGGCTCCACAGAGCCTTCCTGAGATGACTGGCCAATTCAGCTCTGCAAGGGAAATAATGCTGCATTTACATTTCTGCTTTGTAGCAGGAGCTAATTCGTCAGATGGCAAAGCTCAGAAGTATCATTTACTGTGGCTTCTCTTATAACAGATCCTTTTAATAATTTCAAGAATGTTTCAAAGCAGTAACTCTCTGCTAGCATCCTATTTATACTTATTTGACAATTTTCTAAAAGTTATGAAATACATGATGAAGAGTATATGAAATATATAAAAACAATTTAGAAGAATAAAAACACTAGAGCTGGGAATTCGACTTAATATTAAAGAACTTGACAAATGTGCCAAGCCTGGGGCTTGATCCTCAGCACCTCTAAAAATATAAAAGAAAAATACTTCTGTGCATCTTTGGACTCATTACAGTGTTTAATAAAAACGTTGTTTGTATCCCAGAAACATTTCCTCTGTCTCTGAACATTCACTGCCTCATTTAAACCCTTCCCTTCTTCACATTGCCACTCTACTGATTCTTCATATATACTTCTCTGCATTTCTCTTTATTTCCAATGCTTTCATCTTAACGATATACTGTTTAGTACTGTGTGGGGTTTATTTCTGCAAGTTTGTCTAGCGCTTGTCATTCTTCTTTAATACCACCAATGTGTTCTTTTTGTTTACTTGTTTGTTTGTTTTCCCATTCCATACGTTCCAGTCTGATTTGCAGATGATAGACAGTAGCAGCTATTTTTCACTATGGCAAAAACCTGTGATAAACACCTTAAAGAAGGTAAAATTTATGTTGTCTTATGATTTTAGAAATTCCAGACACAGTATGCTGGCTTCCTTGCTTTCATGGCTGTGGTAAGGTAGGAACATTGTGGAACAAGGGCATTGTAGACAGAAACTGCTCACTTCAGGATGTCTGGGAAGCATAATATGTGATCAAGAGAGCCTAAAAAGACCAAACCTTCCATTTCACAAGTATATTGATAAGATATAATCTTCATAACTTAGTTACCCTTCCATAGCATCAGAAAGCTGAGGCCAAAGGCTTCACTACATATCTCTTGATGTATCATATCATGTTCTGTTATTGTTTTTTAAAAGGATATTACACCTAATGAAGTGTTAATTCTGTCATGTGTATGTATGTATTACATATACATATGTAATTATAAAAGTCATATAATTTTTCCAAACTTAGCTTCTTGTACTGATTTGGTCTAGGTAATGAGATATCTTTGAATGAAGTAGATGAATTATAGACACATTTATCTATCTATCTATATATATATCTATCTATCTATCTATCTATCTATCTATCTATCTATCTATTGCTCTTGTATAAGTTAAACTTTATTTTTGTTTTCTTCTGTATCTGCATGCTGTTATAAATTGAATGTGTCCCTATATACAAGCACATGTTGGGAACTTATTCTCCTATGCCTCTCCCATTATCCCTCTCCTGTGTCTCTCTGAGAATGGAGAGGTTGTACTTGGGTACCACCCCACCTTGGCATATGGACTCACTGTAGGACTAGACACATCATCTCCCACTACTGCCAGATAAGGCAGCCCAGTTAGGTGAAAATAATTCACAGGCAGGCAGTAGAGTTAAAGATAGCCCCCCTCATGAGTTGGGGGACTCACATGGAGTCTAAGTTGCACATCTGTTACATATATGCTGGGGTCTTTGGTCTTTGGTTGATGATTCAGTCTCTGGGAGCCCCTTTTCAATTCCCCTTCCTCTCTCCTACCCATCTAGGTCCCCCTCTTTCTTCCTCCAATGACTGTTTTCTTCTCTATCCCTAGTGGGATAGAAGCATCCTCACTTGGGCCCCTTCACTTGATAATCTTCTTTATCCTAGGTATGCTATACTTTTTTTTTGGCTAATATCCACTTATTAGTGATTACATGCTATGCATGTTCTTTTGTGTCTGAATTACCTCACTCAGGGTGATATTTTCTAGTTCCATCCACTTTGCAAAACTCATGTTGTCATTGTTTTTAATACCTGAACATTATTTTATTGTGTAAATGAACCACATTTTCTGGATCCATTCTTCCATTGTGGAACATCTAGGTTGATTCCCAATTCTGGCTACCACTGATAAGGCATTTATTAGCTATATGCCCAAGACTGGTGAACCTAGGTCCTCAGGTAGATTTATTTCCAATTTTCTGAGGAACCTCCAGATTGATTTCTCAGAGTGGTTGTACCAATTTACAATCCCACCAGCAATGAAAGAGTGTTCCTCTTTCTCCATATCCTCACCAATATGTGCTGTCACCTGAGTTTTTGATCTTAACCATTCTGATTAGTATAAGGTAGAATCTCAGTTTTGTTTTGGTCTGTATTTACCTGACCAGATGATATGATAATATACATAAGCAAGCCCAAAAATTCTACCAGAGAACTTCAACAGCTCATAAACAACTTCATCAGAGTGGCTGGTTATAAAATTACCTCAAACAAATCTGTAGCCTTCCGTTATACAAATGATAAACGGGCTGAGAATGAATGTAAGAAAACAACACCATCCACAATAGTCACAGATAATATAAAATATCTTGGGCTAACTCTTATCAAACAAGTGAAAGATCTGTATGACAATAAACTCAAGTCTTTAAGAAAGAAATCAAAAAAGATCTCAGAAAATGGAGATATCCCATGATTATGGATTAACATAGAAAAAAGGCCATCCTACCAAAAGCAATTCTTCAAAGACATGGAAAGGGCAATTCTCAATTTCATATGAAAACAAACAAACAAAAAACAAAATACCAGGATAGCAAAAACTATTATTAACAATAAAAGAACATCTAGGGTAATCACCATCCTTGACCTCAAGCTTTACCACAGAGCAATAGTGATAAAAACTGCATGATCTTGGTACAACAACAGACAGGTTGATCAATGGATTAGAATTAAAGACCCAGAAATAAAATCACACACTTATGGACACTTGATCTTTGACAAAGAATTAATACACACACATGATAAAAGAAGTCTTCTTCAATAAATGGTGCTATTCTAACTGGCAACACAAAGCTTGCACAAAGCTCAAGTCCAAGTGGGTCAAGAACCTCAACATAAAACCAGATGCACTGAATCTAAGAGAAGAGAAAGTAAGAAAGGGCCTCAAATTCATTGGCATGGTGGTGGGCAGATTTCCTAAATAGAACTCCAGTGGCTCAGACTCTAAGATCAAAAATTGATAAATGGGGCCACATGAAACTGTATGTAAGGCAAAGGACATAGTCAATAGGGAAAATCAGCAACCTATAGATTAGGAAAAAATTGTCACTAACTCCAAAGCTGATAGAGGACTAATATTCAAAATATAAAAAGAACTCAAGAAGGTAATCTCCAAAAAAGATCCAAACAACACAATGAAAAAGTGTGGTATAGGGCTCAACAGAAAATTCACAACAGAGGAATCTCAAATGACCAAGAAGCAGTTAAAGATATATTCATAGCCTTCTTTTTTTAATTTTTAATTTAATTTTATTTTAATTAGGTATTTTCTTCATTTACATTTCCAATGTTATCCCAAAAGTCCCCCATACCCTTCCCCCCACTCCCCTACCCACCCACTCCCACTTCTTGGCCCTGGTGTTCCCCTGTACTGAGACATATAAAGTCTGCAAGACAAATGGGCCTCTCTTTCCACTGATGACCGACTAGGCCATCTTCTGATACATATGCAGCTAGAGACACGAGCTCCAGGGGGTACTGGTTAGTTCATAATGTTGTTCCACCTATAGGGTTTCAGACCCCTTTAGCTCCTTGGGTACTTTCTCTAGCTCCTCCATTGGGGTCTCTGTGATCCACCCAGAAGCTGACTGTGAGTATCCACTTATGTGTTTGCTATGCCCCAGCATAGCCTTACAAGAGACAGCTATATCTGGGTCCTGTCAGCAAAATCATTTTAGTGTATGCAATGGTGTCAGCATTTGGAGGCTGATTATGGGATGGATCCCCAGGTATGGCAGTCTCTAGATGGTCCATCCTTTCATCTCAGCTCCAAACTTTGTCTCAGTAACTCCTTCCATGGATGTTAATTCAATTCTAAGAAGGGGCAAAGTGTCCACACTTTGGTCTTCGTTCTTCTTGAGTTTCATGTGATTTGCAAATTGTATCTTGTACCTTGGGTATTCTAAGTTTCTGGGCTAATATCCACTTATCAGTGAGTACATATCACGTGAGTTCTTTTGTGATTGGGTTACCTCACTCAGGATGATGCCCTCCAGGTCCATCCATTTGCCCAATAATTTCATGAAATAAATCATCCAGAAAATCTTGAAGACTGTTAAAGACCAAACCTAAGAGTAGTAGGAATAGAATAAGTAGACTAGTTTTACCTCGAAGGCCCACAAAATATTTTCAACAAAATCATAGAGGAAAATTCCCCCCAACCTAAAGAAAGAGATGGCTATAAATATAAAGAAGAATCTTATAGAACACCATAAAATTAGAGCAGTAAAAAATAATTCACTCAAAACATCAGAAACAAAATACTAAACATACAGAACAAAGATTATAAAAAGCTGCAGAGGAAAAAGGTTAAGTATCTTATAAAGGGAATACCTACCAGAATTACACTCAACATCTCAATAGAGATGCTAAAAGCCAGAAGTTCCTGGGAAGATGCCTTGCCTCAGAAAACTTTTCAATCACCATAGATGTAAAAAACAAGATTTGTGAAATTCAAGAAGAAGGAAGACCAAAGTGTGGATACTTTACCCCTTCCTAGAAATGGGAACAAAACACCCATGGAAGGAGTTACAGAGACAAAATTTGGAGCTGTGACAAAAAGATGGACCATCTAGTGATTGCCATATGCAGGGATCCATCCCATAATCAGCTTCCAAACGCTGACACCATTGCACACACTAGCAAAATTTTGCTGAAAGGACCCAGATATAGCTCTCTCTTGTGAGACTATGCCGGGGCCTAGCAAACACAGAAGTGGATGATCACAGTCAGCTATTGGATGGATCACACGGCCCCCAATGCAGGAGCTAGAGATATTACCCAAGGAGCTAAAGGGGTCTGCAACCCTATAGGTGGAACAACAATATGAACTAACCAGTACCCCGGAGCTCTTGTCTCTAGCTGCATATGCATCAAAAGATGGCCTAGTCGGCCATCACTGCAAAGAGAGACCCATTGGACTTGCCAACTTTAGATGCCCCAGTACAGGGGAATGCCAGGTCCAAAAAGGGGAAGTGGGTGGGTAGGGAATTGGGGGGGTGGATATGGGGCACCTTTGGGATAGCATTGAAAATGTAAACAAGGAAAATACCTAATTAAAAAAAAATTTAAAAAAACAAGATATTACAGGACAATATCAAATTTAAATAGTATTTATCCAAAAATCAAACCCTACAGAAGATACTAGAAGGAAAAGTTCAACCCCTGGAGGTTAACTACAGCCAAGAAAACAGAGGAAATAACCCTACATCAAAAGAAGGTAAGCATACACACACACACACACACACACACACACACACACACACACACACACACGGAAACAAACATACTACTACCACCAACTTGAAAATCATAGGAATTAATAATGGTTGGTGGTTATTATCTTTCAACATCAATGGACTCAACTCCCCAAGAAAACAACACAGGCTAACAGAATGGATGTGAAATAGGATCCATCATTTTGTTGCACAATAGAGAGTAAAGGTCTACAAAGGTTTTCCAAACAAATGGATCCAAGAAGTAAGCTGAAGTAATCATTTTAATATTTAGTTAAGTAAAAACTCAACAAAAATTAGCCAACAGAGATGATAAAGGACACTTTACACACATCAAAGGAATAATCATCAAAAAGATGCCTTAATTTTGAACAACTATGCCCCAAATATAAGGGCACTTGTATTTGTAAAAGAAATATTGCTAAAGCTTAAATGACACATTGATCCCTATACACTAGTAGTGGGAGACTTCAACACCTGACTCTCACCAATGGGCAGGTCACCTAGACAAAGACTAAATAGAGAAATAATAAATCTAACAGATGTTATGAAACATATAACTGCAGGGATTTCTCCAAACACAAAAGAACGAGAAGAATGCCTTCTTCTCAGATCCTCAAAGAACCTTCTCTAAAATTGAACATATTCATGGTCACAAAGCAAGCCTCAACAGATACAAGAAAATTCAATTAACCCCTTGCTTCTTATTAGACAACTATATATAAAGACTGGACTTAAACAAAGACAGAAACAATAGAAAGCCTAAAACCTCACAGAAACTGAATAACTCTCTACTGAATGATCACTGGGTTAGAGAAGAAACAAAGAAAGAAATTAAAGACTTGCTAGATTTCTGTGAAAATGAAGGTACAGCATATCCAAGCTTATGGTACACAAGAAAGAAGTGTTAACATGACAGTTCATAACATTGAGAACCTTGATAAGGAAACTGGAGAGATCCTATACTAGCAACTTAACAGCACAAATTAAATCTATATAATAAAAAGAAGCACATACATCTAAGTAGATGTCAGGAAGCAATCAAATTCAGGACTGAAATTAATAAATTATAAACAAAGAAAACAATACAAAGAGTCAATGAAACCAAGAGCTAGTTCATTGACAAAATCATTAAGACTAATTTCTGTCATGAATATTGATGCAAAAATACTCAAAGAAATACTTACAAAGTGAATCCAAGAACATTAAAAAAGAATAATAAATAAATAAATAAATAAATAAATAAATAAATAAATAAAAACATGATTCACCATGATAAGCCTCATCCCAGGGATTCAGGGATGTTTTAAGCTACAAAAATCCATCAATATAATCTACCATATAAACAAACTGAAATAATAGAAACCTTATGATTGTACGTTTAGATATTGTAAAGGCCTTTGACAAAATCCAACACCCCTTCATGATTAAAGTCTTGGAGTGATCAGGTATGTAAGACCCATAAAAAATGCACAATATGGTAATCAGCAAGCCAACAGTCAACATCAAATTAAATGGAGAGAAATGGAAAACAATCTCACTAAAATCAGAACAAGACAAGGCTGCCTTCTGTACCTTTTCAATAGAGAACTTGAAGTTCTAGCTAGAGCAATAAGGCAACAAAATGAGATCAAGGAGAAACAAATTTGAAAGGAAAAAGTAAAAACATTGCTATTCACACAAAACATGATAAGTGACCCCAAAAATTCAACCAGAGTACTTCTACAGCTGATAAGAATTTTTATCAAAGTAACTGGATATAAAACTAGCTCAAAAAATTATTAGCCCTCCTTTACATAAATTATAAATGGTTTGAGAAAAAAGTTAGAGAAAAAGCACACTTCAAAATATCCACAAATAATATAAAATATCCTGGTCTAACTCTCACCAAGCAAGTGAAAGACCTCTATGAGAAGAACTTCAAGTCTTTGAAGAAGACATTAGAAGATGAAAATATCTCTTGTTCTCATGGGTTAGTAGAATTAACATAGTAAAAATTGGTTATCTTGCCAAAAGCAATCTACAGATTCAATGCAATTTCCAACAGAATCCCAACAAAATTCTTTTACAGACCTTGAAAGAACAATATTTCAACTAACAAAGAAACCCATTATAGCTAAAACAACCCTGAGCAATAAAAGAACTTCTGGACATAAAAAAAACCCTGATTTCAAGCTGTACTATATACCAATAACAATTTTAAAACCACATGATATTAGCATAAAAACAGGCATGTTGATCAATGTAATAGAACTGAAGATGCAGAAATAAATCCATATACCTATGAACACTTGAATTTTTAAAATGAAGCCAAAAATATACAATGGGGGAAAAGAATCTTCAACAACTTGTACTGATCTATTTCCATGTAGAAGAATGCAAATAGATCCATATTTATCACTCTGCAAACAAATCAAGCTCAAGTGCATTAAAGACTTCTACATTTAAACAAATACACTTTAGTGTATAGAAAATCTGATAAAATTATACACTATACTGATAAAAACCAGATAAAATTTAGTGTATAGTATAAATGTGATAGAAGAGAAAAATGGGAGAATACTCTTGAACACACAGCTACAGGATAGAAATTTCTAAACAGAACACCAACAGCTCAGGCACTAATATCAAAAAATAATAATAGAACCTCATAAAAATTCCTATTGGAGACAAAAAAGCTATACCCTGGAAGATGTCTTCAGCTGCAGTAAGTATGGGAAGTAAGCAAAGCTGGGAAAGACCTTGATTCCAGAACATTCTGCCTTTATACAGTCAAAAGGACAAAATGGCAGCCTAAAGAATGGGAAAAAAATTTTCACTAACCCTACATCTGATAGAGAGCTGATATTCAAAGTATATAAAGAACTCATAAATTAGACACCAATAAATCAAATAACCTAGTTAAAATGGGCAACAGAGCTAAACAGAGAATTCTCAACAGAGGAATCTTTAATGGCTGAAAAAACACTTAAAGATATGTTCAATATCCTTAGTCATCTGGGAACTGCAAATCAAAACTACTCTGAGATCCCATCTCATACCCATCAGAATAGCTAAGATAAAAAAATTCAAGAAACAGTGACTGTTGGCAAGGATGTGGAGTGAAGGGAACACTCCTCCATTGTTGGTGGGAGTGCAAACTTAACCACTTTGGAAATCAATTTGGCTACATCTCAGAAAAGTGGGAATAGTTCTACCTCAAGACCCAGCTATATCATTTCTGGACGTATACCCAAAAGATGCTCCACCATTCCACAAGGATTCTTCTTCAACTTTGTACTTAGCAGCTTTATTCATAATAAGTGAGAAATTGAACACAACCAAGATGTCCCTCAACCGAAGAATGGATATATCAAATGTGATACATTTATACAATGGAGTATTAATCAGCTATTAAAAACAAGGGCATCATGAAACTTGCAGGCAAATGGGTGAATTAGAACATATCTTCTTGAATGAGGTAACCCAGACCCTTAAAGAAACACATGATATTTAGTCAACTATAAGTGTATATTAGCCATATAGTGCAAGATAATGAGCCTACAATCCACAGACCCAAAGAATATAAATAGCAAGGAAAACCAAAGCAGGATACTTGAATCTCAATAAGAAGGGGAAATAAAATAGACATATGGGTGGATGGATGGAGCAAACTGAATGGAAGAGGTGATGGAAAGTGTAACGGGAGAAAACAAGTGTGAGGAGGACTAGGAGAGAGAGAAATGAAATCTTAAGGTGGGGGCATCTCTGGAATGAACTAGAAACCAAGGACAATGGAAACGTCCACAAATCTATGAGGATTATCCTTGCTAAGCCTCCCAGCAATAGGGTCTATGAAACTTGAAATGACTAACTCCTATACCTAATCAGGACTACCAATGGAGGCATGTAGGCATCATCCCAGCCACCAAGTCTTGTACCCACAGTTTGTGCTCCTACAAGATGTGCAAGGAAGTTAGAGAAGAGACTGAGGAAATAGCTAACCAATGACTGGCCCAACTTGAAACACGTGCTATGAAAGAGAACATACTCCAAACACTATTAACAATATTTTGCTATACTGCAGATAGGAGTCTAGCATAACTATCATCTGAGAGCTTCATGCAGCAGCTTATGGAAACAGATGCAGAGACTCACAGCCAAACATTTGGTGGAGCTCAGGAATCTTGTGGAAGATAGGAAGGAAGTATTGAATGAGCAAGAGAGATCAAGATTAGTGCAAATAACCCTACAAAATCATCTATAACCTGGGTGCATATGGGCTCATAGAGACTTAACTACCACAAGTAAACATACTTAAGATGGAACTAGACCTTTTACACATCTGTAACAGATGTACAGGTTGTTCTTCATATGGGACGTCTAACAGCAGGAGCAGGGGCTGTCTCTGACTTTGTTGCCACCTGCCTCTGGAATCCCTTACCCCTAACTGGGATGCCTTATCTAGCCTGAACAGAAGATCCACTTAGTCCTACCTTAACTTGCTAAGTCAAGTGGATTGATATCCACGTGTGTCTTCTGTTCTTTGAGGAGAAAGAGAGGGGAGGGGAAAGGAAAGGACGGGGAGGAAATAAGGGAGAGGAACCTTCAATAGCGATGTAAAGTAAATAAATTAATTTAAAAATTCTCTTAATTTTAATATAGTTGAGCTTATGGCCTATTATAACTGATGTTTAGAGAGATTTTCATTATTAAATCATGAGTTAAAGCTCTAATGCCAGTAGAGAATATTAAAGGCTGCATTTAATCACTGGCTTGAATTCTCTTATTAACAATTGTGTTGAAAATGTGACATCATTGTTTATTGTTCCCTTTTAAAATATTTGTCCCCTGATTCAGTGACATCTCCTCCTTCTTGTTCTATAGGGCTTCATCGCCTAAATAAGATGCCATGTTTTCATGTTTCAGTTAAAACACGTTTTTGTCTGTCATACTTACTCTTCTGTTCTCTTCCCTGGAATATTTCAGAAAACTTTTCACTGTTAGGAACTCATTTACTGTTTCTCATATTAGTCATTATTAGTGTATATTGGTCTCAAACCTCTGTTTTTATAGTCTGGCTGGCTGAATCTTATTTCGTTTCTTCTACACATTTACATCTATATTTTTCCATTTCCTCAGACACTATCATCCATCTCAATTTTCTTCACCCTATGTGAAAGTAATTAATTGTTATTGACAGACTTTAACTCAGAAGATACTTTCACAGCTATCAAAAATAGTTCTAAAAGGAAGGTTATTGGAGTTTTTTTTTCCATTTTTTATTACACAGTTTCTTTATTTACATTTCAAATGTTATCCCCTTTCCCAGTTTCCTTCCCTCTCAGAAATGCCCTATCACATTCTCCCTACCCCCTGCCCCCGCTTCTATGAGGGTGTTCCTCTACCCACTTACACATTCCCACCCCACCCCCACTCTCGATTGCCCTACACTGGGGCATCTATTGAACCTACCTAAGACAAAGGACCTCTCCTCTCATGGACGCATGACAAGGCCATCTTCTGATATATATGCTTCTGGAGCCATGTGTACTCCTTTGATGATGGCTTAGTCCCTGGGAGGTCTGGGAGGGTCTGGTTGGTTGATTTTGTTGTTCTTCCTATGGGGTTGCAAACTCCTTCAACTTTTTCAGTTCCTTCTCTAACTCTATTGGGGACCTCATGCTCAGTCCAATGGTTGGCTGTGAACATCTGCCTCTGTATTTATAAAGCTCTGGCAGGGCCTCCCAGGAGACAGCCATATCAGGCTTCCTTCAGCATGTACTTCTTGGCATCCAGAATAGTGTTTAGATTTGGTAAAAGTATATGGGATGAATCCCCAGGTGGGATGGTCTCTGAGTGGCCTTTCATTCAGTCTCTGCTCTACACTTTATCTCCATAATTGTTCCTGTGAATACTTTGTTTTTTTGTTTGTTTGTTTGGTTGGGTTTTGTTTGTTTGTTTGTTTGTTTTTGTTTTGGGTTTTTTTTTTTTTGGTTTGGTTGGGTTTTTTTTTTTTGGTTTTTTTTTTTGTTTTGTTTTGTTTTGTTTTGTTTTGTTTTGTTTTGTTTGTTTTGTTTTTTTGTTTTTGTTTTGTTTTTTGTTTTTTTTTTTTGAGACAAGGTTTCTCTGTGTACTGTCCTGGAACTCACTCTGTAGACCAGGCTAGCCTCAAACTTAGAAGTCCACCTGCCTCTGCCTCCCAAGGGCTAGGATTAAAGGTGTGCGCCAACACTGCTGTGAGTAATTTGTTCTCCTTCTAAGAAGGACCAAAGCATCCAAACTTCAGTCTTCCTTCTTCTTGAGCTTCATTTGTTCAGTGAATTATATCTTGGATATTTCGAGCTTTTGGGCTAATATCCAATTATAAGTGAGTGCCTAACATGTATATTCTTTTTGTGATTGCCTTATCTCACTGAGGATGATATTTTCAAGTTCCATCAATTTGCCTAAGAATTTCATGAAGTCGTTGTTTTTAATAGCTGAGTAGTACTCCATTGTGTAAATGTATCACATTTCCTGTATCCATTCCTCTGTTGCAGGACATCTGGGTCCTTTTTAGCTTCCAGCTATTATAAATAAGGCTCTTATGAACATAGTGGAGCATGTGTCCTCATTATATGTTGGAAAATCTTTTGGGCATATGTCCAAGAGTAGTATAGCTGTGTTCTCTGGTAATACTATGTCCAGTTTTCTAAGGAATCACCAGACTGATTTCAAGAGTGGTTGTACCAGCTTCAATATCACCAACAATGGAGGAAAATTCCTTTTTCTCCACATCCTTGCCAACATCTTGTGTCACCCGAGTTTTTTATCTTAGCCATTCTGATATGAGGTAGAATCTCAGGGTTGTTTTGATTTGCATTTTCCTGATAACCAAGGATGTTTAAAATTTCTTTAGGTGCTTCTCGGTCATTCAGTATTCTTCAGTTGAGAATCCTTTGTTTAGCTCTGTACCCCATTTTCAATAGGGTTATTTGATTCTCTGGAGTCCAACTTCTTGACTTCTTTGTATGTATTGGATATTAGCCCTCTATCAGATGTAGGGTTGGTAAAAATCATTTCCCAATCTGTTGGTTGACGTTTTGTCCTATTGACAGTGAGATCCTGTTTGTCTATTCTTGATCTTAGAGCATACACCAGTGTTGCTCGTTTCAAGAACTTTTTCCCTGTGCCCATGTATTCATGGCTCTTCCCCACTATCTCTTCTGTTAGTTTCAGTGTCTCTGATTTTATGTGGAGGTCTTTGATCCCCTTGGACTTGAGCTTTGTACAAGGAGATAAGAATGGATCAATTTGCAGTCTTCTACATGATTATCGCCAGTTGAACCAGCACCATTTGTTGAAAATGCTGTCTTTTTCCCGCTGGATGGTTTTAGCTCCCTTGGAAAAGATCAAGTGACTATAGGTGTGTGGGTTAGTTTCTGGGTCTTCAATTCTATTCAATTGTTCAACCTGCCTGTCTCTGTACCAATATCATGCAGTTTTTATCACTATTTCTCTTTAATACACCTTGAGGTCAGGGATGGTGATTCTCCCAAAAGTTCTCTTATTGTTGAGCGTAATTTTTGCTATCCTGGGTTTTTTGCTATTCCAAATTAATTTGAGAATTGTTGTTTCTAACTCTATGAAGAATTGATTTGGAAATTTGATGGGGATTGTGTTGAATCTGTTGATTGCTAGAGCAAAGATTCCCTAGATGTATTTCTTATTCTATTCTTATCCATGTGGACATCCAGGTTTTACAGCATCATTTATTGAATATAATATTATTTTCAGCATGTTTTGACATTTTTTGTTAAATATTAAACTTATAAACTTCATGTAAAAACAACAATAACAATTCGATTGACAGAAACTTTCACACATCCTGAAAATACCAGATAGCATTACAAACACATAAACAAAGCATGCAAAGACTTTATTTCATTTATTCATCTAAAGCTACTCATATACCAGCCATTTGACTCTAAGGACTAAGTAAATTCACAGGTGGTAAGCCTGAGATGAAGTCAGTGTTTATTTCTCATAATCAATTTTATTTAATGTAAATTACCAATAGTTGAATTGGTATTCATTTTCTTCCATCTTGGATCATTCACTTGATCATTTGATGATTTTGCTATTCATAGAATCTCGTTCCAAAACTTCTGAATCATATGCGAATTCTTCCAATAAAAAACTGTCAGTTGAGACAATTGTCATTACAATGAATAAAATTTTCATTGTAGAGAACTGAGATGCTGTAGAAGCTTAGAAGCATTGGGATTTAAAGAACAAATAAGTTGGAGTGAAGATTTGTTATATCAGCATAGATATGTGAAGAAGTAAGGATTAATTTGCTTTGCACCTATTGAGGGAAAACTACTTCCACTTACTGATACCTCTATCAACTAGAATATAAACACAAAGAAATGCTAACATTGGCCCTCATTATGCCAAAGAGTATTATTATACCATCAGATCTGTAATATTATACACATGAACTAATAAAGCAAGTGAGTTTGTACAGTTTAATTACAGATTTTTTCTATTCAATCATTATTCTAATCATTGCTGACAGCATTTGGTTTTGGATTACAAGGCTGCTGTTAATACCTGAATATACTGTAAAAAATATTGACTGTAACATTTAATAAATACTTGCTGAAAGAAATACACACTTTTCTCTCCTTAACCCAGAAATCAGAGATGGTGTTCAATTTTTATATCTGTATAGATTTCAAAGATAAAAGTTCCAGATGCTGAGAGGCAGAGAAGGCAAAAGGGAGTTTCATATCTCATATGTAGAGTGCAGGGTAAGTGCACAGAGGCCTTGGGAGAGAGCCCTGGAGGGCATCAATGATCAGTATGAGTTGGCTAAGGCTAAGTTAGGTTAAGGATGAAATAATTTCTTTATAAACTGAAAGGGATCAAAGCTAAGAAGTCAAATCTGCTGCCAAGTCTGGAGAGAAAACAAAACTGGGAGTAGACATGTAGGTCGAAATGGAAAGGAAAGTAAGATTTATGTATGAAACATCCTGATAGTGTGTGATGTTCTGTAAGAATCTGTTGAACAGTTTACAACTTAATGTGAGAAACAACACATATATGGATTATTATAACAAAATATTTTGTTGTATAATATGAGAAAAGGCATTGTAGAGGGAAAGTAGTCAGTTGGGATAGAGGAAATTAGATCATTGATAGACTTGAGGATACTCCAGGAAGAACAGTTAAAATATCCAAAGAAATTAAAACACAGCAAGATAATGCTTGGAGTAACTGGCAAGTCATGCAACTAGATCGAGGTGCATCAGACACAAATACTATGGCAAGAGAAGAAAGTGAATCTTATCTTTTGGAGAGAGTAGATAATAACTTTTAAGAACACTGAGAACCGAAAAAAAGATGTCTACAGACTTTCAGTAAGTCATTTTCTTTTATCTGTTTTCCTATAAATTAAATCCTCCTCTCTATGTCCCACTTACATCTTGATACTTACCACTTAATATTATTTGAGTTACTTTGGTTTTCGTGTGCTTTATAGTTTTTAAATTTTAAATCAAGTTTTGTTACCATGAAGAACAGTGGGTGTGGGTCAGAGAGAGGTGGCCCAGCTGTTAAAAATGCACTTGTTCTTGGCTAATATCCAATTATCAGTGAATGCATATCAAGAGACTTCTTTTGTGACTGGATTACCTCACTCAGGATGATATCTTCCAGATCCATCCATTTGCCTAAGAATTTCATAAATTCATTGTTTTTAATAGCTGAGTAGTACTCCATTGTGTAAATTTTCTGTATCCATTCCTCTGTTGCAGGACATCTTGGTTCTTTCCAGCTTCTGGCTATTATAAATAAGGCTGCTATGAATATAGTGGAGCATGTGTCCTTATTACCTTGTACCCAAGTAGCTGAAGGGGTCTGCAACCCTATAGGTGGAACAATAATATGAACTAACCAGTATCCCTAGAGCTCATGTCTCTAGCTGCATCACTGGGAAGAGAGGCCCCTAGGTCTTGCAAACTTTATATGCCCCAGTACAGGGGAACACCAAGGCCAAGAAGTGGGAGTGAGTGGGTAGGGAAGCAGGGGGGGGGAGGGTATAGGGGTCTTTCAGGACATCATTTGTAATGTAAATGAAGAAAATAGCTAATCAGCTATTAAAAAGAATGAATTTATGAAATTCCTAGGCAAATGGATGGACCTGGAGAGCATCATCCTGAGTGAGGTAACACAATCACAAAAGAACTCAAATGATATGTACTCACTGATAAGTGGATATTAGCCCAGAAACTTAGTATACCCGAGATATAAGATACAATTTGCAAAACACATGAAACTGAAGAAGAACGAAGACCAAAGTGTGGACACTTTGCCCCTTCTTAGAATTGGAAACAAACACCCATGGAAGGAGTTACAGAGACAAAATTTGGAGCTGAGACAAAAGGAGGGACCATATAGAGACTGCCATATCCAGAGATCCATCCCATAATTAGACTCCAAACGATGACACTATTGCATACACTAGCAAGATTTTGCTGAAAGGACCCTGATATAACTGTCTCTTGTGAGACTATGCCGGGGCCTAGCAAACACATAAGTAGATGCTCACAGTCAGCTATTGGATGGAGCACAGGGCCCCCAATGGAGGAGCTAGAGAAAATATCCAAGGAGCTAAAGAGATCTGCAACCCTGTAGGTGCAACAACATTATGAACTAACCAGTACCCCGGAGCTCTTGACTACTGCATATTTATCAAAAGATGGCCTAGTCGGCCATCACTGGAAAGAGAGGCCCATTGGACACGCAAACTTTACATGCCCCAGTACAGGGGAATGCCAGGGCCAAAAAATGGGATTGGGTGGGTAGGGAAGTGGGGGGAGGGTATGGGGGACTTTTGGGATAGCATTCTAAATGTGATTGAGGAAAATACGTAATAATAAAAAATATTTTTAAAAATTGAATAAAAAAAAAAAAAAAAAACACTTGTTCTTTCGAACATGGTTTGATACCCAGAAACCACATGGCAGCTCAGAACTCTTTGTAACTAGAGTTTCTGGGGGTCCATTTCCCTCTTCTTGTCTGTGGGTACAAGTAAAACACATGGTACTAAGGCATTTGTAGGTAGAATACAGCACATACATACATAACTTTAAATTTTTGTATATATCTTTCCTTTGGTTATATTCATCCTCCATTCTTCTCTTCTCCCCTCCTCCTCACTTCTAATGGGCTTCTTGCTTTTTCCAAATACTCCTTCTTCTTTTATATTGAATATGTTTACATTTACTTATAGATTTATCATATGACAGAAAACTGTATTGCAATCCCTACCCTCTTCTACTCTTCTTGTTTCTCTCATCACTTTAGATTCTTCCTCCTTCCACACAGTTAGCCCTTCTCTTATCACACTATATTTATATACCTACATGTATATTCTTTAAATTATACGAGTAGGTCAAAGTTGAAGGAAAAGTGATAATCATTTATCAATATTAATCTTTTTGAATATGGCTTTTCTTGCTTAACATGATTATTTCCTATATGTTTATTTTCCTGAAAATGATATAATTTCATTTTTCTTTATGACTGAATGAATTTTATTATCTCCATGTACCATATTTTTTTGTCCACTTGTCTGCTGATGAACATGTATGCTACTTCCACATCTTGGTTTCATTATATTCATTATTAATAGTCTCAGAATAAAAGTATTTGTACATGTATTTTTATGGTCAGTTCATGTAGATCCTAGGAGTATTGTAGCTGGGTCCAGTGAAAGCTTTATTTTTAGTTATCTGTGGTAGTCCCATACTTATTTCTATTAATGGAGTTTTCTAACTTAAGAGTTTGTTTAAATTAAAAAAAATGGCCTACTTTTCTTTTTTCTTTTTTTTTTAAATTAGGTATTTTCTGCATTTACATTTCAAATGCTACCCCTTTTCCTAGTTTCCTCTTTGAAAATCCCCTATACGCTCCCCTCTCCTCCTGCTCCTCAACTCATCCATGCCCACTTCCTGTCCCTGACATTCCCCTATACAGGGGCATAGAATCTTCCCAAGACCAAGGGCCTCTCCTTTCATTGATGGCTGACTAGGCCATCTTCTGTTACATATGCAGCTAGAGACACGAGCTCTGCGGGTACTGGTTACTTAATATTTTTTCTCCTATGGGGCTGCAGACCCCTTCAGCTTCTTGGGTACTTTCTCTACCTCCTTCATTGGGGACCCTGTGTTCCATCCAATAGATGACTGTGAGCATCCACTTCTGTATTTGCCAGGCACTGGTATATAGTCTCACAGGAGACAGCTATATCAGGGTCCTGTCAGTAAAATCTTGTTGTCATATGCAATAGTGTCTGGGTTTAGTGGTTGTTTATGGGATGGATCCCCTGGGGGGCAGTCTATTGATAGTCCTTCCTTAGGTCTCAGCTGCAAACTTAGTCTCTGTAACTCCTTCCAAGGCTATTTTGTTCCCCCTTCTAAGAAAGATCAAAGTATCCACACTTTGGTTTCCCTTCTTCTTGAATTTCATGAGTTTTGCAAATTTTATCTTGGGTATCCGATAAAGGACTAATATCCAATATATATAAAGAACTCAAGAAGTTGGACTCCAGAAAACCAAATAACCCTATTAAAAAATGAGGTACAGAGCTAAACAAAGAATTCTCAACTGAGGAATACCGAATGGCTGAGAAGCACCTGAAAAATTGTTCAATATCCTTAATCATCAGGGAAATGCAAATCAAAACAACCCTGAGATTCCACCTCATACCTGTCAGAATGGCAAAAATAAAAAATTCAGTTGACAACAGATGCTGTGGAGGATGTGGAGAACGAGGAACACTTCTCCATTACTGGTGGGATTTCAAGCTGGTACAATCACTCTGGAAGTCAGTTTGGTGGTTCCTTAGAAAATTGGATATAGTACTACAGGAAAATCCAGCAATACCACTCCTGGGCATATACCCAGAAGATGTTCTAACTTGTAATAAGGACATACGCGCCACTATGCTCCAAGTAGCCTTATTTATAATAGCCAGAAGCTGGAAAGAACCCAGATGTCCCTCAACAGAGGAATGTGGTATATTT
Organism: Mus musculus; assembly: GCF_000001635.26. Taxonomy (NCBI): domain Eukaryota; kingdom Metazoa; phylum Chordata; class Mammalia; order Rodentia; family Muridae; genus Mus; species Mus musculus. Next base: position 76,552,627 of record NC_000072.6, on the reverse strand, counting down.
ACACAATGGAGTACTACTCAGCTATTAAAAACAATGAATTTATGAAATTCTTAGGCAAATGGATAGATCTGGAAGATATCATCCTGAGTGAGGTAACCCAATCACAAAAGAACAGACATGATATGCACTCACTGATAAGTGGATATTAGCCCAGAAACATGGCCTACATTTCTTTTTTCCAGAGTTTTCCTGCTCATACCAAATGGCCTTCCAGTTCACTCATTTGTTGAGTAGTTACAACAGGCTTAATGACCACTGGGGAGGCCAGATTGTTCAGCTGTAACTGATGACTGGAAATGGTTGTCTTCTTAATTTATGAAAGAGTTTTGACTTATCCATTTTACTCTTGAATATGAGACCATACTCTGTTGTGTAATTTTCTATGACTAAATTAACATCTTAATCTCATTAATTTTTCAGACAAGGTTAGGTAGAAAAAAAAATAGTAATCATTTGGTGTTATAAAAATTCCAATAAGCGTCTGGTTTACCTTGGGTATGAACTCGGTAGCCAGTCTCACAGCCTCCAGAGGAGGCTCAACTCCCAGGACCTCTAGTATGCCCATGATCTTAGGGTCTGTGGTGAGTAGAACACACAACTGTTCCAACACCACCATGAGTAACTGGAACTAGCAGACTCCAGGGACGCAGGAACCCTGACTGACCTGTGGCTCAGTTTCCTTCTGGTCTGCCCTGGGTTACCTTGGTGCAAACTCTTGGCAGCAAGTACCACAGCCCCCAGAAGAAGCTCTACTCCCAAGTGTTCTAGCACACCCAGGATCACATGATAACAGGATTCCAGGAGCTTGGTCAAACCAGGATTTCAGGGTCTCAGAGGCAGCGTGATTCCCAGAAACTCTGAAACACCCAGAATCTCAGGATAACAGCATCCCAGAATCACAGAATGACAGAAATAGCTGGACTCTGAGGCATTCTGACTCAACCAGGATTATAGGAAGGGCAGGATCGGGTCAGATATAGCAAGGGCAGGGAATACAAGAGATAATCAGATGATGAGAGGCAAGCTTAAGAATATAAGCAACAGGCCGGGCATGGTGGCGCACACCTTTAATCCCAGCACTTGGGAGGTAGAGGCATGTGGATTTCTGAGTTTGAGGCCAGCCTGGTCTACAAAGTGAGTTCCAGGACAGCCCAGGCTATACAGAGAAACCCTGTCTCGAAAAAACAAATATATATATATATATATATATAATCAACAGAAACCAAGGTTACTTGACATTAGCAGAATACAATTCCCCCAGCATAGCAAGTCCTGGATACACCATCACACTGGAATGCAAAGACTCTGATCTAAAGAGACTTCTCATGACAATGACAAAGAATGTTAAGAAAGACATAAATAATTCCCTTAAAGAAATACAGGAGAACACAGGTAAACAGGGAGAATCACTTAAAGAGGAAACACAAAAGTTCCTTAAAGAATTACAGGAAAACACAATAAAACAGGTGAAGGAAATGAACAAAACCATCCAAGATCTAAAAACGGAAGTACAAAAAAATAAAGAAATGGCAAAGGGAGATAACCCTGGAGTTAGAAAACTTGGGAAAGAGATCAGGAGTCATAGATGCAAGCATCACCAACAAAATACAGGAGATAGAAGAGAGAATCTGGGGGCAGAAGATACCTTAGAAAATATTGACACAACAGTCAAAGAAAATGCAGAATGTTCCTAACCAAAAACATTCAGGAAATCCAAGACACAATGAGAAGACCAAACCTGAGGATAATAGGTATAGAAGAGAATGAAGATTCCCAGATTAAAGGGCCAGAAAATATCTTCAACAAAATTAGAGAAGAAAATTTTACTAACCTAGAGAAAGAGATGCCCATGAACATACAAGAAGCTTACAGAACTCCAAATAGACTGTATCAGAAAGGAGATTCCTCCCATCACATAATAATCAAAACACCAAATAAATTAAATAAAGAAAATTAAAAGCAGTAAGGGAAAAAGGTCATGTAACATAAAAAGGCAGACAGACGTATCAGAATTACACAACGTTTCTCACCAGAGATTAAAGCTAGAAGATCCTGGGCAGATGTCATACAGAACCTAAGAGAATATAAATGCCAGCCCCGACTACTATACCAAGCAAACTCTCAATTATTATAGTCAGAGAAAACAAGGTATTCAACAACAAATCAAATTTACACAATATCTTTCCACAAATCCAGACTTACAAAGGATAATAGGTGAAAAACACCAACACAAGGAAGGACACTATACCTGAGAAAAATCAAGAAAGTAATCTTTCAACAAACCCAAAAGAAAATAGGCACACAAACATAATTCCATATCTAAAAACAAACATAATGGGGTAAAAATCACGTTTCCTTAATATCTCTTAAAATCACTGGACTCAGAACCCCAAAAGAAAGACATAGACTAACAGGCTGGATACATAAACAGGACCCAACACTTTGCTGCATACAGGAAACTCACCTCAGTAACAATGACAAACAGTACCTAAGAGTAAAAGGTTACAATACAATCTTCCAAGCAAATGGTCCCAAGGAACAAACTGGATTAGCCATGCTACTATCAAATAAAATCAACTTTCAATCAAAAGTTATCAAAAAGCATAAGGAAGGACACTACATACTGGCCAAAGGAAAAATCTACCAAGATGAACTCTCAATTCTGAACTATGTTCCAAATGCAAGGGCACCCACATTCATTAAAGAAACTTTACTAAAAACATACATCATAAAGCTCAAAACATACATCATACTCCACACAATAATAGTGGAAGACTTTAAAACCTCACTCACAGCAATGGATGGACAGATTATGAAAACAGAAACTAAACAGAGACACAGTGAAACAAGTTGTGAACCAAAAGGATCTAACAGATATTTATAGACCATTTCATCCCAATGCAAAAGAATATAATTTCTTCTCAGCATATGATGGCACCTTCTCCAAAATTGACCATATAATTGGCCACAAAACAGGCCTCAACAGATACAAGAAGATTGAAATAATCCCATGCACCCTATCAGATCATCACAGACTAAAACTGGTCTTAAATTCCAACAAAAACAACAGAAAACAGACATACACATGGAAACTGAGCAACACTCTACTCAATGATAACTTGACCAAGGAAGAAATAACGAAAGAAATTAAAGACTTTTTAGAATTTAATGAAAATGAAAACACATCGTTCTAAAACTTAGGGAACACAATGAAAGCAATGGTAAGAGAAAACTCATAACTCTAAGTGCCTCTAAAACGAAACTGGAAAGAGCGTATACTAGCAGCTTGACAGTTCACCTGAAAGCTCTAGAACAAAAAGATGCAAATTCTCAACAATAAAAGAATCATCATTCCTGACCCCAAGCTCTATTACAGAGCAATAGTGTTAAAATGGGCATGGTATTGGTACAGAGGCAGGCATGAAGATCAATGGAATAGAATTGAAGACCCAGAAATGAACCCACGTACATATGGTCATCCAGTGGAAAAGGGACAGCATTTTTAACAAATGGTGCTGGTTTAACTGGTGGTCAGCATGTAGAAGAATGCAAATCGACCCATTTTTATCTCTTTGTACAAAACATAAATTCAAGTGAATCAAGGACCTCCACATAAAACCAGATACACTGAAATTTATAGAGGAGAAAGTGGGGAAGAGCCTCTAATAAACAAGGAAAAATTCCTGAACAGAGCACCAATGACTTATGCTCTAAGATCAAGAATCGAGAAATGGGACCTCATAAAATTGCAAAGCTTCTGTAAGGCAAAGGACACTGTTCATAAAACAAAATATCAACCAACACATTGGGAAAAGATCTTTACCTATACTACATTCAATAGAGGGCTAATAGCTAATATGTACAAAGACCCCAGGAAGTTAGATACTAGAGAACCAAATAACCCTATTTAAAAATGGGGTACAGAGCTAAACAAAGAATTCTCAACTGAGGAATACCCACTGGCTGAGAAGCACCTAAAAAAATGTTGAACATTCTTAATCATCAGGGAAATGCAAATCAAAAGAACTCTGAGATTCCACCTCACACCAGTGAGAATGGCTAAGACCAAAAACTCAGGTGACAGTAGATGCTAGCGAGGATATAGAGAAAGAGGAACACTTCTTCATTGCTGGTGGAATTGCAAGCTGGCAGAATTGCTTTGGAAATCAGTTTGGTGGTTCCTCAAAAAATTGGACATAGTGCTACCTGAGGACCCAGCTATACCACTCCTGGGCATGTAACCAGAAGATGCTCCAACTCGTAATAAAGACACATGCTCCACTATGTTCATAGCAGCTTTATTTATAATAGCCAGAAGCTGGAAAGAACACAGATGTACTTCAACAGAGGAGTACAGAAAATGTGCTACATTTCTGTAATGGGATCCCCAATGGAGGACTTAGAGAAAGGACTGAAGGAGTGGAAGAGGTTTGCAACCCCATAGGAAGAACATCAACCAACCAGAACCCCTATAGTTACCAGGGATTAAACCATCAATCAAGGAGTACACATGGAGAGACCCATGGCTCCAGCTGCATATGTAGCAAAGGATGCTTTTTTTGGGGGGGGGGGGAGCATCAGTAGGAGGAGAGGCCCTTAATCCTGTAAAGGCTTGATGTCTGATTGTAGGGGACATGGAGGGCAGGTAGGCAGGAGTGAGTGGGTGGGAGATTACCCTCAAAGAATCAGGGGGCAGATGGGATAAGGAGTTTGGGGATGTAGGGGGATAAGGAATGGGGAAAGGGAATAACATTTGAAATGTAAATAATGAAAATATCCAATAAAAAATAGGAAGAAGAATTGCTAAATTAAATAAATAATCTTTAAAATAAAAAAAAAGAGAACTACATCTATTACTTTGTACAACAATATCTTCCACAGATGGAAAATTTTTCACAATGTAAATTTGTACTAGTCAACAACTCATACACTTTAGTACATGTACTACTCAGTGCTCTCTCAGTCTGTTGTATTCCTTATTTTTATTCTTTTATTGAAAATGAACTTTTCATACTATATATGTTTATTATTGGTTTCCTCCCCTTTATTTCTGCCAGCTCCATCTTTATCCCACCCCTTTTCTATCTATACCTTGTTAGAAAACAAGCAGACACCTAAGGGATATGTGTGTGTGTGTTTGTGTGTGTGTGTGTGTGTGTGTGTGTGTGTGTGTGTGTGATAATCACCCTTCTCAGTACCCCTGTACTTCTGATTAAGGATCTCTTCTCTTCCCAAGACTTAATTGCTGTCATCTCCACTTCATAAACTTACTGCTGTAACCTCCACTGAGAAAAACTGTCCTGTTTTATTTATAAACACGTTCTTACCAAAATCCCTGGCTAACAGAAAAAAAAAAAAATTAAATGACTTGAGACATGGTCTCACTCTGTAACCCTGGCTGGCATGAAAAGTTTCTATATAGACCAGTTTGTCTTTAAAATCACAGATATTTTCCTGCCTCTGCCTGTTTAATGCTTGGATTAAAGGCAAAAGCCACAGTGCCTGGCTATTGTAAATTATTTTTACATATTGCTATTCTTGTGATATTTGTTTTGATGGCAAAATAAAGATGGCCTCTCTAGAATCTGCCTTATAGTATGGTGAAAGGATCATGGAAATACATGAGCAAAATCTGTTCATTTTCCAAGCAATTTTGCATTTTTCTCTGTATTTTCCTCCCAATTTTTAGTGGGGATACTTACAGGATATTTACATAAGTTGACCATATATTTATCTTTTATTGTCCAATCTAGTCATCTGTTAAAAGGAAGTAAACACGTAGATGACCACATTTAACAAAGAATATTTTATTGAAGTACCCAGTTGATATCACATTTGTACATCATGAAACAACCCCAGAATCCTTCTCATATCATTCTTGATAATAAAATTAGTGAAATACTTCATTTTATTCTGGGTATCTCTTTGACTCTGCTTTTTACTCTGTAGCCAATTCTGAATGAAATTCTTTGTTATCAAGTGAACTGCAGTGAGAGAAGGGTCATGGCTTTCTCAAGCTAGTCAGCCCCGTGGTAACAGAATATCATGAGTCTTCTGTGTCTCCTCAGGAATTCTTATTACAATTATGAGGGCATAACTTTCAAAACAAAGTCAGGATCTCTTCTTTCACAAAAAGAGGTCTGACAATGTTGCACATTCAGTTGCATTTGTAAGTCATTAACCCTTGGAATGACTCAGTGACCTTGGCTTCCAAGAGAATTAGCCCTGCAGTTATGAGGAACAAAAAAATTATTCCAGCAATGTCATTGACTTTTCAAAAACTTGCCTTTTAACTGGAGGCCAAGATTTGGAGTTTAAAAGTTTGTTGATACTCTGTTGTCTAATAGCATTTAGAAACCATCATAATTTCTTGTACATTAAATTTTCTAAATTCCTTTAAATTAGTGAAACTGGAAATACTACCTTATCTACTACACTGGTGACCACAACATAGGTCGTGAAAAGGTAGCTCTGACGAGGCTAAAGGTGAGGGTTGTGTATAAATTCTCACATAGTAATTCAGATGTATTACATTTTGTCCTAGTGTTCAAAAACAACAGAAGACTAAAGTGGTTTGACTTCAATGATCATACATCTACTCACCTTATTTATTTATTATTATTATTCCCACTTAACTCCATAGTGACTTCCCAGATGAGCTTGTTCTTGGAGAATTTCCCCAATGAATGGACAGATTGTTTTCCATTTTACTCTTTCCCCTAATCTTCAGTGGAAAATAATAATAGGAGAGATATTTTTCTCCCAATTTTTGATAATTTATAGATTCTCAGCATTTTATATTCTATAATGTAATGATGGGAGCATTGAGATTTGATAGATAAAACTCCTTGTATTCACATTTGAACTAAAACATCATTTACAGTATGGTCAAAATAAATAGGTCAGATCTACTGCAAAGACAGACACCTTGTGTATTAGTTAAGCTTTCTATTGCTTTGAAGAGACACCATGACCATTCTTATAAAATAAATATTTAATTGGGGCAGGTTTACAGTTCAGAGGTCCATTATTGTCATGTCAGGAAGCATGGCAGTATGCAGGCAAACATGGTGCTGGAGAGGAGCTAATATTTCTATATCTTGATCCACAGGAAGTAAGGAGAGACTGCTACCCTAGCTTTAGATTGAGTATATGAAGCCTCAAAGCTTGCCTACAGAATGACACACTATTCGCAATAAGGCCATACCTATTCCAACAAGGCCACATTACCTAATATTACCGCTGCATATGGACCAAACAAACATTCAAACACTAGTCTATGCGGTCCATTCTTATTCAAATGACCATACTTTGCATGACAGTCATAGGCAATGTATGATAAAAATATTTCAGGGAAATGCAGATTTCCACCCATTACTCTACCACGTAGTACTCCAGCTGGAGTTAATAATATTTCCAGTTTTCTATACTCTTAATAGTTAGTATAAATATCCATTCTCTTTGCTACGATTTTTATGCACTGGCAAAAGTGCCCTCTGACCTATTTTGTCCTATCTTTTTCAGACCTTATTATTTTGTAGGTTGTTGAGGTTTGTTCTTCTACCTGTATTGTAATGTAAATACTTTTCCCCAAGGCCTGGTTGTCCCCAGGAATGAGAAAATCTGAATGTACACAAATGTTGCTATGTAACATTGCCCCCATGATATCCAGTATTGATTAAATAAAGATGCCAAAATAACAAAGAAACAAAGACTGGGCAAAAGAAACATAGACGGGGTTTGGGATTCTCAGGCTTGGGTTCCGAGGAGTATCACAAGAAGAGAGAAGGCAGAGAAAGAGGAGGAAGCTTCAACGTGGTAGGTGAAACATGAACGGATAGCCATGCGGACTAGCCAATTGTAGTTACAAGCTTCCCAGATGGAACATGGCAAGTTATAACTTGAGTTATTGATGGTAAAACAAATTCAAATAGCATAAATGGTAGATATCTTTCCAACTCTAGTGCTGATTAAGGCTTATTATAAATATAAGGTTTTGTGTCTTTTATCTGGGAACTGAATAATCAAAGGTAGGATAGAAGCTCCAGATTAAGACTAAATATCATCTACAACATTGTGTCTTTCTGATCTTCTATCTTGTAGTGTCCCTTTCTTCTTCATTATGCTATGGTTTCACTGGTCAAAGAGTATGTTTTATTTTTATTGTTGTTGGGGTAGGTGAAGCTTCAATATACCAATTTTTCCTTTGTAGAGCTGTTTCATCTTCACGATGAAAGTATATGCCTCATTACTATGGTGTCAGCTTAGAGTTCTTTTCAAAGATGCCCACTGGGCACTCCAATTTTCTCCATCTTGTCATATTATCCAGTTTTATTCTCTTGTACTTTTATTTCTGTGAAAGATGTTATTTATGACTCATTAATTTTGTTTTCATTGTTATAGTATAAACTTCATATGAACAAGAAATGGGGCTTTACAGTCAATATCACCATTACAGCAAAATTGTCTGACCAAAAATAATTAACAGTAGCTGGAAAGATAGTTCAAAGGTTAGAGGCATTAGTTGACACTGTGACTTTTGTTTAAGCCCAAAACTCCCATAGTGTACAAAGAAAATCAACTCCCATAAGCTGTCCTTTGGGCTTCACATTTGCACTGTGCCATGTGTATATGTGTAAACACCACACACACATACACACACACAAACACACACACAGTCACTTTAAATAGTAACTATTCAGACTCTTAAATACAATAAGAATGAATAAGAAATTGAATGTTTATGATCATTCTCCAGAGACCTCCTTTGTAATGCCTTCAGAAATTTAACATTACTATAAGGATGATAAAACCTGAGTCACTGTTGGGGGATGGAATGTTCTTTTTACAGATGATTCATCTTTAATCAAAAAGCATAGCTTGTCTTTCTTTAACTTCCTTTCCTATTCTCTGATATAAAAGAAAGCTTTTCTTCTGATTACCATCTTTTACTAGGGTAGGATTCCAGGTAGAAAAGAAAATAAGTGGCCAGAACACAGATTATGCTCAAAGTCTTCAAATGTGGATAGCCATTTAAATAAGAGAGACTAATTGGGCCAAAAGATCCAAGGAATAAATACTTTGTCTCCATCTGACTATAAAGTCCCAGGAAACATGCTTTCTGATTATTTCAATATCTTATGGTTATGTGCTAAGTAAATGAATTAACTGGAGGTATGATAATTCACATGTGTTTAACATCTGTGTGTGGATGTGTTATGAGATCCAGGGATCCAGGGAAATGGAGCCAGCAGCTTCAACTGCTCTGAGGTGATTCTCTCAAAAGGAGTTGTGAGTCAGCAGGTGTACTCCACACTTCTTTGACATTTGTGCTGGCAAAACCACGAGTGCGAGATGCTCAAAGAAAAATCAGCTGCTGCTTTTATAAGCAAGAACAAAGCACCCAGCTTTTATTTTAAAAATGCTGCTGGCTAATTTTATCTCTCAGATGTAAAGGCTTGGGGATCAAAATTTCACCTTAATTTATTCAGAATCAGGAAATAGTTGACTTATATCAGTATTTAAGATGAGTGAGTTTGGAGTATATTTTTAAACTATTTATTATTTACATGTGTGTGTGTGTGAGAGAGAGAGACAGAGAGACAGAGGGATAGAGAGAGAGAGAGAGAGAGAGAGAGAGAGAGAGAGAGAGAGAGAGAGAGACAAAGAAACAGAGGGAGAGAGAGAGAGAGAGAGAGAGAGAGAGAGAGAGAGAGAGAGAGATCTCATGTGCACATGCATGCACTTATCTATGTAGTCAAGAACAAAGTGTCAGAATGCTGGGAATTGGATTGAAAGACAGTTCTGGATTACTTGATGTGGATTCTGAGAAACGAACCTTATGCAAGAGGAGTGAGTGTTCTTTACTATGGAACCCACCCTGCAGTACCATACTGTATTTGAAGGTTAGTTGCCCCAAACCGTGTCTGCAAGGTGTTTCCATGATTACAAGGAAGGACTCTAATATTTCACCAATTGGTGTACAAATGATACAAATAGTTGGAGTGCTTTTTGGCAGTTATCAGAAAAGACATCCTTTCTTTGACCAAGAATACATTGAATATTTGATCTATGGATTATGGTAATACAAATTGGACACTCTAGTGTTATTTGTATTCACAAAGAACTGAAAATCAACCTTAAAGTCAGTCAACAGTTAGGAATCTGAGCAGCTGGCTTAGGCATCACAAGAGAAGTTTCCTCCTCCAGCATATGGAAACAGATACTGAGACGCACAGCCAGACATTAGGTGGAGAATGCAAGAGATCTTAGAATGCTCAACCCTAAAAGGGATGTAACCATCAAAGCCCTCCCCTCAGGACTGAAGGAACTGTGGAAAAGGAGGAAGAAAGAGAGGAAAAGCCAGAGGGCATAGAGGACAAGAAAATGAGGCCCTCTAAATCCACAGGTTCCACAAGCATGAATTCTCACAGACTGAGGCAGCATGCACAGGGTCAGGGTTTGCACCTGATGGGATCATAGACTTGAGAGAAGCCCTGGTCCAGAAGCTATTTCAAGTTGATAATCACTTTCAAATGAAAGATTAGTGTTCTCTAAGTCTTACTGAGAAAATAAGCTTTTTTAAATTTTTTTTTTATATTTTGTATTACATATTTTCATCAATTACATTTCCAATGCTATCTCAAAAGTCCCCCATACCCTCCCCGCCACTTCCTTACCCACCCATTCCCATTTTTTTTTTTTTTTTTGGCCCTGGCGTTCCCCTGTACTGGGGCATATAAAGTTTGCGTGTCCAATGGGCCTCTCTTTCCAGTGATGGCCGACTAGGCCATCCTTTGATACATATGCAGCTAGAGTCAAGAGCTCCGGGGTACTGGTTAGTTCATAATGTTGTTCCACCTATAGGGTTGCAGATCCCTTTAGCTCCTTGGGTACTTTATCTAGCTCCTCCATTGGGGCCCTGTGATCCATCCACTAGTTGACTGTGAGCATCCACTTCTGTGTTTGCTAGGCCCCGGCATAGTCTAACAAGAGACAGCTATATCTGGGTCCTTTCAGCAAAATCTTGCTAGTGTATGCAATGGTGTCAACGTTTGGAAGCTGATTATGGGGTGGATCCCTAGATATGGAGGTCTCTAGATGGTCCATCCTTTAGTCACAGCTCCAAACTTTGTCTCTGTAACTCCTTCCATGGGTGTTTTCTTCCAAATTCTAAGGAGAGGCATAGTGTCCACACTTCGGTCTTCATTCTTCTTGAGTTTCATGTTAGTTTCATGTGCAAATTGTATCTTATAATTTGGGTATCCTAAGTTTTGGGCTAATATCCACTTATCAGTGAGTACATATTGTGTGAGTTCCTTTGTGATTGTGTTACCTCACTCAGGATGATGCCCTCCAGGTCCATCCATTTGCCTAGGAATTTCATAAATTCATTCTTTTTAATAGCTGAGTAGTACTCCATTGTGTAAATGTACCACATTTTCTGTATCCATTCCTCTGTTGAGGGGCATCTGGGTTCTTTAAAGCTTCTGGCTATTATAAATAAGGCTGCTATGAACATAGTAGAGTATGTGTCCTTCTTACCGGTTGGGACATCTTCTGGATATAAGCCCAGGAGAGGTATTGCAGGATCCTCCAGTAGTACTATGTCCAATTTTCTGAGGAAACGCCAGACTGATTTCCAGAGTGGTTATAGAAGCTTGCAATCCCACCAACAATGGAGGAGTGTTCCTCTTTCTCCACATCCTTGCCAGCATCTGCTGTCACCTGAATTTTTGATCTTAGCCATTCTGACTAGTGTGAGGTGGAATCTCAGGATTGCTTTGATTTGCATTTCCCTGATGATTAAGGATGTTGAACATTTTTTCAGGTGCTTCTCTGACATTCGGTATTCCTCAGGTGAGAATTCTTTGTTGAGGTCTGAGCCCCATTTTTTATGGGGATATTTGATTTTCTAGAGTCCACTTTCTTGAGTTCTTTATATATATTGGATATTAGTCCCCTATTTGATTTAGGATAGGTAAAGATCCTTTCCCAATCTGTTGGTGGTCTTTTTTCTTATTGACGGTGTCTTTTGCCTTGCAGAAGCTTTGCAGTTTCATGAGGTCCCATTTGTCGTTTCTCGATCTTACAGCACAAGCCATTGCTGTTCTGTTCAGGAATTTTTCCCCTGTACCCATATCTTCAAGGCTTTTCCCCACTTTCTCCTCTATAAGTTTCAGTGTCTCTGGTTTTATGTGAAGTTCCTTGATCCACATAGATTTGACCTTAGTAGAAGGAGATAGGAATGGATCAATTCGCATTCTTCTACATGATAACAACCAGTTGTGCCAGCACCATTTGTTGAAAATGCTGCCTTTCTTCCACTGAATGGTTTTAGCTCCATTGTCAAAGATCAAGTGACCATAGGTGTGTGGGTTCATCTCTGGGTCTTCAATTTTGTTCCATTGGTCTACTTGTCTGTCACTATACCAGTACCATGCAATTTTTATCACAATTTCTCTGTAGTACAGCTTTAGGTCAGGAATGGTGATTCCACCAGAGGTTCTTTTATCCTTGAGAAGTGTTTTTGCTATCCTAGGTTTTTTGCTATTCCAGATGAATTTGCAGATTGCTCTTTCTAGTTCGTTGAAGAATTGTGTTGGAATTTTGATGGGGATTGCATTGAATCTGTAGGTTGCTTTTGGCAAGATAGCCATTTTTACAATATTGATCCTGCCAATCCATGAGCATGAGAGATCTTTCCATCTTCTGAGATCTTTTTAAAATTCTTTCTTCAGAGACTTGAAGTTCTTATCATACAGATCTTTCACTTCCTTAGTTAGAGTCACGCCAAGACATTTTATATTATTTGTGACTATTGAGAAGGGTGTTGTTTCCCTAATTTCTTTCTCAGCCTGTTTATTCTTTGTATAGAGAAAGGCCATTGACTTGTTTGAGTTAATTTTATATCCAGCTACTTCACCAAAGCTGTTTATCAGGTTTAGGATTTCTCTGGTGGAATTTTTAGGGTCACTTATATATACTATCATATCATCTGCAAAACGTGATATTTTGACTTCCAATTTGTATCACCTTGATCTCCTTTTGTTGTCAAATTGCTCTGGCTAGGACTTCAAGTACAATGTTGAATAGGTATGGGGAGAGAGGACAGCCTTGTCTAGTCCCTGATTTTAGTGGGATTGCTTCAAGCTTCTCACCATTTACTTTGATGTTGGCTACTGGTTTGCTGTAGATTGCTTTTATCATGGTTAGGTATGAGCCTTGAATTCCTGATCTTTCCAAGACTTTTATCATGAATGGGTGTTGGATCTTGTCAAATGCTTTTTCGCCATCTAACCAGATGATCATGTGGTTTTTGTCTTTGAGTTTGTTTATATAATGGATTACATTGATGGATTTATATATTAAATTATTTATATATATTAAACCATCCCTACATCCCTGGAATAAAACCTACTTGGTCACCATGGATGATTGCTTTAATGTGTTCTTGGATTCGGTTAGCAAGAATTTTATTGAGTATTTTTGCATCAATATTCATAAGGGAAATTGGTCTGAAGTTCTCTATCTTTGTTGGATCTTTCCGTGGTTTAGTTATCAGAGTAATTGTGGCTTCATAGAATGAGTTGGGTAGAGTTCCTTCTACTTCTATTTTTGGAATAGTTTGTGCAGAAGCAGAATTAGATCTTCTTTGAAGGTTTGGTAGAACTCTGCACTAAACCCATTTGGTCCTGGGCTTTTTTTGGCTGGGAGACTATTAATGACTGCTTCTATTTCTTTAGGGGATATGGAAATGTTTAGATCGTTAACTTGATCCTGATTTAACTTTGGTAACTGGTATCTGTCTAGAAATTTGTCCATTTCGTCCAGGTTTTCCTGTTTTGTTGAGTATAGTCTTCTGTGGAAGGATCTGATGGTGTTTTGGATTTCTTCAGGATCTGTTGTTATGTCTCCCTTTTCATTTCTGATTTTGTTAATTAGGATGTTGTCCCTGTGCCCTCTAGTGAGTCTAGCCAAGGGTTTATCTATCTTGTTGATTTTCCAAAGAACCAACTCCTCGTTTGGTTAATTCTTTGAATAGTTCTTCTTGTTTCCACTTGGTTGATTTCACCCCTGAGTTTGATTATTTCATGCAGTCCACTCCTCTTGGGTGAATTTTCTTCCTTTTTTCCTAGAGCTTTTAGATGTGTTGTCAAGCTGCTAGTGTGTGCTCTCTCCAGTTTCTTCTTGGAGGCACTCAGAGCTATGAGTTTCCTTCTTAGAAATGCTTTCATTGTGTCCCATAGGTTTGGGTATGTTGTGGCTTCATTTTCATTAAACTCTAAAAAGTCCTTAATTTCTTTCTTTATTCCTTCCTTGACCAAGGTATCATTGAGAAGAGTATTATTCAGTTTCCATGTGAAAGTTGGCTTTCCATTATTTATGTTGTTATTGAAGATCAGCCTTAATCCATGGTGGTCTGATAGGATGCATGGGACAATTTCAATATTTTTGTATCTGTTGAGGCCTGTTTTATGACCAATTATATGGTCAATTTTGGAGAAGTTCCCTTGAGGTGCTGAGAAGAAGGTATATCCTTTTGTTTTAGGATAAAACGTTCTGTAGATATCTGTTAAGTCCATTTGTATCATCACTTCTGTTAGTTTCACTGTGTCCCTGTTTAGTTTCTGTTTCCACAATCTGTCTATTGATGAAAGTGGTGTGTTGAAGTCTCCCACTATTATTGTGTGAGGTGCAATGTGTGCTTTGAGCTTTATTAAAGTGTCTTTAATGAATGTGGCTGCCCTTGCATTTGGGGCATAGATATTCAGAATTGAGAGTTCCTCTTGGAGGATTTTACCTTTGATGAGTATGAAGTGTCCCTTTATGAAGTGTCTTTTTTGATAACTTTGGGTTGGAAGTCGATTTTATTTGATATCAGAATGGCTACTCCAGCTTGTTTCTTCAGACCATTTGCTTGGAAAATTGTTTTCCAGCCTTTCACTCTGAGGTAGTGTTTGTCTTTTTCCCTGAGATGTGTTTCCTGTAAGCAGCAGAATGTTGGGTCCTGTTTGTGTAGCCAGTCTGTTAATCTGTCTTTTTATTGGGGAATTGAGTCCATTGATATTAAGAGATATTAAGGAAAAGTAATTGTTGCTTCCTTTTATTTTTGTTGTTAGAATTGGCATTCTGTTCTTGTGGGAGTCTTCTTTTTGGTTCATTGAGTGATTACTTTCTTGCTTTTTCTAGGGCATGATTTCTGTCCTTGTATTTTTTTTTCTGTTATTATCCTTTGAAGGGCTGGATTCGTGTCAAGATAATGTGTGAATTTTGTTTTGTCATGGAATACTTTGGTATCTCCATCAATGGTAATGGAGATTTTGACCGGGTATAGTAGCCTGGGCTGGCATTTGTGTTCTCTTAGTGTCTGTAAAAAACCTGTCCAGGCTCTTCTGGCTTTCATAGTCTCTGGTGAAAAGTCTGGTGTAATTCTGATAGGCCTGCTTTTATATGTTACTTGACCTTTCTCCCTTACTGCTTTTAATATTCTATTTTATTTAGTGCAATTGTTGTTCTGATTTTTATGTGTCGGGAGGAATTTCTTTTCTGGTCCAGTCTATTTGGAGTTCTGTAGGCTTCTTGTATGATCATGGGCATCTCTTTATTTATGTTTGGGAAGTTTTCTTCTATTGTTTTGTTGAAGATATTTGCTGGCCCTTTAAGTTGAAAATCTTCATTCTCTTCAACTCCTATTATCCATAGGTTTGGTCTTCTCATTGTGTCCTGGATTTCCTGGATGTTTTGAGTTAAGATCCTTTTGTATTTTGTATTTTCTTTGATTGTTGTGTCGATACTCTCTATGGAATCTTCTGCACCTGAGATTCTCTCTTCCATCTCTTGTATTCTGTTGCTGAAGCTTGCATCTATGGTTCCAGATTTCTTTCCTAGGGTTTCTATCTCCAATGTTGCCTCACTTTGGGTTTTCTTTATTGTGTCTACTTCCCTTTTTAGGTCTAGTATGGTTTTGTTCATTTCCATCACCTGTTTGGATGTGTTTTCCTGTTTTTCTTTAAGGACTTCTACCTGTTTGGTTGTGTTTTCCTGTTTTTCTTTAAGAACCTGTAACTCTTTAACAGTGTTCTCCTGTATTTCTTTAAGTGAGTTATGAAAGTCCTTCTTGATGACCTCTACCATCATCCTAAGATATGCTTTTAAATCTGGGTCTAGATTTTCGGTTGTGTTGGTGTGCCCAGAACTAGGTTGGGTTGGAGTGGTGAGTTCTGATGATGGTGAGTGGTGTTGATTTCTGTTAGTAGGATTCTTATGTTTGCCTTTCGCCATCTGGTAATCTCTGAAGCTAGCTGTTATAGTTGTCTCTTCTTAGAGCTTGTTCCTCAGGTGACTCTGTTAGACTCTATCAGGAGACCTGGGAGGCTAGCTCTCTCCTTAGTTTCAGTGGTCAGAGTATTCTCTGCAGGCAAGCTCTCTTCTTGCAGGGAAGGTGCCCAGATAGCTGGTGTTCAAGCCTGCCTCCTGTCAGAAGTTGTGTTCCACTCACCAGAAGTCTTAGGATCCAGTGGGGAATCCTGTGTGGGTCCTTGTGGGTGTCCGCAGACTTCGCTGGCAAGGTACCCTGTGTTTGAGTGGACTGGAAGGGACTTGTGCCCCAGCTCAGTCTGGGTTGTCTGCTTCCCTAGTTAATGCAGTCTCAGTTTCCGTGCGATTGGATTGGAGCAGACACAGTGTTCCACTCACCAGAGGTCTTAGGATCCCATGGGAAATCCTGTGTGGGTCCTTGTGGGTGACTGCAGACTCCGCTGGCAAGGCACCTCGGTGCTCAAGTAGACCGGAAGGCCGAAAATAAACTTTTAAGATAGGGTGCATGCCCTTAAGTAGATGGACAACACATAATGAACTTAATGAATCATTCGAAGTTCCTGGTCTCATGATGTGTTTCAAAGCTTTATTACTTTTACTTTTAAATTTTACCTTATTTTTTTAATTGGGTATTTATTTCATTTATGTTTCCAATGCTATCCCAAAAGTCCCCCACACAGTCCCCCACCCACTCCCCCACCCACCCACTCCCACTTCTTGGCCCTGTCGTTCCCCTGTACTGAGGTATATAAAGTTTGCATGACCAATGGGCCTCTCTTTCCACTGATGGCCGACTAGGCCATCTTCTGATTCATATGCATCTAGAGACACAAGCTCCGGGGGGTACTAGTTAGTTCATATTGTTCTTCCACCTATAGGATTGCAGATTCCTTTAGCTCCTTGGGTACTTTCTCTAGCTCCTCCATTGGGGCCCTGTGATCCATCCAATAGCTGACTGTGAACATCCACTTCTGTGTTTGCTAGGCCCCGGCATAGTCTCACAAGAGACAGCTATATCTGGCTCCTTTCAGCAAAATCTTGCTAGTGTATGCAATGGTGTCAGTGTTTGGAAGCTGATTATGGGATGGATCCCAGGATATGGCAGACGCTAGATGGTCCATCCTTTCGTCACAGCTCCAAACTTTGTCTCTGTAACTCCTTCCATGGGTGTTTTGTTCCCAATTCTAAGAAGGGGCAAAGTGTCCATACTTTGGTCTTCGTTCTTCTTGAGTTTCATGCGTTTAGCAAAGTGTATCTTATATCTTGGGTATCCTAAGTTTCTGGGCTAATATCCATTTATTAATGAGTATATATTGTGTGAGTTCATTTGTGATTTGGTTACCTCACTCAGGATGATGCACTCCAGGTCCATCCATTTGTCTAGGAATTTCATAAATTCATTCTTTTTAATAGCTGAGTAGTACTCCATTGTGTAAATGTACCACATTTTCTGTATCCATTCCTCTGTTGAGGGGCATCTGGGTTCTTTCCAGCTTCTGGCTATTATAAATAAGGCCGCTATGAACATTGTGGAGCATGTGTCCTTCTTACCAGTTGGAACATCTTCTGGATATATGCCCAGGAGAGGTATTGCAGGATCCTCCGGTAGTACTATGTCCAATTTTCCGAGGAACCGCCAGACTGAATTCCAGAGTGGTTGTATAAGCTTGCAATCCCACCAACAATGGAGGAGTGTTCCTCTTTCTCCACATCCTTGCCAGCATCTGCTGTCACCTGAATTTTTGATCTTAGCCATTCTGACTGGTGTGAGGTGGAATCTCAGAGTTCTATATACTATTATAAACATGCACATACCACACACACACACACACACACACACACACACACATCCTACAGATCCATTTCGTATATATTATGTCTTTTAGTTTAATGTTTTATAGGATGAACAGGTGGGTTTCTGCATCTATATATTTCCTGTGCCTTTTCTTGTGGTCTTTCCTCTTGTGTGTTTGTCTTGTTTTATTCCAACGTATTAATTTTGTCTTATGTTTTTATATTTTATCTTATTACTATCCCTTATAAGTCTGTATATTTCAAATGGGAGACAGAAAGTGCATAGACACAGATGGAAAGGGAAGTGGAGCACACCTGAGAGTCGAGGGAGGAGAAGTCTTTTCCTCCCAGCATTGTAGAGTTAGATGTCTATGAGTTTGAAGCAAGCCTGTTTGTACTGTTAGTTCCAGGCAAGAAAAGGCTATGTAGTGAAACCTTGTCTCAAAAGTAACAACAAAAGTTTGCATAATATTTATATCTGAAAAATAATATTATGCAGCCACTGGGCTTAGGCACAAATATATGTGTACTGATATAAGAAAATATTAGAGGTACTTGGTGTGAGAAATGTATTCTGTAGTTTTCTTAAGTATAGGACAATAAATTTCTTACTCAAACATGGACAGAATTTTTAATTGTGAAGTCAACCATATTTTGTGAAATCCTCAAAGATAATTAACGGCAGGTCAAAATGAATAAACCCTTTTCTAACAGGAGAGCAAAGCAGAGTGGCCCCTGGAAGAAAGTTCTGGGGTTCTCTAGAGGAGTCACCCTTGACACATTGCTTCAGGCTGACGGTTAAATGGCTGCCACCTGCTTTCTCCCTAGCACACTACTTTTAATGACATGGATTTCCAGTGGCATTTTCACTGGTCTCTTGATAAGAATGAATTACCTGAAACATTTTTACCATTTTGGTGAAAACTCGTCAAGTTCCCTTTATGGGCTACCCTAAGAGAAAAGTATAAATGGAATTTTGCTTTTACCAATTAACTGTACAATCTTGAACATTAAACTGTGACCATGAACTCTGAGACTTCCTTCTGTGGTGCTTTTGGGCCTTTGAATTTATCAACTTGAAGGCCTAGGAGTGCTTGGGTTCATTGGATCCAGAAACTCACTTTAATTGCTGATCGTCAAGGACATAAGAAGAGAAATCACGACTATTCTACTCTCAGGCTGGACAACCAGGAAGTGATGGGCAAAACTTGTGCACAGAAAATGTTTATATGAGTTAATCAATGTGCTTCCCACAGCTCAGGGATTTGTTCATGACACCAATTGCTCTTCCCTAATTGTGAGAAGCAAGCCTTCCCTGTACTGCTAGGAGTATTGCCTTCTTCACTTTTTTTTATTAGATATTTCTTTATTTACATTTCAAATGGTATCCCCTTTCCTAGTTTCCCCTCTGAAAACCCCCTATCCTGTCTGCCCTCCCCTTGCTCACCAACCAAACCACTCCTGTTTCCCTGTCCTGGCATTCCCCTACACTGGCCATCTAGCCTTCTCAGGTCCAAGGTCTTCTCCTCAAATTGATGTCCAACAAGTCCATCTTCTACTACATATGAAGCTGGAGCCATGGGTCCCTCCATGTGTACTCTTTGGTTGGTAGTTTAGTTCCTGGGGTACTGGTTGGTTCATATTGTTGTACCTTCTATGGGACTGCAAACCCCTTCAGCTCCTTCAGTCCTTTCTCTAACTCCTCCATTGGGGACCCTGTGCTCAGTCCAATAGTTGGCAGTGAGCATCCACCTCTGTATTTGTCAGACACTGGCAGAGGCTCTCAAGGAGACAGTTATATCAGGCTCCTGTCAGCAAACACTTCTTGGCATCCACAATAGTGTTGGGTTTAGTAACTGTATATGGGATGGATGCCCAGATGGGGCAGTCTCTGGACGGCCTTTCCTTCAGTCTCTGCTCCACACTTTGTATCTGTATCTCCTCTCATGGGTAATTTGTTCCCCCTTTTAAGAAGAACCAAAGTATACATACTTTGCTCTTCCTTCTTCTTGAACTTCATGTGGTTTGTGAAATGTCTCTTGAGTATTTCAAGCTTCTGCGCTAATATCCACTTATCAGTGAGTGCATATCATGTGTGTTCTTTTGTGATTAGGTTACCTCACTCAGGATTATATTTTCTAGTTCAGTCCATTTGCCTGAGAATTTCATTAATTCATTGTTTTTAATAGCTGAGTAGTACTCCATTGTGTAAATATACCACATTTGCTGTGTCCATTCCTCTGTTGAGGGGCATCTGGGTTCTTTCCAGCTCCTGGCTATTATAAATAAGGCTGCTATGAACATAGTGGAGCATGTGTCTTTATTATGAGTTGGAGCATCTTCTGGGCATATGTACAGTAGTGCTATAGCTGGGTCCTCAGGTAGCACTATGTCCAATTCTCTGAGGAACTGCCAAACTGATTTCCAAAGTGGTTGTACCAGCTTACAATCGCACCAGTGAAGGAGTGTTTCTTTCTCCACATCCTTGCCAGCATCTACTGTCACCTGAGTTTTTGGTCTTAGCCATTCTGACTTGTGAGAGATAGAATCTCAAGGTTGTTTTGATTTGGATTTCCCTGATGACTAAGGATGTTGAACATTTCTTTTGGTTCTTCTCAGCCATTCAGTATTCCTCAGTTGAAAATTCCTTGTTTAGCTCTATACCCCATTTTCAACATGGTTATTTGATTCTCTGGAGTCTAAATTCTTGAATTCTTTGTATATATTGGATATTAGCCCTCTATCAGATGTAGAGTTGGTATAGATCTTTTCCCAATCTGTTGGTTGCCAATTTGTCCTATTGACAGTGTTTTAAATTTACAAGCCCTCTTTTATAAGGTGGGTCCTACAAAGGTGTGCTGGTTTAGGTTCCAGTGTGTTGCACTGCACAGAAAAGTGTCCTTCCATATTTTCTAATGTGGTGGAATAGCTTCTCAGACATCCAGACATCCCCTTTACTCTATTTCCTTACATAGTCTACCCAGTCCTTGGGATATTCATACAACTGAGGTGACATGCTGATACACCTCTTGTCAAACAAAAATTTAAAAAATAACAAATTTACATTTTGCCAGTCATTTCACTTCATAACACACAGTGCTGTATAAATAAAGCAAAGAAGTATATATTTTATACATGCATATATATATGCATACACATACATATATACATAGATATGTAAATATATGCGTGTGGTTTTGCACAGAAGTTTCAAGATGGATAACAAGAAACAGTTTACAGTAGGATTGTGAGAAGGTAGAATTGCAGTTTGGAGCATGGCTCATTTCTGTTCTTAGCTTCTGTTCTATTTTGGTCTTAAATGCCATTATGTTATATAATTTTTATTGTCATAATTGAAAATAGTTTTTATTTAATTGAAGATAGGACTACCAAAAGAAAGAGCTCTCTTTGTAGAAGTTCTTAGATACAGTGCTAACATATCAGCATATTCAGAGTTACTAGGAGGTCCCATGGATTTGATTTTGTGCTCAAACCAAACACAATATGTCTTGAATTCTTTAAGGTATGCTTAGTTTTCTAAAGTATATATAAAGCCTGAAGACACAATCACACACTAGCATGGCATTCATTATTACTTTTTTTTTTCAGATATGGCAGCAAATCTAGGGAACTTAGCTCTGTACACTGGGTAGACTTTAGACATTCATTTGTCATGAAGATCAAGTAACTATATCTGACAACATGAAAATTTATTTAATAAAAACATGTTTGATATCAGCTGAAAAACATACTCCACAGGATTTGCTAGGACTCAAAGAATTAAAAGTGTTGCCTTTAAAGAAATCAGTCAGAGATCCTTTGAAAAATAAAATAAAGTGAATGAAATCTCTGTCTTTAGATTTGATGTTTGGCAATAGGTTCATCATCGCAAGCATGCCTGTGTGTAGAAACAGGCCAATCATGCTAAAACAAAATGAAATTTGAGTATAATATGGATGTACGCATGAATCAACTCTGCTCTTTCATGTAGGGCTGAATGACCCTAGAGTCCATGTGTAGAATTAAACATCCAGCTTTAGTTTTCAGGTGTGATGGTGTGGTCTCCCTGCAGGAGCACTGCAAACAGGGATGCTGCTGAGGATAACCAGCTGAGTCTTTTTCTGTACTCAGGCACCTGTGAGAGGCTAGCAGAGGAGAGCCTACTGCTTTTGATGCATAAATCAGGAAAGTGCAAGAAATTTACATCACAAGAAACTTTCCAACCTGCAGCCAGAACTTCTCTTATCATTAAATGGATCCACTGATACTTGTTTTGATTTAAGCACCAGCTAACTGACACGAGCATCTGCACTCGGCAATCTAGCTCCAACAAGCATAATGAATGCTATCTTTTAATTTTTTATGAAAAGGCTTCATAATATATAATTAAGATGTTTTTTACATGTTCTACTGATGAACCATCTGCAGGTATGACATTTAGCATCTGTACTTAAAAGTAGCCACCTGTTACAGTCTGGCAATCCTACCGGAATCACTTTGGATAAATGAAACTAAGGATCATTTCGGTTCAGGGCTCTTCGTGAATCTATCATCTGCTTGACTTTCTTTTTTTTTTTTTTTGTGGTACAATCTTTTCATGTTTTTAAAGTCACGCCTATTATCAGAAGAAGCTTCCTTTGAAGTAGATGGCTATTAACTCGGAGACCCATCGAGGTGGAGAGAATGAGAAATGATGTCATACTTAAATCTATATACCTATACTATACCACTTCCTTCCACAGTTCAAGGATCAGCATGGGAGAGGGATTGGGAAGAGTAAGGGTCAGTGGGAGAGGATCAATGGAAGGAAACTGTTTCTGGAAACAACAGGGATGCTGCAGAAATCAACTCACTGTGTTTGAAACATCATGCATACTGCCAGGGAAAGCTCAAGCCAGACAAAATCTCAGTAAAGGAAGGGGTGAGTGACACAATGGTCCATTTCTAGATGATGAACTACTTGTAACTGATAGCTGTTGGGCAAGAAGGTGTTAATTTTCTTTAAGAGAAAGACCTATAGTAGGTTTGCCATGCTCCAGTTGATGACTATTCATATAAGAATGTATTAGTAGCACAAGCTGTGCTTGATGTGCACAAAAAATAAAGAACACAAACTGTTTAAGTAGGTAATGGATGGATCTGGGAGGCGTGTGAGAGGGAGGTGAATATAATAAAATATACTTCATGTAATTCTCAAAGGATTAATTAAAAAGTGAAAGAAAACTTTAATCAACCGCATTTGTTTTCAAACCAGTACTTTTCAATTTCATTCATTTACTTCACAATTCGAAAATGTTTAATGTAATTCAGTTACATAATCAATAAATTCTTAATAAATGTATCAAAAGGCAAAGATTTTAGAGGCAACAATTTCACTCCTCTCGCTCTCTTCCTTTTATACCGATGTCAAATAATGTCTTCATCTAAATACTTATACCTTTTAAATTCTGTTTATGACAGCAACATCAAAACTATCTTTTCAAAGCATAAAATAAACATGACATGGTGATTGTGTCTGATCAGTACAGAGATGGGAATTTTACATGAAAGGTAAATCTGCTAATTTTAGAGGATTTTTCAGAGTGAAGTGGAGAATAGGTGAGTTGTGGACATGGCATGACTCTTGGATGGATAAAATTGTGAATGAAGAATTTATAATTGCTGCATAAAGACAGGGAAGCTGTGTATGTTATTCTGCCTTAACCTTAGTTTTACCTCACTGCTCAGGTGAACAGGGAAAGAACTCACAGAGTTCTAACTCTACATTTCACAGAGTCTAAATACTTCTTCATATTATATATGGATAATAACATCAGGAATGTGTTTCTAGTAATAGTGTTTTTTGGTATCAACCAAGACACTAGACTAACATATGGTTCTTTAAAATATTTTAAATAAATTGTAAGCTAATAACCAAAACTGTTATATTTCACATGTAACTGGTAGCTTGTACATGAGATTAAATCTGTAAGTTTATATGCTAATTTCCAGCATAATAAGGTCTTTTGTATTTCGCATGATTTTGTCATCTGTTACCTGAATTTCACTATGGCACACTGATCACTTTACTCATCTGGAACAGTGAACAATTTTGTTGTTATTTAAATATTTTATATGCTAAGGTCATACAACTAGGCAGAAAGTTCCAGAATTCAAGGACACATGTTTATGTACACACATTGTAACATCTTTCTCTCAAGGAAGGTTGTAACATAAGTGGGCAGTTAATGTCAGGGAAGGAAGATGCTTTGAGAGAATACTAGCTAAGGAATCTAGCTGATGATGAGAGTTCATGTTCTAAGAAACTGGAAGTGGCACTTGTTAGGGTGAGATAAACTCCTTATTACAGGGCCCTGTAATAAGAGCAGAGAGCAGATAACAAGGAACTGGTATTGTTTTCATCTCCCAAACACTCTGAGGCAGAGGCTTGTTGAATAAAACGATGGTGGCTTTGCTTGAGCAGTTCAAATCTTCCTTTTTCCTGAGATTCTTATGTAGAAGTTCAGGTATATGATCCATACCCAGTATGTTTATACATGTGTCTATATAGTTCTTCATTGCATGTATTCAATTGACTAGTTGGACTTTGTCTACACTGTGTAGAGAAGCTAGCTAATAGCTTAAGATGAAAATAAACATTAGATGTTGAAATGCTTTGACCAAGTTCACAAAATGTATCTTATCAAATTCAAAATCGTTTCCATGTCTGTCTATATAACTATAGCTAATAGAGTAGGTTATCAGTGCACATTACAATTATATATATTTATGAGTGAATGCTTATATACGTTTTATCATATTTTTTAGTTTTGTGAGAATTTCATTCAATGTGTTTTGATCACATTCATCCCTCCTCCAACTGCTTCCAGACCCACTCTCCTTCCGTATTCATCCAAAATTATTTCTTCTTTTGTAAAACATATAAATTCCAATTTATGGATCTTATGTATTCTTGAATGTTATAAATGTATTTTTATATATGTATATGTATATATATATGTGTGTGTGTGTGTGTGTGTGTACATACATCTTATATAGATGTTCATATATACCATTGTTACATAGTCATAGATATCTGTTATGGTTGATGTAGTGAACTGCACATGGCTACTTCAATTTTAAGATACAGTATATGTGTTCTATTTATTTTACTGTCGTTACAAATGCACAAATTTGCATATGATAGCTAGAGTGATGACATTAACATCCCCTGTTCAGGATTGGTCATGTTAGGAATGCTTTCTGCTCTTCTATAGAACCAGAGTTTGGTACCCAGTGTCCATGTCAGGTTGATCATAATCACCTATAATTCCTGAAGCAGGCTCCAGTGAGTATCTCACACATAGTCATTTACTGATTTTCTGTGCCTCTGCTTAAAGCTGCATCTATGGTTAAAGTTTATACTGTCAAAGACAGTATAACAACTCTAAAGAAATGGGACATATAGAGACAGAAAATTTATAGAGATTTGATTTTTCTTCTCCCCACAGTGACAAGGCATATCAAGAACTTTCCTTCCCCTAGTAGTCAAATGATCTCTCACATCTGAAGGAACCAGGTAACAAATAAGGCCAGTTAGTCTGTAAACCTTAATGTCTACCTGTCAGAAACCCACTTTCTCCAGGAAGGTCATCTCATCAAAATCTTACAATGTCCAACATAGTACCACCACGTGGAGACTAAGCATTCAAACTCATCAGCTTGTGAAGAAAACACACACACACACACACACACACACACACACACACACACACACTCCATTTCTAACAGTATGCAAGATTTTTTAAATGATGTTTATTTAGAAAGAAACAAGAAGAAAGTCAAAGTCCCCAAAAGAGAGTAGACATTAGCACAACCCACCTTGTTTACTATAATCTGTATACCTGAAGAGATAGACCTATCAGTTCAGGCACTGTTGTTTTGAGATTATAGCAATGTCATTTTTTGAAAGCTGGTGCTTCTTTTCTTGTTTTATATACTTTACTCTTTTGGTGATTGGGTAAAGTATTCTGATTTCAAGTAGGATTCCATGTAGTAATATGATATTATCCTGAAGAATAGACCTCTGTTTTGCTATTTGTGTCATGGAGTTGGCCAACTGAAACGAATCCCATTACCTACAATGAACTGTTAGAAACGTATGTATATCTCTAATGTTTCTGTATTAACTGTTGTATCTAACTTTTAGCACCAATTAAGGCAGACTCCAACTTTGTTCAGTAAGTTGAGTCTGACCAGAGACATTCCAAATTAAAGAGGTGTCACAATTTGGTTAGGAAATGTACCCCTAGAAGGTTTGCATGATAAGGTCAGACAAAAGGAGTGTTCATACAAAGAGTTCACACATTAGTCATGCAATAGAGTTTGGTAGAGTCCCCATGGGGCTCTCTAGAGAGCTTCCTAGTCTCATGGATCATTGTCAGTATAATTACTTACATTTCAAACATTTCTCTATGTCTAGGACACCCTTTCAACTCCATGGTATGCGAGGATGAGAGCCGGAGCAGTCAGCCTGGTCCTCTGTACACTCTGCAGATTTGGACAGACCCTATTACTTTGTGTTCATGGCTCCCAGGCACAGAATCTTGCCTGTCCAGCTAAGTTTAATCTACTTATGGAGAAAAGAAGTATGTAGTTATTGTATTTCAGTCTTAGGTAGCCCTACTCCTTTTACACAGTGTCATAGCCATACCTATTCTTCATTAAAGACCACCTATTAGACTTTTTTAAAAATTATTATTGCTTCTGTAAGACTACTTCAAACCAACTGGCTAGAATGAGATAATTTACTGACTGATAGTACTTAAAGTCAGAAGTCTGAAATCAATTTAAGTGCTGTAAAATGAAGGTAATTCTGTATTGCATTGCAATCTGAAGGCCCTGAAGTGGAGCACATTTCCTTTATGTTTGTAGCTTCCAGGGGACAATCCATAGCACTATCCATACTCTTCCTTATATTTTCGAACCCAGAAACATTGTATTTCTCTGACACTTTCCCTGCCATAATTTCTTGCTCCCTGATTAAGTCAGAGGGGAAATTCCTTTGCTTTTAAGGGCTTGTGTGAATAGACTAATGTGACTGAATAACCCTGGATTCTATTTGGAGACCCATTTTTCAAGCAAGATGACATCATTTATCGTACTTTGCTACTGGGGATGGTGGGGCATTTTTCTCCTATTTAAATCAAATGTTTTCTTCTCATTATCTTCTCTCATAAATGTTATCAAATGTCTATTTACTTTATGTATAGCACAAAAAACAAAGAAGCAATTCTTCCTAAGTCATGCTTGATGAATTGGTGAGTTTACTGGGCTTCTGAACAGGAGCATGGATAAAGGTTTACTTACATGTGTGTTGAAGACCAAAACAGCTGTGCCTATGAAAAGTCCTACTCCATCATGGGTAGTTATCTTAAGGAAACTATTCTGGAGTCCAGTTTTCAATTAATTTATCACATTCTTTATACTCTAGAACCTCCAAGTAGTATATGCAGCTATGGGACGGGGGGAATATAGAGTGGGTAGAATCTAGCTTTTATGATCTTATGATCTTCCCTCCTTTTCCTTTACTTGCTGCATTTTAATAAGCCCATTACCATCACAGTAGCTTAGCAATCAATGAGATATTCTTTCATTGCTATGACTACCAAGTCACACATTTCATAGTGTACGACAAAAGCCTATGGTGCATCGTATTAATAGGATGGTTATAAATAGCTGATACAACATGGTCTCAATGGCCACCTTTGGTGCCATGGATCCTCCTGTCTTCACAAACTTTTCTCCCAATTGGCTTCAAGTCCCTAGAAGACATTTCAATGTGTTTCTCGACATTTCCATCATGGATGTAGTTCTACTAATTATTCTGCCTCTGAAGAAAGGAAAATTAATCCTTCCAGTTGCCATGTGCTCGTCTCACCAGGCTTTTTAAGATGTAAAGATGAGTCTGAGTTTACAGTAGATTGACATTTCTGCCCACACTGAATCCTTCTGAGACATGTGAAAAGTCATGATTGTGAAGTTACCACAAGAAAATGCCTATAACAGGAGTGTATGAAGGGAAAACATGTAATTCACATTTAAGGCAGGAAAAATAGATGGGATTTGGGTTCACTCATTGTGGATCAAACTCTTGTGTGTGCAGAATACACATCTCACAATTTTCTACTTTTGTCAGTCATGTCTATAGTAGAGGCAGTGCCCCGTTTTGTAGTGGTTTGAAAGGCATTTGAAAGATTTATCATGCACCCACCAAAATAGGTATAAGTACTAAAGGTGCGTGTTTTCAAAAAGCCCCCAGATATATGAGCTATGCACTCATGATTGAGAGCAAATCGATTAGATCCTAAGAGGGATGAAGACTGCACAGGCCTGAAGGAATACAGCTTATTGTTCATAGAAGATTCAAACCACATCATTGCTGGTCTAGTGCTGGGATTCTGTCAGAGACACAAAATTTTGTACACACTGAATAAGTGGGATCTATGTAGTTAATTGCTACCAAAGGATGCCTAACACTGTAGACAATTTTTTTCCTGGATTCCTTAAAGGCTATAATTCTTTTTTTCATTATTTTAACAAAATCCCTAACAAAATTCAATGTAAAGAAGGAAGGGTTTGTTTTAGTTCAAAGTTTAGGGAACAGCTCATAATAGTTGGGAGCATTTTGGCAGTGAAAGCATCATGAAGTGGTAGTGGCAGGGGCCTGAGGTAGTTGGTCACATGTTTTCTTCCAAGAAGCAGAGACATGAGTGATGGTATTTAGCTCCCTTTGTCTTTTTTTCCCCTCATTAAGTTATTTATTCATTTTACATCTCAATATCAGCAACCCCTCTCTTCCCAGTACCCCCTACAATGATCCTCCCTTCATTCCCCCTCTCCTTCTCTGAGAAAGGGGAGCATCCATCCCCTCTCACACGCCCTGTCCATCAATTCACTCTAGGATCAGATGCATTTTCTCCCATTGAGGCCAGAGAAAGTGACTCAGGTAAAGGAATAAGATTCACAGGCAGGCAACAGATTCAGGGACAGCCTCTGCTCTAGTTGTTGGGGGACCCACATGAAAACAAAACTGTGCAGGGGGAATTTGTACCTTTGTGCAGGGGGTGGGAGCTAGGTCCACCTCACTCTTTGGTTGGTAGTTGAGTCCTTGGGAGCCCCCAAGGTTCCAGGTTAGTTGACTCTGTTGGTCTTCCTGTGGAATCCCAGATCTCATGAAGAGATATTTTATGTTCCTGACATGGAGGGCTCCAGGCCACTGAAGGCTGGAGTCTAGTAGAAATGTCTCGGGGGGATTCAACTGCCTGTGGCATTTGGGAGTGGGCACTACCAAGGTATCCCAGTGAGCTCTCTTTCTTGTCACACAGAGAAAGAGAGGCTCAGGGTGATACAGGGACTGCTTGGAGATGGAGTCTTTTGTGTGAGGTTAGCTGAAGAGCATGTACTCCTGGGAAAGGTTTATGAGAGACTTGGGGACCTGCAGGGTTAGTCGACCATAAGGACCACAGAGCTCCCATTTCTTCCTTTTCTAGTGATCATTCTCAGGGGCCAACATGGGGAGTTCAAGCAGAGGAAAACTTGAGCCTCAATAAAATCAGAAGGCTGGGAATCAGACACAAGAACTGCGGACTTGGGCAAAACCAGAGGCGCAGAAGCAGATTAGCAAGGGAAAGAGGCTCAGGAGAGATTGGTGCCAGTGTCTCTGGGCTGACCATCCTTCCCAGAGCTCCTGTCTCTAGCTGCATATGTAGCAGAAGATGGACTAGTCAGCAATCATTGGGAAGAGAGGCCCCTTGGTCTTGCAAACTTTATATGCCCCACTACAGAGGAACACCAGGACCAAGAAGCGGGAGTGGGTGGGTAGGGGAGCAGGGCAGGGGGTGGGGGGTGTATAGGGAACTTCCGGGATAGCATTTGAAATTTAAGTGAAGAAAATATCTAATTAAAAAAATTGAAAAAAATTCCAATTAGTAGCCCACATAAAGGAAGTGAGGAGTTCTCCATGTGGCTCATAAACCTGGAGAGTTTATGCCTGAGAACAAAGGCTAACAGGCTCTTACAGTCCTGGAGGCTTTCCAGGCGTTGTTTGAAGTAGGTCATAGGAGCTTCCCTGGGAAGTTTTGATTGTCACACTGAATTGATCACATCTCCATTTATCTGACTATCTGATGTGGAAATTTGACTAGAAATTACTGGAGAAGCACAAGTGCTTGGCTTGACCTTGTATGTTTAAACCAGTTCAGTCACCAGGAAGTATGGTCCCTTTGTCTTTTTAAACCAGCCCCAGGACTCCAGATTAAAACTTGATGCTGGCCTACATTCATAGTGGATGTTTCCAGCTAAGGTAAGTCTTTGGGGAAACAACCCCTCAGACATACCCAGGGTTGAGTTTCCTAGGAGACGCTACATCTAGTGAAGTTGACAATGGCAATTAGCCATCATAACATCTCAGAACAAAAATTCTGTTGCCCAGGACCTTGAGTCCTTGATTAAAGCAGACCTCATGAGTAAAGTAAAATATCGCACCATACCATCACTGCAATGGGAGGTTTCCTGTGTTGGCTTAATGTGGTTATGAATTCTCCAGAGTGTTTTGATTCATTCTTCTTTCCTGTATCTTGTCTCCTCATCCTCTTTCTGACAATGTAGTGAGAATGAGCGTGTGTAGCTCATGTTGTCAGGATGCCCTACCTCACACCAGCTCCAAATCAACAAAGCTAAGGACTAAAAATCTTCCCAATAAAACACTGAAGTAAACAATTTCAACTGATTTTAAGTTGTATTAAATATTTTATCTCAGTGATCAAAGTGTGACTAGTTTATTCTCCTACTTGTGTGGGTCTCCCCCAATTAATTGAACATCAACAACAAAAAAAAAAGCTTAATAAGAGAGAATTCTTCCTTCACATAGAATGTTTTCAGGTGGGAATATTTAGTCTATCTTGCTTTGGTACTTGTTGATAAGTTGTACTGAGTCTTCAGAGTGCAGATTTGTTATGAATTTTTAGTGTCTGTAGATATGTGAGTCAATCTCTCATAGTAACTGTCTTTCTCCTTCTTCCACTTTTATTCTCTCCCATATTCCTTTGTCCTTCTATGTACATTTCTCTCTAATTCTCTGTTATTTCTCTTGATAACTTATACTAATACCATCATCAATATTCATGTCTATCCCAAATGTTCTATTTTATATCAAAATAGTGTTATGATGGGTCTCAATTAGCCAAGATATCTGGCATCCTCTTCTGGTCTATTCAGGCAGCAGGCATGCATGTGTAACATAGACATACAAGCAGGCAAAAACTCTCATACACATGAAATAAACATAAATAAATCTTTAAAGGTGTAAAGATAAGCTGGGGAAAGGTGAAAAGATAGTTCAGTAGTTTTGAGAACTGACTGCTGCTTTTTCAAAGGGTCTGGGTTCATTTCCTGTACACACAGGTCACATATAAACAAAGAGACACTTTTTTTGGGGGGGGGTGTTGAAACAGGGTTTCTCTGTTTAGCCCTGACTGTACTGGAACTCACTCTGTAGATCAGGCTGGCCTCAAACTAAGAAATCCACCTGCCTCTGCCTCCCAAGTGCTGGGATTAAAGGCGTGTGCCACTGCTGGGCTTAAAAAGACACATTCTTAAAATAAAATTTAATCTTCATGAATGGATCTAAATTCAGGAATCTAGAAAAATCACAGTGATTTGTATTATCTACTTAACACTTAAAATCAGTTTAAAACCATGTAAAATTGGACCTGGAATGAAGAAATTAAGAATTTTCAGGAAATGACCCTAACAATGGCTGCTGTCAACCAATTAACAGTTGTAATTGATTAGGCATGTATGTCTCTTCACAATTTCTGATGTTCAGGATAAAATCCTTACCAGTTGTTTAATTTGCTTAGCAGATAATAATTCAGTAATATAGTCTTGTGTCCTCTTCCTAGCATTTGCAATTCTGACCTATAACAGGAGAGAGTGATATCTGTACTTGGAGTCTCTGACTCCAAGACTCTTTAAAAAATGATTTATTGCCGGGCAGTGGTGGCACATGCCTTTGATCCCAGTACTTGGGAGGCAGAGGTAGACGGATTTCTGAGTTTGAGGCCAGCCTGGTCTACAGAGTGAGTTCCAGGACAGCCAGGGCTATACAGAGAAACCCTGTATTTATTTATATTTTTATTTTGTGTGCATTAGTGTTTTGTTTGCATGTTTGTCTGTGAGAAGGTGCCAGATCTCTTAGAACTGGATTAACAGGCAGATGTGAGCTACACAAAATAGGTGGTTGAAACAAAACCTGGGTCCTCTGCAAGAGCAGCAAGTGCTTTTAATTCATGATCCATCTCTCCAGTCTTCAGGTGCTCATTATTTAAAACAGTTAAACACTGCGCCAGCTTAATAGAATTAAAATAGTTGATCTTTTTAACTTTTGTCAAATTAGGAATCATCAGCCAGGGAACAAAACCTGTCAGAAATTCATCCTGTCAAGTTCACATTCTCAAACTGCCTATGCCATGAGAACACATGATCTTCATAACACACAGTGAGTATTGTCTCTCCATAGTAGTACTTGGCCTGTAATATGTTTCACGGGCAGTATCTTGAAGACTGGTCCTTTACCAATGTAATCTCTTTAAATGAAAGTGTATGCTTGTCCTATGTTGTTTATTTTTCAAGTGTTTCACAAGACTCAATCATTTTATTTAGTAGAAGAAAAGAACAGAAAACGGTGCCATTAGCTACATTCATCAAGTCTTTCTCTAATTGAGTTTAAGAATATAAATGAGTAGGTTTTGAGATAATAAAACAAAAACATATAATATAAATTTAAAAGCATACACAAAAATATCAAAAATATGATAAAGAATATCAATATCCATATTGATAAACAAGAAAAGATAAAAGCAATGTGAGAATGCTTACATCTGCCAAAGGAGATTTCAATTCTGTCCCTAGTGGAAATAACTAAATTAGTGTTTACAGCTGGTGGTGGGGGGATAGAACACGTTATTATAAAGTCTATCATATGTAAAATATTATATCATTATGTAATAGTAGACCATGACATGCTATGGCTCAAAAATATAAGAAAAAGGATAGCTACTACATGAAAATACATAAATGATAAGTCAACAATAGTTATAATTAAATCAGAACACATTACTGGCTAGATATTTTGACACACCTATAATCGTGTTATATACCAGCCTCTGGGTACTCCTGTAAGGGTTTATAGAGATCACCTTTGAGATTATAGATTCACCTTTGAGAATATCTGTTTGGGATTGTTTTGATTACATTGATAGGTAGGTAGGTAGGTAGGTAGGTAGATAGATAGATAGATAGATAGATAGATAGATAGATAGATAGAAAGATAGAAGGATAGATAGATAGGAAGGCCCATCTTATCGGTGGATGAGACCATTTCCTGGATGGGGCTGATTCTTTGCTGTATAAAATGGAGACAGCAAGGTGAGCAATTCTGCATGCATTCATGGTCTCTTCTGGCAGTGCACATAACCTGACTAGCTGCCTACAGGTCCAGCAGCTGCGATTTCTCCACCATTATAAACTATAACATTTTGAGTTGTCATATTATTTTATCATTGTACCAGGAAAAGAAACCTAGATAACCATCAGAAATAAACAAATTCAAAATATTTACTCAAGAGAGATGGAAATTCTAAAAATAATTAAGGAAGTTATAAAAGAAATTAAAATAAAAATATGGATACTTAGAACCATGAACAAAAACATCTTTACAAACTTGTGACTGACAGCTGTGTAAACTATGCTCACGATACTCCACATACAAAGAATAGACTCTCACATTGCATAACATTTAAAGTCAACTTTATTCTATCCTTAATATATTCATTCCAAGTAAGAGACAAAGGAAGATTAAATATAAAGAATGAAAAATTATATACTGTGTGAAATCTAAAAAGTAAGAAGGAAAATACCTGATGCTCAATGGTGGGTCTCATGGCTACAAATGCCTAACTCTGAGCTCACTCTTGTCAGCAGAGAGGTGGGGAGTATGACAGCTACTT
Organism: Mus musculus; assembly: GCF_000001635.26. Taxonomy (NCBI): domain Eukaryota; kingdom Metazoa; phylum Chordata; class Mammalia; order Rodentia; family Muridae; genus Mus; species Mus musculus. The sequence continues at coordinate 76,518,464 of NC_000072.6, read as the reverse complement.
AATATTAAACAAATCTTAGAACTAGGAACATCACTGAATTAAAAGGATTAAGTCAGAAATAGCCCACAATGTGTCTGACAACTCCCTTATACAAGACAGAGCTTAGAGATACATACAACAAAACAAGCAAAATTAAAAGTAGAAAAGTAGAGGAGGAGAAGCCTGCAAATACAGCTGCTGTTTAAAACAAATGACTCCAAGTTCCTAAGAGAAAAGGAGATAGGAGAATTCACAGAGATATACCAAAACAGAGGAAAGTTATTAAGTTACTGATTTTATCCACAATGGTAAAGCATCCCCCTCCCCTACCCAATAGCAGAACTCATTGCTTTGAATTCATCTATGAGAGCTCAGTTCATAGGTGAAACTGTTTGTTACCACTGTAGACAAATAACACACAGTATCTCTCCTTACATCTTACAGCTTCGTCAAGTTGGTTGATTGCTCACAGATGTAATTGAATCTGGGGGTCAAAAGTAATTTTTCAACAGTAAATGTTTTCTAAGTGTGTAACAATTAAAATTAATTTAAATTAAGTGGATAAAGGATCTAGGGTGATATTGGCAGGGCTCTCTCTTGTTGTATGTCACGATTTCACTGTCACCTTGATTGAGCAAGCTCACTCTGCACAGTGTGACATCACATCACACAAGTCAAAAGATGCTACCCGAAACACCTTGACTCAGATTCAGGATCATTGTAAATTATGTATTAAAGTATTTTTATCTTACATTTTCCTAGTATGGAATTCTGCTTTCATCTTTAATAAATGGTAAGTATTATATATCAAAATATTGTTCTAAAACATATTTGGTTATATAACCACTTCATATACTTGTAGAACTGTGGTCATATACATTTTCCCTAGTCAAAATGGGTCACAAGTAGAAAATGTTGAAAAGCTTTGTTGCATTTGTCACAGAAAGTTATATTAGTAGTTACACATCATAAGGATTTCTGGAAAATCAGAAACCACCTGAAAATGTGAAACCTTATTTCTTAATCCATGGGCAACAAAAAACCAAACTGAACATAACCAATCACAAGGATTGCACTTTGGTTTTCAAGTGCAAGAAAAAAATGTGTGGTGCAGCTAAAGTGCTTATAAAGAGATATTTATCACTCTAAGGGTTAATGGTAGAAAAGAGATATCTCAAAAAAATTCTTTAAGCTCATATTATAGAAAGTGAGAGAAGAGCATATTTTATCATAAAAAACTGGAATAAAACAAACAAAATATGAATAAAATAAAACAGAAAAGAAACATTGATAAAATTTAATGCAGATAAAATTGTATTGTTTCTTTCAAAGGAGTAATATAATTGATGAATATTAAGACAAATTGATTAATAAGAAGTAAAAAAAATCAGATTCGTGGAGGGAATATGACCTCAGAACCCAGAGCCCATGAATCCTCTGCTTCAGGCCTTTGAAAAGGGTTAACAGCATCCATGATGTCAACCCAGTAGATGCCAGTACCAACCCCCATATTCTTGACAAGGAAAATTTGTCCATAGACATTGCTAATATCTCTTGAGGCAAAACCATCCCTAGTTGAAAACTAACTCTACAAAGTAGAGTAGATAAGGTTATATTTTAAACAAGATTTTGAGAATACATTCAGATAAAAATTCATTGAAAAAATTACTGAATGTATTCAAGAAGAAAATCAACATAGACTTTCAACAATTAAATATGATGTAACTTGTCTGAAATTTATTCTGTAATAAATGGAGATAAAAACTGCTAATGAGTCATTGCTTCTCAGAATAGTTTTCACTACCCCTGATAGTGTGTGACAAAAGAACAAAGGAGAATATGGAGAATGAGCAGAAGCTAACAGCTTCTGAGCTGGGCTCTTAGATCAGCCAGAGCTTATAATTGGAGTTCTCAGAAAAGATTTTCTAAGGCAAAAATATAAAAACATCCTGATCATGGTGTAAAATGTTCTTATAATGAATGGACCTTTAATAGATTTAAAAATATAAACAGTACCTATTAGAAAACAAAATATTGCAATTGAAAAGTGAATAGTGTGTGTATTACAAATAAAATGTTCTAAGTGGCTTTAGAAGCAGAAAGGGCATTTATGAGGAAAAAAAATATTAAGCATGAAAATGGAAAAAAGTCATCAAGAAAAATGACAGATTAAAGATGAAGGAAAAAACTCAAATTCCAGCCACATGGACAACAATATACATCATTTGTTCTTAAGGGGATTCAAGTTCAAATCATGAGACATACTTAATAGCCATTAGAGATATTGAAAGCAAAATAATGCAATTAAGGCTAACAATGGGCATGTAGCATTTGAAGTAAATAGTACTTTTACATGCTTTCATAGAACTCTGCAAATTTCAACACAGACAGATACATACCAGTTCAACTTCTTCAGATGTCTTCTGAGAGGCTCCACCCAGCAACTGCCTGAAACATGTGCAAATACCCAGAGCCAAACATTAGATGGAGCTCTCGAAGTCTTCTGGAAAAGTTAGGGGAAGGATTGAGGAACCCAAGTGGGATAGAGGATACTCAGAAAGACCAACAGAGGTCTAGAGACTGAGAGCATAAATGGGCCAGTCCTAGTCCCCCTACAAATGTGTAGCAGATGTCCAGCCTGGTCTTCATGTGGGTCCCCCAAGAACTGGAGTGGGGACTGTTCCAGACTTTGTTCCCTGCCTGTGAATCCTGTACCCCTAACTGGGTTGTCTTGTCTGGCCTCAGTGAGAAAGGAATACCTAGTACTGCAGTGACTGAAGGTTCCAGGGTGGGTTGGTTCCCCAGAAGAGACCTCCCTCTTCTCAGAAGTAAAGGGGTGGGGGGCTAAGAGAAGGAACAGTATGAAGGGGAGAACTGGGGATTGCCATCAGGATGTAAAGTGAATAGATAGAAAGGAAGGAAGGAAGGAAGGAAAGAAGGAAGAAAGAAAGAAAGAAAGAAAGAAAGAAAGAAAGAAAGAAAGAAAGAAAGAAAGAAAGAAAATAATTTAACAAAAAAGAGAAACATGAGGACATTTGCCCTGCAATATCTTATTCACACTGAACACAAAAATGAGAACAACCAAAATGGCCATCAATAACTGAATATATAATCTTCCTTTATTAATTATTATTATCATTTAGTCAAGGGAAATGTTAATATTATACACAAACATGTAAATTTCTATAACAGAAATATCCTTTCACTACCCTAACATAATACCATTTCAATATTAATTATTCTACAGACAGTTTTTTAAAAAAGAATTATATACAGGGTCAATATTTCAACAATGTTATTATTTTGAGAAATATGGCTATTGATTTAGCAAAATAATGAAAATATATTTACTTTAAAGGTTTGTTCTAATTATGTATATATGTGTGAGTGTGTTTTTGTACATGAGTGTAAGTGCCAGAAAAAGCCAGAGAGGGCATCAGAGTCCCCACAAGCTGGAGTTTTGAGAGGTTGTGAAAATCCTGATACGGGTTGTGAGAACCCAACTAGGGTCCTCATCAACAGCAGCAAGAGATCTTAATAACTGAGCCATCTCTTTAGGGACTGATTACCTATATATTAAACAAACAAACAAAACAAAAACAAAAAAAAAACACCCTTTTTTCCACATGTGTAGAGAATGGTGCATACATATTTTAATAACATATAAATTTGTTCTTTGATAATTTCATGCAAATATATATATATATATATATATATATGTTGCGACCTGGCCAGCAGCTCACATGTCCGGGTTTGAGCCTGGGAGGCAACCTGGAGCTGAAAGAAAAGAGGGAACCTAGGCGGGTCGAGTAATGGAACTAAGCCATGTTAGTCTGTTCAAGGTTCAAATGTTTAATGGCGACTGCGCTTATAAAAAGTGGGGAAAGCCCATTCTCGCCAATTTATCTTTGGAGCCTGGAACCAGCTGCAGGTGATGATGCAGGTAGTCTCTGAACTAGCTCTTGGGTCTCTCAGCAGGTAGCAGTATCTTGAAGAGGAACAGTGACAGTGGCTGAGGAATCTAGGGAATAAGACTCCACCTTAGGTAATCTCCTTAGTGACAACAAAGTCAAGGTCTGGCTCAGCCTGACCTGCTGTGGGAGGTTACACGTGTGTGTGTGTGTGTGTGTGTGTGTGTGTGTGTGTGTGTGTGTGTAATATTCTGTAGAATATTTTTCAGAAATATAAATAAATACGAGACATGCAACAACTTGAGTGAATTCCCAAATCACTACATGAATAAATGAACACTGGAGCAAATATGTTGGATGGTTTAAGTCTGATGAAAAATAAACTGACACACAGTAATCACGATCAGGTTAGTGATAGCTGTAGACAAGTATAAGAGTAAGAAAAAAGCCTCAAACAGAGAAAACAGGTCTTCCTATAAAGGCCTAACCAGTTGACTTCACTAGTCAACTCTTTGAAACATCTAATACAAGAATAATATCGAGACTGTGGAAAATTATTTAAAACGTAGAATATTTTCCACACTATTTATGAAGGAGGTCATATTACCTTAAAGCTAACACCGAACAAAGATATTTCCAGGAAATATTGAAGGTAATATCTTTTCTAAACACAAATGTAACAATCCTTTAAGAACATTAGCAAACTAAATCCAGCAATATAGTAAAAGGGCAATACTGCTTGATAAAATAGAGATTATCCTTGGCATCAAAGTTTACTTAACATTTAGAAAATAATATAATCCACGATATTAACATAAAAAGTATAAACATGATATCTCATTATATCACAAAAGAGGATTTCATTAAGTCAACCATTATCATGTTTTTACAAAACCCCACCAAATGTCCTCTCAGTAAATTAGCTATTGAAAGGAAATCCCTCAGCCTCCAGCTGAGTGTATGTGAAAAGCTAATAGATAATATTATAAATAATGGCAAGTGATTGAGAGCTCCCCAATGGGAAATCAAAGCCAGGGTGTTCCCACTTTTCATTTCTGTTTAGTATTTAATGAAGGATGAGCTGTAAGTATCAGATAGATATAGGAATCAAAGCAACAGGCAACAACAACAATAACAACAACCAAACAAACCAAGAAAAAAAGAAAAAAAATGAATTAAATCACATTTGTTTTGATTGTTTCATTGGATACTTTTTTGTTGTTATGACCACAAATGTCTTGGAGAAGGAGTTTACTGTGAATGTACAGTTAGAGTCCCTATAGCAGGGGATGCATTGCAACAATCAGCCAGAACAGGAAGCTGAGAGATCACACTTTCAAGCTGAAACACAAAGCTTAGGAGACAAACAGGAAGTAGGAGAGGCCATGACCCCGAAGCCCAACCCCATGACATACTTCCTTCAACAAGACCCCACCTCCTGAAAGTTCAAAAAGCTCCCCAAAGTACATCATTAGCATGTCCTGTTAACACACATGAACCTTTGGGGAGCATTTCTCAGTCAAACCACAATAATTAAGAATTTAGAAAACTTAAAAATTATATAAAAACAATAGATTAGTATACCAATTAGTACAATTAGTAAACCAGTCTTGCAAGATGAATATAAAAGGATCAATTGTATTTCTATGTGACAGGAACATTAAAAAAAAAAAAAGGTCCAAAATTTAAAGTGCCACATTCAGAACTTAGGTATTGAAATTTAAAAACAAAATAGAGCCAAATGAAAAGGATTATATAGATGGACAGACTTATGACTGTCGATGCACACAGGTGCTATGTTGAGATAGCAGCTTTTTCTGGAATTTTATGGAACACTTTGAAGAATAACAACTCTAAAAGATTTTGTATAGAAATTAATTATGAAATGAAAATTACAGAAAAGACAAAAAATGGTTTTTGAGTATACAGAACATTGACTTGTACTTACAAGATTTTGAAATTGCTAGAGTGTAGAATATGTTATGAAACAGGCTGGAATTTTTATGATTAACAGATGATTGATAAATATTCAGAGGCCACTGAAAAACAAAATTTAAGAGTTAGTCCTCAAATAAATGAATATTTACATAAAAATAGCCTTAATTTTATAATATAAAGAATAAGTTGAATTTGTTTATTCAGGTCTATTGCTAAAACCTAAGAAAGTACAAAAGACATTATTATTTAAGATAGGTTCTGCAAGTAATGAGCATACACATAGTACAGATTTCAATACAACTGGAAATATGTCCCTTACAGAAAACCAATAACAATATAAAACAAGCCCTGGAATGTGATAGAAAATTGATGATTTATGAAGATGATTAAGAGTATGGTGTTTACTGGTTGTTAATATGCAGAAGAATGCGAATTGATCCATTCCTATTTCCTTGTACTAAGGTCAAATCTAAGTGGATCAAGGAACTTCACATAAAACCAGAGACACTGAAACTTATAGAGGAGAAAGTGGGGAAAAGCCTCGAAGATATGGGCATAGGGGAAAAATTCCTGAATAGAACAGCAATGGCTTGTGCTGTAAGATCAAGAATCCACACATACAACCTCATAAAATTGCAAAGCTTCTGTGAGGCAAAAGACACTGTCAATAAGACAAAAAGGCCACCAAAAGATAGGGAAAGGCTCTTTACCAATCCTAAATCAGATAGAGAACTAATTTCCAATATATATATATATATATATATATATATATATATATATATATATATATATATATATATCTCAAGAAGGTGGACTCCAGAAAATCAAATGACCCCATTAAAAAATGGGGCTCAGAGCTAAACAAAGAATTCTCACCTGAGGAATACCAAATGTCTGAGAAGCACCTGAAAAAATGATCAGCATCCTAAATCATCAGAGAAATGCAAATCAAAACAACCCTGAGATTCCATTTCACACCAGTCAGAATGGCTAAGATCAAAAATTCAGGTGACAGCAGATGCTAGCGAGGATGTGGAGAAAGAGGAACACTCCTCCATTGTTGGTGGGATTGCAAGCTTGTACAACCACTCTGGAAATCAGTCTGGCGGTTCCTCAGAAAATTGGACATAGTACTACTGGAGGATCCTGCAATACCTCTCCTGGGCATATATCCAGAAGATGTCCCAACCGGTAATAAGGACACATGCTCCACTATGTTCATAGCAGCCTTATTTATAATAGCCAGAAGTTGGAAAGAACCCAGATTCCCCTCAACAGAGGAATGGATACAAAAAATGTGGTACATTTACACAATGGAGTACTACTCAGCTATTAAAAAGAATGAATTTATGAAATTCCTAGCCAAATGGATGGACCTGGAGGGCATCATCCTGAGTGGGGTAACACAATCACAAAAGAACTCAAATGATATGTACTCACTGATAAGTGGATATTAGCCCAGAAACTTAGTATACCCGAGTTATAAGATACAATTTGCAAAACACATGAAACTGAAGAAGAAGGAAGACCAAAATATGGACACTTTGCCCCTTCTTAGAATTGGAAACAATCACCCATGGAAGAAGTTACAGAGACAAAGTTTGGAGCTGAGACAAAAGGATGGACCATCTAGAGACTGCCATATCCAGAGATCCATCCCATAATTAATCTCCAAACGATGATCCCATCGCATACACTAGCAAGATTTTGCTGAAAGGACCCTGATATAACTGTCTCTTGGGAGACTATGCCGGGGCCTAGCAAACACATAAGTAGATGCTCACAGTCAGCTATTGGATGGAGCACAGGTCCCCCAATGGAGGAGCTATAGAAAGTATCCAAGGAGCTAAAGAGATCTGCAACCCTGTAGGTTCAACAACATTATGAACTAACCAGTACCCCGGAGCTCTTGACTCTAGCTGCATATGTATCAAAAGATGGCCTAGTCAGCCATCACTGGAAAGAGAGGCCCATTGGACATGCAAACTTTATATGCCCCAGTACAGGGGAACGCCAGGGCCAAAAAATGGGAATGGGTGGGTAGGAAAGTAGGGGGGAGGGTATGGGGGACTTTTGGGATAGCATTCTACATGTAATTGAGGAAAATATGTAATAATAAAAAATATTAAACAAAAAAAAGAGTATGGTTTTTGTCCAAAGGACTCTGTTCATTTCAGAGTGCCCATGTTGGTGTTGGAGAGCTTACAGCTGCCTATTACCTCAGGCTCTAGGGAATCTGACACCCTCTCCTGGTCTCCACAGGCACTTACTTCTATCCATTTTCTCTCTCACAAATACAAATAAAATTGAAATTTGATACCCATATCCAAAGAAACTAAGTAAGAAGGAGGTCCCAAGGGAGGATGTATGAATCTTACTCAGCAGGGGAAACAAAATAGTCATGTGAGGTGGAGGGAGGGAGGGAGCTGGGTAGGAGAGGAGGTAAGGAGGGGGAAGGGGATGGGGATCAGGCATGAGGGAAAGGCTGGGAGTGGGAACAGAAGTGGAAGGGACCATCTCAGGAAGTAAATAGATCTGACACAGGGGAGGTTCTGGGGAGTCTATGGAGGTAACCCTAACTTCTAGTGGAGGAAACACAACAACACCCTCAAAACCTTCAACCCAAAATTTGTCCTGCCTACAAAATGAAGCAGAATTTGGGGAAGGGCTAACCAATGACTGGTCTAATTTGAGATACTTCCCATCTAAGAAAGCTAATCCCTGACACGAGATCTATGATATGCTTGCAGATTAGAGCCTAGCACTACTGTCTCCTGGGAGGCTTTATCCAGCAGCAGATGGAAACAGGTGCAGAAAACCATAGACAAACATCAGGCAGTGCTCCTGGTGTCTTGTGAAGAGTCAGAGACAGAACAGAGTGAGTCAGAAGGGACAAGGACATCACAAGAAGACCTACGGCTTCATGCATGGAGGCTCACAGAGACCGAACCACCAACCAAAGAGCAAGCAGGGGCTGGACCTAGGCCCTTTTCCCATTCTTAGCATATGTCCAGCTTGGTCTTCATATGAGTTCTCTAACAATTCGAGAGAGGTTGTCTCTAATTCTACTGCCTACAATTACATGGCATTCCCCTAACTGGACTGTCTGGTTGGGCCTAAGTAGGAGAGGATGTGGTTAGGCCTACTGCAACTGGTTGTTCCAGAGTAGGGTGGGGCTTTCCCTTTTCCTCAGGGTAACTGGGGGAGGGCTTTGTAAGAATGGGGCTGGAGGAGAGGAGGGGCAGTGGTCAAGATCAGGTTATAAAGTGAAGAAATAAGTTTTTTAGAAACTGTAAAAATGAAAAATAAGGAAAATAAGATAAATATCTGTAAACGAAGAGTTCACAGAATATATTAAAGACAATTTAGAGACAATTCTAAGGCATCCAACCTCATTTCAAACTTGCAGAATAAATGTGCAAAACATTAAAGAGATTTATGCAAAATGATGCATAAATGTGCGCAAAACTATGTAAACACTCTCCATCTTATTTTTCTACATGTAGTTGCATGTTAAAAATGTAAATTTTGTCAGTGAGGTATCATCACACACATAGAGACTCTAAAAGGACAATAATAGAGAGAGAGAAAGAAAGGGAAGGAGAGAGAGGAAGAAAAGGAGGGAGGAAAAGAGAGCGAGAAGAACAATAATAATAATTAACACTTGCTAGTACACACATGAATATATACAACTAGTTTGGGAGAAAACTTAAAACATTTATTATGAATATAGACATAAATTTGCTATGTGGCCCCAAGTGACACTTTCAGGTATTTACTGAAGGGAACATACATTATACTTACAAGTTTTTCCAAAATATGCCCAGCAACTACATGACTGGAAGAAAACCAAATGCCCATCAGCAGGTGCCTTGCGAAGCATATCATGTATATCTATTCAAGGGATTATCACTCAGCAACCAAAAGAAAAAAACACTACCACACCTTAATTTGGGTAGAACAAGAAAGCAGCATTGTGAATGAAAAAAAAAAGCCAAATAAAAAAGTAGACACTGTATGATGACTATTTGGAATTTATTCTAGAAATAACTATGTGACAAAAAAGTACTTGCTCAAGACTTATATGGCTGTATGGTTGTATTTGATCTTCAAAACTATAGAAGACTTAGTAAGAAAGGGATATTTGGAACTTGATTTTGATTCTGATAGTTCATATACAGATGTTTATGTTTGTGAAAGCTTAAATGAAGAAGCTGGGAAAGTCAAAAGGTGATTTAGGAGCTTCCTGCCCAAGCATGAAGAACTGAGTGCAGATCTTCAGCACCCATCTTAGTCCTACGGCTGGAGGCTCATGCCTGTAGCCTCAGAGGTAGGATAGAGTCACAGAGAAGTGGATCCTAGGGCCTTGCTGGCAAACCAGTCTAGCCAAATCCATGTGTTCATTGAGAGAACTCTCTCAAAATATATTGTGAAGAGCTATCAGTGTAGATACCAGAAACTAACTTAGGACCTCCACAGACTTCCACACACATACAAATGAATGTAAATTCTTAAAACTTCAACAGAAAGCACAATATTGCTTCAAAACTTCAAAATGAACTACAAAATTGTTAATTTGTACTCAGGTGGTCATTGATAAACAGCATTTACTTGTCATTAACTGTTTTGTAGGACTTCAAGGTGGATTGTAGTTAAGGTTCTGAGGACTGAGGACATGTACACTCAAAACAGTTTAAACTATTTCCTAACTCAATGTTTCTCAACTGATTTAGAGCCTTTATTCTTTCAATGACCATCCATAGACATCACTAGCTAATCAGGAAACAAGCCATCCCTGGGATTTGCTTTATGACTTAGCATAATTCTATGATTCTGGAAAAATATTGAAATCATATCCTAGTGATTATTTACCAAGTATGGTTACAAGAGTTACATTGACATATATGATGGAAGAAATGGGTGAAAGAATGACTCTTATGCCTAAATGCCTCAGCATATCTAACAATACTTCAACTTCCTGTTTTACGACACTAGCTTGTTCTGGATGGATGCAAAGAAGAAAGAACCAAAACAAATTTCCCTCTTTTTATTTCAAAAATCAAATGGCAATTGTTTAGGATATATATATATATATATATATATATAAAGAATAATGTAGAAATATTTGAAGAAGTCTGTGTAACTTTAATATAACTTTGATTCATGTTCCACATAAAGTGTTACCTTCTAAATGTCTCTAATTAACCTACACTTGAGTGGCTAATTTTGGCTTTATTCCACATACACCTGGATATTGTACAACAGACAGTGTTCCTTTGCTGCTGACACCAGAGTGGCAAACGACAAACTTCTTGCCACCATCCATCGTGGGAATAATGACAATGAACATGTGGTTCTCAATGGGAACATATGCCAGCAAGAATTCTAATTACTGATTTGAAAGGGTAGATCAAAGAAAGAAGTTTACACACCTGGTATTCATGCCATTTCTGATAGGCACAGGGTTCTCTGCAGGCTTCACAGATATGCTGTGTTCTTTGCTTAAGTAAATGTATGCTTTTCTTATTCCCAGAACAACAGAATCTACATGTGCAACTTAAAGTATATTCTAGCACTAATTGCCTATGTGTAAATGAAACCTGAAAGTGATGTCTAAGTTTTGCAAAGTGGACTGAAGATATGGAGGATTTGGTTTGTAATATAATTCTATGTTACATGCAAAAGTAACATTACTGGATTTTAGGTAGATTTGAGTGGAAATTTAACACAGAATCAATTTGTTAATTAAAAAAATAAAATATTAAAAATAACACTGCACACCAATTATTGCTTGGATGAAATCTGAACATGTTTTTATACTCTAGGCTTAAAAAACCATTAAAATAACAGGTTAAAGAATTTTATAAGCTAGTTGATACTCTTGACTCAATAATTTGAGCTCTTGATTATGTGGCTATATAGCCTATGGATATGTGATTTTTAATGTCCTCATAATTATGTATTAATAATAATATAATTTAATTATAATTATAATCATTATATGACTATATTAAGTGATTAAACTACACTTAATGAAACAATTTCTCTATAGTTGAGCCGCTACATTCTTCTTCATTAGTTTTTTGTCTTTGCAGATAATACAAACTAAAATATAATTTTACGTATGCTCTGGGAACATGAGTATTTGTGAAATACAGCATTAAAATTCATTCAATGCTCTTGATCTCAAAGAAAATATACACTACCTATTCATTTAACCCTCAGCATGACATGACATAAGTAAAGCTGTTAATCTGTTGTCAGCATCAGGGAGAAGACGGTACCTCCCACATTCTGTTTTATAGTTGATAAGCAAGTTACTGAAGCTTGGAAGGATGGATCTATTTCTCAATATAATTTGCCTAGAAATGTATAGACTCTTTAACAATTCCAGGTGTTGACCTTTTAACAACCAAAACTTAGTATCTTTGACATCTATGGTACTGTGTTTGTTTATTCTGACATTAGTAAGTTTAATTGGAAATTGGTGCAATCACTCACTGAGAAGTTAAGGAAGACTTAATGATGCCTCAAAAGGTCCTAAAGAGGGAGCAGGCACTAAAATTCTGTACCACGGGAACAAATGGTATAAGAAGACAGGAGAGACCTGGCTTTATCTTGACTGCAATCTCCCAGTTTACAATCTCTATTCCTCTAGGCAATTCTTCCACAGCAAATTTCTTCATTATTGGTCTGTTCACGCTCATCGACTCTTATGATGATATCTCCACTGGTCACTCCAGCCCATCATATTAATGCTCTTCTCAAACATCCAAGCAGTATTATCTCTATCTCCCATCCAGTGATGCCTTAAAGTTCTCTGGTCTTTGTATTATGTATGAGTTTCTTTTCTGATCTCTGGAGTAATTCCTAAGCACCAATTATTCCTGAACTGAACTGATGAGGAGGTGTTTGTCAAAGATCTCACCTTGATAATGCGAAATATACAGCTGTCATTCAGTTGAAAATATTTGATGAATTAATGTCAGGGATATCTGTGCCTTGTGCTTTTGCTTTAATTAATTATATATTTCTTCTTGCCACTTTCATGCTCATGAATGTTTAAGGATTGAAATTCTAGATTATTATAAATTATTAGAATTATAAATTCTTGTTTTTGTTTCTTGAATTTATTTTTCCATTCTATCTATCTATCAAAATCCACTCTGGCAGCCAGAACTAATGGCACATCTCTGTAATGCCAGAAGATGGGAAGCTGATAATAGAGGGTTCACTGCCATGACTTCGAGGCTAGCCTGAGATATATAGTAAAACTTCCTTGAAAAGCAAACAGCAATAAAATTTTTATTTATAAAATTCTGTATCATATTAATTTTCAATTTAAAATCCAGTTCTACTAAGCCTGTAAAACTCTAATGAATATATCCACACTGAAAATACTTTCTCTTTCCATAATTAATAACTTTTACTTTTATTTGCATTATTTTAATTTCAGAATTATTTCATACAATTCACATTTATCTCCAATCAGAAATCAGCTTAATTCTTCCCTTGATACAGTTAGTTTCATGGCTTTTTATCCACTCACCTCAATTATACATTTTCTTACTTATTTTAATTAATATTGCTACTTTTGATGTGTGTGTGAGTAAGAGCTAATATCTGACTTCTCCCTAATCTTATACATTCTTTTATATACTTGCTAATATTTGCTTAAATATAGTTACTAGTACTTGAGGAATTATTGGAAGTTAGCAGCTTCTGAGGGAGATAGCTTTCTTTTGAGTGAGGTGCCTATGGATAGAGCATGCTCTAGAACATTGCCCCACACCCATGTGTATATGTGCAGCACATATTATACTGTATTTTTAAAACAAGAGACTAAGAGGCAGTGTGGGTATGTTGCTTGAATCTGGAGGAATTATAAGAGAAATGGAAGGTGAATTTGATCAAAATATGTTATGTGTATGTATAGAATTCTCAAAAATTAATAAAAATATTATGTCCTTAAAATGATAGCATGAAGCTTGAAAAGATTGTGTTGGGGGTAGGTCCAGGAGAGTTAAGGTTGGGGAATAGCACAAGTATTATGAATGACACTGCATTCAAGTATGAAATTCTCATATGAATAAATAAAGATATTTTAAAATATGCTTTGATTCTCATTTATCGGGTTAAACCTAGAAATCTAGGAAGTGGCTATTCTCTTTGTGCTGCTCTTCATGACTTGTTAACTACACTAAAAAATTCATGTGGATATGGATTTCATATCTTACTTTTTATCTCTACACATAGTCTTGATCTCTTTTTTTATTAAACATTTTCTATATTTACATTTCAAATTCTATCCTGAAAGTTCCCTAAGCCCCCCCCCCCCGCCCTGATGCTGTACCCACCCACTCCCACTTCTTGGCCCTGGCATTCCCCTGTACTGGGGCATATAAAGTTTGCAAGACCAAGGGGCCTTTCTCCTCAATGATGGCTGACTAGGCCATCTTATGCTACATATGCAGCTAGAGACACGAGCTGTGGGGGTAGGCAAAAGACACTGTCAATAAGACAAAAAGGCCACCAACAGATTGGGAAAGGATATTTACCAATCCTAAATCTGATAAGGGACTAATATCCAATATATACCAAGAACTCAAGAAGCTGGACTTCAGAAATTCAAATTATTAAAATTAAAAATGGGGTACAGAGCAAAACAAAGAATTCTCAAGTGAGGAATGCTGAAGGGCCAAGAAGCACCTGAAAAAATGTTCAACATCTTTAATCATCAGGGAAATGCAAATTAAAACAACCCTGAGATTCCACCTCACTCCAGTCAGAATGGCTAAGATCAGAAATTCAGGTGACAGCAGATGCTGGCAAGGATGTGGAGAAAGAGGAACACTCCTCCATTGCTGATGGGATTGCAAGCTTGTACAACCACTTTGGAAATCAGTCTGGTGGTTCCTCAGTCTTGATCTTTTAAAATATCAGTCACTGTTCGCTGACTAACAAAGGGGAAAAACATTAAAATCCTTATCATACTAATTCCTCTTCTGTTTCTACATAAACATATCCAGACAAAAGGGAGGCATTTTTCTTGCTCACAGTTCCAGGTTACAATCTCCAGCATGGAAGTCAAGAAGGTGAGAATTTAAAGCAGCTAATGCCATCCACACTGAAGAGCAGAGTGAATATATACTGACAACTGTGCTTGACTTCACTTGGCTTCTTCCTCTCTTGCACTGTTCAGGAACAGTGCTGCCTACAATGGACTGTTCTGCTTAACATCAATTAACCATCAGTACAATATCCTAAAAATATACTTTCAAAAACCAATCGGATAAAATTTTCATTAATACTATCTTTTCATATTATTTCATTTTATGTCAAATTGACAGTCAAGTTTACCAGAATAATCCATCCCTTGTCAATATCACACAAATATCACTTTAAGTCTTAAAGTTTAAGCCCTAAATCTAGAAAGTGATAAATCTATACTACTTGTCCCCAAATTTTAATGACTTCAATATAAAATACATCCCAAACACCAAAACTCTCAATTTTCAAGAATTTCAGAATTTTAAAAGATTAAGATGTCTTCAAAAGGTTTCAGAATCTCTTAGCTGTAGACTCCTATAAATGAAAGAAAGAAAGAAAGAAAGAAAGAAAGAAAGAAAGAAAGAAAGAAAGAAAGAAGGAAGGAAGGAAAGAAGGAAAGAAAGAAAGAAATCACACACTTAAAGATTCTTATTCCAAAAATGGAAGAAATGGTATATAAAACCAATCACACCAAAGTGAAAACAAAATCGAGGTGTATTCATATTGTAGCTTGGGGATGGAAAGATGGCTCAGTGGTTAAAAGCACTGACTGCTCTTCCAGAGGTCCTGAGTTCAAGTCCCAGCAACCTCATAGTGGCTCAAAACCACCTGTAATGGGATCTGACGCTCTCTCTTCTTGTGTGTCTGTAGACAGCTACAGTGTACTTATAAAGTAAATGATAAATCTTTATAAATAAATAAATCCATCCTGTAGCTCAATGTCTGATATTATAGACTCACTCAAAATGTAGTTTTCTGGGCTGCTGAAGAGTTTTCTTCTATCTATAACACAGAGTTTCCTTCTGCCACTGACTCCCTTCCATTCCCACAGTGCTGCTTGGTGGACAACCCATGTTTCTGTTGTCTCCAATATTCTAGGATCTTCACTGCAATTAAGCAAAGGCCTCTCCAGGCTCTCTACAAGGAATCCAACTCTCCCACAAGCCACTTGTCCTCAACTATTCTCCAGTGCCTCTTCTATTTGTTATCGTGAATGACTACAAAACCAGTTCTGTAGGTATGCCCCTCACTTTCCAAATTCTGCCCAGACAATAATATGTAGTCTAAACAACAACTGTGTAAGTATCTATATGCTAATGTTAAAGAAATCCATTCTTTGTGTTGGAATAGGTAACAGAAGGTCTCACCTCAGTGGTGTCGAGCTTTCTGATAATCACAGCTCTATCAATTCCAGCATGATAAGCAGACACAGATTCTTGGCAAAACTACTACAGGACTAGTCTCTGTTCAGCTCACAACATAGTTCTTATGCCTTCTGAAACCTCATCTGGGCTGAATTGTTCTTTTGACTCTTAGCACTCTTCACTTTTCAGCTTCTGGGGGAATGGCCCATTAGGTTCATCCAACAGGATTCAGTGGCTTTTCTAGCCCAAAGATCCATATTCTCTCCCATCTTCCCACTCAAAATCCAAACATGTTTAAGTTCCTCATAGCAACAAGCCTGCTTTCTTGGTACCTATCTCTTATGGTTTCATTTCTGTTATTGTGAATAACAGTGTCAAACAAACTAACTCTTTGGAAAGAGTCTTCTTCATTTTACAATTCTAGAGTTGTGCGAGTACAGGCAAGAGCTTGGACATTCTTAGTGAAGAAAGATTTGAACACATGCATCCTGCTAGGATATACTTAAACTCGGTAAGCTTTCTGGTCTATTACACAGTTTAGGGCACAGCCAATTAAATGGTGCCACCCACATTTAGGGTGAGTTTTCCTATCTCAATAAAATATCAAGACTCCCTTCCAAGGTGATTTTTGGCTGTTCAACACATGAGTTTACAGCATCTGTGATCATCTGACCAAGATCAATCCAGTGAAAATTTTCACCCTGAAGTAGAAAGTGGATCTCATGATCCTACCTCCTAGCCAAGAAATTCCTGGAAATTGATTGCTTGTCAGAGAGGTAGAGTCCCTTTGTGTATGTGTGTAAGTGTGTCCAATGATGTATTGCTTATGCCTTAGGGAATGACTCCAGACACATATGCTTATGGATAATACTAATTAGATTCAATATGTTAAAAAATGGAGAGGCTATGATTAAGATACATACAAACAAAATTATGTTTAATAATAAAAATGGAAAAAAATATGAGAAAAAATGTTCAAATCTCACAGTTTCTGCAGTGTCAATATTTTATTGTTAGAGATTTATATGTAACATTGAAAATAGTTTAACTTGCTGTAAGTTACAAATATTTTTCTCTCCTGTAATAATTTATAAATGTTTCTTCTTTGATTTTCAGGCCTACAATCAATCTAGATTTAATTTGTTTATATTGTATGAAGCATGAGAAATATAAATAAATGCAATATGATTTATTGAAAATACTGTCATTTCCCCATTCTCTGTTGACACTGGTAAATGGACATTTATTTTCTTCTGAGACATGAGATTAAAGACAAGATTTACTCTTTTATGAAATAATCATTCAGATTCTATGTTAGAAAAAATGAGTCTCAAAATACTAATTCTCTTTCTTAGAGAAATTCTAGCTAGAACAAAAGAGCCAAATGAGGTGAGGTCCTCATTTGGCACAAATCACTTCTGGAAAATTTGCAATTCCTATGAGAGAGAAGGATGCTCCGAACACAGCTCAATTGTGTCATCTACCTCTAGCATTAGAATAAGTATCCAGGGAGTGCTGATGGGGCAAAGGCAAAGAAACAACTGAAGGCTTAAGAAGAGTCCACCCAAAGTGATAACTGAATATGCAAGAATATTGTGTGTTTCAAATAGCAAACCTTAAAACCACCACAGTCAATAGTTTGTCAAGTGGGTGCTCAATCTACTCAATTTAGGGCAATAGTTAAGAGCAGGTTAATGTGGTTAGATGCTTTCTCAACAGCTCTTAAAATAGAAAAACAAAAAGCCCAATTGCATTCCAGGACTCAAATTAAAAATATTCATGCAAATATAAAAATATGCAATATTGCACAAGATAACACTGTATAAAAATTATAGAATATATAAAAAATATGGAAATATGACCAAAGTAACAGAAAACTCAGTTGAAACCACACAAAAGTTGACACAGATATTAGAATTAGCAGACAAAAATGTTTTAAAAAGTAAACAATTTATCTGCATCCCATATAACAAATCAAGTCAATAATTGGAAGAAACTCAAAACAAGTTTTAATGTTCTTGATATGAAATTGCAGTGTCTAAGTTGATAAATACATTAGTTGGAATTAAAACACGGTGGTGCAAAATAACCAGTAAAACCCAAGAAGCAAAATACTTTGAATATAGTGATAATGTCATCAAGGTATAAAAGGGAAATCAAGTATAATAGTCTATATGTTAAGATAGAAGAGAATGCAGCAGAGGCCATTTAAGCAATCAATACAAAAAACACATATTGAATTAGATGTAGAACAACTATAACACAATTCAAGAACCTCAATGGAACCGGGATACAAAAAAAAAAAATCATTACAACAAAACCCTAGCAAAATGCATCATCTTTAATTAACAGCAAGTACTTGCAATATATGAAAAGTAAAAGTGTTACCAAAAATATCAAGAAAATAATTAAAGGATAAGCATCAGATTTGTCATCAGAATCAATGAATATTGAAAAAACAAGCAAATCTAAGTGGTATGTAACATATAATATATGCTATATTTATACATATATATGTATATATGTGATATATATATAGTATAAATATGCTAGCTTTAAAAATAGAAATGGAAAACAGGATAAAATGCAGAAAATAAGTTTTAAAAAGGAAACTGTAGGAATAGCATTGTCTAATTTTAATTCATAATTCATCCATTATATATATAACTAAAATAATGGGTTCTGTATGTTGTAGTGACAGGGGTACAGAAAACATTGGGAAAGAGTAGAGTATACACTGGACTCATGCAAGTACTGCCTTTGTGAAAGGTTGCAAAGGCTGGGGAAGTGCCTCAGCAGGTAAAATGGTTTACTGAGCAAACAAGAGGACTGGAGTTCAGATTCCAAAACACTAATGCAAGAAGCTGGATGTGGCCAAACATACATGGCAGGTCACTGTAGCAGTTGCTGTTGAGCAGCAGAGATAGGAGAATCATGGTGTTAGCTCTCCAGTAAGGAAGCTGAAAATGTGGTGAGCAGCATGGTAATGAAAGACCATGTCTTTGGCCCCTGGTTGAGGGATGGGGTCACCCAAACATCTCAAAGTTTTTAACCCCCAATTGTTCCTGTCCAAAGGAAAGACAGGGCCAAAAAAAAAAAAAAAAAAAAAAAAAAAAAAACAGAGCAGAGACTGAAGGAAGGGCCATCTGAGGACCACCCTACCTGGGAATCTATCCTGTCTGCCACACCCAACCCTGATACTGTTGAAGTTGCCAAGAGACAGTTGCTGACAGGAACCTGGTGTGGCTGTTCCTTGGGAGGTTAGGCCAGCAGCTGACCAATGCAGATGTGGATTCTTGGGGCAAACCATCAGACTGAACTCAGGGACCCCAATGGGGGAGCTGGTGGAAGGACTGAGGAGCTGAGGGGTATTGCAACCCCATAGGAAGAACAATGTAGGCTGGTGGGACCACCCAGTGTTCCCTGGGACTGAGGAGTGTAAGGGGTGGGGTAAGAGGGGTGTGGTGGTGGTGGTGATCCATGGCTTCAGATACAGATGCAGTAGGATGTCCTTGTCTGAAATGAGTGGGAAGGGAGGCCCGTGGTCATGTGGAGGTTTGATGCCCCAGCCTAGAGGGATTTTGGAGTGGTAAGGCGGGAAAGGGTGGGTGGGTGGAGGAGCACACTCATAGAGGCAAAGGGGAGAGGGCAGATGTGGAATGGGGGTTTGCAAAGAGGTAACCTAGAAGTGGGATATCATTTGAGATGTAAACAACTAAAATGATTAATAAAACATAAATAAATAAAAGAAAGACCATGTTATAGAGAAGTTACTGAATAGTGGTATAGAAGGACCAAGTGTTCTCATATGATCTCAGAGCATGTGAATAGACCATGTACTGAAAGACCCACAAAGTGAGGAGTTCCCCATGTTCTGACTCAGGAGAGGCAACACCCCAAAACATTCACAAGACACGGCCTTGATGCAAACCGCAAGAGGACTTTTTATTCCAGGCCCTTTCTGGGGCCCACAGTCATGCACCATGCAGGGGTAGAGGACGGTGGACACTGAGTAGCTGGGGAAAGGGGTATTTAAAGGAAAAAAACACAACCCAAAGGGGTGGGGAGGGCGTTATTGGAAAATACCAAAAATACCAGTTAAGAGTCACGAGGAGAGTCGAGGCCGCGCTCGGGGTTTGCCGAGGCTGACTTTCTGTCCCGCTCTCCCTTTGGGTGTCACTCGCCGCGAGCGGGACGAGCCCGCGCCCAGCCTGCGCCGCCCCCACCCGGCCCGACCCGGCCCTTCCCGACTCCCATCCTTGCGGGTCTCCTCCCGGTCTGACCCGTGGCCCTGTCCTGTTTACCGCTCCAGGCTCCTAACGCTGAGGTGCTTCCTCCGGTCCAGGCTCGCTGTCACTTTAGAGATGTTTCACCTCTTCGCTCCCGAACATTCCGCCTTCCAAGCCGGGACGGCGTTCCCTTCTGTAAAAGTCTTCCCTGAAGCCCACTTCTGTAGCCCTTGCTTCTTCCTTGGTTAGACGTTCGCATCCCTTCCAAATTCACTCCGATCTCTCCACAATAGTGGCAACCTTGACACCGCCTTCCCTGAGGAGCCAGCCTTCCTTTTGTCCTGAACTTCGCAGCCCTATCATGGAGGCTGTCTACCTGGTGGTGAATGGGGTGGGCCTGGTGCTGGACTTGCTGACCTTGATGTTGGATCTCAACTTCCTGCTCATGTCCTCCCTCCTGGCTACCCTGGCCTGGCTTTTGGCCTTCATCTACAATCTGCCACACACGGTACTGACCAGTCTTCTGCACTTGGGTCGAGGATTCCTGCTTTCTTTGCTGGCCTTAGTTGAAGCTGTGGTCCGATTTACCTTCGGGGGACTACAGGCCTTGGGGACGCTCCTCTATAGCTGCTACTCTGGCTTGGAGAGCTTAAAGCTACTGGGGCACTTGGCCTCCCACGGAGCTCTGAGGAGCCGGGAATTCCTGAATCGGGGCATCCTGAACATGGTCTCCAATGGCCATGCTTTGCTGCGCCAGGCCTGTGACATATGTGCTATTGCCATGAGCCTGGTGGCCTATGTGATCAACAGTCTAGTCAACATCTGCCTCATCGGCACTCAGAACTTCTTCTCCCTGGTGCTGGCCCTGTGGGATGCTGTAACCGGGCCTCTTTGGAGGATGACAGACGTGGTGGCTGCTTTCCTCGCTCACATCTCCAGCAGTGCAGTGGCTATGGCCATTCTCCTGTGGACCCCCTGCCAGCTAGCACTGGAGCTGTTGGCCTCAGCCGCCCGCCTGCTGGCCAGCTGTGTGGTTTTCCATCTCACTGGATTGGTGTTGCTGGCTTGCGTGCTGGCAGTGATTTTGATTGTGTTGCACCCAGAACAAACCCTGAGGCTGGCCACCCAAGCTCTCAGTCAGCTTCATGCCCGCCCATCTTACCACCGGCTTTGGGAGGATATCGTACGGCTGACTCGCCTTCCACTACGTCTGGAGGCTTGGCGCAGAGTCTGGAGCCGCAGCCTACAACTGGCCAGCTGGCCAAATCGGGGAAGAGCACCAGGAGCCCCCCAAGGTGGCCCCAGGAGGGTGTTCTCAGCCAGGATCCAGCCACAGGACACTCCTCCTGAAGCAGAAGAGGAGGTCATCAGAGCTGCACCAGCTAGAGGCCGAGAGCAACTCAACGAGGACGAGCCTGCCGCTGGGCAGGACCCATGGAAGCTGTTGAAGGAGCAAGAAGAGCGGAAGAAGTGTGTTATCTGCCAGGACCAGAGCAAAACGGTGCTGCTTCTGCCCTGTCGGCACCTGTGCCTGTGCCAGGCTTGCACTGAGATCCTCATGCGCCACCCTGTTTACCATTGCAACTGCCCGCTCTGCCGCCGCAGCATCCTGCAAACCCTCAATGTCTACCTCTGAGGACTCCCTCCCTGCCTGCTCATCCTCTGCGCTCCACACACCGGGACAGCATCAACACTTTGCCTCTGGGTTCTGGCCTGAGTCTTCTTTTCCCCCGAAGGCGGCGACTCTGCCAAGCCTCAAGCCATATATCCAGGACGTGTAGCTTGGAATACTCTGGAAGACTCCAGTCTGGGTGGGACAGAGTAACACTTTCTCTAAATCCTGTGTGGGGCCCTGAGATGCTGAGGGTGGTGAGTATGTCACTATGCAAGGGCCCTGAGACTCTGTGGTGGGCTCTTGTGCTGCGCCTGCCAGGGCCCACCCAGATGCCTGCCTCTAGGGCTGTCCTTCTCTGCTTCTGGCTCTTTTGTTGGAGTTTTTGGTCCTTTCCCCCAGGCCACGCCACGCCACATCAGTGTTGTTTGAGGATTTTGGAAACTCATGGGCCTTAGAGTGATCTTGATTCTTTTTCTCTTTTTTGTTTTTTCTTGGTTTGGATCTTGAACCTTTATGTTCAGCCAGAGCCTCTGCCCTGGTAGGTCTGGGAGTAGAAACTCGCAGATGCCCTTCTGCCTGTCACTGTCTTTTAAAGACTCCCAACTTGACCAGGACCTGGAGTCAGGGGTTTATCCCTGAGTACAGGGGTGCAGCTACACCTGGCTTTGGGACCATTCACCTTCAGGCACCCCAGCTCCATGGGGAGCCTCGAAAGGAACAACCAGATGTCTACTCATTCCCTACATGGCATAGAACATAGCATTCCTCCTGGGCTCTCTCCGGCAGTGGAGAGGGCATTCCGCACTTTTCACTTGGGTCCAAACGAGGGGCTGGGCCTCAGGGGTCATAGCTCCATTTAGTCGGTCGGACTGCCCAGTTTCTATGAATAAAGTTCTCTTGACAGCTCTAAAAAAAAAAAAAAAAAAAAAAAAAAAAAAAAAAAAAAGAGTCACGAGGAAGTGGAAAGTCAGTCACAAGGAAAAATACCTGATAATTGTGTGGTTATTTCTCAAGACAGTTTCTATGAGCCCCTAAAAAATAGCACATTTGCATAGCAGGTTCCAGAACCGATCAGGGTAACTTTTTTTTTTTTTTTTGAACAAACACTCCCTGAACCCAGGAAGCAGGTGGGTGGAGGAATGTTGCTATCTGTTTTATGATTACATCTCCTCCATCTCCTCCCATACCTCATTCTTCCCCTCTTTTTCCCCTCTTCTCTTCCTGCCACGTCCCTCCCACCTTCTACTTCCCTTGAATATTTCATCCCCCTTCTAAGTAGGACTGCAGCATCCTTTCTTTGGTCTTTCTTCTTGAGCCAAAATGTACAATTTGATGTGAAAAGGAGTACAAGGAAAAATAATGTAAAAGACAAATTTCCAATAACCACAGAGATTTAAAAAAAAAAAAATTAAAAGCCTGATGCTAAATGGAATGAAAGGAGTGGTAACCCCAGGGCAAGATCCCACTCAGATAAGCTTTCAACTTGTAAAAGAATTAAACAAATGCTTAAGCAGTGAAGAAAACCATCAGCGATAGCTAATGCAGCTATAATAAGAAATAGGGGGCCATTGGACACGCAAACTTTATATGCCCCAGTACAGGGGAACGCCAGGGCCAAAAAGGGGGAGTGGGTGGGTAGGGGAGTGGGGGTGGGTGGGTATGGGAGACTTTTGGTATAGCATTGGAAATGTAAATGAGCTAAATACCTAATAAAAAATGGAAAAAAAAAGAAAGAAAGAAAAAAAAGAAATAGGGGGCCATATTCCAGCCCCGGCAAGCATCAAAACTTGGTATCTTCAGTCACCGTGGTTTTGGCTTTAGTATGAAAGCTATCTAAAAAGGGTGTGCCCTTCCCCCAGCCTTGAGCAGGCTAAACAGACCTCTAGTGCTTGCCACAATGGGCTTCAATGCCTTGCTACACTTGCAATTTCCTACAGGAATTTCGAAGAATACTGCGGCCTGAACTTGCTTTGCAACATAATCCAGCTGAAACAAAGGATGGGTTTTGTGGATTTCCCTTTCTAAGATGAAGCTGCAGAATTAAATTTTGAGCCTTGATCAGAACTTCTGTCTTGGCTTCATCCTTCTCTCATCCACCCTCCTTTTCATTTCTAGCCTCCTTTTCAGATAAACCAGTTCATCCCTGGCCGCTGGACAGTTACAAAAGCGAAGTTAGGAAATGTCCCTCTGTGACTAAGGAAATCCACAGACACCAGGCAAGGATCAGGTATGTCCCTGCATAGAGAGGGGAGCAATTGCATGAAGTTGTGAAAGTAAAGCCTGGATTTCATTGGAGAGTCCAAGATGTTGTGGATGTCAGAGCTGTGAGATACCTGCCAGAGAAAGCTGCTGACAGGGAGTGGAACCAGCCCAAACAGAGAAGTGTGTTTTAGTCAACAAAGCTGAAGAGAGCTGGAGATCTGAAGAGCGCTTTGACATCAGACAGAGAGATGCAGAACTTACGATTGCCCTGTTGAGTTTTGTCCTTTTTTTTTTTTTTTTTTTTTTTTTTTTTGCTCCAGGATTTCTTCACCATGCCCCTCCTTCTTCCTTTTGAAATGGTGAGTGTGTTTTCTGTGTATGTTGTATGTTGGAAGTATGGGATCTTTTTTTAAGATTATTATTTTACAAAGGCATAGAGTTAAGACATTGCTGTGAGTCTGAGAAGCAATTCTGAACTTTGGACTTTTAACTTTTTTTCCCCCATTTTTATTAGGTATTTACCTCATTTACATTTCCAATGCTATACCAAAAGTCCCCCATACCCATCCACCCCCACTCCCCTACCCACCCACTCCCCCTTTTTGGCCCTGGCGCTCCCCTGTACTGGGGCATATAAAGTTTGCGTGTCCAATGGGCCTTTCTTTCCAGTGATGGCCGACTAGGCCATCTTTTGATACATATGCAGCTAGAGTCAAGAGCTCTGGGGTACTGGTTAGTTCTTAATGTTGTTCCACCTATAGGGTTGCAGATCCCTTTAGCTCCTTGGGTACTTTCTCTAGCTCCTCCATTGGGAGCCCTGTGATCCATCCATTAGCTGACTATGAGCATCCACTTCTGTGTTTGCTAGGCCCCTGCATAGTCTCACAAGAGACAGCTACATCTGGGTCCTTTCGATAAAATCTTGCTAGTGTATGCAATGGTGTCAGCGTTTGGATGCTGATTATGGGGTGGATCCCTGGATATGGCAGTCTCTACATGGTCCATCCTTTCATCTCAGCTCCAAACTTTGACTTTTAACTTTTAAACAGTGTTGAGATTGAGATAGACTATGAGGACTTTTGAAGCTAAACAGAATGTTATTTTGTTTTGTTTTGTGCTTGCTTGTTTGTTGTTGTTTCACATTATAATATGGTTACAAACTTAGGGAGACCAAGGATTGTAATGGGTGGTTTTAGTTAAGAATGACCACTAGAGGCTCATATATTTGAATACTAATCATCAGGAAGTGGCACTGTTTTGAGAAGGAAGTGAATCACTGGGGGTGGACTTTGAGACTACAAAAATCCACATTAGGCACAGTGTCTTGACCTTCCTGATGTCTGCAGATCCAGATGTAGACCTCTCAGCAACTTCTCCAGCACCACGACTGCCTGAATGTCCTGTGCTTTCTGCTATGATGATAAAGGAATAAACTTCAGAGACTGTAAGCAAACCCTGATTAAATGCTTTCTCTTGTAAAAGTTACCAAATTCAGGGTGTGCTCATTCTTAATAGCTGAGTAGTATTTCATTGTGTAAATAAACCACATTTTCTGTATCTGTTCTTCGGTCCTGGGACACCTGGTTTTTTTCCAGCTTCTGGCTATCACATATAAGGTTGCTATGAACATAGTGGAACACATGCCCCTGTGGCATGGTGGGACATCTTTTAGGTATATTCCCAAGAGTAGTACTGCTGGGTCTTCAGGTAGATCTATTTCCAATTTTCTGAGGAACCTCCAGATTGATCTCCAGAGTGGTTGTACCAGCTTGCAATTCCACCAGCAATGGAGGAGTGTTCCTCTTTCTCCACATCCTTGCCAACATGTGTTGTCACCTGAGGTTTTGCTCTTAGGCATTCTGATTGGTGTAAGGTGGAATCTCAGGGTCATTTTGATTTGCATTTTTCTGATCACTAAGGACTTTGAACATTTCTTTAGGTGCTTCTCAGCCATTTGAGATTCCTCCATTGTGAATTCTTGGTTCAGTTCTATATCCCATTTTTTGATTGGGTTGTTTGGTTCTTTGGTGGTTAGCTTCTTGAGTTCTTTATATATTTTGAATATTAGCCTTCTATCGAATATAGGGTTAATGAAATTTTTTCCCAATCAGTAGGTTGCTGATCTGTCTTATTGACTATGTCCTTTGCCTTACAGAATCTTTCCAGTTTCATGGAAAGGATATAGAAGGGAGTCCTCATCTTTATCTAATAGAACCAAGATTGTACCAGAACATGTTCACTCTAATCAGACTTTCTCACTTCTGTCATTGCCTTCAGTACTACTTACTGCATTTATTGGTCCCTGTTTAACTGGTTTAATTAACCCTTGTAATTATACAAATTAATCTAACACCTTATTATTTTAGTCACCATCATACTTTTACATTTGGCAATTAACCAAAATTAAAGAATTACCTCCTGTCCCTTCTCTGTTCTAGCTCTTGATGTGGTGTAATTCCCCTGCTCCATCATTCTTATTCTAACCATTTTGTGTGTGTGTGTGTGTGTGTGTGTGTGTGTGTAAGAGAGAGACAGAGAGACAGAGTCAGAGACAGAGAAAGAGAGAGATTCTGGCCATTCTTGGTAGAGGGATCATTTTTCTTGACACTTCATTGTCAGAAGGGGAATCGGATTGATATATAATAGAATGTTTAGTATGTTAAAAATAATATTCAAATTAACATCAGAAAATAAACTATAGTGGTCAATAGATCAATACTTTTATTTATCTCCTTTTTTTATACATATACAGCCAGAACTTTCCTTTCCTTCTTTATTTCTTCTCCCTCCTCACACACTCTCTTCCACCTTTTTCCTTCCCTCTTCGTCCTCTACCCAATTGTCTAGCTTTTTCTCCTTGCTTTAATCATTTCCTAAAAATTGGTATTTAGAAGAGGATGGGGTAACCTTATTCTTACTGAGTTTCAAATATCAATCACATAATGTTCCATCATAGAATACAATATTCAGTAAAAGGGAGCTAGTTTTAAGTAATCTTGCTGTGAATTTCTTATAGAAGTTGAATATCTGAACATGCTTAAATTTTTTTCTTAGGTTCCAAATGTACACAAAAGTCTAGAACTCATTTGTGGCATTGGGAAATCTTATATTGATATTCTGGCCTTTTCATAAGTAAATACCAATTGCTTACAAGTACAGTAATGCAAAAAGCAGTAACATATGTGCATTTATGTGTGATAATATCTCTGTTACAACATTAAATTTTCCATGAGATGTTTGTGTTAAGAAAAATCATTTCATAGCTGAAACTACTGGGAAAATACCAGAAGAGAAAAACTAATAGAAGAAACAGAAAGTATTTTATTTGTTTTGTGATGCTAAGAAGCTAATAGGCTCCAATATCTTGTACATGAACTTCTGCCTCTGGGGAAAGGGGAAATAATAAACATTGGAAAAAAGAAATGCAATATAACACATCTGTGGAGATGAATGTGGGGGTGAAGTGCCTTCTTTTTTTTAAAATAAATAAATAAAAAATAACCTGGAAAATATCAGATTGATGTTTAAATTCTGGGTTAATCATAGGAGGAAGGAGGGTTACATTGGATTTTTCAAAGTAATTGGTGTTTAGTAGAAGGGTAGGAAGGGTAGTTTGAACTGTAATGCACAAATCAGTAACCATATAAGCTGAAAATTTGGAAATCAGGAAATTCAGAATATGAGGAGGCTGGTGAGGAATCCCAAGAGATTTGGTGAAGAGAAGCGTGGAGGGTATGAAGGATAGGGCAGTTTGGCTGCCAGTGTGTATAAGGTAAGCAGAAGCTAACGAAAAGAAAGGTCTCTCTCTCTGTGCATATAACCAGGAGCCACTGAAAAGGGTTTTTGTTTGTTTGTTTGGTTGGTTGGTTTTTTTACCAACAAATTCCATATTAAACAGAAACAAAAGATACTGTCAGAGGAGTGTTCAGCTCATAAATGATTCAAACCAACAAAAGGTGTGCCTTGCTTGCAGAGAATGATTGTATAACTTCCTTACATGATGCTCATGTGTCCCTAAAAATATTCACTAGCTTTTTGTTTTTATGTGTAGTTTTTCGATGCTGTATTTTATAGGTATACCTATTTATATGGCCTGTAGTTCTCATAAAATTCTCTGTGAAGGAATTACCTTTCATTCCACAGAGAAGGCCTGGGAAATTCTATTTAAAAAACAATCAGGCTGGGCAGTGGTGGCACACTCCTTTAATCCCAGCACTCTGGAGGCAGAGACAGGCAGATTTCTGAGTTCGAGGTCAGCCTGGTCTACAGAGTGAGTTCCCCGACAGCCAGGGCTACAGAGAAACCCTGTATTGGAAAACAAAAAACAAAACCAACAAACAAACAAAAACAAAAAACAACCCCCCCCATCAAAGAGTATGTTTTGTTTAGTTTTGTTTTGTTTTTGAGAAGATATGGCATGTTCAAGTAATTATCTGGTAAGAACCAATGGTCTAGGAATAAGGTACTGAGATCTTGTTGAGCAGTTATTGAGCAGTTACGATCTTTTAATGTGGGACTGTAGGAAACATATGTTGGGATGGATTTGGAGTGTAAGAGATTTATTGGAGGCTCATGCTGGTAGAAAACAACAAAAGGGAAAATAAGATTGTACAAAATAAAACAGTTTGTGATATTGATCTGACAATGCTCTGTCCCCTAAAATGGGTCCTTCAGAAAAAAACCCTGCTCATTAGGAGTACGCTGATATCAGTAGATGAACCTTGAGGAAGACAGACTTATTGTAGGCAGATGAGTAAAATTCTCCACTTCTCATCTTCATCCTTAGATGTTTTATCAATTCATTATCTTCATCAAAAGCTGAAGTTGGTTGTATGAGAAGTCTCTTGATTATCTGTTTCATGTATTTGAATAATAAAGGATTTGTTGAAGGACAAGTCAGGTTGAAATTATCCAGGGAAACATAGAAGTCATTTATCTGCAAGTGCCCCCTACATGTGTGTGTGTGTGTGTGTGTGTGTGTGTGTGTGTGCGCGTGCGCGCGCCTTGTATTGTGGTTAAGTAACATATTACCTTATACAAACAATGGAGATGTAATCCCAGAATTGTGAGAGTAAAGTAATTCTCAAGTATGTGAAACAAACCATTGTTGCTAACTTGAAAGAAACAACTGATTTTGATAGAACTTGATTTTGAGAACTACACACACACACACACACACACAGTGGCATTTTTGTTCTTTTTCCTGTCAATTATGTATGGTGGCAACAAAAGCTATGAAAAGGATTATATTCAAACATGTTGAATAAAAAATTTTATACACATGTGTGTGTGAGCCTGACATTATATGTGTCCTGAGAATGCTGGGACACAAGCAGGGATGATCATTAGCTGTGTCTTTTCACATTGTCAGTATTTATTGAATAACAGTAATTTCACAAGGTTCAGTGCTTTCAGTTGGGATAGTTTGCTAAGTAAGTCCACCTACATGATAATCTGGCCTAGGAGAAGAGAATGCAGGTTCTTTTATTCCATATAATTATTAATGCTACCTCTCAAATAACCCAGGAGGTATATGTATATGTATAAGTATAAATATATATGTGTATATATATATATATGTACCATATATGTGTATATATGTACCATATATATATATACATACATATGTATATATATGTGCCATATATGTGTGCATATACATATATATGTATATATATGTACCATATATGTGTGTATATACATATATACGTACCATGTGTATACACACACACACACACACACACACATATATATATGTAGCTTGCAGTAGAAGGTGTGGGTTAGAATCAGCGTATGATTTTCTGCCTCAAGATCCTGACACTTACACACACACACATATATGAAATATAAATGATATATTTATGTCTATATAAAATATACATATAACATATCGTATAATATATCATTTTTTTTTCACAAAATGAATGCAAGTTAAAGGATCTAAAAGGTTTCAGAATTGGGCTGACAGAAATGTGAAGAGTCTAAATCGATAAGTCAATAAACTCAAAACCAGCCATAGGGAAGTCACAATTGCTGTCTAGCCATATGAGTCAGGCTAAGAGTTGTGGATAGCCCTGGGGCTAATTACATTTGAAGTTAATTCCATTTCCTGTGAGGGGTTGTGAAAGAAGAATGAGTCAGCCCTCACTTGATTTCCTGTAAACTGCTTCTCACCTTAATTTGTAAAATAAAGAAGAGGTGATGATTTGGCAGATAAAGGGAAGGTGGAGCAGAAGATGGGGAGGGAGAAGAAGGAGGTTTGGGAGAGAAAGGATGCAGAGGAGGAGGAAGAAGAAGAAAAGCAGAGCAGAAGCACATGGCCTAGAGAAACCTCAAGTTTTAAGGGGTCTCATAGATGTGGAAAATGGTAGTGTAGTAGTAGATCTGCCCAATCTAGGCACACAGCATGTATTCATATTAATTGAGTTGTGATTTCATTGCCTGGACATATTTGGGTTGGAGATTTACTGCAACAGAGAGTAAATATAGTTTGATCTCAACAGTAAATCTCTTATATTTGAATTAAGAAAAGTGCAGAGAACTTTTGACTGTGATGGAGAGATGAATCAATAGAGTAAAAGTTTTGTGGTTCCAGAAGGAGGCATTTGGTAAGAGCTAAAATTGTCACAAAATATATTTTGTTTATGCTTTTTATTTCCTCTTTCTGAGAAAAAGACGATCACACTGGCTCTCTAGCTTGAGCAATTTTAGACTTGCCCAAAGGTGTGTTACTACATCGGTGCCTAGAGAAGAAAAATAATCAGTAGCTGAATTTTAATTGTATTGAATTTGATGGTGAGCTTTGTTGATATTGTTCACACATCTGTCTTGCATATAGTTTATGTATTGGGTTTTTTCACAGTGATATGGAAAATGTAGAGCAAAGGGACTTTTCTCTTTCTAAAGGGGTTCTGGTTGTGCACTAATACTTATCATTTCTTCAGGTTTAGGGGCAAACTTTCAGTCTGCAAGCACTCAATAGAACATATCTTGCATTTTACAGAAGACAAAAAATTCTGGAGAGTCTGGTTATGTATGCCTGGGCCACCAATTATTATTTGGTTAGTATGAGTTCATTTTGTTGTTGTTGTTTTAAGTCTAGAACAGTAATTAATATTTCACTGTGATGGCTATTCTAGGTTGTCAGTATAGCTACATCTGGAAAGCAAGGAACACTTGTGAAATATTTTCTATGCTTGACTTTAAGTCAATGAATACATAGTAGTGGATGGGCTTGAAGTTCTCAAAGTTACACCAAGACTTTTATGTGGGTGCTGAGAATCAAATTCAGGTCTCCATATTTCTACAATAATCACTCTTATGAGATGAGTCATCTTCTCAACCCTGTTGTTGTTGTTGTTGTTGTTGTAAAATTACAATTAATATATTAGATAGAAATCAGATAGAATTACTGTCCCCACGGATAGTATACATGATGATGCATTTTAAAACCTTTAAATATTGGATGTCAGGAATTCTATTTGGAGTATTTTGTTGTTGATAATGATGCGATTCTTAGATTTTAGGGTGGGAAAGAATGTGCTCATAGATTCAGACCTCTTTAGAGATCTATAAAAAGGACAGGATTGAAGGATAGGATAATAAAATTTAGAGGCAGCATAAAAGTGTTCTTGACCAAGCCCTCATAATCACTATCAAACTGTGACAAACCCCTGCTATGGTTTGGTACTTGCATGTTTCCAGGGTATTTCTTGGTCTTTTCCTTTGGTTCTGAGATTCAATTTCAAGTCTAAATAAAAATTGCATTAATTTTTTTTATCCTCTACAAATTGTGTGATAAGTACCCAAGCTTAGGCTACTATCAGTTATCATTATCACCACCCATATTTGTTCTCCAACTCTGTCAACTCTATTTGATTGTATCTAACATGTTATCTACAGAACCTTGAAAAATATGTTTTGATGATTGTTTTTATATTTCATCATTTGTAATATCATAATTTGGAATCAAATACTCCTTTATACGGAAAATAAACTTTTTTTTTCCCCATAGGTTTTCCAGTATGGTATTAAGTAAGCATTAAGTGCTGAGGAAAACAGTTGGCTACTAAATAAAAGGAGAGGGAATTAATAGAAAGATGTTAACAAATATATCTGCAACTAGCATTGTCTAACTTGTTGTGGTAGTTTGAATAAGAGTGGGTCCACAGGCTCATGTATTTGGATGCTTACATACCAGGTAGTGAAACCTTTATAAAACATTAGAATAGTTTGGAGGCTAATAATAGATTAATGCTGTTGGAAAAAGTGTGTCACTGATGATGCACTATGATGTTTCATAAGCCCATGTTTAGCCCAGGAACTAGCTCTGTCTTCTGTCTGTCTTTATCTCTGTCTCTGTCTCTGTCTCTTTCTCTCTCTGCCTATGTGTCATGGTATAACTAACAACTACATCTCCAGTACCATGCCTGCCACCATACTCCTCACTATGATGCTAACATAAACAAGTCTCCAAATAAATGTTTTCTTATATAAGAGTCTCTGTGGGCATGGTGGCTCTTCATAGCAATGGAATAGTGACTAATACACTAACACATGATAAAACAAAAATAATATTCTTCCATTTAATACTATTTCCATTTAATTGATGGGTATAAAGAAAACAAAAGAGCAATTCTAAAAGTTAATATCCGTAGACTCATTGCCAGTTGACCTGTTCCAAATGTCCAGATGATCCTTTCCAAACATAGTCTATCAAGATTAACTATTTATAGATCAGAGTGTTTTCTAAAGGGAAATGAAGGTTCTCAGAAGCTCTCTGTGGATCAATGTAATGGTTTGTAAATTCTTGGACCAGGGAGTGGCACCATTTGGAGGTGTGGCCTTGTTGGAATAGGTGTGACCTGGTTGGAGTAAGTTTGTCACTGTGGGTGTGGGCTTAAGACTCTCACCCCAGTTGCCTGGAAGTCAGTCTTCCACTAGCAGCCTTTGGATGAAGACATAGAACTCTCAGCTCCTCCTGTGCCATGCCTGCCTGGATACTGCCATGCTCCCCACCTTGATGATAATGGACTGAACCTCTGAACCTGTAAGCCAGTCCCAATTAAATGTTGTTTTTTATAAGACTTGCCTTGGTCATGGTGTCTATTCACAGCAGTAAAACCCTGACTAATACAGAAGTTGGTACTGGGAGTGGGGTATTGCTGTGATAGGCCTGACCATGCTTTTATTTGAAAGAATGTGGATTGTGGGACTTTGGATTTGGAACAGAGTGGATTGCTTTAAATGGGGCTTAATGGGTCATCCTAGTAGGAATATGGAAGACTTTGTTGTGGAAGTAATTTGAACTGTGTTCACCTGGCCCAAGAGATTTCAAAAGAGAAGAATTTCAGTATGTGGCATAAAGACTGTTTTTCTGGTATTTTGGTGAAGAATGTGGCTACTTTTTACCCTTGTCTAAAAAGTCTGCCTGAGGCTAGGGTGAAGAGACTTGGATTAATTGCATTAATTGCATTGACAAAGAAGTTTCAAAAAAGCCCAGCAGAGACTTTGTTCTCTGGTTAAGTCTCAAAAAGAGAAGTTTGAACAAGTATAGCAAGCTTAGAAAGGCAAAATATAAAATATATGGTTTGAGTATTAAAGGAGTACCAGGAAGTGAAATGGAGCAAAATCTTGTGTTCTAGGGGAGAACAGATTAAGGGAATGGGACCTTGGGGCAAGATTCTACCCAGCTTAATTAGATCCAAGCATGGTGGTACACACCTTTAATCTCAGGAGACAGGCATGCTGATCTCTGCATTCAAGGTCAATCTACAGAGCAAGAACCAGGATAGCCATGCTTAGGCAGTGAAGGCTTTGGAAAACATAAAGTCAGTGGTAATGTAATAGTACAAACAGGTCATGTTCTAGTTCCTGCAAGCAGCAGAACTTGGCAGCTTCAGTCATGTGGCTCTGGCTCTAGAGTTAAGAATGGAAGGAACTACTGACACAATTGATGCTGGTTAGCTGGAGCTAAGAAATTAGCGGTGATTAAGAAGAGACCAGCATCATTGAGGTGAAATCTTCTGGGAAGTGTTTTTTGAGAGCACAGAGGCTGTGTTCCAGAGATAGCCAAGATTGTACCTTGTGCTGTGGCCGGACTTGGTAATGTGTAAGAGTCACCCAGGTGGTACTGGCTTTGAAGGCATGAAGGGGTCATGAAGAGCAGCTGAGACTTGACACCGTGAGAGGCCACGGAAGGCCATTAGTGAAGGTGCAGCCTCAGGTGCAATTGATGGCCCAGGACTCAAGGGGTCATGTAAAGGACTTGAGGCTTGGCACCATGAAGAAAGCCTATGAGAGGCTATTGTTGAAGCCAAGTTACAGGGGTCATGCATTGTTTTGAAGATGCCAGTACCATGAGATGACCACCAAGAGCAGCAGCAGTGGAGTACAGGCATCTGGAGCCTAGGACGACGCGTGTGCTACAGAGGGCAGAGCTGGAGAAGTGATGCCAGCCCTTAGGAGGAGTCCAAAAGATCAAGTGGAATCCCAGACACTGAAACAAGAAGCTGTAACATTGAAATTGCCTTGGAGACTCAAAGATGTTAAAGATGCCAGAGCCATTGGATGCATGCTGAGGAAACTGCTAACAGTGAGTGGAACTAACCCAGGAGAAAGCAGTGTGTTACAGTCAACAAAGATGAAAAAGGAATGGAGATCTGAAGACTGCTTTGACATCAGCCATGGAGATGCAGAGTTTGGAGTTTGCCCAGCTGATTTCCTGCCTTGCTTTGGAGATTACAGTTAATTAGTTGGATGAATCTCAGAAGAGACCTTGAACTTTGGACTTTTAACATTGTTGAGACTGCTATAGACTACAAGGGCTTTGAAAGTTGGACTAAATACACCTGCATTATGCTATGTTTAAGTATGGCCCCCAGAGACTCATGTTTTTGAACAAGTCTATGAGGGCCAGGGAGTGGAATGTGATGGTTTATATATTCTTGGACCAGGGAGTGGCACCATTTGGAGGTGTGGCCTTGTTGGAATAGGTGTGACCTGGTTGGAGTAGGTGTGTCACTGTGGGTGTGGGCTTAAGACTCTCACCCCAGTTGCCTGGAAGTCAGTCTTCCACTAGCTGCCTTTGGATGAAGACATAGAACTCTCAGCTCCTCCTGTGCCATGCCTGTCTGGATACTGTCATACTCCCACTTTGATGATAATGGACTGAACCTCTGAAACTGTAAGCCAGTCCCAATTAAATGTTTTTTATAAGACTTGCCTTGATCATGGTGTCTGTTCACAGCAGTAAAACCCTGACTAATACAATCAGTATACTCTGTTGTGATACATTGTTTTGGTTGCATCTATCCAGTATTTTCTCTGAGACTTGGGACATACAGATTTTTCTCTGAGTTAAACAAATTTACTCAGTCAGAGCATAGTTTGCTGTAAAGGAGTTAACAACACATACACATTGTTCCTTCAAGAAGCACGTCAAGACAGAATCCTGAGGTTAGTGTTACAGTAAACCTTTTGGATCACACCGGGAGAAGGGTTACCTTTAGTCAAGAGAAACCTGTATCATCTGGACAGAGATGGAAGGAAATAAGATGTGTTTGGAGATACCATCTGATACAAAGCCCTAGAACAGGGAGTCACATAAAAGGCGATCTGGCTTGAACACTAATCATCCCTCTTTGATTACATATTTTGTACTTGCTTTGCAAAAAGAAAAAGAAAGAAAAACACAAAAAGAAAAAAAGGGAAAGAAGGAGAAGCAAGAGGAGGAAGAGGAGATTAGGAGCAGGGAGGACTTTAGGAGCTCATCACCAACTTCAGAAATATTAACAAGCCACTAAAAATTGATAAATAACTTTGTAAAATTCGTGTTTAATCCTTGAAGACCACAAGGTCTCCATGGTGAATATGCAAAATCTTGGGAGAAATTCTTGATTTTTATCTGCCTTGCTCAAATCCCAACAATCTATTCAAATTCCATTGAATTTCAACACAATTTTTCTTGCGTTTAACCCCAGATGTTTAGAGCCTCTGAGAATTTGAGTGGTGACCAATAACTGGAATAAAACTGAATTTTCCTTGACCTTTTCCAAGTGATTCCATAAAAATGTTTAGGCTTATACAACCAAACATTCATCTGAAAGCTGTTTCCTAATGGCTACATTTGAATGAAGGCTTTTAGCTATTGGCTTTGTTTAGGTTTCTTGCTTGTGTAAACTCTTTCAATGTCTGTGCCATTTTCTGTTCCTTTTGGTATCTAATTTTGAAATAACCTTGACTTCTTGGCAGCATTGTTCGTGAATAAAATGTGCTCCTTTAAATCCATAGTGGAAAATGCTGTTTCACAGCTAGCCTACAGTAGGACATTAGATTATGACTTCTGGGATGTTCCCTAATTATTAAGAATCACCCTTCGGAAACTGCAGCCTACACACTAAGGAACTTCACTTCTTAAAGATAAATATCTCCTTTCTTTCTCCCTTTATTTCATTCTCTCTCTCTCTCTCTCTCTCTCTCTCTCTCTCTCTCTCTCTCTCTCTCTTTTCTTTCTTTGTTTCTTTTCCTTTCCTTCTTTTTTCTTTCTTTCTCACATTAATTTCCTTTTCACTGACATATATATGCAAGTGGAGGTATATGCATTTTCTTTTGCATGTGTGAAGATTCTTTTGGATTTTGTGGAGTGCAGTAGAGGTTCATGGCCCAAGGTTTATGTTGGGAATCATTCTCAATCCCTCTTCTACCATATTACCAGAGATAGGATTTCTCAATGAAACTTAGATCTCCTGAATGTGGCTGGCCTCAGAAGCCTTTATGCATGCTAGCTAGGTCAGCACTCTCCTAATTGAGTTACATCCCCAGCAGAAATCCATTTAAAGCTGTTTTAATCCTGAGAAAGCCAAAGGACTGCATCTGGATTCAAAGGTGAGCAGAGGAGAAAATATTTTGCTTGCTTCTCCTGGAGATTTTTTTGTTGTTGGTTTTTTGTTTTGGTTTCCACTTTAAAATTATGTTTCTCTAGATTTGTATGTGAGAAAATAAAATAGAATATAAAAACCGTAATGGTACAATTCAAAGATGTTAGAATAATTCAAGAATCTTCATTTATACCACAAACCTGTTTGGTCTTCTACTGTTTTACTGAATGTGATCTAAAAACCATAGCATTCTATCATTCTTATTTGTTATAAATAATTTCTTTTGTTTTATTTATTATACCAGTCATTTACATCTCAAATGATATCCCACTTCCCGGTTACCCCCTCCACCAAGCCCCCATCCCACATCTGCCCTCCCCCTCCCTTTCACCTGTATGAGAGTGCTCCTTCAACCCATCCACACTCTCCTGCCTCACCTCTTTTTTTTTAAATTTTTTTATTACATATTTTCCTCAATTACATTTCCAATGCTATCCCAAAAGTCTCCCCACACACCCCCTCCCCTACCCACCCATTCCCACTTTTTGGCCCTGGCGTTCCCCTGTACTGGGGCATATAAAGTTTGATTGTCCAATGGGCCTCTCTTTCCAGTGATGGCCGACTAGGCCATCTTTTGATATGTATGCAGCTAGAGTCAAGAGCTCTGGGGTACTGGTTAGTTCATAATGTTGCACCTACAGGGTTGCAGATCTCTTTAGCTCCTTGGATACTTTCTCTAGCTCCTCCATTGGGGGCCCTGTGATCCATCCAATAGTTGACTGTGAGCATCCACTTCTGTGTTTGTTAGGCCCCAGCCTAGTCTCACAAGAGAGGGCTATATCATGGTCCTTGCACCAAACGCTTCCTAGTGTATGCAATGGTGTCATCATTTGGAGGCTAATTATGGGATGGATCCCTGGATATGGCAGTCTCTTGAAGGTCCATCCTTTTGTCTCAGCTCCAAACTTTGTCTCTGTAACTCCTTCCATGGGTGATTGTTTCCAATTCTAAGAAGGGGCAAAGTGTCCACTCTTTGGTCTTCGTTCTTCTTCAGTTTCATGTGTTTCGCAAATTGTACCTTATATCTCAATATATTAAGTTTCTGGGCTAATATCCACTTATCAGTGAGTACATATTATTTGAGTTCTTTTGTGATTGTGTTACCTCACTCAGGATGATGCCCTCCAGGTCCAACCATTTGCCTAGGAATTTCATAAATTCATTCTTTTTAATAGCTGAGTAGTACTCCATTGTGTAGATGTACCACATTTTTTGTATCCATTCCTCTGTTGAGGGGCATCTGGGTTCTTTCCAGCTTCTGGCTATTATAAATAAGGCTGCTATGAACATAGTGGAGCATGTGTCCTTCTTACCGGTTGGGACATCTTCTGGATATATGCCCAGGAGAGGTATTGCGGGAACTTCCGGTATTACTATGTCCAATAGTAATACCGGAAGATCCCGCCTTACCTCTTGAGCATCCCCCTACTCTGGTGCATCAAACCTCTTGGGGACCAAGTGCATCCCCTCCAGTTGTCAGCAAGGCTGTCCTCTGCTACATATATATATGGATCCCTCCAGGCACACTCCTTGGTTGGTGATCTAGACTTTGGGATAACTGGGTAGTCAGGCCAGCCTATGTTGTTCTAATGTGGTTGTAATCCCCCTTCTCTCCTCCAGTCCTTCTATCAGCACCCGCTCCAGGTTCCCTGAGTTCAGTCTGATGGTTGGCTACAAGCATCCACATCTGCATTGGTCACTAATATAAATAACAATTTAAGTCAAAATATTAGAGTCGTCATTTTAGATATCTCAAACTACTCAATCAAATAGTTTTAAGCTAAGATACATGGGCCTTTGCATTAACTCTTTAATAGCTTCCTGAGTGCATATTTTATAAAGGATGGGAGTGGGGAGGTGGGGAGTGGGGGTGGGGGAACCTCTAGGGGCTTTCATTTACAAAGTAAATGAAAACATAGTACCAGAGACAGGATAATCCAACAGAATGATATTGAAAAACCGTGGAAGTCATCTGGAGCCTTGGTTCCCAGGGAGCCCCTCCAAGCCTTTACCCTGAGACCTGAGGGCAAACAGGGAGAAGCAAGAAGGCCTTTTACTTTCACTCTCTTTCCCTTTTACCTCATTGTTTCTCTTCAGTCCCAGTAAACCTAACATCTAGGTAAGAAAGGGGGGTTTAAAGGATAAAGAAATGACATGTAGAAAGTCAATAATTATGAAAATTGTTGTCTAAAGGAATGAAATGATCTAGATCTGATTTGGGGTTATGTAGAGATACAGGTTTGATTAGAAATAGTCATTGGGTGAATGAATGCTATATCCTTCCCCTACCTAATCAAGATGAATTTTATGATATGTGAGTGAGTTTTGTTACAACTTGGTGGGTGCAATTGGTTTCTAGTGATTAGAAACAAGGAATGCTGTCAACATCCTATAACTCATAGGGGGTTACTCATCATGAGTGATTTTATAGCTCACCTGACAAGAGTACATAACAAAAATGTTTGGTTGTGAGGGAGATGTTAGCAGCCTTGGAGGCCATTAAGCTAGACCACTGGGAAGACAAGTGCTTTCTTTGGATTTAAATGACAGTATAAAAGGTGGAGGTATCTTAGCTTTGTTGAGTCTTACTATGGCAAATCTATTTCCTGTTATAAGAGTGAAAGAGGGCTGTAGAGATATCTCAGTGTTAAGAACACTGAATGCTCCTCTAGAAGTCCTGAATTCAATTCCCAGCAACCATGTAGTAGCTCACAACCATTTATAATGGGATACCATGCCTTCTTCTGGTGTGTCTGAAGACAGTTAGATGTGCTCATCTAAATAAAATATTTTTCAAAAGAAAGAAAGAGAGAGAGATAGAGAGAAGGAAGGAAGGAAGGAAGGAGAGAGAGAGAGAGAGAGAGAGAGAGAGAGAGAGAGAGAGAGAGAGAGAAAGAGAGGAGACAGACAGAGAGAGAGAGAAAGAGAGAGAGAGAGAGTAATTCCTCAAGCCCAGGGTGAAGCAAAACTGAGACTCCATGATAACCCAGAACATTTCTAAACTCCAGTCTCCTAATGATGATCCATATAGCCTGCCAGTTATCCAGCCATGAACACATAGTACAACCTGTAGCCACTTTCATAAAATCTACAAACACACCTCCCTTTTCAGGATGGAAAGCAGATACTTTATGTTTTTTACTTTTCCTTTTTTTCTCCAAAAAACTCTCTTAGAAAAGGTGCTTGAAGCCACTGTCAGATGCAGGTATGCCCACATGTCTAACTCAGAAAAGTATATTTTCCATTCTTACTTCTCTGTATATGTTTCTTATGGATCTGTCATAAGCACTTTCCTATTCAGTTTGTCTGAAGCACTAGCCACCCTCCCCTCATTACCATACAGCTACCTGTGAAACTCCACTGCTCAACCTGCGTGCCCTCTTGTACTTTTTCCTCCTCCAACTCTCCCTTTCAAGCAAGGTTTGTTGCCAAGGCAAGGTGAGTTACCAAGGTTTTCAGTGTGGTTGCTCTATTCTTTTCTCTCAAACTTCATTAAAATGGTTCCCAATTTTTCTTATAATCCTCTTTTAAAATTCTTTCATTAAAAAATAATGACTAAGAAGCCCAAAGGAGACACGAGTTTCCCTAGTAACAAAAAATAGCCTTGGCTTAAGGAAAGAATACATACGGTAAGATGGAGATATATCTGGTTTTAAGAAATGAAAATATTGCTGGGCGGCGCCATCTTCAGCTCCAGACAGCCGGCCACCTTCCTGGTGAGAGCACGGGGGTCTGCCAGGCCTGAGAGGTTTGTGGCACAGGCGCCGGCGGGAGCCTTCTTGGCTCCGGGACTCCGCGGAGGGCAGGCTGCACGGGTGACC
This sequence comes from Mus musculus, assembly GCF_000001635.26. Taxonomy (NCBI): domain Eukaryota; kingdom Metazoa; phylum Chordata; class Mammalia; order Rodentia; family Muridae; genus Mus; species Mus musculus. The sequence goes on along the minus strand of NC_000072.6, from coordinate 76,477,416 downwards.
GTGTGGAATACAGAGTGCCAGCCGTTTCTGGAACGGGCGAGAGTCGCAGAGCTTCTGGGCGGCGCCATCTTCAGCTCCAGACAACCAGCCACCTTCCCGGCAAGAGCCACAGAGCTTCTGAGGCAGCGCCATCCTCAGCTCCAGACGGCCGGCCTCCTTCCTGACAAGAGCCACAGAGCTTCTCAGGCGGCGACATCTTCGACTCCAGACAACTGGCCACCTTCCTGGCCAAAGCAACACAGCTTCTGGGAAAGATCCTGTTTTGGGCCTTCACCTTCAGCCAGGAGGAGGTCCAAACACCAGATAACTGTACACCTTCCCTGAAAGAGGAGAGCTTGCCTACAGAGACTGCTCTGACCACTGAAACTCAGAGAAGAGAGCTTGTCTCCCACGCCTGCTGATAGAGGGTAACAAAATCAACAGAGGAACAATCTCTTAACAAAGACAACTATAACAACTAACTCCAGAGATTGCCAGATGGCGAAAGGTAAACGAAAGAATCCTACTAACAGAAGCCAGGACCACTCACCATCATCAGAACCCAGAACGCCCACTTCGCCAGATCCAGGACACCCTAACACACCTGAAAAGGTAGACCTGGATTTAAAAGCATATCTCATGATGATGGTAGAGGACATAAAGAAGGAATTCAATAACTCACTTAAAGAAATACAGGAGAACACTGCTAAAGAGTTACAAGTCCTTAAAGAAAAACAGGAAAACACTGCTAAAGAGTTACAAGTCCTTAAAGAAAAACAGGAAAACACAACCAAACAGGTAGAAGTCCTTATAGAAAAACAGGAAAACACATCCAAACAGGTGATGGAAATGAACAAAACCATACTAGACCTAAAAAGGGAAGTAGACACAATAAAGAAAACCCAAAGTGAGGCGACGCTGGAGATAGAAACCCTAGGAAAGAAATCTGGAACCATAGATGCCAGCATCAGCAACAGAATACAAGAGATGGAAGAGAGAATCTCAGGTGCAGAAGACTCCATAGAGAACATCGGCACAACAATCAAAGAAAATGGAAAATGCAAAAAGATTCTAACTCAAAACATCCAGGAAATCCAGGACACAATGAGAAGACCAAACCTACGGATAATAGGAATGGATGAAAATGAAGATTTTCAACTCAAAGGACCAGCAAACATCTTCAACAAAATTATTGAAGAAAACTTCCCAAATCTAAAGAAAGAGATGCCCATGAACATACAAGAAGCCTACAGAACTCCAAATAGACTGGACCAGAAAAGAAATTCCTCCCGACACATAATAATCAGAACACCAAATGCACTAAATAAAGATAGAATACTAAAAGCAGTAAGGGAAAAAGGTCAAGTAACATATAAAGGCAAGCCTATCAGAATTACACCAGATTTTTCACCAGAGACTATGAAAGCCAGAAGAGCCTGGACAGATGTTATACAGACACTAAAGAGAACACAAATGCCAGCCCAGGCTACTATACCCAGCCAAACTCTCAATTACCATAGATGGAGAAACCAAAGTATTCCACGACAAAACTAAATTCACCCATTATCTCTCCACGAATCCAGCCCTTCAAAGGATAATAACAGAAAAAAACCAATACAAGGACGGGAACCACGCCCTAGAGAAAACAAGAAGATAATCCCTCAACAAACCTAAAAGAAGACAGCCACAAGAACAGAATGCCAACTTTAACAACAAAAATAACAGGAAGCAACAATTACCTTTCCTTAATATCTCTTAATATCAATGGACTCAATTCCCCAATAAAAAGACATAGACTAACAGACTGGCTACACAAACAGGACCCAACATTCTGCTGCTTACAGGAAACCCATCTAAGGGAAAAAGACAGACACTACCTCAGAGTGAAAGGTTGGAAAACAATTTTCCAAGCAAATGGTCTGAAGAAACAGGCTGGAGTAGCCATTCTAATATAGGATAAAATCGACTTCCAACCCAAAGTTATCAAAAAAGACAAGGAGGGACACTTCATACTCATCAAAGGTAAAATCCTCCAAGAGGAACTCTCAATTCTGAATATCTACGCTCCAAATGCAAGGGCAGCCACATTCATTAAAGACACTTTAGTAAAGCTCAAAGCACACATTGCACCTCACACAATAATAGTGGGAGACCTCAACACACCACTTTCATCAATGGACAGATCGTGGAAACAGAAACTAAACAGGGACACAGTGAAACTAACAGAAGTTATGAAACAAATGGACCTGACAGATATCTACAGAATATTTAATCCTAAAACAAAAGGATATACCTTCTTCTCAGCACCTCACGGGACCTTCTCCAAAATTGACCATATAATTGGTCACAAAATAGGCCTCAACAGATACAAAAATATTGAAATTGTCCCATGTATCCTATCAGACCACCATGGCCTAAGACTGATCTTCAATAACAACATTAAGAATGGAAAGCCAACATTCACGTGGAAACTGAACAACACTCTTCTCAATGATACCTTGGTCAAGGAAGGAATAACGAAAGAAATTAAAGACTTTTTAGAGTTTAATGAAAATGAAGCCACAACGTACCCAAACCTTTGGGACACAATGAAAGCATTTCTAAGAGGGAAACTCATAGCTCTGAGTACCTCCAAGAAGAAACGGGAGAGAGCACATACTAGCAGCTTGACAACACATCTAAAAGCTCTAGAAAAAAAGGAAGCAAATTCACCCAAGAGGAGTAGACGGCAGGAAATAATCAAACTCAGGGGTGAAATTAACCAAGTGGAAACAAGAAGAACTATTCAAAGAATTAACCAAACGAGGAGTTGGTTCTTTGAGAAAATCAACAAGATAGATAAGCCCTTAGCTAGACTCACTAGAGGGCAAAGGGACAAAATCCTAATCAACAAAATCAGAAATGAAAAGGGAGACATAACAACAGATCCTGAAGAAATCCAAAACACCATCAGATCCTTCTACAAAAGCTTATACTCAACAAAACTGGAAAACCTGGACGAAATGGACAAATTTCTGGACAGATACCAGGTACCAAAGTTGAATCAGGATCAAGTTGACCTTCTAAACAGTCCCATATCCCCTAAAGAAATAGAAGCAGTTATTAATAGTCTCCCAGCCAAAAAAAGCCCAGGACCAGATGGGTTTAGTGCAGAGTTCTATCAGACCTTCAAAGAAGATCTAATTCCAGTTCTGCACAAACTATTTCACAAGATAGAAGTAGAAGGTACTCTACCCAACTCATTTTATGAAGCCACTATTACTCTGATACCTAAACCACAGAAAGATCCAACAAAGATAGAGAACTTCAGACCAATTTCTCTTATGAATATCGATGCAAAAATCCTTAATAAAATTCTCGCTAACCGAATCCAAGAACACATTAAAGCAATCATCCATCCTGACCAAGTAGGTTTTATTCCAGGGATGCAGGGATGGTTTAATATACGAAAATCCATCAATGTAATCCATTATATAAACAAACTCAAAGACAAAAACCACATGATCATCTCGTTAGATGCAGAAAAAGCATTTGACAAGATCCAACACCCATTCATGATAAAAGTTTTGGAAAGATCAGGAATTCAAGGCCCATACCTAAACATGATAAAAGCAATCTACAGCAAACCAGTAGCCAACATCAAAGTAAATGGAGAGAAGCTGGAAGCAATCCCACTAAAATCAGGGCCTAGACAAGGTTGCCCACTTTCTCCCTACCTTTTCAACATAGTACTTGAAGTATTAGCTAGAGCAATTCGACAACAAAAGGAGATCAAGGGGATACAAATTGGAAAAGAGGAAGTCAAAATATCACTTTTTGCAGATGATATGATAGTATATATAAGTGACCCTAAAAATTCCACCAGAGAACTCCTAAACCTGATAAACAGCTTTGGTGAAGTAGCTGGATATAAAATTAACTCAAACAAGTCAATGGCCTTTCTCTACACAAAGAATAAACAGGCTGAGAAAGAAATTAGGGAAACAACACCCTTCTCAATAGTCACAAATAATATAAAATATCTCGGCGTGACTCTAACTAAGGAAGTAAAAGATCTGTATGATAAAAACTTCAAGTCTCTGAAGAAAGAAATTAAAGAAGATCTCAGAAGATGGAAAGATCTCCCATGCTCATGGATTGGCAGGATCAACATTGTAAAAATGGCTATCTTGCCAAAAGCAATCTACAGATTCAATGCAATCCCCATCAAAATTCCAACTCAATTCTTCAACGAATTAGAAGGAGCAATTTGCAAATTCATCTGGAATAACAAAAAACCTAGGATAGCAAAAACTCTTCTCAAGGATAAAAGAACCTCTGGTGGAATCACCATGCCTGACCTAAAGCTTTACTACAGGGCAATTGTGATAAAAACTGCATGGTACTGGTATAGAGACAGACAAGTAGACCAATGGAATAGAATTGAAGACCCAGAAATGAACCCACACACCTATGGTCACTTGATCTTCGACAAGGGAGCTAAAACCATCCAGTGGAAGAAAGACAGCATTTTCAACAATTGGTGCTGGCACAACTGGTTGTTATCATGTAGAAGAATGCGAATCGATCCATACTTATCTCCTTGTACTAAGGTCAAATCTAAGTGGATCAAGGAACTTCACATAAAACCAGAGACACTGAAACTTATAGAGGAGAAAGTGGGGAAAAGCCTTGAAGATATGGGTACAGGGGAAAAATTCCTGAACAGAACAGCAATGGCTTGCTCTGTAAGATCGAGAATTGACAAATGGGACCTAATGAAACTCCAAAGTTTCTGCAAGGCAAAAGACACCGTCAATAAGACAAAAAGACCACCAACAGATTGGGAAAGGATCTTTACCTATCCTAAATCAGATAGGGGACTAATATCCAACATATATAAAGAACTCAAGAAGGTGGACTTCAGAAAATCAAATAACCCCATTAAAAAATGGGGCTCAGAACTGAACAAAGAATTCTCACCTGAGGAATACCGAATGGCAGAGAAGCACTTGAAAAAATGCTCAACATCCTTAATCATCAGGGAAATGCAAATCAAAACAACCCTGAGATTCCACCTCACACCAGTCAGAATGGCTAAGATCAAAAATTCAGGTGACAGCAGATGCTGGCGTGGATGTGGAGAAAGAGGAACACTCCTCCATTGTTGGTGGGATTGCAGGCTTGTACAACCACTATGGAAATCAGTCTGGCGGTTCCTCAGAAAACTGGATATAGTACTACCGGAGGATCCAGCAATACCTCTCCTGGGCATATATCCAGAAGATGCCCCAACTGGTAAGAAGGACACATGCTTCACTATGTTCATAGCAGCCTTATTTATAATAGCCAGAAGCTGGAAGGAACCCAGATGCCCCTCAACAGAGGAATGGATACAGAAAATGTGGTACATCTACACAATGGAGTACTACTCAGCTATTAAAAAGAATGAATTTATGAAATTCCTAGCCAAATGGATGGACCTGGAGGGCATCATCCTGAGTGAGGTAACACATTCACAAAGGAACTCACACAATATGTACTCACTGATAAGTGGATATTAGCCCAAAACCTAAGATACCCAAGATATAAGATACAATTTCCTAAACACATGAAACTCAAGAAAAATGAAGACTGAAGTGTGAACACTATGCCCCTCCTTAGAAGTGGGAACAAAACACCCTTGGAAGGAGTTACAGAGACAAAGTTTGGAGCTGAGATAAAAGGATGGACCATGTAGACACTAGCATATCCGGGGATCCATCCCATAATCAGCTTCCAAATGCTGACACCATTGCATACACTAGCAAGATTATGCTGAAAGGACCCTGATATAGCTGTCTCTTGTCAGAGTATGCCTGGGCCTAGCAAACATAGAAGTGGATGCTCACAGTCGGCTATTGGATGGATCACATGGCCCCCAATGAAGGAGCTAGAGAAAGTACCAAAGAAGCTAAAGGGATCTGCAACCCTATAGGTGGAACAACATTATGAACTAACCAGTACCCCGGAACTCTTGACTCTAGCTGCATATGCATCAAAAGATGGCCTAGTCGGCCATCACTGGAAAGAGAGGCCCATTGGACACGCAAACTTTATATGCCCCAGTACAGGGGAACGCCAGGGCCATAAAAGGGGAGTGGGTGGGTAGGGGAGAGGGGGTGGGTGGCTATGGGGGACTTTTGGTATAGCATTGCAAATGTAAATGAGCGAAATACCTAATAAAAAATCGAAAAAAAAAAAAAAAAGAAATGAAAATATTGTAGAGGCATTTGTGCCTCCCAATCTTTTTATATTTAAACAATGGACATCAAATACATTGTCATTTCGCTAGGAATCTTGTACTAGAAGAAGGATAGGCCCAGCCAGAGGGGGACTGGCATTCTGGAAGATGTTCCTCCAATTCTAAGAACACATCAGAATACTTTACAAGATGAGATTGAACCTCAGCAAAGATGGGTGAGTGCTGTGTGGACCACACCTTGATAGAGATTTCTTACATATGCATTTCCTTCGCTGTCTACATAAACTGTAATCCTACAGTTTTTGTGGAGTGTTCTGGATTTCTTTGTCCTTCCTTCCAATGTGGTCACATTTGTTTTGGGCTTTCCACTATTAATATTAATTTATTTTAAAAATTGTGTTGTTCTAAGAATCTTTTGTGATCCTCCAAAGACCACCAAGGTGCCAACTCATGCAATTGCATTATGGTCTCTTTATTCAAGCTCCAGCTTGGGCCATACGACCATCTCTGATGCAGCAGGATGGGAGGGTCAGTCCTGAGCCTAATTTTTTGCAAGCATTTATAGAGGAAAGAAGAAGATATCTAGCATTGCACACATCTGACTGGGAGACCACTTGGGCTTTTAACATAATTGGCTGGTTCTGGGATCCAAATCATAAACTTAACTTCTGTTTTCCTCCTGATGGGTGGTTGTTGGGAAATGAAATGTGATGGGGAGGCTTGTAATCTTGAGGTGCAGATCTTTTGGGGAATAACCTAGAAAGTGGTGCTAGATGAAGGTTTTGTTGGGGATTAACCTGGAAACTGGTGTTTGACACAGGTCTTGTTGGGGGGTAACCTGGAAACTGGTGCTAGGTACAAGCCTATTTGTGAACTCAAGTTCAGCCTAAGGTCAAGTTCTCTAAGATGAAGTCTGAACCCCAAAGATCTGGTCTCTCAGTGTATCAATGTTGAGCAGCTAAACATGGCCCTGGGCACTGGATGTTAACCTAAGACTACAGTAGAATCAGGGCAGGGGAGCGAATAGCAAGAAAGTGTGAGCCAGATAATGACAATATGTTCTTTATTTCTTCATTTCTAAATTTAAAAAATGAGATCCAACAAGCATGCATATTTCATTTTGGGACAGCATTTCCTGGGGAACCTACCCAATGAATAATGTTCTAATTTCCACTCCATAGCATTAGCTCTTGCTCTAAACGTGGCATGAGAGGTGAGTTATTCATCCCCCATGTGATTGTCTCCCTTTACTGAGAACATAGGTGTGTCAAGCATGAATTACTACCAGGGTGAACTCCAGTTTTCCTCTGGCCTTTTTATGTCCAAGGCCAAATGTAGAGGGATGATTTAGCAAGATTTATATGAGGCTGGATATGCAACAGGAAGACTGAAGAAGGAAGGCGCTAAAGGTGTATGTCTGGTATGACCATGCATGACAGCACAATACATTACCAGAATTTTGGTGAGTCTTGGTGGAGTGTGTCTTTGGTACTGAAGAAATCAGGATATAATCTTGTGGTTCTTAGTTTCATTAATGAATGAACTGAATAACAGGTACAAGTGGAAACTTGAGGAAAATTATATTAGCATTTAAAAGAAAAACCCCAGGATAGGTATGCTATAAATCCATGTATCTGCTCAAAAGAGGAAAATTCAGAAGAAAATAAAAATCTAAAGCATTTCACGGAGGTAAGCCTTATCGCAGATGAGCAGCCATGTGAAACAGAGAGGGGCATTAAAGAAAGAATAAAGCCCAAAGCATAGGGAAATATGCTTGGAAAAAATGATGGGAGAACGAAAAGTTAAGCAAAGGGAGTTGCAAAGCATCAAGGTTGGGCTTACATGGGAAAGATTGTGCTATGGAGAAATATTCTAGGAATGAAAAGTATGTTATCAGGAGGTGAACCTGCCTTCCCAGGGGTGGTCCATAGATGTCTTCCTGAGGAGTGGTCTTTTGGCCAGGTAAGTAACCTACCCTGTTGGGTCAACAATTCCATGTCTCCATCTACAGATAAATTCCATTGCTTATTTTACCACCTTAAGACCACTATCCACCTTGGGACACTAGTTGTCTGATTACAGGGACCTGAATTTGTCATGTGGTATTGGGCATTCCTAGGAGAAAGTACACACAGTGTGATCTTTCATGAAGTAATTGCTAGTCTTATCAACAACATGTAAGGTGTTATGTGAATTTCCATACAAAGTAACCCCATGATCATGTCTGTTTATAATGCCATAGGCAAGCATGCTCTTACAGTGCTGACACAAAGCTTGCATCAACAACATGCACATGGCCCTAAGTATCAACATGCTGAACTTTCATCGAGTGGAAATTGTTTTGCTTAGTGTGACTTTTGGGTGCTGAAGGGCCATTTTATTTTTCTTGGTGGCCAAAGAGAGTTCATAACAATGAGTTTTTTTTTATGGTTTCAACATAAGGTAGAATATCTTTACACTGACTGAAGACTTGCAAGTTTCTAGAAGATACTAAACTAGTCGAATTAGTGATTCTTAAGGTTGATGTCTAAAATGAACTTAAAAGTGTAGTTTTAAAATATAAAGCAAAATTGGGAATTGGCAGGGCAAGATTGATGTATTTCTGAAAGTTAAGGAAGATGTGCATAATCCTGGCTCTCACCTTTGTTTCCTTTGGCATGTAGGGTTCCTCCCCCCTGCCATGTGCCAGGCTTGGATAGAACTTTTACTGCCCTAAATTGTATTTACTTCTCAGAATTCCTGAGCCTTGATACTAGGTTCTCTGTGGGAGCTCGATAAATATTCATTGACGGGGATGGTAATGAATACTAGATTTTTTTGGCTCTCTGCTTTCTGACTTTAATCCAGCCATTTCCTCCTCTCCTCCCTGGGGGAACTGGCAATCTGTTTAAAGCATGTTTGCACTTTGGAATCAGGAGGAGAAGCTAGCATAATTATTAGCTTCCAGTAACTCCCAGACTGTCAGTTAATTCTCAGGTCTTGCCATTTTCTCTACTCTACCCAGAGACCTAAGTTTCTATATAAATGAATTACACACCACCCTGGAAGATTTACTTCAGTGATGAAAGGCTAGAGGACTCCCTGATCTCTTTCCAAGCACACTGTTGTACAGATGCCCGATTTCATCCACTTTGCTGTGACCATTTTGAGAAAAACTTGATTAGTTACCAGATCTGTTAAGAGCTACGTGGAATACTCCACAACAGTCAGTTGGGGTTCAGTTTACTAACCTGCAAAATGATGGGCTTATATAATGTGTCTGTTTTCTATCCTCTTAAACTGAATAAAAACAGAAAAGTAATCAAATACTTATATAGATTAAAATATGTACTGATGTTACAAGACCACTGATCTCATTATTTGGATAAAAAGATAAATGAGTCAGATATTGTACTTAATGAATATGAAAACATAAAGAAGAAAGTAATTTCTTGATGTTTATGAAGAATCATGAAATTACAGAGGAATGGACCATCTATGTGTTCCCACTTTGGGTAAGCAACTGAAACTACCCTGTAAATATTTTACATGCGTATTGCTAAGAATGGCTATACCTAAGGAACTGCAATTTGCAGAGTTTTAAAGCACTGTATTAGTTATTTTTCTCATGACTGTGACACAGTTTTGACAAAAAAAAAACTTAAGGAAGAAAATATTCATTTTGGATCACTGCCTGAGATCTTGCCCATAATGGCAGTCGAAGATCAGTGATAGGAATGTGAAATACCTGGTCACATTCCATCTACAGATGCTGGTCTATCAGCTTGCTTTCTCCTTTCTTACCACTCTAAAGTCTTGCCGCATCACTTGCGCTATCCACATTCAGATTGGGTCTTTTATTTCAGGTGAACCTTTCTATCAATACCTTTATAGACACATCCAGAGATGTGTTTCCATGATAATTCTAAGTGCAATCAAGTTGACTATGAAGCCGAGCCATTAAAATCGGGATCAGGTAATCCTCAATGTCGTAATAGGTAATGCATAGCTTTTATATTTCAAATTTTAGGTAATGCATAGCTTTCTATATTTCAAATCGGTTACTAAGAATTGCATGGAGTCATCATGTGTCCTTAAGCGTTATTAGCTGCTGATTCTGCTTCTGTTGCTTTCTTGATGGCTAGAGGTTAAGGGCTGTAACTTAATGTATTGGTTAGTTGCAGGAAGATCTGTTCTTTTTTCTTAGACCCGATGTCTGTCAAGTGATGTCTGAGAATTTACACAAGAATTTTCAATCAAATGGCATTTCACTGATTCTATGAAGACTGTTTTATGGAGCTTCAACTCCATTAACATGAGGAGGCATGTCTATCTGTTCTACACTGAGTGTCACATTGTGAGATGCCTATTCTTCATCTGACACCAGAGGTGACAATGTCAAAATGTTAGCCATTCTTTCTGGTAACTAATTTTTTTTGAATAACAGATTTCCCTGGACAATTCCGGTTAAATCACTGTACCCTTATTTTTGGCTAGGCTTATTTTTTGTTGTTGTTGTTGTTGTTTAATAATTCAGTTTAGATGCATCCCCTTCTCTATACTTTTTTCTAAGTTTACCTTCTTTCCCCTTTCCTATTTGTTCCTGTCTTATTTTGTTGCTTACCACAAAATCTCAAGCCTTACAAAGATGTCAACCTCTGAATTACAATAATCTTTGCCTTCTTTCATAAGAGCCAGGGCTACACAGAAAGCCCTGTCTCAAACAACAACAACAAAATGGATAAAATATATGATGTGATTTTTAATGACTGTGGGAAAGGTGTATAGAACTGTTGGTTACTTCATTGGAACTGAAAGCTGCATGAGTTGAAGACATGGCTCAGCAGTTAAGACCATTGGCTGGTCTTTCATAGGACCCAGGTGCTATCCCAAGTATCCGGTATCAGCTCCCAGCAGTCTCTAATTCTAATTCCAAGTTACCCAACCCCTTCTCCGGCTTCTGAGAGCAACACACACACACAGACTGCAAACATGCCGACGACCAAACAGAACACTCATACATGTAAAATAAAGTTTAATAACAGTAAATAAAGAACTGCAGAGTTGGTTTTTGAGTCAAGAGCACTTGTTGCTCTTTTACGGACTCATGTTTGGTTCACAGGACTCATACAGTGGCTTACAACCATCCACAACTGTGGTTTTAGGAGACCTGCTGTCTTCTTTTGACCTCTAAGGGCCTCAGGCATCCTTGTGATACACATACACAAGTACAAGCAGAACACTCATACACATAAAAATAAAAAAAAATAATAATTAATTAAATACAATTGAAAACATGATTGTGTGCTATCCTTGCTCTTATAAATTTAAAGATGTTTCCTGTAAAATTGTTTTTTTAGGATGGGAGCTCTAATATTCTAATGCACATGTAGATGAACTAACTTCTCATATTTCCTGCTCTGGTAGGTACAAGGCCCTTATCAGTGTTTAGTTTCCTGATTTAAGTTCATTTTTATAATCTTATTTTCCTTGGGAAGTACAAATGAAGGATTCTTTTTAATCAACATTTAATTCTAATTTAGTTTTCAGAACAGAGTTGGCTGGTATTCTCATTTTTGTTCACATGAGAGAACATTGGCAAGACATTTGTTCTACACAGAGAATTCTACTGCTCCAAAACCCCAAATCATTTCAAATGAATGCGTATTGCATTGGCTGCGACTCATCTCTTGGGGGTATTTGCTTGTTTGGTTACAATACAGCTTCAATAATTGAGGTGTCTTTTTTTTCCAGTGAAATATTACAATCAAGTATGGTCAATTTAAGTAACTTTGAGTTAATGTAAAGCCAGAATTTGTGAATGCTGAAATTACAAAATGATTTTTAAAGAAAATGCTTCATTGCATATAGAGCATTCATAACATAGAATTAGAACGCTAACGTATTTGCTGTAATAGTTAGGAGAAAATAAGTGTATTTTTCTTACTCTTATTAGTTCTATAGCTGAGGTACTGAGATTAAATGATGAGGCAAGACAAAATCATGTAAATTTACTATAGTGAATGAAGAAATCTGAAGGCTCAAAGGGTTGCACAGATCTGTGAGACTTTATACATGGTTTGATGGAATTGGTAGTTGTGGAGATATGTTATTGGCTAGGTCTGATCCAATCATCCTAATCTGGGAAGAAATATGACTATCTGGTAGGGAAGATTCTCCTATCTCCTGTGTCTTTCCATATGATTACATGAAAGTTGATGTCATGGTTTCAACATGGTTTGTTCCCTGAAAAGTCAAACACTAGAAGGCTGTCCTCACTATAATGGTATCAAAAGGTGTACAAGGGTGTGCCTTAGGGAATGGATACTAGTGGGAAGTAACTGGGCTTGGAAGTAGTTAATGCCCATCTCATAGAAACTCGTTAGATTTTGAAACTGAATTAGTTAGTTCCCATAACTGCTTGTTGATATAGAGAGGCTCTCTTGGTTATACTCTCACCTGCTGTCCCTCACTGTCATTGTGTCTTCCGCCTCTGGTTCAGTTGTACATTATCAGCTGGCATAGAGGCTGGGAGACCCCACTGGGGTCAGCAGATGCTGAGATCATGCACTGGTTCTTTACTCCCTTCTGAAATCAGAGCCACAGATGACACCTTTTCTTTCTAATGTGCTCAGCCTTAGATGATTTAGTATAATAATAAACGACACCCCAAGAAAACTTCTTGCATGGAATGGGGTATCACTGTCACCTGAGCAGGTGGCAATGGCTATGCAACAGGATATAGGTAAAGTTTACAAAGGTTTGAAGAAAAGGCTAGAACGTGTTTCTATTATGCTAAATGAAGTGGAGATATGGTGTCTTAGTCAGGGTTTCTATTCCTGAACAATCATCATGACCAAGAAGCAGTTGGGGATGAAAGAGTTTATTCAGCTTACACGTTCTACATTGCTGTTGATCACCAAAGGATGAAGGACTAGAACTCAAGCAGGTCAGGAAGCAGGAGGTGATGCAGAGGCCATGGAGGGATGTTTCCTACTGGCTTGCTTGCCCTGGCTTGCTCAAATTGCTCTCTTATAGAACCCAAGACTACCAGCCCAGGGATGGTCGCACCCACAATGAGCCCTCCCCACTTAATCACTAATTTAGAAAATGCCTTACAACTGGATCTCATGGAGGCATTTCTCAACTGAAGCTCCCCTCTCTGTAATAACTCCAGCTTGTGTCAAGTTGACACAAAACAGCCAGTACAGATGGGCTCTAAAAATATGAACATTAAATGCCGTTAAGAACCTCTTAGAAATTTGCCAAGTGGCCAATACCAGAGAATTGATAGAAATATAATTGGTAAAAGACATGCTAGCCCATTAAGGTAGAATAACATTACCAGTGGAGGATCTTATGATCTGTTTCAAGATGAAGGGCATAGGATAATGAGAGAATGACTTACCAATCCACAGGAAAGGATCAGGAGGAGGTGAAATTGACCTTTTTGTTCTCTTGGTTTTTTTTCAGTGAGTTCAACTCTCCTATGTTTTCAAAGAGTTAGTGTTTTTATACTTCCTAGCTTTGGCTTGATTTAAGGATGAACATAAATGGTTTTATATTTGCTGTATGCCAACAAAGGATTTTAACTTAACAGTGACCTTTCAAAATAAATGTTGTTTCTCAAATATACAAGAGTGTGATTATTAGTCTTCAATGTCAACTTGACTGGGTTTAGAATCCCCCAAGACATATAGAATCTGGATACTTTTGTGAGAGTGTTTTCAGTGAACTTTGATACAGGAAGACCCAACCACAAATATGACTAATAGTATTGAATGGCCTGATATTCTGAAATAAACAAAAAAGTAGAAATGAATACTATTTAAACCATATAAAAGAAAAAAAACTCCCTTATAAGAAATATTGACACTAAAAATCACCATTCTTAGTTAAGCAAGCACATGTGATTTACACATATTACTGAAGATTTCTGTACGTGTCTCATCAGTGCACCTGTATTTCTGCCCTGGACTCAGGATTAGCCCACTAAAAGTTTGTAGTGCAGTCTTGTCTATCCAGTGATAGCCTGCTTCAGAACCCAAACTATACCAAATAAACAAAGCAATAAAGCAAACTAAACTCACACAATTGAGAAAACACCATAAAATAAATAACTAAATTATAAAAAAAAAGGTCCTTTCCAACCCAGTATCCCATAACCAAAGAGAATCTTTCAACATTTATTTTCTACTTTGAGAGCCAAGATAATCAGTTTATGTGTGCAAAGTTGTCAAATGGAAATGGCCAGGCTTATGTTGAATTAATCACATTTTTATACTTCTCATTCCTGTTAAATATTAAAAGACAGGAAATAAAAAACTACTACACATTTGAAAAATGTTCACTTGATAACATGTTTATTAGCACTATTTGTAAAAGATCTCTTAAGAGGTAGCTCAGAAGAATTGAACAGCCTACATTGAGACACCACTGACCTAAGATTTGAACTAAGCTTTCAATGATGGTAACAGATTGTTTTGATTCAGCATCTATAAGTAATGTATTCTACAAACAATAAAAGCCTCAGACAGTCTTTATAAATGTTCAAGAAAAGGGCTCCTTAAGCCTAAGGCAGATTAATTTTAACAACTAATTTAAGACATCTCTAATTTCAGCCTCAATACAAGTATACACAGAGGTGTTGTTCAGGATTTTGTAGTAGTAAGAAATACTCTCCAAACATCAGAGGCTTAAAACAACAAAGATTAATTTCTTGCTTGTACAAAGCATGCAGAGGATGGCAGTGGATTTCCAGGTTCTCAGTCATCCGTGCAAGCAATCAGCCTTCTACCTCCTAATAAACTTCTACTTTTCTGGTTAGTGGAGAAAAGTAAATGGAATTCTCACTGGGCAGGGAACACTTCACTTCTGAATTTTCCTAATCAAATCAGGTTGTTAAAATATGCTTGGACTATCTAAGGACTTCGACAGTGCTATCTCCCTTTCACCCTTTGTTCATGAAATGTGTGTTATGTGTATATGTGTGTGTTTGTTTGTGTGTGTGTGGGGGTGTTGTGTGTAGAAGGAGAAATGTGTTTTAATGTTTGTTTCAGGTATAAATCATTAAAAATATAAACTCTCATGACTTCTCTCTCTCATTATCTTAGGAGCCTGGGGCCTAGTACATTTCCCACTTAATTTATGTGATTTCAATGTTATATCTTTTCGAATATGTGAAACTAAATGGATACCCTCTATGACTCTGAACGTAAGAATCAATTAGCAGCTGTCATCTACAGTTTCATTTTGTCAACTAAAGAAGCAATATATGAAATAAAGCAGAGTCCCTGATGCCCATACACCTCACAAACTGTGCTTCACTACCTACTAGACTGCTTTTCTTTCCTTCTTCTCTCATATCTAGAACCCATTCTTAGCAGATGGGGCTTTGAAGGGTCATGGACCATGGGAATGGAGATTCTATAGAACAATACATAATAATGAAACCTAAAGTCTGCCATTAGAGCTTTCTCTTTGTCAAGGTCCTACTTCTATCTCCATATATTTCTTCTCCAAAGCCAATCTCTTATGCCTTCTTCAGGTATTCATCACAACCCCTCATGTCTTCATTAACATTAGGAAGAGAAATTGACTCTGCCTACACTCTACCAACAGAATGTCATTATTTGTAGCTTGAAATGAGCAGTTTTACTAAAAATAAAATGAATCCATTCTCCTGTGGAATACCCAGCCATGTAAAGACCTGCACAAGGCAAAGAGCATACAAGTGAAAGGTAGAATATTTCGGAGTGCTGTAAAATTTTCAGAATTTTACAAAGGTAAAATTCTGTACTCAGAACTGTTCAACGTACAAGGGTCACAGATGCCAGATGGAGTTCTTCATGTTCCATCTGTGATATATGTTGTATACAACAGATTTTTGCAACATCTCCCAATTGTCTTAGGATTTCCATCTAATATGGGCCATAAACCTTGCTCCTTTTTTTACCCAGCAAATTTCAAAGGCCCATGAGTTGCATGTGAATCACAAAAGCTCCACAGGGTTCAGACAAACTTTGAACTCCAAGTGTCAGGAAACAGGATTGAAAAATTCACAAAAACACCTTTATTCTCTGGGTCAGCTCAGCAGGGACCTTGGAGTATAGAGCAGGTGAGGATGAAAGCTAATCAAGAAAGGAAATCCTTCTGAAACAACAACACCAGACAGAAAAGCCCTGATTCACAATCAGGGAACTTGTTGGGTCTGTTCTGATTTTAAGCAAAGCATCATTTTTGGCTTTTCTTGATACTTATATCCAGCTCCGAGAAGTGTACCACTAGAGGCTTCTTTCTTACGTCTCATCAATAAATCAGCAAGATAAAAATAACTGCCTCTCTCAAAGTTAAGGGAAAAGGAAGTCAAGGCTACAGCTCTTTTCTTCAACTTCTTGCTTCCCCTCCTATTCTCTGACAGTGGTAACACCAGGAGCACGAAACAATCAAGGCTGATCTTATATATGCGTGATGTATACAATGCTTGCTATCATTGAAAACCTAGTTTTAGCCAGTGTTTCATTGCAATATAACTCATTTCAAAAACCATTTGTTCACTCAAATATTTGAAGATATATTCTCATTGTTTCTCTTTTGGAAGAATACAAGAAAGTGATGTTAAAGAAATGACTCAGCAGTTTAAGAGTGTGTATTGCTTTTGCAGGGTACCTGACTTTGGTGCCTAACACCTATGTCTGGTGGCTCACAACTGCCTGGCCTGCAACTCCAGCTCTGAGGGATTTGATACCCTCTCCTGTTATTTTCTTCTGAGGGCATCTGCACCTCTCTCTCTCTCATTAAAATGATAAACTGATTTTTCTATTATAAAAATATTCTAGAGTGCCTGGGACTAAAGTTGAGGATAGTATTTCATCACATTAGTAGATGAATCTCCCAAGCACAGAAGATTATGGAAAGTTCTTTCTTTTAGGTCTGTACAGAACATGAATGGTTTTATTTACTCACAGCTACTTAGCCTTTAATAACTTCCAAATACCTCCTTCTTTGTTCTTCAAGTGAGGTGAAAGAACTGGACGATGAAGAACATAAGTATCCTTTCCTGATTCTTACTTAAATTGTGAATACATGGAACATTCATTTAATATGGATGTATTTATGGAATTAGTTTGGAGTCAACTAATGCTTACTATTTAGCACTTATTAAGCTTTATCACAGTCTGAATTGGTTTTAGCTTCATATTAAGTTACTTAGCAATTCTAATTTTTAACTTTAGAACACCAGTTATATTTTTCATTGCTGTGACCTAATGCTGACAGTAAACATCTCATGGTGATGAGGATTGACTTGGGCCTGTGGCTTTAGAAGACAATTCTTTATGGCAGAGAAAGAGCAGCATTCAGAGAAAGTCATGGCTGTGATGATAGGAACTTTTCTGCGTCTAGGTAGATAGGGAAGCAGAGACTGGGGCATCTGCTGTTATTGACTTTTTCAGTTTCTAGTTTTTGTTTATTCAAGAATATCATTTAGCTTTATTGTTGTAAATGACAGGCAGTGGTGGTGCATGCCTTTAATCCCAGCACTTGGGAGGCAGAGGCAGGCGGATATGTGAGTTCGAGGCCAGCCTTGTCTACAGTGTGAGTTCCAGGACTGTTAGGGCTATACAGAGAAACCCTTTCTCGAAAAACCAAAAAAAAAAAAAAAAAAGAATATCAGTCTATTCTACAGTACTACACACATTTGTGGTTGGGTCTACTCTCCTAATTTATATCCTGCTGTAAACACCCTCACAGATGCATCCAAATGATATAATATCTTCAATGGTTCTATACCCTGTCAAATTAACGTGGAAGAACAATCATCACACTATCTTATATATTTGAGATGTAGAATTTACTGTGAAAGGTCACTGATAAATTTAACATTTTGTTAGCATACAGAACATATAAAACCCATCAGGTTCCTCCTGAAAGCAAGCCAGAGGTGAAAACTTTAATAACACAAAATTTTTGAGCACATAAGAGACTTGAACTCACTGAAAAAACCCAATAACCCAACATATTAGCAAGGCAGTCTCAGGCGAGTTCATTAAGGAAGACAGGCATTATTGTATAAGCCACTAAGATGAATTTTAATAAATATAATTAATTTTAAATATTGATGATAAGGTAGTAAAAATGTAAAGAGATGACAATTTATCATATTTTTAATTCTAACACACAGATCCTTTCCATATCATCCTTATGTAATCATGAGATGTGCTGGAAACAGAGAAAGAAGCTAGAGGGAACAGAACTCACAGCAAGTTTCCAAATACAAGAACAGTAGGTGCTGTGAAGCCATCCTGAAACATTGCTCAGATACTTTTCTATATTTGCATGGAAGATATCTCTTGAAGAATTGACAGACAGATATGGTAGTCTGAGTGAATCCTATAGCTTGCTTGACGCACAGTTTGAGAAACTATCTGGGAAAGATTAGGAGTTGTGGACATAGAGGAGGTGTATCACTGGGTTTCAAGAGACTCAATATTTTCAGTTCTCTCTCTCTCTCTCTCTCTCTCTCTCTCCTTTTATTTTCTGCCTCTTGATTTTTGTCTCAAGATGTGAGTTCTCAGGAAGTGCTCCAGCACCATGCCTTCCTGCCTGCTGCCACGATTCTTGCCATGATGGCTATGGCCACCCTCTCCGACTTCATATGCACCCTATAAACACTTTCTCTTATATGGTGCCTCTTCACAGCTACAGAAAATTAACTGAGACAAACAGCAAAACTGTTCACAGACTAGAGATAAATACTTACGCAATGTGAGGAGGAGAAAACAGAGAAAGCCCGCTTTTATTCCTGGCAGATGAGAAAGCTGTCACTGAGCCAGATGAGGAAGCATTCACTATGCCTGCAGGTGAGATCAGGATCACTGATGGAGAGGATAAAGCCTTCAGAGTCAGGAACACATCATTTGCACCAGACCGAGGCTGAAGCAAATAAAAGAATTCCTTTGTCTCTCTCATGCTTCTATAATTGTCAAGCATGAGGAAGAAAACAGGAAAATCCAGTATATTGCTTAGGAAGGGGCAGAAACTCCAAAAGATGTTTTCTTTGTGATGTAGGCAAAAAGGTCATGTTAACCAAGAATTATATGAAAATTATATAAAACAATTCCTTTCACTGCAACTTTAACATTATAAATTGCAGAAAGACTTCCAATGCTGCTAATTAATTGAGTGAAAATGTAACAAACACAAGCATATCCTAATGTTTACATATGTTTACTCAATTTTCCATATAAATAACCACAGGGAAGCAAGCCCATGTCTAAGCATAAGTAAAATATGAAAGCATTTATTGTCCTCTGAATGTTTTGTGTTTAAAACAAAATTATAAAATATACAAATGTACAAGAACATAAAACTATTGTCCAAAGAAAATTATCAGCAGGATCAAAATAAGCATGATACTGACATATGAAAAATCAGACAAGAAATATAGACAGTATACTACATATGCTAAGAGAAAGGGTGTGTGATATAAAAAGTGTATGAGAGATTTCAGTAGATATAAAGAAAATTTTAAAGAGAGCTAAATAGAAAAGATGGAAATGAAAAAGAATAGCAGACGAAGGATGTATCAATGAGCTCACCAATGGACCCAGTTTCTAAGAAGAGAATGAGAAAATGTCATTCTGGTTCAAGAGTTGAAATGTAAACTAGATCAGGGTCTTAGGTATATGGAGTGGTTTCACATTTTCTTCTAAGATGTATTTGTTATTTCAAAAGGAAAATAGAAAAAGAGAGTAGATGAAAGATGTTTAGATACTATAAGAACATAACTCTCTCAAAATGAGAAAAGATATGGAACAGATATATCCAAATTCACATAAAAGTAAGAATAAGCTAAACATTTTCCACACAAACTCTCTATTTCCTGCACACACACACACACACACACACACACACACACCCCACAACACACTTTTACACACTTTTTTCTCTCTCATTCTCTATCACACATATAGACAAATGCAGGAACTCACACTCACTTTAAAAATCACATAACAAAATATTATTTCATTGGATATTTTCTTTATTTGCATTTCAAATGTTATCCCATTTCTCAGTCCCTCCCCAAGCCCTTATCCCTTCCCCCTCCCCGTGCTTCTATGAGGGTGTTCCCCCACCCACCCATCCACCTACCCATTCACTCTCACCTCCCTGTCCTTGAATTTCCCTACACTGGGACATAGAGCCTTCACAGAACCAAGGGCCTCTCCTCCCATTGATGCCCACCAAGGTCATCCTCTGCTACATACATGGTTGGAGCTATGGGTCTCTCCAGGTGTACTCTTTGGTTGGTGGTTAAGTCCCAGGGGGCTCTGGGGGGTCTGGTTGGTTGATATTATTGTTCTCCCTGTGGGGTTGCAAACTCCTTCAGCTCTGTCAGTCCTTTCTCTAACTTCTCCCTTGGGGACCCCATTGGGGACTCTGTGCTCAGTCCAGTGATTGGCTGTGAGCATCTGCCTCTGTATTTGTCAGGCTCTGGCAAAGCCTCCCAGGAGACAGCTATATCAGGCTACTGTCAGCATGCACTTCTTGGCATCCACAATAGTGTCTGGGTTTGGTGACTGTATATGGGATGGATCTCCAAGTGGGGCAGTCTCTGGTAGCCTTTCTTTCAGTCTCTGCTCTACAGTTTGTCTCTGTATCTCCTCCCATGGGCATTTTGTTCCCTCTTCTAAGAAGGATCAAAGTATCCACACTTTTGTCTTCCTCTTCTTGAGTTTCATTTGGTCTGTAAATTGTATCTTGGGTATTCTGAGCTTTTGGGCTAATATCCACTTATAAGTGAGTACATACCACATGTGTTCTTTTGTGATTAGGTTACCTCACTCAGGATGATATTTTCTATTTCCATCCATTTGCCTAAAAATTTCATGAAATCATTGTTTTTAATAGCTGAGAAGTACTCCATTGTGTAAATGTACCACATTTTCTGTATCTATTTCTCTGTTGAAGGAATCTGGGTTCTTTCTAGCTTCTGACTATTATAAATAAGGCTGCTAAGAACATAGTAGAACATTTAGAATTAAAGATACAGGAAACTAATTAAAGGTGACCAGATATGAAATCACATATGGAGAAACAAAACCAAAATTCTTTATACAAATGGCAGGCCTTTTGCCAGAAATTATTATGTATATCAGAAGGCAAATAAAAAAAACCAAAAACCAAACAAACAAACAAACAAACAAACAAAAAAAACCAAAAAACCTCTCATTGAGAAAACAAATGAAAAGTAACTTGGAAAAAAAACTTCCCTACCAAAAAGCTTTGTGCATCTCCAAGACATTTGATATATATGTTTCAGATTGGAAAAGCAAACAAACAAAACATACACCCCACCCCACCCCAAACTGTACCAGTTCCTGAGCTCCCCCAGCAGGTGTTTAATGCCAAGAACATGATGGCTGCCTATGATCCAAGACATGGGCGCTACTTGACTGTGGCTGCAGTGTTCAGGGGCCACATGTCTATGAAGGAGGTGGACGAATAGATGCTCAACGTCCAAAACAAGAACAGCAGCTACTTTGTTGAGTGGTTCTCCAACAATGTGAAGACATTCCACCTTGGGGCCTAAAAATGTCTGTTACCTTCATCAACAAAAGCATCGCTATTCAGGAGCTGTTCAAATGCATCTCAGAGCAGTTCACAGCCATGTTCCAACATAAGGCCTTCCTATACTGGTACACGGGTGAGGACATGGATGAGATAGAGTTCACTGAGGCTGAGTGCAAAATGAATGACCTGGTGTCCGAGTACCAGCAGTAGCAGAATGCTACAGCTGAGGAAGAGGGAGAGTTTGAGGAGGAGGCTGAGGAAGAGGTGGCTTAGAGCTGTCTTAGTCGCTAAAGCATGGGAACAGTGTGAACTCTTTATTCATTCACAGTCTGTCTGCTAGCCATGTCCACTGTGCATTTGCTATCCTGTGTCCTGACATCACTTGTACAGTTACCACCATTAAAGCAATTCATAGTGAAAAAAAAAAAAAAAAAAAAAAAAAAAAGAAATGACGTTAAATTGAGACCCTGGATTCTAAGAAATAAAAGTGAGCTTCACCTACAATACTGTTAATATTGACAATCAGAATTATTTTTTTAAAAATGAGACAATATATACAAAGAAACTGCATTAAAAATAATAGTCAATAATAGACACTATCATTGACCACTATGACATTATGTTACATGTTATAAGCCAATGAATTTTATGATCATGTTTGATAACATAGAGGAATACCATTCTCCAGCAGTAAACACTCACCCAGTGTCATCACTATGAAACAGAATGTTTCAATGTGCCAGGATCATTATAAACAGAAAACACATACAATTTGAAAAAGAGATGAATAACATTGAAATTAAGCCTTAATTAAATGGTATTTTATAAAATATTTCATGCAATAATGAAAAATGAGCATCTATTTAAATGTAATGTACTTACCTATTGGAAACATATTCATGTGTCCCAAAGTATACAATTATCATTTGAATAGTAAAACATTTAGATGTTTTACAAATAATCTATGATAGACTTGTCTTAACTTGACTGAAATTGCTTAAATAGTTTGAGGTAATGTATAATGTTAATATTTCTTTTTGCAATCTTTTTAGATGCTTGCTTTATCTGACTGTATGAATATTAAGACATCGTTTTTCAAGCATTTTTAACTATGCTTTTATGGTATCACTTGGAAAATTACAAGCCCTGTTGAATGAATTGAATCTAGAGAGGAATAAAATATGTTAGAGGTGACTTAGGAACTTTTACAAAAGAGTTACTCCTGGAAACTTAACAAAATCAAAGCAAACCAGTACAACATGAAAGATCTCCCCATTGATGTGGACAGTAATTCAACAATACTGAGTTACGGTAAGTACATTGAAGGGTGCTGTAAAACCTAAGGTTGGTAAAGTTCTGTTGCAGTTACCACAATACCTAAACTGTCAGCAACTCTCATTGCTTAACAAAAGGTAAGCACAAGCGATAAAAGCAGGAAGTCTGGGTGATGCCTTCACAGGAAACAACCTATAGTTAGCATATAGAAATAAATCAATGTGGAAAGGGTGGAAGAAGTTGTTTCACAGGCTTGATCAGCATCATTGCACAGTGATGTGAATGTAACTGAATTAATACTGCCTGAAAAATTCCTGCACCTGAACAAAAACAAATCTTGTCTATTTCACACCAAGCACATAAATGTGTTAAATCGCATATGTCAGTGTCTTATCCTGATCTTTGTATTTTGAATTTAAGGACTCTAAATTCAATTTGAGGTGACCACTAGTATTGTAGTCAGTCATCAAACAAGAATTTTTATTTGGCATTTATTCTAATCTGAGCCATGTGAATTTGCTTTGTATGGGTGCACGTGTGTGTGTATGTGTGTGTGTGTGTGTGTGTGTGTGTGTGTGTGTGTGTATGCTTGCAACACCAGAGTACACGTGGAGGTTAAAAGACAACTCCTGGAAGTCAATTCCCTTCTACCATGCATGCCCCAGAGAACGAACTCAGCTTCTGAGGCTTTGCTGAATATACTTGTACTTACTGTGTTATCTTGCTGACTAATGCATATATCTGTGTATACAAGGGATACAAGCTAAAAAAAATTCACAGAAAACATATGAGGGAAGAAAGGAACTGACCTAAGTACAGGTATATACCTCATAACTATATGTGAGAATCTATAATTTTTTAGCAGAGTGTTAGGTTTGGAAAGAACTGAACTGTTTTTATTTCATATTTCATATGGCAAAACAGAAAAGCCTCTCAATATCCTATTGTATGCACACGAATAATCAGCATGAGAAAATATTCTCAAAATATTTAGTAGTGAATCTTTCACGGTCAAAGGTGGCTAAAGACCGAAGCAAGCAGACAAATAAGCAGGATTCTGAAGTAATTTTCTTCTTTTTGTCAAGTGCCCAAACTTAAGACTCTAGAGCTTTGGCTTTAGTTTCCTCTAGCCTGCAAGGAAAAGAACCCTGTGGGAGACTGAATACAAATTGACCCCATAGGCTCATATATTTGATTATATTGCCACACCCTGGCGAATAAGCAATACAAATGTGACCCTCTATCTGGTGCCATTCATGCAAAGATGAACAAAAATTGCCTATTTATTTTGAACGGAAACATTCCATTTTAGAAGAAGGTAGGAGCTCATGAAACTTATAGCAGAGAAGGTTCAGGATCTTGGGAGATTTACTAAGGCCCCTCCCAGCCTATGAAGCAAAAAATTGCTGAGAGAGGGGAGACACTCTTCAGAGAAGTTGTCCATGGACTAGGTAGGAAACTCTCAGGATTCTACGTTTATGATTAATCACCTGTAGTGGGATAGGTCCTTAACGGATTCAGTTTCCTCTGAGTCACCCATGCTTGATAACATTTCTATGTGCTTGTAAACATCCCCCAGTAATCTGGTTAAGGAAGCTAGACTTGATTAAGATCATTTCTTTGTTCTGTCCTCTGTGCCCTTTGTGGAGTTGGTAGACATTTGTTAACATTTTCAAGGGAAAGTCACAGAAAGCTAGAAATAAACCTGACATGTCAGAAAACCACGAGGGGATGATTTAAATCAAAGTAGGGCCCTGAGCAAGGTTGAAAATTTTTTCTCAGAAGTTACTCACAATCATGAGCTAAATTTTACCCTATCATAAAATCCCAGCTTGCATTGCACAGTTCTATAACAGGCTTTAGAAAAACTAAAAGAAAAGGTGGCTTGTTAGCGTCTTCATATCTGTTGGAGAAAGAAACAAGTCTTCTTTGGAGAAGTCTTTTACAACTGGGAAGGGAAGTTTTCTCATAGACTAATTTTAAGATCTGGGACTTTGTCAGTCAAGGAAGCATAATAAAGGGCAAGAGAATAATCACCAACCTGACAACCTGAGAAGACAACTGAATCACACTCATACAACTGAAAATATTATACTAGTCATGGTGAAAACTAATGTATAAAAGGACATGGTCTTGGGCCAGTATATCTATGAATTTTAAGTTCAATTATAGATCATAGATAATTTTAAATATGAAGTCTGCACTTCATGTGTGTGGATACTATCTTTGTCATTATAATCTAAGTAATACAGCATAACTGTTATTTATACAGATGGTATATTTTGTTAGGTAGTGTAAGAAACCTGGAGATGATATGAAGCATACAGATGGATGTTACCCGTGTAGGCAGTGTCCCAAGTTTATATAAGGACCTTAAGCATCCTCAGATTTTGTTGTCCACAGGTATCCAGAAAACTATCTGCAGCAAATACTGAGAAATGAATAACTAGGAAAAGACCAAGAAACCAATGAATAACAAAGTGAAAGTAGATTAAAATAACAATAGATCAGGATATTATAAATGACTGACAGGTAGATAGAAATTAGGAACCATCTCAATTAAGTAGGTAAAACATATAAAAGTATAAAGAGAAAAAAGAAAGTAAATTGTATGAAAAGTAATGATTCAGAATTATTTCACCCTCTTAATCTTTCACACCATAGAATAGGTCACATGGCTGAAGCATCAGACATTCATTACTTAAAGCTGTGGTTGCTGGATTCCCCAAATGAAGATGCCAACTAATTCATTATGTGACTAGAATTCTCCCTGTGTGAATTGACTAAATTCTCACTGTGTTCTTACAGGGTAACAAGAGAGAAAGAGACAAAGACAGAAGAGTGAGGAACAGAAAGAATGCGTTCTCTTGGTGTCTCCTATCAAAATGACTTCTCCTAAATCCAGTTTCCCTTCACATTGTATCTTCTCTAAATACGAGGCCAGTCATAATTAGAGATTCTAGCTATGAGCCTGAAAGGCAGGGGAGATACATCATCTCAGAAATTCTCTCCCTCCTCCCTCTCCTTCCCCCTCCCCCAAATATATATGTATATGAGAAAAAAGAAGAGAAAGAAGAAATAGAAAATCAACACTGCCACCAAGAACAATAAAGACACTGACTTGAAGAACAAAGTTAAATTCTTTTCTTAGATCTTAAAAAAAGTAAGAAAATGATAGAAATAAATTTTATGATCTCCAAACCAATGGGAAAGAAACCTGCAGAGAGTTCAGTGCAAATTGGGTAATATTGAAGTGATCAAGGCAGGTCAGAGGCCATAAGGAGGACCCTGCTACTGCTGCTTTGTTAAATAAACTTGCCAAACTGTCTTCCTAAATCTTTATGTATATGCCCATAGCCTGTACTCTGTCTTAGTCAGAGAAGCTTTCTTTTGAAAATGTTTATCTCACTGTTCTATGTCAAAAACCCTGTGGTTTCAACTTACTCTTTCAAAGTCCAGGTATGGTATCCTCCTTCTTGCACCTGTGGAGAAACCTTGAATCCAACCTCCTACAGGTGATTGGCAGAATTAATTTATAAATGGTGTAACACTGAAGTTCTTATTTCCTAGCTGGCAGAAGATTCATGGATCTTTCCTTAGCTAGTGGACCCTTCTCTCTCTTATATTCTGGATATCTTCCTTTCCCTCCCTGTCCCATCCCTCTTCCCATTTCCAGGCAGAAATAGGGCTTTGCTTTTAATGACTCCTGTAACCAGACTATGCCTATCCTCAAAGCCCAAAGTCATCTCTCCACCTCAGTGCTTATAACTTCAAACATTCTGCAAAATGCTTTTTGCCAAAGAAAGGCAACATGTTCTGAAATTACACATTGGAATGCAGGTGTTTGGAGGGTCATTATTCATTCCACTTTCACTTGCACACTGTTTATGTTATTAACTTCCATGCAAATGTCTCTAAACTTCATGCTTGTACCCTGCATACATTATTAACTTTCCACATATAACTATTTCATGTCTCTTCTAGCAACTCTTTGCTTGTCTCCTCCGACTCTCTAGAAAAGCATTGCAGGAAGCTCCCCTGGGAACAGCTGAGGTAGTGAGCCTTTCAGACATCAAATTTTTTCCATCTCTGATTCTGTAAGTCACTCACTCTGAGAATGAATGCTTGTGTTTTTATGATGCTTAAATGGAAGGTTTATGTCATTTCTCTGTTCTATTTCTGCCTTCTTTCAGACAACCTATTTTGGTATGTTTTTGTTTTCACTGAAATCCAAGCAAAATTGAAATTGACAGTAAAATTGCAAACTCAAAAGCAACAACTGGCAATGAGGGAGGGTTGTCACTTGTAGAAAGCTTTGAAAATAAAGTCACTGGCAAATTGAGAGCCCCATTAGCTAACTGGACTTGGGTAATGTTTTCTTTACTGGCATATGATTGCTTGTCTTTATTTATATGCTTCCCTTTTCCCTTGTTTGTCTAAAAAGTAAGTTGATGATTGAAGAGGCCAGTATTTTCTGCTCATATTGAAACACTAAATAATTGAAATTTGAAGATAACCTTTTTCAAGAACCTTTGCTCTGTAGCAAAAGCCAACAGGGACAATGTCAATTGATTTGAGATCTCAGCTGCCATCAGTCTCTGACCTTGCAAATTGTCAGCTCCCTGGATCTCAGGGTATTCTGTCACTTTCATGGAATAATATTTTTGAGTATTCGAAATGTAAGAGCCCCTTGAATTATTGCCTGGTCTTCCCTCTTTGTCAACAATTCTTTGAAGGCTCACAGCTTTTTTATGTTAGCAAATATGCCTGAAAGAATATGAAAAATAAATTAACAGATTTATAGGAGATAAGTCTGTTTGTAAGCAGTTTGGCACATGAACAGGTGGAATTGAATCAGTTACCCCCAAACCATGTAAAAAGTTGGACATAGGCCTGGAGAGATGGCTCAGTACTTAAGAGTAGATAATGTTTTCACACAGAATATTATATTGAGTCCCAGAACCCAGTTCAGTGAATATTCTACTCACCTACAAATCCAAAGTCAGGTACATCCATTGCATCTGGCCTTCATAGACATCTGCACAGATGCACACACACACACACACACACACACAAACACATACACACACACACACACACACACACACACACACACACACACACACACACACACACACACACACACCATGCCCCCAAATGATCAGAACAACAAAATTAGGAAACTAATAGGCACTAAAGTTAAGCAACAACATCAACATTATTCAAGAGGAGTCAAATCTAGATGGTTTGTGAGGAGCAGGTGTGGCGGCAGTCCCAAAGGCGCCAGGGACTGCAGCTAAGTCGTATGACTTGCACCTGACTTCCTCATATAAGCCACAAACATCTTGAGAGCTGCGCAGGTGTACCAGGATACCGGTGAATCCATTTTGATGGAGATATGCCCCTGCTGCCCTGATTAGCTGAAGCTGCGTGCCTGGTGAGGTGGCGTGGCCTGTTGTGCGTGGATGGGAACTGAGTATAAGAGAGTGAGAGGCCCAGTGTTCGGGGGAGATATAAACAAGGGAGATATAACAAAGGGAGATATAAACAAGGGAGATATAAACAATAAGAAACAGGACTGAATAAACGTGTGCAGAAGGATCCTGTTGCAGTGTCGTTCTTCCTGGCCAGTTGGGCATGTGCAACAATGGTTGGATTCCAAAGTAGGGGATCACTGTACTCTATTTTGTTGGTTAAGCCATTTGAAGGTATATATCCAATAGATTGCAATGACATGTAACATAATAGCTTATTATTATTTGCTTTGTTTGAAGGACAGCCTATGAGGATAATTCTTTTCATATCAGATTTTGATCCAGGCAGAGCAGGTTCTGTTCAGAGGTAAATGAACAAATACCTGGCTTTCTCTCTCTCATGGGATCTTTTGCTAAATTTCATTTTATCCTACATTTTACAATGATTTACTTTTGGGGGAGGTCAGGGTGAACCATGTGCCTCTCCTCTTTCCCATAGTACACTAGGAAGTTGTTAGTGACTGGGCATCCAACAGCATCTGACTCTGTTGTTGTCTTTCTAAGAAAAGTTGTACGTCTTTCTTGTCCACATTTGTCTTTGCATGAATTAGAAACCTGGGTGATGGAAATGTTGAACATTGAATTGTAAAGAAATTTAAACTAAAAGATTTTTTTTAATTCCTGTCTTTGAAATGTTATAATCCTTGTTTGTCCCAGTGGAAGGAATTGTTTGATATATTGTATTACGTGGACCCTTTTAATTTTCTCTCCAAATGCTTTCCTGTGAAGGAAAAGCAGTTTTGTCTCCTCTAAAAACACTCTTCCATAGCCAAAGTGAGAGCAAACTCAACACAAGTGCATGGGTACCCTCTATTTAATGGGAGAGATTATGTGCTTGAAAGACATTTCTAAGAGCTTTGACATTTTCCTTGAGAATTCCAAGAAGTCTACGGTTTCTGGGTAGCACACCAGTCATCTAAACAAGAACTTTTCCTGTAGGCCTCAAAGTGATTTTGAATTCTGTGAAAATGTCAATAAGACATTTAATGTATTTTGTTACTATTTTTATTCTAAAAATACTTAATTTATTATAAATTGTGTGTGTGTGTGTGTGTGTGTGTGTGTGTGTGTTTGCATGGGGTGTGTTTTTCTCCTCAAAAAAGTGACTGTAACCACTTAAGCCAGAGACCTTGTGTTCTCTGGGGCTATGGTTACAGGAAGTTAGGTTCTGCCCAGTGCTGAGGACTTGGAAGTAAACGTGTGTCCTCTGGAAGAGCAGTAAGCACTCTTAACTGCTGAGCTATCTCTCCAGGCACCCATCTCGTTTTTGAAATGAGTCATAAAATGAAAGGGTTAGTACTATAAAGGATCAGTCTGTTTTACCCTGTTACTCTAATGAAAGAGAGGACAAGGATATGTCTGCTTTGCAGTGTATCTAGCAGGAGGAAAGGTAGAGCAAATAGTAATCAAATATATTGTATAAAAATCTATTTTAATTAAAACCACTTTTTACATGTGTGTGTGTGTGTTTGCACGTATATATGTGCACATATTATATGGGTTCCTGAGGCCAGAAGACAAGGTAGGATTCTTCTAAGCTAGAACTCCAGAGAGTTGTAAGTAATCATGTGGATGCACATATGCAAATGTTGAGATCTTTGCAAGAGCAGCAAGTGCTCTCAATCAGTGAGCAATGACTACAACTCCCTTGAAAATACAAATTCATTCTTTATCTTTAGGAGTATGTTTCTGTAACATTTTCCTGAGGAGAAAAGCAGCTTTTGGGAGACAATGGCAATCTCTTTTCTGTCCCTATTCAATCATCAAAGCTCTTAGAGAACTAGTAACATCATTGTATATCAAACTTAATACACTGTAACATACATATTTCAGACATAGGACAACTTAGCATTTATATCATACTAGGTATTGTAGCCTGCCTTGGCTTTCTGTATATGAAAACAAGAACATACTTTCAGAGACCGAACAACCCACCAAAAAAGTATACATGAGCTGGACCTAGGCTCTACACATATGCAACAGATGTGCAGGTTGGTTTTCATGTTGGTTCTCTTACAACTGGAGGAGGGGCTGTCTATAAAGCTGTTGCTTGTCTGTGGATCCCATTCCTCTAACTGGGCTGCTTTTTCTTGCTTCAGTGAGAGAGGATGTACCTAGCTCTGCAGATAGCTGATGTGCCAGGCTTCAGGGAAAACCAGGGGGGGACCTTCACCATCTCAGAGGAGAAGGAGAAGACGAATAGATGGAGGTACTGTGTGGAGGGGGGTCAGTAAGAGAGAGGAGTCACCAATGGGATGAAAGTGAATAAATAAGTATATAATGGGGAAAAAGGAAATAGGCATCTACTAGATAACTTATCTATAATTTTCTCTTATTTAAAATAATTAATCTGAGGTTTTAGAAGTCTCTAAAATGACTTTTCAAAATGTGGGCAGACCTTTTTTAGATTACAAATGTGTTCACACATATCTTCAACAAATAAAGATAGATATCGGTTGCCAGTTGCAGCAGCTATGAATACTATGTGTGGAGATCATTTGCTGCCCCTCACTAAGGGAAGAAAGATATACGGAACTACATGTGGTTAGTAAAACATTAGAATACTCCTACCCATGACACACGTGCCCCCTTATCTTGACTCTTGACTTTCTACCACAAGCAGTTATAAGGATTGAAAAAAATTTAGTGAAGCCTGACTTTATTATCATTCACACAGTATCCTTTACCACTCCTCCATATATGTACTGTGCTACCACACAGCTGGTGAGAATTGTCAGTCATTCCAATCACCAGACACAACTCTCAGCAGCAGACATTTGTCCTGAGCGAAGCAGCCACAGCAGTGAGGGCTGCTGAGCAGTAGTGGAACTTAGCATGGCTGATTTCAAAGTGGCCAAAGGTCTCCATGGATTTCTGGTTATTTTCCACTTTTATTCACTTGAAAAAATATTGTACATTTTTAAGAATTAAGTCATCAAAAAATTTGTAAGGCTGTCATCTTCATGTCAAGAAAAAAAAATGTCCCTTTTTCTAGACTTTCTTTCCTGACATGGATAATTTTGTTTTCTCAATTGGGGCATATTTTCTTTTCAAATACCTGCACAGAAAATCTTCCCCTCCTAATCCTTCTCTCTCCCTCCTTCACTCCCCCCCCCCCTTTACCTCCCTTGCTCTCTGTTGAAGATGCACTGCCTAATGTATGTTTGGTGATTGTTGACAGAATTCAGGGTTGATGCTACAGACGGGAAAGAGGAAAGCCCAGAGAGAGAGAGACACTGCTGACTGTGAAGTTCTTCTTCAGGAACACCTGGGAAAGCCCGTAGAGCTGGCAAGTTGAAATGTGATATGCCAAACATGTAGCAATGAAAAAAGAAAAAAAAAGTCACCTAGTACAATTTATATCAGGATTTTTCATTGCGGAAGGGACAATTTTATGGTAGCACTAGGCTACATGCTGAGACAGCATACCTAAAGTTTTGCTGTTGTGATAAAACTCTTACACATGCATATATGTATTTATGTGCTTTTTTATCTGCACTGCTATAAATAAATCCAGGGCTTTGTCCACACCAAGAATGTGTTAAAACATTGAGTTTTATGCCCAGCAAAATACTTACTTATTTCTAGGAAAGAATACTTCATTTTCCTTATACTTGTGGCCTACATATTATGAAATTATGTGCTCATTTTTTCTGTATTATACCATCAGAGATGCACATACTTATACCATCGTTGGGATTCAGATATTAAGCAGTTTCTCCATTTAGTGCAGTAGTAAAGGCCCACATTTGTAGCCTGAGCAATACTTGCTAATACCACCTGACTAGCATGTCCTACAAGGGCTGCTAACATCTGAAGCTGACATGAGGAGAGAAATGGTCTTACAATTTAATCTCAGGAGTCTAAGTAAATAGGCGTTGCTCATAGGTGCCTACACAACTTAATCTAGCAGGACTTTGGTAAGGAGTGAAAGGGTTTGACTTTGCTAAGGTGAGATTACACCAGAGATTCTAAAAGGGATTCCAACATCCTGTACCATAGTGGACTGAAATGTTGTTTCATCAAGCTTTAGGGAAAGAGAAGATATGAAGCTGCTAGTGTGAAAATTCTGATTCTGACACCAGGATTGCCACATGAAGAAATGTCTACAACATCTGATAAGTGCATACCCTTGTCTCAAGTAGAAAGTCAAGATGATGTGTGCTGAGCTCGTACATTGGCTGGGTTACTATATAGAATACAGGTCACATGCCATTAGCATTAAGGAA
Source organism: Mus musculus (assembly GCF_000001635.26). Lineage (NCBI taxonomy): Eukaryota > Metazoa > Chordata > Mammalia > Rodentia > Muridae > Mus > Mus musculus. The sequence continues at coordinate 76,444,624 of NC_000072.6, read as the reverse complement.
AAGTAGTATGTTCCATTATTATATCATATATTATATTTATATACATAAGAGTTATGTTATGTATTATAAAGGTGTCCCATACTATTAATATGGATCAAGAGATGGGTGAGGTTCTCAGTGTCTTATGGGAAGAGTCTAGAATGAACCCATGCTAGTAAAGGAGAGGAAAGGGAAGACTTAGAAACCTGATGACAGTAGCTGTCTACTCCACAGTCCACTTCTCAACCCTGGGTGCATCCTGAATCATGTTTCTGGTGCACAGGACAATGTCATGTGCTTTGCTGTATGAAAACACTGCTGGGGTCAGGAGAGTCACACAATGCTATGCTAAATATATTTTAAAATGTTATCTTGATTAAGATATTTCTCCCTAGCTCAGAATGAGCTGAGATCTTAGGAGTATATTAAGAAGAAATGGAATCTTAGCAGTTATCTGTTGTTTCTAGAGGCAGAGATATGACTTTTCTCTGGTGCATCATGTCAAGTTACTCCATTCCTTTCTTGCTTCCCCATATGATGGCTTAACAGAGAAAGGCACAAATATATCAAAGGTAAGCAAACAGGGCTATTTGCTGGGATTTCTTCCCTGCATTCTCTGCCTCCTAAGTTTGCTCTCCTTTTCTTTTGAGAAGCTCAGTGATTCCTGTTCCCCTTACTTGTTCAAGCATAGATTAATTTGTTCCACAAACATTGAATACTCAGTTCTATTGTGTCATGGGCTATAGTTGAAATTAATCAGATATAGTTTCTGTGGTCAGAGGACATATAGGGATAATATTGTGTGTGTCTTTAGGGAGGCCAGAGATCAACATTGATATTTCCCTCAATTGCTCTCCATTTTCCATTACAGGAAGTCTCTCACTGTGATTAGAGCATAGTAATTTAGCTAGAGTTCCTGGCCATCAATCTCCGAAGGCCCTTTTGTCTTCTTCTTCTCAACTATGAAATGAAATTACATACGTGTGCACCCCAGAAACAGTCTTGTTTTCTGTTTTTTTCTTCTCTCCCTCTCTCTCCCTCCTGGGCCTCTTCCTTCCCCTTTCCCCTCCCCTCCCCTTCCCTCTCCCCTCACATTCTTAGTCTTCCTCCTCCTCTTTCCTCCTCCCCCTGCCTCTCTCTCTCTGCCTCCCTGCCCCCCCCCTTCCCACATTGGTGATAGAGATGAAACCCAGGTCATTATGATGGCCTAACAAGCATTTTTACATATTGTTTTATCACTTTGGGCCTGGTAATAAATTAGATTATTCCTAATTCCAGCCCTCATAAGAAGAAAGTAGGCAGGATGATGATAGAACATGGAACTAAGACTCATCAGTTGGGACAGTAACATGGCAGAGGTGGCCTATGAACAAACGCCTACAGATTAAAAGGGGTACATTGTTTAGAGAAGTGAAAATGAGTGTGTTGGGAAGAAGGGACAGCGATTCCAATTACCAAGTATCCAGAAAGTTAATACATGCATTATAGAAACAGAAGTGGGAGAAATGATTTGGGATTGTAGTCAGGAGTCAGATGGGAACCAGGGGCAGGGGAATTTAATGACTACTATGTACATTGTAAAAGTATTTGGCTCAAATGTAAGATTGTATGGACTGATCTGCATTTGTGAACATAATGATCCCATGCTGTGAAGTGATCATGATGGGGAGTTCCTTCAATGGAAGCCAAGGTCATTCATGCAAAAGAGAGTAATAGTGTGTAAGAGTCCTGACAAGAGGATGAAGATAAAGTGTTAGATTGCAGACACCCTGGGAAGCTGAAACACAGGTAATTTTGTGATTGTGTATGTGTTGGTAGTTGTGGTGATGCAGACCCAGTCAGACATCCAGGATTATATCTGTACGTTCTGCTCAAGCCATAAGAAGATAATAGCATTATCAATATCATAGCCAAATAAGTTTTCAGAAAAGAAGTGGCTCAAAATTGTTTCCAGCTGCTGAAGCTATTTACCTACATTTTTCTGAAGTACCCTAGCACTGGATCTTTTATAAGTAGAAGGTGTACTCTTTTTTTTTTTTTTTTTAAGGTGATCAACTGAGAAAACATTGGTGTATTCTCTGTCTCTGAGAATCTTGCATTTTGCCAGCAATGGGACATTAAAATATGTCAGTGATATTCTGTAAACAGGATTCTTTACTTCCACTGGAAATGCCTTATTCATTCACTCATTCATTGATTATTTATTTATTCATTCATGGATCATTTATTAACCTATTTACTTATCTTCTGTAGAGGTGTAATTGTCTGCATGCACTTATGAATACAATATGTATACTTACTGCATTTGGAGACTAAAAGAAAAACTTCTCAAATCTCTAAGAACTGGAGCTACATGTATAAGCCACCAAAATGGTCAATATAGCAATAGCAACCCCAACGAAAACACAGACACAAATCTAAGAGGAAAAACCAGTCAACTTGGGCTCTAAGAATTAGGTCAGTCATAGGATCAAACACTATGTCAAATAATAAAAATGTATCCATGTCTCTTCCAGTTTTATAAATAAAAATAACAATTATTATTTTTATTAGTATTTTTACATCACTTTCTGCTGTTTACTTTTTTCCTCCTCCTCCCCCTCATCTTCCTCCTCTCCCTTCTCCTCTTCTATTTGAAGCACGGTCTCATATCTAGGCTAGCCTCTGACTACCTGTGTATCCAATGCCTACTGATTGTAGGTAAATGTAACCCCTTTGGGGTTTGGTGGTGCTGTGGCAAAGGCTCTGGGCAGGCTATGTAAGCATCCTACCCACTGAGCTACATTCCAAACTCAATTTACAATATTTGGATATTCACAATGGGGTGCGGAAAGTGGTTAAGAATCCCTATTGCTTTTTGAGAGGACTGTGTTTGAATCCCAGTAGCCACATGATGGCTCACAATTGACTGTAACTCCAATTCCATATGGACTAAAGATCTCTGTATGTGAAGGCATCTGCTACACATGAACTCACACACAAATAAAAGTCATACATAGATCTTTAAAAATAATTCAAAGATATTACTCACTTAAAATCTTCTGAATTATGTTTCAATTTTTGGTTTTTATAATATTATAAGATTTAACCATTTTAATAGATTTTAGCCATTAACTTCCTAAATGTTTATTTTTAACTATTTAGTATTAAATAACACAAAGGTTAACTTTATCCTTTTAATGTTAGACTTGGCATTGGAGTGATGTATTACACTGTTTAGATAAAATATCTGGGAGGCTGCCATCTTTGGTTTTCTCTCTAGGACAAAAATCCATAAATACCCAATGTACACTGGGCTTACTGGAAGTTCCAGATGAAAACAAGTTTGGGCTCATGTGTGATATAGATTTTGTTGAGTATAATGTCTTACTAATTTATTTTCAAGATTATGTATTTATTATTGAGGAAAATTAAGACCATCATTTTATAGATAGTTTTCTCATTATATAAGAGAAATTATACTGAGCATTATACAATATTTTGAGGGTATTTTACAGAAGGCAATATTGACCTACTTATGATATTAGAATATTTTTAAATAATAAGCTATAGAGAGAGGGGTCAGAACATTGTTGGGAAATTTCAATGTATCTCCACACAATGTGCTGGGTGAACTAAAACACAGAAATAAGAACAGTATCTACAATCAATTGAGTAACTTTTAACCTTAAAGTACTGATTGGAATTCTGACACATAAAGAGCTTAGCAGGTATTAACTAAGGTAAACAACCATGGTCTCTGGGAATGAACTGGATCAATAATAGGTTTCTCATGGTCAGATAGTCAATGCCCAAAACATCATGTTCTTTTGATCCCTCTAATCCTTAAATGTGAGAAATATTGTATTTTGCTTAAAATAATATAGGAGGAACCATTAGATTCTGCACCCTAGTTATAGAAATGACTGAGTGTCATTTGAGAGAGACCGTAGCTCTCCAAACCTCAGAGGTTGCCACGCCAGTGGAGGTAAGGTGGGTAACTATCCCATTTGAAACAATGGTTGATATGCTGTTTAAAATTTTTCTTTATTTTCTTGAGATTATAGTATAATTAAATAATTTTCCCCTTCTCTTTCCTCCCTCCAATACCCCTTCTTGCTCTTTTAAAAACTCATGGTCTCCATTTCTCAATAATTGTTGGTAAATACATATTTGCATGTCCATATATGTATATGTATACACATATGTATATTTATAAATTAAAACATTATTCTGTTTGTATTTGTGAAATTTATTTCCTAAGTTATAAATACTATTTAAAAGTATCATTTCCACTTTTTTAAGAACAACATTTCAACTGCAACACTGACAGTTTGGAATTTAAACCATCAGTGTCTTAACCAATATTTTTATTCAAAAATGAAAAAAATGAATAAAAGCATCTAGCTTTACCCCTGTCTGCCTGTGATTTGAATTTTTGTTTCAACTCTGATTTCTTGTTTGATTTATTGTGTCTTCTAGAGTTGACTCAGGAAAAGGCAGAGAGACCATTAATATCTTGTCTTGCACTGTGAAAACGATTCTGCAACCCACTATTTTTCATGAAGAATGGGTTTTAAATATGTATAGAAAGAGCTGTTCTTTGATGGATTGCGGAATGTTTTTTTCATTGAGAGAACAAGCCCATCCCAGAACTTGACATTCTCTGTCAGATGACACTTCAGACACTGCCGTCAATATACTTTTACTTAAAGTTAAAAAAAAAAACATGACTGATGACCAAAACACTCCAGAGTAAAAAACTGGAGTTCTGTTCTCTCCTAAAATGGGATGTTGAGATTTAGCTTAAGAAATTCAATTTCTGATTTATGCCCACTCCTGGATAGTGGTTCAATACAAATTTGCATTTAACTACATGCACACATATTGTTATTAGATAGGAATATCTTCATAAAAGAGTTTAACAGTACCTACTGCGGAATTGTATGGGGCTTGTAAAATTTTCACCTTTCTTATTCTTGTATCTGGGGTAATGTTTCCTGCTTCTTTACACTCACTTGCTTTTTTTTTTTTTTGTCAGAAAGGAAAATCAGAAGAGGTATCTGGGTGGGTTATTTAGATCCCTGGGTCCTCATATTGTACTTCTCTAGGTCTTAGAACTTTCCAAACCATTCTTTGACTTCAGCTATGATGCGATGTTATTTCCCCATAATATACATATATTGATGTTCTAATTCCCACTACCTTAGGAAAGTACCTTATTTGGAAATAGAGTTATTGCAGGTAAAATGAGTTAATGATTAAACCATAAAGGGACAGAATGAGTTCACATTTTAAATGACTGATGTCTTTAGTGGAACAGAAGACAATACATCTCTCTGTGGTTCATCCATAGCCTCGTTTGGGAAGTGACTATTTCAATCTTTACTTACATAAATCCAACTGCTATTGTTTTCATATAACCATGGTAAATGTGGTTACATATTGTATATGCATATATGCTTTTGTTTTATATATATGTATATATATATATATATATATATCTATATATCTATATATATATATATCTATCTGAGTGTTGTATGATTCAAGATAGCTGAAACAATGGGTCTTATTTTTTTACATTACAAAAAGTATTTGTGGATGGCTGTTAAATGGTTTGATTTCAATATTGGATAGCATAACCATACATTGAAATTTCACATTGTATCTCATAAACAGTGTGAATGTTGTTAATTGAAAATACAGTAAAGCATTAAAAAGTGCAAATGAAGAGACAAAAGCAAGAAGTCGTATGTAGATAGAAGTTTGGAGTTTTCTGTTACAAATCACGGAAACTGTGGACCCACAAGATGCTAAATGAGGCAAGGAGCCTTATTTTCTAACGTTTCAGAGAATACATTATCCAGGTGAAACCCTGATTTAGGGCTTCCTTTTTCCAAAAACTCTGAAAAGTTGCCTTTCTGTAGCATTCAATTGCCTTGCTTGCAGCACTTTGTCACAGTAAGCTTGGAACATGAGCAGACTAATCCAGGATCTTGTTCTTTGGGATGTGTAAGTCTTTCACATAATGCATACTTGATAATAGTTGTGCCAATTATTCTCCTTCTGGTGGACTCTTCCAGATCACTTTTTCTCCTATTGGTATGTGCCGCTTTGGGGGAGGTGGGTATTTTTTTGCACTTCAATGTAAGTGGTACCTAGATGGTTGTATATTGCATCAGAGAAGTAGCACCCTACACATTACTAGGATAATAACAAATGCCTTTTGGGTCCACATCTGAGAAGAATGCATGCAGTGTTTGTTACTCTGTGTCTGAATGATTTCACTTAAGGTGATGCTCTCCATTTGCATGCATTTTCCATTAAAGCATGAGAACAAAAGAGAATCTAGGAAAAAGACAGCATTAGCCGGAGAGGGAAAGGAGAAGAGAGGACTCCAAAAGGAAAGACTGGGAACCAAGAATATAGTCAACATAACTGATAGTTGAAAGAGTTTTTCTCTATAAGACCCAGCACAATGCACAGTGAACAGACAGTAAAGGTGGGATCAGGGAGCAGGTGATTTTGATTATAGGTAGGCAAAGTTTCTTTGTGTTGAGGACAGTTGATCTCAAACTTGTTTAGCTCCACTTCTGTGATGTGGTACCTTGGGGCTCCCTTCTTAAAGATGTGGTGTTCTTCATTGTGCTAAGTGAAATTGAACAAAGGAGAAAGGAAGTCACATAATTGTGTAGTCGTACTGTTAGAGGGATGGGGAAGGGAAAGGGAGTATACCTTACAGCTGTATAGCTGGATGCTCTTACAGGACTCTCAATGATGGGGATGGGGGTAACTCTCTTTTGTCTGAACTTGGGACCCTTTACTTCCTACTGGGTTGCTATATCCAGCCATGATATGAGAGTCTGTGCCAAGTCTTATTTTATCTTGTTATGCTATATTCTGTGGCTATCCCTGTGAGTCCTGCTTTTGTTTTATTTTATTTTGTTTGTTATATTTTGGTTTTGATGTGTTTTGTTTTTTGAAGGGAAACAAAGGAGAAGTTGATTTGGGGGAGAGGAGAATTGTGGGGTGGGAGTAGGAGGAGTGTAGAGAGGGGAAACTCTGATTGGGAGGTAACATATGAGGGAAGAATAAAAGTTTTAAAAATATGGAAAGAGTGGCATGATATAGCTTGAAGGTACAAAGGAGAGGTATGCAGAGCAAAAGTTATGAGGATCTAGCATATCATGAACAATATAGATAGTATAGTCAGATATTTTTCTAAAATTATAGCCCTGGCAGAGTGTGGGTAGTGCTTATGTGAGATGATGAAGATGTTTGTTTCATAGCAGAAGCTGTTTTGAATCATGTAACAACAACATACCATAAATATACACAATAAAATTTAATTTTAAGGAAAAAAAATGTGGTGTTCCAAATAGAAATATCATTGTTATAGTTAGAGCTTGATTTCCCCGCATATTTTTGTGAACTTCCATAATGTTCAACTTTAAGTTTCTGGTTAGTTCTTCTTGTTCATCCTCACTGAATCTTATCTTTTTGCAGACAGGAATTGTGATCTTTAAAGAATGGGAGTTTGTGTCAGAAAGAGGGTGAATAAATTTTCTATCCAGATGTGAAGCAAGAGGAAACAGAAAAGCATTAAAATAAATGTTTTCTATGGAATAATAGAACATTAAAAGTAATATATAGGGAGGTAAGGCACATTTTTACTCTAGTTCATTAATTTATTCAATATATGCTTACTAAAATTATCACACACACTCACTACATGTTCTATGAAATTAGTCCATAACAAAATATACTCCTTAAAATGTTTATATATCTAAAGAAGAAGAGTAAGGCCCAAAATATTAATGATCCCCAAGTAGTGTAATTTCATTAAGGTAAAGATCATTTTTAATGGATGAATATGGAAAATGAGAATAGAAGCACATAATTTTCCTAGACATGGCAAAATAAATCAGTGTTTTCAAGACAAGACCGTTTAGCTGAGTCATGGGATGGCCAATATGTAATGCCCTCATTTAGGAAAAAGCAGTCTGAGTAAAATACAAACAAGGAAAATGGTTTGACTATGGAAATGTAAATGGAGTGACTTAGTTTGATAATGAGGAACAATGGGGGCTGAGGAGAGAGCTTAATTGGTACAGTGCTTGCTGTCTATACATGAGGACCTGTGTTTAGTCTTAAGCACCCTCATAAAATAGTGAATGAATGAGGCAGTGCCTGTAACCCAGCCATGGAGAAGTATAGATAGAAGGGTCGCTGGTAATTGCTATCCACTCTGCCTAGTTTAATCAGTAAGTTCCAGGCTCAATGAGAGACCTTGTCTCAGTACTCAGGTGAAGAACAAATTGAGAAAGATATCCAACATTGATAACTGGCTTCCACATCTATACAAATATGTTTACATTTTCAGACATAAATACATGTAGGAATAAACACATGCACACACACACACACACACACACACACACACACACACAGAGAGAGAGAGAGAGAGAGAGAGAGAGAGAGAGAGAGAGAGAGAGAGAGAGAGAGAGGAATGGGGACAGAATAATAATGCTTTAATAATAATGCTTTAAATGCTAGAGACCAGGTAGAGACCAGGTCCTTCTACATCAGCCTGAAATGCTCAACAGCCTGTATCCCTCAAATGTCTTGGACAAAGATGTACAATACTTTTTTTTTTGCAGCACAGTTCTCTTTTATTAATAATTTTTCTTTTTGAGGGAAAAGCATGCTTTCATTTCCTTTTTTAACAGCACCTGTAAAAAAATGAATATACTATTCTAAGACTTTTAAGATATATATGTGGACTTTGGAATGTTAGATTGTCAAAACATCAACTGTATCACATAACAGTTAACAAACAGAAGGCAAGGTAGGCTAAACGACAGAATTTTGTTAACTAAAAATATTAATAGCAGCAACGTTTGAAAGATGATTTTATTAAAGTCATTTCACTTGGTCATTTTATTACTACAGCACAAGGCCATTCAATTGTAACACTTCTCAATTCTGATTGTAAAGATTGTCTCATTCTGCTCATACATTTCAACAATACTTTTAATTTATAATTTCGGTAAACACTTTTCAGGCTGACTCTGCAGGATAAAGAAAGAGGAAAAATTATAGTGTGTTCATGTTCTTATAAAAAATCATTAACTTCTCACTCCAGTGGAGTCAAAATACTCTCTTCCCTTTTGTGACTCTCAGACTGAACCTTGTTCTGTTTTTAGGAATAGGATTTACTATTCTGTGAATTGGGCAGGTTCAGCCATCTCAAGATTATATTCACAGTCTTGTACTTAAGGGCACTGAAAAATTAAATCTAGTTTGACTTTTGTTTCTTTATACAAAGTAATCTTTTCTTTTGAGCACTGTTGTTGTCAGACTTAATTTTTGAAATAACTCAATTGATACTTAAACATGTTTCCATAATTATTTTTCATTATTAAATATCTTGGCCTATGAATTTATATTTTTGATTAATAAGTTATTTTTTCTAATGTATAATTATGTGTAACTTCAAATTATTAGTATTACTATTACTACTACTATTATTATTTTAATTTATAAGACTGATTTTTCCAATGGCATATCTATTTAAATTAAGTTGTATTTCTCAGGAGATGAGAAATATTTCAATGACTAGAGCAATTACATTTCTAGCAGAAGCCCTGGGGTCTGATTCCAACAACCACCTATGATGCCGCAAAACCAAGAGTAACTTTAACTCAACTGGAAGATAACCAATACTCTCTAACTTCTGATGGTACCTACATGCCCACGATACAAGTAAAGTCACATAGGAGTATATCCATATACACAAATAAAATTAATACATTTATCCTTTTTTAAAAAAATATTTTTATTACATATTTTCCTCAATTACATTTCCAATGCTATCCCAAAATTCCCCTATACCCTCAACCCTCACTTCCCTACCCACTCATCCCCATTTTTTTTGGCCCTGGCGTTCCCCTGTACTGGGGCATATACAGTTTGCCTGTCCAATGGGCCTCTCTTTCCAGTGATGGCTGACTCGGCCATCTCTTGATACATATGCAGCTAGAGTCAAGAGCTCCGGGGTACTGGTTAGTTCATAATGTTGTTCCACCTATAGGGTTGCAGATCCCTTTAGCTCCTTGGGTACTTTCTCTAGCTCCTCCATTGGGAGCCCTGTGATCCATCCGTTAGCTGACTGTGAGCATCCACTTCTGTGTTTGCTAGGCCCCGGCATAGTCTCACAAGAGACAGCTACATCTGGATCCTTTCAATAAAATCTTGCTAGTGTATGCAATGGTGTCAGCGTTTGGAAGCTGATTATGGGGTGGATCCCTGGATATGGAAGTCTCTACATGGTCCATCCTTTCCTCTCAGCTCCAAACTTTGTCTCTGTAACTCCTTCCATGGGTGTTTTGTTCCCAATTCTAAGGAGGGGCATAGTGTCCACACTTCAGTCTTCATTCTTCTTGAGTTTCATGTGTTTAGCAAATTGTATCTTATATCTTGGGTATCCTAGGTTTTGGGCTAATATCCACTTATCAGTGAGTACATATTGTGTGAGTTCCTTTGTGAATGTGTTACCTCACTCAGGATAATGCCCTCCAGGTCCATCCATTTGTCTAGGAATTTCATAAATTCATTCTTTTTAATAGCTGAGTAGTACTCCATTGTGTAAATGTACCACATTTTCTGTATCCATTCCTCTGTTGAGGGGCATCTGGGTTCTTTCCAGCTTCTGGCTATTATAAATAAGGCTGCTATGAACATAGTGGAGCATGTGTCCTTCTTACCAGTTGGGACATCTTCTGGATATATGCCCAGGAGAGGTATTGCTGGATCTTCCGGTAGTACTATGTCCAATTTTCTGAGGAACCGCCAGATTGATTTCCAAAGTGGTTGTACAAGCCTGCAATCCCACCAACAATGGAGGAGTGTTTCTCTTTCTCCACATCCTCGCCAGCATCTGCTGTCACCTGAATTTTTGATCTTAGCCATTCTGACTGGTGTGAGGTGGAATCTCAGGGTTGTTTTGATTTGCATTTCCCTGATGATTAAGGATGTTGAACATTTTTTCAGGTGCTTCTCTGCCATTCGGTATTCCTCAGGTGAGAATTCTTTGTTCAGTTCTGAGCACCATTTTTTAATGGGGTTATTTGATTTTCTGAAGTCCAACTTCTTGAGTTCTTTATATATGTTGGATATTAGTCCCCTATCTGATTTAGGATAGGTAAAGATCCTTTCCCAATCTGTTGGTGGTCTTTTTGTCTTATTGACGGTGTCTTTTGCCTTGCAGAAGCTTTGGAGTTTCATGAGGTCCCATTTGTCAATTCTCCATCTTACAGCACAAGCCATTGCTGTTCTATTCAGGAATATATCCCCTGTGCCCATATCTTCGAGGCTTTTCCCTACTTTCTCCTCTATAATTTTCAGTGTCTCTGGTTTTATGTGAAGTTCCTTGATCCACTTAGATTTGACCTTAGTACAAGGAGATAAGTATGGATCGATTCGCATTCTTCTACATGATAACAACCAGTGGTGCCAGCACCATTTGTTGAAAATGCTGTCTTTCTTCAACTGGATGGTTTTAGCTCCCTTGTCGAAGTTCAAGTGACCATAGGTGTGTGGGTTCATTTCTTGGTCTTCAATTTTATTCCATTGGTCTACTTGTCTGTCACTATACCAGTACCATGCAGTTTTTATCACAATTGCTCTGTAGTAAAGCTTTAGGTCAGGCATGGTGATTCCACCAGAGGTTCTTTTATCCTTGAGAAGAGTTTTTGCTATCCTAGGTTTTTTGCTATTCCAGATGAATTTGCAGATTGCTCTTTCTAATTCGTTGAAGAATTGAGTTGGAATTTTGATGGGGATTGCATTGAATCTGTAGATTGCTTTTGGCAAGATAGCCATTCTTACAATATTGATCCTGCCGATCCATGAGCATGGGAGATCTTTCCATCTTCTGAGATCTTCTTTAATTTCTTTCTTCAGAGACTTGAAGTTTTTATCATACAGATCTTTCACTTCCTTAGTTAGAGTCACGCCAAGGTATTTTATATTATTTGTGACTATTGAGAAGGGTGTTGTTTCCCTAATTTCTTTCTCAGCCTGTTTATTCTTTGTGTAGAGAAAGGCCATTGACTTCTTTTTTTTTTTAATTTTTTATTAGGTATTTAGCTCATTTACATTTCCAATGCTATACCAAAAGTCCCCCATACCCACCCACCCCCAATCCCCTACCCACCCACTCCCCCTTTTTGGCCCTGGCGTTCCCCTGTACTGGGGCATATAAATTTTGCGTGTCCAATGGGCCTCTCTTTCCAGTGATGGCTGACTAGGCCATCTTTTGATACATATGCAGCTAGAGTCAAGAGCTCCGGGGTACTGGTTAGTTCATAATGTTGTTCCACCTATAGGGTTGCAGATCCCTTTAGCTCCTTGGGTACTTTCTCTAGCTCCTCCATTGGGAGCCCTGTGATCCATCCATTACCTGACTGTGAGCATCCACTTCTGTGTTTGCTAGGCCCCGGCATAGTCTCACAAGAGACAGCTACATCTGGGTCCTTTCGATAAAATCTTGCTAGTGTATGCAATGGTGTCAGCGTATGGATGCTGATTATGGGGTGGATCCCTGGATATGGCAGTCTCTACATGGTCCATCCTTTCATCTTAGCTCCAAACTTTGTCTCTGTAACTCCTTCCAAGGGTGTTTTGTTCCCACTTCTAAGGAGGGGCATAGTGTCCACACTTCAGTCTTCATTTTTCTTGAGTTTCATGTGTTTAGGAAATTGTATCTTATATCTTGGGTATCCTAGGTTTTGGGCTAATATCCACTTATCAGTGAGTACACAGTGACTTCTTTGAGTTAATTTTATATCCAGCTACTTCACCGAAGCTGTTTATCAGGTTGAGGAGTTCTCTGGTGGAATTTTTAGGGACACTTATATATACTATCATATCATTTGCAAAAAGTGATATTTTGACTTCCTCTTTTCCAATTTGTATCCCCTTGATCTCCTTTTGTTGTCGAATTGCTCTGGCTAATACTTCAAGTACTATGCTGAAGAGGTAGGGAGAAAGTGTGCAGCCTTGTCTAGTCCCTGATTTTAGTGGGATTGCTTCCAGCTTCTCTCCATTTACTTTGATGGTGGCTACTGGTTTGCTGTAGATTGCTTTTATCATGTTTAGGTATGCTCGTTGAATTCCTGATCTTTCCAAGACTTTTATCATGAATGGTGGTTGGATCTTGTCAAATGCTTTTTCTGCATCTAACAAGATGATCATGTGGTTTTTGTCTTTGAGTTTGTTTATATAATGGATTAAATTGATGGATTTTCGTATATTAAACCATCCCTGCATCCCTGGAATAAAACCTTCTTCGTCAGGATGATTGCTTTAATGTGTTCTTGAATTCGGTTAGCAAGAATTATATTGAGTATTTTTGCATCGATATTCATAAGAGAAATTGGTCTGAAGTTCTCTATCTTTATTGGATTTTTCTGTGGTTTAGGTATTAGAGTAATTGTGGCTTCATAAAATGAGTTGGGTAGATTACCTTATACTTCTATTTTGTGAAATAGTTTGTGCACAACTAGAATTAGATCTTCTTTGAAGGTGTGACAGAACTCTGCACTAAACCCGTCTGGTCCTGGGCTTTTTTTGGCTGGGAGACTATTAATAACTGCTTCTATTTCTTTAAGGGATATGGGACTGTTTAGATCGTTAACTTAATCCTGATTTAACTTTGGTACCTGGTATCTGTCCAGAAATTTGTCCATTTCATCCAGGTTTTCCAGTTTTTTTGAGTATAGCCTTTTGTAGAAGGATCTGATGGTGTTTTGGATTTCTTCAGGATCTATTGTTATGTCTCCCTTTTCATTTCTGATTTTGTTAATTAGGATTTTGTCCCTGTGCCCTCTAGTGAGTCTAGCTAAGGGTTTTTCTATCTTGTTGATTTTCTCAATGAACCAACTCCTCATTTGGTTAATTCTTTGAATAGTTCTTCTTGTTTCCACTTGGTTGATTTCACCCGTGCGTTTGATTATTTCTTGCACTCTACTCCTCTTGGGTGAATTTTCTTCCTTTTTTTCTAGAGCATTTAGATGTGTTGTCAAGTTGCTAGTGTGTGCTCTCTCCAATTTCTTCTTGGAGGCACTCAGAGCTATGAGTTTCCCTCTTAGAAATGCTTTCATTGTGTCCCATAGTTTTGGGTATGTTGTGGCTTCATTTTCATTAAACTCTAAAAAGTCTTTAATTTCTTTCTTTATTCCTTCCTTGACCAAGGTATCATTGAGAAGAGTGTTGTTCATTTTCCATGTGAATGTTGGCTTTCTATTATTTATTTTGTTATTGAAGATCAGCCTTAGTCCATGGTGGTCTGATAGGATGCATGGGACAATTTCAATATTTTTGTATCTGTTGAGGCCTGTTTTATGGCCAATTATATGGTCAATTTCGGAGAAGGTCCCGTGAGGTGCTGAGAAGGTATATGCTTTTGTTTTAGGATAAAATGTTCTGTAGATATCTGTCAGGTCCATTTGTTTCATAACTTCTATTAGTTTCACTGTGTCCCTGTTTAGTTTCTGTTTCCACAATCTGTCTATTGATGAAAGTGTTGTGTTGAAGTCTCCCACTATTATTGTGTGAGGTGCAATGTGTGCTTTGAGCTTTACTAAAGTGTCTTTAATGAATGTGGCTGCCCTTGCATTTGGGGCATAGATATTCAGAATTGAGAGTTCCTCTTGGAGGATTTTACCTTTGATGAGTATGAAGTGTCCCTCCTTGTCTTTTTTGATAACTTTGGGTTGGAAGTCGATTTTATTTGATATCAGAATGGCTACTCCAGCTTGTTTCTTCAGACCATTTGCTTGGAAAATTTTTTTCCAGCCTTGCACTCTGAGGTAGTATCTGTCTTTTCCCATTAGATGGGTTTCCTGTAAGCAGTAGAATGTTGGGTCCTGTTTGTGTAGCCATTCTATTAGTTTATGTCTTTTTATTGGGGAATTGAGTCCATTAATATTAAGAGATATTAAGGAAAAGTAATTGTTGCTTCCTTTTATTTTTGTTGTTAGAGTTGACATTCTTTTCTTGTGGCAGTCTTCTTTTTGGTTCGTTGAACGATTACTTTCTTGCTTTTTCTAGGGCGTGATTTCTGTCCTTGTAATTTTTTTTCTGTTATTATCCTTTGAAGAGCTGGATTCTTGGAAAGATAATGTGTGAATTTGGTTTTGTTGTGGAATACTTTGGTTTTTCCATCTATGGTAATTGAGAGTTTGGCTGGGTATAGTAGCCTGGGCTGGCATTTGTGATCTCTTAGTGTCTGTATAACATCTGTCCAGGATATTCTGGCTTTCATAGTCTCTGTTGAGAAGTCTGGTGTAATTCTGATAGGCCTGCCTTTATATGTTACTTGACCTTTCTCCCTTACTGCTTTTAATATTCTATCTTTATTTAGTGCATTTGTTGTTCTGATTATTATGTGTCGGGAGGAATTTCTTTTCTGGTCCTATCTATTTGGAGTTCTGTAGGCTTCTTGTATGATCATGGGCATCTCTTTCTTTTTGTTTGGGAAGTTTTCTTCTATTATTTTGTTGAAGATATTTGCTGGCCCTTTAAGTTGAAAATCTTCATTCTCTTCAACTACTATTATCCGTAGGTTTGGTCTTCTCAATGTGTCCTGGATTTCCTGGATGTTTTGAGTTAGGATCCTTTTGCATTTTGTATTTTCTTTGATTGTTGTGCCAATGTTCTCTATGGGATCTTCTGCACCTGAGATTCTCTCTTCCATTACTTGTATTTTGTTGCTGATGCTCGCATCTATGGTTCCAGATCTCTTTCCTAGGGTTTCTATCTCCAGCGTTGCCTTGCTTTGGGCTCTCTTTATTGTGTCTACTTCCCTTTTTAGTTCTAGTATGGTTTTGTTCATTTCCATCACCTGTTTGGATGTGTTTTCCTGTTTTTCTTTAAGGACTTCTATCTTTTTGGTTGTGCTTTCTTGTTTTTCTTTAAGGACCTGTAACTCTTTAGCAGTGCTCTCCTGTATATCTTTAAGTGAGTTATGAAAGTCCTTCTTGATGTCCTCTACCATCATCATGAGAAATGTTTTTAAATCTGAGTCTAGATTTTCGGTTGTGTTGGGGTGCCCAGGACTAGGTGGGTGGGAGTGCTGCGTTCTGGTGATGGTGAGTGGTCTTGATTTCTGTTAGTAGGATTCTTATGTTTGCCTTTCGCCATCTGGTAATCTCTGAAGCTAGCTGTTATAGCTGTCTCTGGTTAGAGCTTGTTCCTCAGATGACTCTGTTAGCCTCTATAAGCAGACCTGGGAGGCTAGCTCTCTCCTTAGTTTCAGGGTCAGAGTATTCTCTGCAGGTAAGCTCTCTTCTTGCAGGGAAGTTGCCCAGATATCTGGTGTTCAAACCTGCCTCCTGGCAGAAGTTGTGTTCCACCCCCCAGAGGTCTTAGGATCCCGTGGAGAATCCTGTGTGGGCCCTTTCGGGTGTCGGGAGACTCTGCTGGCAAGGCATCCCGGTGCTTGAGTGAACCGGAAGGGGACATTTATCCTTTAAAATAAAATAAATTAGTAAGAGAATTATATTTCTCTTTCATATTTTCTCAGATTTAATTTTAAGTAAGATACAGATGTGATTAAGGGTTTTTTTTTTTAAATATACTATTTATTGTTTCTAATGCTATTTTAAAATGTTAGGAGTTCTTTATTTTTAAAGGTTTACTTTAGTTTACATTTGCATACATGTATGTTTTTGTTTGTTAATTTGGTGACAAGCATTCAATTGCCACACACACCAGGAGAGAGTTATATTTCCTGCTGTAGGAGTTACAGACAGTTCTAATCCACCCAACCTTGGTGCTGGGAACCAAACTGCGTTCTCTGCACCACAGTGTATAGTTTGTATACTACCAAGCTGTTTGTTTCCCCTTCCCCTCTAGTGCTACCTTTAATTTTGACTGTGAATATAAGTATTATGATCTCCATATCACAGTGTTTACATTTCCTTTTTGCTACCAACCAGCTTTTTAACACGTATACTCAAATGTAGCGTGCTCACACTCATCACACACAACACTATTGAAATATACTTAACATACAACAAATTGAAAATACTTAAAGTGCACTATTTAACATTTTTGGCATCAAATGATATAAATCCCCCTTCAACAAATCACCGCAATCCATACCAGGAGCACATCCATAGCTTGGGTCTTTTTCAAAACGCTTTTCTCAAAATTCTCTCCCTGGCTGGATCTCTAGGTAATGATTGATCTAATTTTGCTCTTTCTTACATTTTGTGTAAATGTGCCATACAGTTTGAACTCTGCTGTATTTTTATAGCCACTGGGCATATTTATTTTGAGATTTATGTTACCATATGTATTTGTAACTCATATGGTTTTAGTACTAAAAAGCAATCTACAGTGTGAACTCATAGAAACTCCTTCTTCCCTTGAAGGACATTTCAGTTATGTCTTATTTTGATTACCACAATTAAAGTTACTGTGGACCTTCATGTAAAAGTCCATGTGTGAGAAAGTTTTATTTTTCTCAAATAAGTATCAAGGAGGGAATTGGCTAGTTCCCACTGTGTGTTTAAGTTTTTCACAAACTACCAACTAATCCTGAAAATGATATCTTAAATTTACATCTAATGAAAAGTGAATGAGATTTTCAGAGGCTATGCACAATTGACAAAATTTTGAATAGTTGGTAATTTATATTTTAAACATTTTAATAATATATAGTGAGCTCTCTCTCTTTCTCTGAGTGTATGTGTGTGTGTGTGTGTGTGTGTGTGTGTGTGTGTGTGTGTGTATGATTTCTCTCTTCCTCCTCTGTATTTTCATCTTTCTCCCTCCCTTACACCCAGGCCTAAGGATTCTATTGATTCTCAGTAAGATCTTTATATATGCTCCTTTGGAATATTTCTATTTTCTTTCTGCTTTTAGTTTCTAGCTTCTCAGTTTGTTTTCATAGATTTTTCAAGACATAAACTGAGGTCATCTGTTGATCTCTTTCTTTCCTTTTTTGTCACAGGGATTAGTGTATTAGTTTATTACTAAGTTCTCCTAGTTATATATGTTTCTCATGTTTCCTCTCTTATTTTCACTTATTTTTCCATGTTATTTATTTTATTATTGATTTAATTTTGTATTAGTTGATTTTTTCCCTTAATATTAAAAGTGTGTGTGTGTGTGTGTGTGTGTGTGTGTGTGTGTGTGTGTGTGTGTGTGTTGGTATGTTCATGTGAGTGCAAGTGCCCCTGAAGGACAGAATAAACTTCCAGATGAGCAGGCCCTGAAGGTAAAGGAAGTTGTGAGCTGCATGTAGGTGCTGGGAAACAGAATCCATCTTCTAGGAAAGCAGCAAATACTCTTGCCCACTGAGCTGGATTAGTCTTTTTTTTTTCTTTTGAATTGTTTTATTTTCTACATTTCTTTGACAATTTTTGGCTTGTTTTGATACTCATATCTAAAGTTGTTCCTTTTTGATTAGTAAAAACAGTGTGTGTTAATTGAATCATTTTAAATTTATTGAGATAATTATTGGCCCCTATCCTATAACATGTTTTGGTGTGTCATGTACACTTAAGGAAGTTGCTGATTTTGCTCCTATTGTAGTTTGCTCTCCTATTTGTAGTAATGCTCTATAAAAGGAATAACAATAGTTGTTCATGTTTTCTAAATGCTTTCTGATTTCACGTCTCTATTTGTACTTTTATTAAAGAGGTAAATATTGAAATCCCTATTGCATAGGGGTTATCTACACCAAGATTAATCCTTAATGTCTTAGTAAGTTTAACATCAGTTATTTACAAACTTTTATACAATATGCATATACAGGTATAGGTACATTATTTTAGTATGTGTTAATTATACTGAGTAATAGGTTTTATGGTGATAATGGAGATATCTTCATAAATGTATATCATTATCCTGCTAAATTGACATGTTTGTCTATATCCAATTCTTTTTTATGGTGAAATTTTACACTGAAATTGGCTTATTTGCCATTAGTATAGCTTCCTTTTGATCAACCATAGCAATGCTTTTTCAAATACTGTGTGCTTTTGTTCTGCTCTGTTGTGCATGGTTTTCATTTTCCCACTAGTGATTTAGTGTTCATCTCAGCAATAATTTAGAAATGTGATATGTTTGAAATAGCTTTCATATTCTTACATAGTTTTACAAATTTTTCTTGTTGCCCTGGTTTTCAAGAAAATGTTTCTGGGTTGTGTGTCTGTGAAGCAATCAGCTTTCTGATTGGACTTAAGACCTTCACCAGGGAAAGGACTGGCACTTGGAGTAATGACAGAGGCTGAGGAGGACAGAAGCCCTAAGGTAGATCCTGTTAGTGCCATTTGCTGAGTCAGCATGCAGCCAGACTCTGTTAAATATTTCTGTTGGTGCCTATACACCTGGGCTACTTCCCGCTGTGGTCAGAGCAGCTTGGTTTTTCATAGGGGCAGGAACAGTGTATGGGGAGATGCACACCTTTTGTCTTTCTTTCGCTTAGAGTATGAGAACTACAATAGAAATTAAAATGACAGGGAAAGAAACATAAACACACCATCACTAAACACGAAGTTTCCATAATAGCTCAATATCTTTACAAGAAAACTAGTAACAAGTTGAGGAAATATGTGAAGTCATCCAGGGGAATTAGAAGCAAGCTACTCTAGCTCTTTGCAAACTCTACAAGAGCTGTTATCTCTGCAGAACTCTTACGGCGAGCTGAGAAGAAAGCTGTATTCTTAATTAAAAAAATGTAGGCATTTTTTGTTATTGTTGTTGTTTAAAATTATTAGAAAGGCATTATGGACAATGGGTATACATTTCATTAAGGTAAACTTGAGCTTCCTGAAATAGAGACTGACGATATTTCTTTCAATGAAATCAAAACTCACTTTAGAATGGAAGTCAGTTATAAGAGACTATACCAATCATAATGACACAAGCCTGTTCACTTGGGAGCAACCAGGTTCTGGACACTATGGTAAAATACTTCTTTGAATTGAGGATCTCAGTCTATGGCTAAAAAAAAAAAAAAAATCAGAGCTCATGGTGTGTGAGATATAGAGAAAACTCTCTTGCCTGGATTTCAGGGCCCTCCACAGCCATGCTCCATTTCACTTATCGATGGTTCCAGTGCTGTCAGCTTCCCACTGAAGAGAAGAATTAGCATGAGCTTTGCAGTGTGACCATTCTGATAATGAATCATGGCAGCCTTCCTCTCCAGCTAGACACTCACTGACTGTGAGTGTCAGGTTATTATCTCCAGTGTCAAGACACTGATGGATGACTTTCTCCTCTCTGCATGAGCATGTGACTTAAGATACATTTCTTATGTCAAGACACAGGTGAGAAAGCCAAAATATCCTAATCCTAGACTAAAACAGTTGGCACAGTCTAGGCATGATCGTAAGCATTACCTAAGAAAGATATGAGGTGTGTGTGTGTGTGTGTGTGTGTGTGTGTAGCACCATGGATAGGATTGATTGCTAAGCTAGAACTTTGAGGAATGTCAGGAGATATCACATGGGTTGTGAGACAAGGGTCTCAGTGTAATTGAGAACCAGGAATTAGAGACGAGGAAATCCAATATTAACAGCATTCGTCAGCCTGCAATAATTGTGTGCATAAGATGGCAAGATTACATTACACAGAAGTTTTACACAGAATTTTTACCTAAGTAGGCCAGGGTAATTGGGATCACTCACAGGGTCCAGAATTTGGACTTATTAATTCCTAGGCCCGATGGCCATGATAATCCCACTGGGACTACTGATAACCTGAATATTTTTAACTTTGAGTTTCATATTAGAGCAGGTTTAGAATGCAGTAGGTGGTTTGGGAATAAAGGTGAATGTGTAGGTCTGAGACATCAATGAAAAGGAATCAAAGACAGAGCTACTAGCAGAACAGTTTTGAACAGGTTGTAGGTATGAAAAAATCTACTCATGTGGGCATTAATAAAATAATTTGGAAAGCACTTTGGGGTTTATTTGAGAACTTCAAACTCTATTGACAGCAGGCCTTTCACAGGAAGCTGCTGACACAGAGGCCTGTTATTATTAACCCAGGTTTCACTACACTCTCTCCTCCTGTCAGAGATTTTTAAGGTGGAATCCATAGAATAATTGGAGCATGAACATTGATTGCTGTCACAACTGGCACAGATTTGGAAAATGGTTTGTACGTTTTTATTGATGTTATGCTGAATGTAGAGTAAAATTAATTAAAATGAAAAGAGTATATACTTTGTGTTTTCTCATTTTTATATGTAATAGATTACCTACATTGATACACCTGAAGTGTTGTTCTATTGTTGCATTTGTGTGGCATAACATTCACTTAGGAAGACAGTAAAAGAAGAGAAAAAGCCATGTTGGTATTTTTATCCATATATTTATTTTCAATGTTCCATACATTTATACAATCTGTATTGATCATATTCATCTATCACAATCTCCCTTCAACATCTGCTAGTACACTTATCCATCTCCCATCCTGCTTCATGTTTTTTCAGTATTTGTTGTTAATAACCTTGAGGACAGACACTATGCCAATATAACCACAAAGTAAGTAGATATGTCCTCAAGCCACAGCGTAATAGGCATACCATCAGAGCATCCATCCACAAAGAAGAATGATTTTTTTCCTCCCTTCGTAACCATCAATAACTAATATTTCTTCTAATAATGGTGTGAAGGGAGGGTTAGGAGCCCTTCCTTCATTCATGCAGAAATTTAATTGATTTGATCTTGTGCAGGTAACTATAGTTACTATGAGTTGGTGCATGCAACAGCTCTACCATTTCTAGAAGGCAGCATCTCAGGACCATTTCAGTCACTCTGCCAGCTCTTATGCTTTGTCTGTCTGTGAAGTTCCCTGATCCTTGGATGGTGAGAGGTGGGTAGAGATGATCCATCCACAGCTAAGCACTCAAATATATATACTCAATAGTTTGACTAGTTAGAAGAATCTGGATTAACAAATAACCAGTGCAAGAAGAAACTGTTTTGACCAAAGTAGAGAATAGCTAAAATCTACATCTAGATTCTTAATGCATATGAGATATTTTCTAGTATAAATTCAAATTGTGGAAATATATAACTCTTTGTTGTTCTGCCTTATTTTATGTCTTCTGGATATTTCTTTAAAATGAAAGGCTCTTAGCCAGAATTTATTTGATAATTCATTTTTTCTATACATGAATTAGAAACACTTCTTGATTATTTAAATCAGGAAACTGAGTGAAATATGTTGGACAAAAGAGAATTGAATTCCTTAAGGAAAATAGAACATTTTGGTCACTTTGTGGAAAGTAAAAGATACTGTGATGTATTGAGGAATTGGAAAGGTAGGGCAGGGAAGCTCCAGAGTTTAGATATGCTTTGTCTATAGACTCATCTGACTTGAATTTCTCTTTAAAGTACTTTTAATAACATTCCTATGTTGATCTATTATTTTATATTGCTAACACACTTTTAAATACTTAACTTTAGATACTTACCTCTCCTCTCCTCTCCTCTCCTCTCCTCTCCTCTCCTCTCCTCTCCTCTCCTCTCCTCTCCTCTCCTCTCCTCTCCTCTCCTCTCCTCTCCTCTCCTCTCCTCTCCTCTCTTCTCCTCTCCTCTCCTTTCCTGCTTGTCTATATGTTCACCATGTGCACGTAGGTACATATAAGGTGAGAAGAGGACGTCACATTCCTGGATAAGCTTTTCTGTGTCACCCAGCATGGATAGTGGAGGCTGAAGCTGGATGCTCTGCAGCAGCAGCAAGCACTCTAACTTGCTTCATCATCTCACTAGAACCACACATAAGAAGTTTTAAAATTCTTTTTATTTAAATGTTCCAAACTAATCAGGTACGTTCTTGAAAGGTTATGGGCAATGTGCACTTCATGAACACTACTTTTTAGATCACCATATTTTTTAGAACACTGTATTTTTTCATCTTCTAAAAGATTTCATTCTTTCTACCAGGAAAACCACACCTCTTCCAATAAGATTGATTATATATTCTTTTGATGCTTAAACATTTATTGTATGTCTTCCATGAGGAGAAGCTGTGGTAATGACCCATTGCTAATTAGCCATGACATTTATTTTATTTCTCCTTTAGAACTAAGTAAATTGGCGCACATAAAATGAATGGTGAAGGGCTTTTATAAAATGGAGTCAGAAATAGAAATTACCCTAAAACGGTGTCTCATGACTGCCTTTTCTCATATGACAAATGATAAACTTGAATAGATAGAATTTGTTCATCTTCAAAAATGACACTTAATAAGTTGAATGAAGCCAAATACAGACTACTGTAGTAGTTAAGAGTTTTAAGTTGCTATATTAAAGACATCAAAAACATTTTGTTTTATTTATACCAGCTCAGTTATTAAGCCACTTTAGCCACCACATACTTTTAAAATGAGTGAAGCATTTTTCTAGCTTCATAAAACTTTTTGAAAATTAGGAAGTAGTGGAGCATGAAGTGTTAAGTGTTGAACCCTGATAAATGACATAACACAGGCTTTATTAAGTTAGAATTTGATACAGAAGTTATTAAAAGCAGTTATGGGTTATGGCTAGGTTTGATCTAGACTTCTCCTTATCTCTACTGAAATCTCATTATGATAAGAGTGTTAGATCTTTTGCCAGAATATTTCCCAGAATTTCCTAGGGATAATTATTCCTTTGGTACTTAGTATGAACTGTGTTCTTTCCAGGCATCTCTGTCCTAACTCTTTAATTTGCTCTTTTTATTTTCTCCTAACAATTTTGAAAAAAGAATTGGATACTGGTTCTTCCTTACTGTGCCAGCTTAGATCAAATGTATGCAAGCATTTTATAGGTGTTTGACATACATTGTTAGGTACCTAGCAGACATTGGTAAGCAATACAAGTTCTTACATTCTCATAACACATATTCCTAATCATCAATGCTCCAATGACTGAGAATGACAAAGAAAATTAGAAAATTATTGCACTTACCTGTAACTCACTTTTTATTAATATTTTCTGGGGTCTTCTACTTTTGTGTTTATTTTATTTTTATTTTGTCCTACTACTTGATAAATAGAAAAATTTGCATCATATTTGAAGCTCAGTAATGGAAAATGAGATACGCTTATGCCTATTATTATTATTATTATTAACAAGAGCAGCATGAGCAGCAGTCATAGTAGCAGATTTTTGTCATGACAGAATGTTTCCTGTATCCTAGGTGGATCTTGAACTCCTTTAACAGGGAGGCTCTTTGAACTCCTTCTCCTACTCCCACCTCCTAAATAATTTGATCACAAGGGTATAAAATACCATACTCACATATCTGAGTCACTTGATATATGTTCATGACACACATAATTTGCATGATTATTAAGTCATAACTATTGTAGTTTTTTTTACAATTTTATCTATTTCTGGCTATCCCCCTTCTAAATGAATGATTAGATTCTACTTCCTGATTTCTTATTGGTTGATGGAGTACAAGAATTGTAAGTGGAAGTGACCCATGTCCCTTCTGCTAGAGGATACTTGGTTCCTCATGAGGAAACATTTCCCTGCATTCCATTTCCCCTCTACCACAGCGAACTCTGGGAGTGACTGATGTCTTCTCCATCAGCCTGAGTCCATGGGTGTTCCAATCCTGTTAACCTGGCCTACCCTGAGTAATACAAAACCACAGAGGAGTTCAAATTAAATTTCACTCAAGATAGAAGGGCTGATGTTTTTAGTTAAGTTCATTCTGCCTACATAGCCTGACAGGGAGCATAAAGACACCGAGAATCGATCCTTCTCAGATGAGTGTGACTGACAAATTCTTCCCTGAGGAAAAGTGAAAAGATTGCCTTGCTGAACTAACATGATGAAGGTGTACTATGCAGGCTTGGTAACTATCATTTTTTGTTACTCCTCACATCATAGCAATGCTGTCCAAGATAAATAAATAAACAGATAAGCACATTTCTAGGACTTTTGGGACTGCTGGTTATACTGTTGAGGCCATCCTTTCATTATGCCTTCATTAGAAACACAGAGTGTATGGTCCTATATTCATTTCACACAACAGGATACTCCCTTCAACTCAAATGAGTTAACTTATGCTCTACATCATATGACCCTCTAGGTCCCAGATATTTAAAAACAATTTTAGTGTGGTTTAACATATGACTTTAAATTCCACAGACATTTGATATCATTCTACATCATCTCAACTGAAATAGAAATATCCTACAAGGAGGATAAATAAGCCTGTCTTTCTGCTAAAACATGAAATGTTATTTTGAAAGACCATATTTCAACAGTTATTATAGTCATAACAGGGCAAGTCTTTCAGCAGAAGGCAAATTAACTGAGTAAAGAAATACTCAGTATTCTTGTATCACTGAACTTTCTAAATTTTAATATATGTAATGTTTGCTTAAGCTACCTTTAGCACTTATCATTCTTTAAACTAGTTCATTAATTTTTCATTATACTGTGATAAGACTAGAGATTGCATAAATGCTATTATTTTAAATTTTTTTATTTATCTTTGACAAACCTCTTGGCTACCACAATTTTATGTTATTTTTACGTATTATTGGCAACTAAACTTATTCTCACAAAATAAGTTGTTATTGTGTGACATCTGTTCTACATAATGGGATGTTTTAGCTCTTTGAAAAGAGTATATGAGTATACATTATTCAGATGAAGACTACATCCTGTGAACTCTCCTGAGAATTTACTGTTCCATAAGTACTTGACATTTGTGAGAGGGATGCAAATGGATAATATAATATTTTAGTGCTAATATTACTGTGTCTTGGAATTATTCTCTTCAGTTATTCAAATTTTCAGTATTTTCAGATTTGTAATGTATAAGGACTAGTTATTGGAAGGAAAAATTCATGAAATGAGAATGGACTTTAGAACTAAATTAATTACAAGTCCTTGAGACATTTTTAGAGCCTTAAATTATTCTTTCAGAGATTTATTTCAGTTTGGATTGTGTATATATGTCTGTGTGTCTGTGTGTGTATGTGCAAATGAATGTAGAGGCTTGTAGAGGCCAGAAGAGAACATCGGAGCCACAAGAGCTGGACATACAGGTTGGTATAAACTACCTGATGTGGATGTGAGCGCTAAGAACTCAATTTGTATCCTGTGTAAGGGCAGTGTGTGCTCTTCACCACTGAGCCATTTTTCCTGCTCCATAAATCCTAAAGTATTCATAAATATTATCATGTGTCTCTGAAAAGTAAACACTTCTGGGATGGTGAGATGGGTTATCAGGTAAAGGCTCTTGCTATGCAACACAGACTAATAATCTGAGTTTGATTTCTGGAACCTGAAAAATGAAAGAAGAAAGCTTCATTTATAATGTTGTCCTATGATCTCTACATGCACACATTAGTGCATCCACATAATCAGAAAAGGGACATTATGCATATACACAAACATAATCAAATAAACAAAACCAAGGAAATATTTTTATTAATATAGATGGACAATTCTTCCAAATACAAGTTAATTTTATATTTATCTAAGATAACATGTACCAGTAGGATTCTCTCTGTACAGAACTATTGTCATACTTAGTACATTTTTAAAATATATTAAATATCAATTTATGCTGAAGCCTCATCTTATTTCTTTGCCATGCATTCTGGAGCAGCCAACCTTCAACCTGGCTTCTCTTTCGATGTAAAGCAAAATGTGGCCATAGGCTGGATCTGAGGGAAGAGAACATGAAGTTAATGCCTGATCATTTGTTTGTTGTTAAATTAAGCTCAGTGCATCTTTCTCTAACCCAAGGGAAATACAAGTTTTCAGGCCTTGAAAAGTCCAGTTTCTATATTTCACGTTTCCAGTTTCATCAGCTTCTTGTCTGCAGGGCAGTGTTTAAGAATGTGTCTTAGTTACTTTTCTAATTGCTGTGACAAAATGCCTTCCAACTCTAACCCATCTCTGCAATTACCAGCTATGTTTCTTCTCATATGGCTCATAAACGGATGAGATAGATACTTCTCCTTTCTTGAGTTTTTCATTTTACATTTAAGACAAAAATGTTAACAGGTTATGCAAATATATGCGCTACTAAAAGATGGCAACATTTCATCTAGAGAATTTCTGTTTACAATCGATGAGGGATATTCCTGGTTGTCAACTTTACTACTGGAATGAACTGCAATTCAGAAATGGAGATCACACCCATGATCCAGATCTCGAGGCTGGAAGACACAGGTGTTTGTCTTCCATCTTGACATGAAAAGTTTGAGGTATAATGGTGTTAAAAA
This sequence comes from Mus musculus, assembly GCF_000001635.26. Taxonomy (NCBI): domain Eukaryota; kingdom Metazoa; phylum Chordata; class Mammalia; order Rodentia; family Muridae; genus Mus; species Mus musculus. The sequence continues at coordinate 76,417,395 of NC_000072.6, read as the reverse complement.
GTTTAGGCACAGGGAAGGTACCACACACCTTTAATCCCAGGAGCCTGAGGCAAGCAAATCTCTGAGTTCAAGGTCAGCTTAGGACAAAGGAAGTTCCAGATCCAGTCTTGTTGGTACATACCTTTAACCTGGGCCACACCTCCTGCTGGAGGCCTACATAAAGACATTGGAGGAAGGAAGATTTACTCTTCTTCGACTGCTTACACTACTTGCTAGCACACCTGTTGGAACCTACTTCACAATGGAATAATGAGGAAAACTGAGCCTCAGGAGATTGCAACTACCAGATTCTTGGAATTCCCATTCACAGCTGCCTATTGTTGGGTTATTTGGGCTATAAACTGTAAGTCATTACTATAAATTCCCTTAATATAGAGAGTCATTTTATAAGTTCTGTGACTCTAGAGAACCCTGGCTAATACACAATCTAATTCATACTTAATGCACCAAATAACCAGGTGTAGAGTTCTTAGGGCCAGTTCATTCTTCCTTTGAATCAAGATGATTTCAAGTGTTGATATAGTCTACTGGCAGCACAGTTTTTTTGTTTGTTTGTTTGGTTGGTTGGTTGGTTGGTTGTTTTTTGGAAGCGGAGTCTATTGACCATGAATGTTTGGGTTCTACTTTTTATTTTTTACTTTATTTTTATAACACCCCAAAAGTATACCCTTAATAGTATGTTACTAGATTTAAATAAATGCCACCAAAATTTGTTTAAAACATGATATGTAGTCAAGTATTTAACATGCTATAAGTAATTTATTTGAAAGAAATAGTAATATTAATAGTTATTTTATACAGCATTAACAGTAATATTAATACTGTCTTGTGTATTTGTTATGAGTGATAGAATCTCTTAGATCACCATAGGGAGATATAAGGCAAGTATAAGAATAAAGGCTAGGGCTAGGGCCCAGAGGTGAGTAGGACTGGATGTTCTTGCACAGAACCCGGTTTTGATTCCTAGCATGCATATCGTCATTCAAAATCAAATTATAATTTTAGTTCCTGATGATCTGAAACCCTGTTCTGGTTTGTGTAGATGCTGAACATGCACATGCAACAGAGACATACATGAAGGCAAAACATCCATATACATAAAATAAATAATTTATTTTTAAAGAAGAAAGAAGGCAAGTGAAAAGTAATTTAAAACTTGTTCTGAAATACATATGTCTTTTTACTTTCTATGTTAAAATAGTAGACAGAAGTACTAGGTAATTGGTTGTCATGATTTCAACATAACTTGTATGTTTTGTATATTATTCATAAATCATATATATACTGCTAAAGTAGTTTTTTTTTTCTTTCTTTTTTTAGGTGGGGATATTTGGTTGACACTTGCATATAGTAATATGCAATATTCATATAGTATATATATATAGAATATAGTAATATATTCATCATATAAAGAAGTCAGAACAGGAACTCAAACAGGATAGGAACCTGGAGAAAGGAGCTAATATAGAGGCCATGGAAGGGTATTGATTGCTGGCCCATTGATTGTTCAGTCTGTTTTGTTTTGCTTGTTTATTTGTTTGTTTGTTTTATAGAACCCAGGACCACCGGCCCAGGGATGGCACCTCCCACATTGGGATGGGATCTTCTCCATAAATCACTAATTAAGAAAATGCCTTACCACTTACCATTGGATCTTATGAAGTTTCCTACTTTCATATAATATTTGCTTGTGTCAAGTTGACTTAAGACTAGCCAACACACGCCCTCAGAGTTGAAAATCTGAAAATAAGCTTTTTTTTTTTTTTTTTTTTTAAATAAACAACCTTCAGGGATGGGAGAGGATTTCCCAGCTTCTAGCTCCCATTCAGGGGTCCACAGTTTGATCTGTAAGCTGGCCATCTGCATGTAGTCCAATCTCTCACCTGCTGGTGAAGATGCAGCTTCCAGCTCCCTGTGTCCGACACTCAGGGCGATAGTACCTGAATCTGCAAAGTAAGTAGCTGTAATTTTAATTAATTTACCAGAAGATTCTGCTATTAAATAGACTTTGAAAATAACTGTTTTATGAATGGTGAGCAAATAATCAATACCAAATATAAACTGGCATTTTATTAATCCTAGGGGATAAGGGTATTTTTAGTTAATAAATTAATACATTTACTTTACAACCAGTACTTAGGTTCCCCTCTCCCCTCTCCTCCCTATCCTTCCTCCATTGCCCCAAGGCCTGCTATGAGTCTCAACCAGCCCTGCCTTATCAACTTGAGATAATGCTAGGAACCTTCTCTACTATAGGGGATAGATGAGACTGCAAAGCAGGAGAAAAGGAGTCCAAAAGCAGGGAACAGAGTCAGAGATGGTCTCTGCTCTTGCAGTTAGGAATCCCACATGAAGACCAAGCTACATAGCTGTAACATACATGTAGATGGACTAGGGCTGTTCCATGTAGGCTCTCTAATTGGCAATTCTGTGTCTGTGAGCCCCTATTGGCACAGTTTAGTTTACTCTGAAGGTTTCCTTGTAGTTTCTACCATCCTTCCTCCCTAAAGTGTGTATTTTTACCTGTAACTACAGGGTCAATTAATTAAATTTCACTATCAATTAAATTATTTACTTTTACCTACCATAGATTTCCACTGAGTCTTAGGCAACTCCTTTGAATTTGATACTATTAAAATTCAGTTCATGCCAAAATGATTGTGATTTAATGTGGGAGACTGTAGCTTTATTTATGTATTTATTTATTTATTTTTTCTGTTGTGATGCATGTCATGGTCAAAAACTATTTAGGGAAGACATACTTTATTTTGGCTTATGAGCCTAGAGGTTTAGAGCCCATAATTGTGGGAAAACCATGACAGCAGTTGGTTGAGCAATGAACTAGGTGGTCGTATTTCTCTTCCTGTTCAAGAAGCAGCAAGAGAAAAGGACGTGAGTCAAACCTATGTATTCTCAAGCCCACCCTTAGTGATGTATTTCCTCCTGCAAGGATACTGTCATAAAAGCTTTTTCCCAAAATACTGTCACCAAGAAAACAGCCAGTATTTAAATACATGTGCCTAGGAATGATGTTCCTCATTCAGAATATCACAGTATGTTAGAATATTTTAAAATTTCTTCTCTACGTGGGACATATGCACTAATATTGTAATTCTAAAGAAGGTATCATATCAATTACCAAGCAATCTAAGAATACATTATGTGTGGATTTATTTACTAGAGTCATACAAAATAATACTGAAATATTGCCCTGTGTTGCTCAAGTTTCAGTAATGCACTGTACACTTGAGGGAAGCATGTATTTAGAAAACACTGTGTATTTTTAATGAACAATGACTTAGCAGGGTGCAAGGGATGGAAAATGGAAAAGGCGATTTAGGAATATGTTCTATTTCAAGGAACCTAGAATAAGAGCTTGATATATATTTGTGTACTGGAGGCTTTTCACGGAGATCTCTGGCCTAGCTGGGTGTGAGAGTTCTGGCAAAGGAGAGTGAGTACGAGCAGGGAGGGGAAGTCTTTTCCAATGGAGTAGTTCTTGCACACCTTTAATCCTTCCGGATAGGATTCTTATATACGGTTTTGTGGGGGCAGGTAAGAGTCTGACAAGAGGTAGTTCTCATTGGCCTGGACTGAGAGCTTGGGAAAACCTTATTGCACGTGGGAGGGCTTGGTGTTACTCCTTTTTTTTGTTTTGTTTTTTGTTTTTGTTTTTCTTTTTCTTTTTTATTTTTGTTTTTGTTTTTGTTTTTTTCCCGAGACAATGTTTCTCTGAATAGCCCTGGCTGTCCTGGAACTCACCTTGTAGACGAGGCTGGCCTTGAATGCTACTCTTACATGACTGATGGACACACACCTCTCTGCAGGGGGGTGGGGGAGAGGGAGGAGGGGAAGCTGTGGGAGACTGTAGCAACAACAGCATCCAAGGGCCCAGGGGGCATGGCAAAACACCTGAGGTACCTTACAGGTGGAAGTTACCTACAGGGTCACGGATGTTCAAAGTCTGTGCTCCACCACAGGGAACCAGTCTGCCTGTGCACAGCTCATCGTCCCACATATATGGAGTGATAATTATAGGTTCTGTTTTTAAAATGTTTATTTTTAAGCATTTACAATTTCATACATGCATATAATATATTTGATTTAGTTTAATCCTCTAACTTATTCCCCCATCACCACTCCACTGAATACCTTCATTTTTTTCCCACAAGTTTCTCCCTTGCTTTAATGTCTTTCCGCTTATACACCAGGAGCAGTCATCATTTCATCATAGATAGACAAGATACTCATGAGGTTCCACACTGCCCTGAGAAGCTATTGGCAATAATAATTTCTGAGGTAAGGTGAATTATTTTTAAGTGAGGTAGAACTCATAAGTTGCCCATGTCCTATTATGTAACTTCCTACCTGTGATCATTCAAACAACCATAAGCAGGCATGTTTTTTCTTTGATCTCCAATGAGCTATTACCTGATGAAGTCAGTGTAACACTGGAAATAATGGAGAAAAAGATGAGATATTTGCTATGCTGAACATCTTATATGCTGGCAATTGATCTTATGATGCGAGCTCTCCATTTCATATGTACTGCTCCCAGTGCGTTTGGTTTAAAGTTACATAATCAAGGACAATCTCTCATCAGATTCTACCTAAAGCCATATGGATTAAATCAACTGCCACTGAATCTATCAGCTCACTATAAAGAATTGCTTCAGTAGTAGCATGCTTCCAGTGTTTTGTTATAGTGATGATAAAGCAACTAAGTGTCAAGCTTTGTGATGGCCAGTTACTTGCTAATATCTGTGACCAATTCCATTTCCTCAATCTCCTGTTTGTTTGTATTTTGAGCAGAGAAAGATTATAAGATGCTTTGGTTAGCAAAGATACATGTATTTTGAAGTCTTAAGAGTTTGCAGAAGGACCTAATTCATGCCTCTTATCTATATGTCACTTGTCTTTGAGAAAGTAATATAATTCCTTTTTTGTTTTCTAAATAGAAAACATGGACTTATTTGAAGAAATAAATATAAAAATAAAAACATAAATGATTCACAGGACATGAAATAAAATGGACTCTGACTAATTTAGATATTTTTCATTGACTAGTAATCTATGAATGGGTTCCTTCACATAAGCAATACTAATCTGTATCCTTACCATTGATACAGTGGAAGACATAAATTATTTTAAATAATTTCTGTATTATTTATCTCATTTTAAGTGAACAAATGTTCTTATATATAAATCATATGGTTATCTTCCTCAAACTGTCATCATTCTTGATATCAGGCCATATTTTATTTCATTATAATGTCTACAGATAGGAATACTGTTATATTTCTAATTCCTTTGTAAGGCAATTTCTTATGATTAATGTTCTTCTATAACAATTCCTGAAATCCTATACTTTTTTTCCTCTGGAGGATTCTGATTATCTAGTTGTTCATCACAGGACTCTTCTGTGGTTTACCATCTACCTTTCAGTATACTACTATACTTATCAAAAGCGAAACACGTAAATCTTATATACAGGAAGGAATGACTACCTTATTCTTCTTATCAAATTCTTCTTCCTTTTGCTTTTGTAATGCCAGTATTTTCCATTCATTTTTTCCTGCACTTTGGGAAAAATGCATTACTACAGTCTGAATCAACTCTATTTGTAGCACTTACTATAGACTCTAATCATTTAATTTGGATGGCATTCTTATATTGCATGGATTTTAATTCATCATGATTTGAAGTACACTACTCTAGTCATGTATCACTTGAGATACCAAATTTGCTTTACGTCATCTATAACCTTGATAAATTATGTTTCTATTGGTACTAAAATGCATCAAAAGCAAATTAACATAACATTTCTATAGAGAACTCCCAAAGGACCACTATTTTGTACCCAGCCAACTGACTAGAATATCTCTCATATTTATGAAAATCACTTCATTTATTTCTAATTTAATGAACCTAGATTTCATCTCATATTTACCTTCTGTATTGCAGAAAGTAAATATCTCATAAAACTTGGGAGGTGTTGTGCTTGCAACTAGTAAAAAAAATTATCAACAACTTTACCTAGCTGTGAATCATATAAACAGCAATACCATTCTGCTAGGCGAGATTAGTGAAATGGTAGCACAGCTGTTATAGGTATACTCAATTTCTCACTCATTGGATTTGAGTTCTCTTTCATAGTGGAGAATTCCATGTCTGGTATTGTAAACCCACTGAAAAACCATTGTGTACAAATTTTTGGGTGGTGGTGGTGGCATTTGCCTAAATTGATATGTTTGTGGCCCTAGACAAAGTAAAGCTACTCTCCGCCTTAATCATAAATGCTTCTCTTTTCAGACAACAGAAGCCAATGCAGAGACTAATGTTTGCTCAAGGCACTATGAATAAGTGGCAGTTGAGTACTCAGCTGTAAACAAGATATTCTGTTCAACCACTATAAGACTGAGAGAACAGCTCCAGGTGTGGTGGCGCACACCTTTAATCCCAGCACTTGGGAGGCAGAGGCAGGTGGATTTCTGAGTTTGAGGCCAGCCTTGTCTACAAAGTGAGTTCCAGGACAGCCAGGGTTATACAGAGAAACCCTGTTTCCAAAAACCAAAAAAAAAAAAAAAAAAAAAAAAAAAAAAAAAAAGACTGGGAGAACATTCTAGACACTCTTCACCACTGAATCACCCTTCCAAACCCCTTTTTTCTATTCTTAGAAACTATGGATTGCCATATAGTTTTGCTTGCATTTTTTTGTTAGATGTTTGATTTTGTCTTTTGCCTGACTTCACAAAATTTCAAACAGTTAGTTGGTCACATTAAAGTTACTAATGTGTCTTGAGCATAATCTTAGCAAACTACCTCCTTACCACTGCTATAAGTGTACATTTTTTGGTTGTTGTTGTTGTTGTTGAAGACCAAAGCAAAACTAAATTTCTGCTCTTGTAATGAACCCACCATTTAGTGACTTTAATCTGTTTTTGGAACAGTTCATATGTAAATATGACAAAAACTTAATTACTATACCATAACTGAAGATATATATGTATTTCTAGCCTTTGTGCTAGAAATGAAAAAGAATCTCTACATCTGTTTTCATCAGTTGCTGGGAGAAGCCTCTCAGGTGCCAGTTATGCTAAGGACCTGTCTGCAACTATATCAGAATATGATTAATTATGTCAAGGTGGTCTCTCTCTCATGGCATGGGCCTTAAGATAGGCCAATCATTAGCCTTTCCCTCAATTTGTAGTCAGTCTTTACCCCTACCCCTCTTATAGGCAGGAAAAAAATGTAGGTTAAAGGTTTTGTAGCTCAAGTGGTATCCCAATCCCTCCATTAAAAGACCCTTGTGGTTACTGGAGATGACCATTCAGGTTCCATATTTCCTGTTGCTAGAAGTCACCCTAATAGATTCCAGGGGATTTCCATTGTTCTAGGCTTCTAGCTCATACCAGAGATGACCCCACAGAGCTAAACATTAGGTAGAGCTTGAGAAATCTAGTGGAAAAGAGTGAAGAAGTATTAAAGGAGCCAGAGAGGTCAAAGACTACAAAATAAAACTTATATAATCAAATGATCTGGGTCCATTGGGACTCAGAGAAAGTGATCCAGTAGAGATCATGCATGAGATGGACCTTGACCCTCTTTGCACATATAGAACAGTTTTGTATCTGGATCTTCATGTGCCCCTCCTAGCAGCAGGGGCAGGGGTAGTCTTTGGCTTTGATACCAGCCTTCCCATCCTGTTTTCCAAACTGGGCTGCTTTATATAGCCACAATAGGAGAAGATATAGCTAGTCCTACTGCAACTTGATATGACAAGGCCAGTTGATTACCATGAAGGCTTCCCCTTTTCTGAGGAGAAAAGGAGACGTGGAGTATGGGTGGGGAGGCGAGGTCAGTAGGAGGAAATGAGAAAAGAGGAAGCTATAATGATGATGTAAAGTCAATAAATAAAGTTATAAAAATTAAAAAGGAAAAATTATGATAATTGAACAAGGTTGCACTTTTAGCTCCTTTGAAGCTAACTAAACCTTTAGTTAATACGATGAGTTTTATTTGACAGTGCCTGACTTTACTTATCATTGCTTCTTTGTCTCCTTGTTTGCACATTCTTTGAAAATATAAACCCAGGAATATGCAGTGTCCTTGCATATTCTATATTACATTGGATCTGAATAATAAATTCAATCTCTGCTTTCATACAAATTCATGGTTTTCTTCTAAAACGTCAGTGATTCACTCAGAAATTTAGTTTTATCATCTGGAAAATGAGCTTAATAAAAATCCCTTTCTCAACTTTTTATTCAATGTGACATCACAGATTCTTTTACAAAGGTAGATAGACAATACTGGAATTCTCATTCTTTAGTTCTTCTGGATAAAATATGAGATTTAATGTGTGATCAAACATGCATTCTACAAAGACAGTTTGGTACCCGATAGAAATAAAGAGCCCAAAAGCCATAATATGAATCAAAACAACCATAATAATATTGTAACAAAGAATACAATGACAAAAATTGTATTTAATATCAGCAAGAGAAAAAAGGAAATGAGACTACCTAGTAAAATAATCTTCTTATTTATTATTGAATAAGTTAAATATGACAGTGTAGTTTATAATCTAAAACATATTCTCCCAACTTGGAAAAGTTATTTGATTTACACCAATGCTACTTTGTTATTCCATTTTGATATTTCAATATTTTGATAATATCTATATTTCTTATCTATTTCCATGATGAAGTTGTTAAAATATCATGCAGGTTTTACAACTATATTTATGTGAGGAGATGGATTTGCATTATTATGATTTATGATTGTCATTTTCAGAGAACATCGAGACACAGCAAATTGGCAAAATGATTTGTACAGATTTTACAGTTTAATCTGATTGATCATCATAGATGCATAGCAGTTAGATAATCTGTTTTGAAAATATTTTAAAAACGTCTTCCCATGTTTCTGATAACCAGTGATAGGCTGCTCCAGCTGTGATGAGATTGCTGACTGTGGCTGTAAGAACTGAATTTATAAGTTGCATGGACTAATTGAAGGTGATAGCATAAGGTGAATTCATATGTATTAATTTGAGGAGGGATTATTCATTACAATCAAGGAAGCAATAAGAAATCTGATAAGGTCTCTTTTGTTATTTTAGTTAAAATTTGAGGTTTGGAATAATAATAAATCAGCTACTTAAAAATTCTTTCTGAATTTTTAGAACCAGAGTTTAATTTCCAGCATCCAAGTTGGACAGCTCACACTACTTGTAACTATAGGATCCAGGGGATCTGATGCTCTCCCAGGGTTTCAGGAGACACCAACACACATGATAATATATTTATGTACATACATAAATACATAACTACAAATAACTACACATTTAAAATAAAATTGAAGTAAATAAGACTGAGAAGGGCAAAGAGGACTGACCAAGTGTGTGCAAGCATTCTGTATCCATAGTATGTTTTCTAGTTGGATTTTGAACAAGAATTGAATGTTTAATTATTCCTTCACAGTCTAAAGTACAAAGGGTGGGCATGTCTATGTTCCTAGAAGCAAACTTCTAGCTCCAGTTTTTAACCAGTCTGTAGTTCTCAAGCTTAAAAAAAGTAACTTGACTTTTGAGATATGACAGTGCCAAACCTGAGAGATTAGTTCTTCAATACTTCCGTCAAGAAAAGTAAAGGCAATCGTGTATCAAGTCCCATCATTTGTCACTGAATATGTGATGAGGACACAAAAAGTTTCAATCCCACGTCCCCAAAACCTCCTATCCTTTGGCACAGAAATAGGGATTGAATATGCCATAGATGTTCTTGGAAGCTATAGATAAGAACAAGACAGAGATTTGGAAAGAAGACTGGAAACAGGGTGAAACCCCTGAAAATGTAAGGAGAAGTGATTTGGACTGAATTAAATTACGGATATGATCTGTGTGGAAGTGCACCTAACACAATAGAAGTGAAACTAGTATACATACTCCATAGCATCCCCAAAATTGTCTCTGTTCACTCAATATGTGATGATTTCAACATATTTGAAATGCAATGGTGATACCTCAGAATGTTTAGAAACTGGCTTATTTGTTATATATCTTAAATATATTAATGTGTAGTAAATCTGGAATAATTTCATTTTACTGGTAAATCCATACTTATAAATGAAACAAATCCAGAAACAAAACAAAACAAAACAAAACAAAACAAAACAAAACAAAACAAAAATCCCAACTGTTGTGGAGAATGAAAAGTTTGTCACTGTTAGCTATAACGTAAATGAGTATGATCATAAAGGGAAACAGCATAGATGTTCCTCAAAACAAAACAAGCAAACAACAAAACAACAACAGAAACAGCAAAAGGAATACCATGTGGTCCCGCAATGTTATTGCCAGCTATTTTACCCAAAATATTGGTAGTTAGAATGAAGAGATGCCTACAGGGACATCACAGTCTCCAGGTTATAGCATCAGTCATACTCGTAGAAGGAGAGTAGAGCACTATGATTGGTAGAGTCTAAGTATATTCAGACTTTATTAAATAAGGGGATACATTTTAAAAATATCTAGCACACAGAAGATCGAGTATGGTTAGTTGTAGTGTGTGGTTTATTAAATATTTGGAGTAAAATATTCCTCACAACCAAAAATGGCAAATATTTAAGGTTATGGCATAATAATTATATTTATTTTAATATTCCAAAGTATATTTGTTGTGCTTTCCATTGTCAACTTGGCTCACCTGGGAAAAGGGTAACTCAACAGAGAAACTGAATCTTTCTATTGGCCTCTGACCATGTCTGAGAGCCATTTTCTTAGTTGCTTAAAAGATATATGAAGGTCCAGTCCGCTGGGAGCAATTCCATCTTCAAGCATGTGAAACTGGGATGTAGAAAAATGTTGGGTGGGCAAGCTAGGTGAAACAAGCCAGTTAGTAGTGTTTCTCTGTGATGACTTTGCTGCCTCCAGGTTCCTACCTAGGTCCCTGCTCTGGCTTCCTTTCCTGGTGGTGGAACACTGTAAGCTTAATAAACTCTTTCCTCCTCGAGTTGCTTTTGATCATGGTGTGTATCATAGCAACAGAAACGTAACTAGAACAATTTTCGTGGATCATAACATTCCCTATAAATATATATGCCTATAACCTGTCAATTTATAAGAACTAATATTAAAATACTTAAAGTTATGTAACAATTGTCACCTTAAATTTACGAGAAAGAAATTTGACATTCAATAAAGATCTTTATATTCTTAACAAAACAACATAGAAAAAAGAATAGTTTGAACATGTCTTACCAAAAACGACTCTCTCTTTATAGAAATCAGATAGCTAAAGCATTTACTAAAAAACTTGAAATCCCAAGAAGACGTCAGGTGCTTCCTATGGTCAAACACAGGGAGACATCATTTCTTACCCTTGTTTATTTCTCTTTTGAGATTACTAAGACATAATTCACCAGCCGTAACATTTACCCTTTTAAGTCCTGCCATTCTGTGGATTTTAGAGATTTTCATCACTAATTTCAGAACAAATTTGGCTTAGAAAAGGAGTGTAGGTATGAGCAGCCCTCTCTCATCTTCCCTTCCTCACACAGCCTTGGAAATCATGGATCTACATGTAATCTGTCGATTTGCTTTGGCTACTCCAGCTAAAAGTAATCAGAAGTAGTTGTGTAAGCCTGCCACTTTTCACTTAAGAGCTTTTCAGATATTTTCTGTATCACAGCTTGTGCAAGACACTCATCCCCCATTCCCCACCCCCAGTCCTCCAGCCCCCATGGTTGATGACCCTCAATTGTTAGTATCTCACTTTGTTTATCTGCCTGTTAGTAGGACATTGCGCTTATTCATCTTGACGTCACCATGAATCTGAACCTTTGTATTTTGTATTATTGTTTAATGGAATTTGCAAAACATTTTCGGATCATAGCACAGCAAAGTGGAATCTAGATTCTCCACGCACTCTGGAGTCACATGTGTATTAGTAACATACTCCACAACACTATAGAGTAATGAGAAGTCAAGTAACATTTTCACGTGTTGAGCAGAGTTGTCAAATTCTTACAATTCACTGATTTCATTGGTACATTGGAATCAGGCAAAATCCATAACTTAATTTTAGTTAATGCTTTAAATTATTTATTTATTAATGTATATATATATGTATGTATATATTCGTTCATTTACTTATTGTGTGGGTGTGTGCTTGTATATGTGGGAGTGTGTGTGTGTGTGTCAATGTGTCATGTTGTGAGTGTGGTGTATCACATAGTTACTTCATTTTTACTTACTCTCCCATGCTTTCAACCTATGCAGAATTCTTTTTTCCATCTCAACCTTTAGAAACTAAATTTTTTAAATGGAATTTTGCTTTTTCTGTTTCAAAATTAAATAAGAGTAAAATTGTCGGTACATAGGATATACACGAATGAAAACACCTAGAATTTTTATAATAACAAATTTCTTTCAAGATGCTGGATTAACTTCTAGGGACAGCACCTATATCTTTGTGCATATGAGGCAATCTTCCTAACATGCAGAGCTATACTTTCAGTCCTTTTCTAATGTTTTTTTTTTTTTGAAATTTGATAGCTATTTTATCTTTAACTATAACAAGTATTTTATTGGCTGGATGTCCCATCATTTGTCTATCATTTATCTGCTAGAGAAAATATTGGTTGCTCTCTATTTCTGGCAGTTACAGTTGTTATAAACAGTCCTGTAGAACTTAGCATTGATTTAAAATTTCAAGACCCATTTCTAACTATCAAACAGATCAACCATTGAATAGTATGAAAAAAATAAATTTGGTTTTGTGAGAAACTGCTAATCTATCTTATTACATGGTTATATCATTTTGTGTTCCTTTTAACAATTATCAGAGACCTCATGATCTCATGTAGCCTCAACAGAGCTGATAGTTACAATATACTGGCTTTCATTTCTACCAATAGGTGTACAGATATCTCAGTGTTTTAGTGAATATGTCTGAGTTTTTTGGGTTTTGAAAATATTTTCTTTCATTGTATTATCGTTTTAATTTTTCTGATAGCATCCCTACTGGAGATGCCAAAGACCCTGGAGGATATGATTTCTTGCTTCTGTCTTTTGCTGAAATGGAGATGTCAAACTGCCTTCCTGATACTTTTGTTTATATTCATAGACACGGTCTACTCTTGACAGTCTTAGATGTTTCCTTTGGGTCAGTGATGGTGAATGCAAAGACACACTGCTGAAAATAGCTGAAAGTTGACTGCTGAGTCCTTAACAGCAACATCCTGGAAGAAAAAGTGGAAAGAATGTACAAGCTGACATTGAGAAAGGGAAATGCTGTCTTTTGGATATCGTTATTAAAATCTCACAGTTGCTGTGGTTTTCTACCCTAGCCCAGTCCTTCACAAGACTGGTCCTGGCACCAGTCAGTCATGAAAGTCTGCATGCATATGTTGATTTTGATAAACTCTGATTCCCTGATCCTCCAGTCTCTCCTTCTGATGTCTTGTTGCTTAGCTTGTGGTGGATCTAAATCCAGTATGCAGTAGTCTAGGATTGTTTTGAACTCAGGATATTCTTGACTTAACTACTTTAGTGCTGGAAATATAGGCATATCCGGCTACATCTGGCCATACAAAGAGGCTGAAAGGAGACATATTGTTTTGTAATTCAACAGATTAGCTATGATAAGGTGTTTGGGAACATCTGGTTACTAATCTTTTGCTTTTACTCTCTTCTCTTGACTATGTTGCTAATGAATGTTTGCGTCTATATACTTATATTACAATGTGCAAACACTGTTGGGAACATTGGAGTAGCTCCTCTCTGTTTTATCATGAAGTAAATTAGTCCCTGAAGCTCTCAGCTTTTTTTTTTTTCTTCCACATCCTAATGGCCCAGTGAAGACTTATACATTCCATGGAAATGTTAAGTGCCAGCCACCAATAGTGTTGCATTTGCCTTATTAAATACAATGCTAAGAAATATTGAAATAAAACCACATTTTTCTACATGGGAAAAAAAGAATTCTAATGTTTTTTGGCAGAATGAGGTTGTATTTACAGAAAATTTCATGTTTTTAGTTTCATACTACCCACAACAGTAAACAGACAAACAAACAAAAACATACTGAAAAGTGAAACTTAGTGTCTTATTACTTTCCATTGCTGTGGTAGAGTATGACTAATAGCAACTTAAGGAGTTTATTTAGCTTGCATGTCCTGATCACAGTTAATAACTGAGGAATGTCAGGGAAAGAAATCAAGGTAGGAATCTAGAAGCAGGGTCAGAGGCAGAGACCATGAAGGGATACTGTGTACTGCCTTGTTCCTCCTGACTTGCTCAGCCTGCTTTCTTAGCCCTTCTCGCACCATGAGTTTAGGCTCCACCTTTCATATTCTCAGCCCTCTCACATCAGTCATCAATCAAGAAAATGCTCAACAGACCTCCTTACGGGCTTGTCTGGTTAGAAATATTTCTCATTAGATTTTTCCTCTTCTCAACTCAGTCCTTAGAGGACCATAGGTATTCTCCTAGGCTAGTTCTTCATCACAGCTTTCCACAAATAAATTGTTCTGCGGTGTTTTCCAATTTCTTAAAATTTAAACTGATTTAAATGATTTTTTTTTTCTTAATTAGAAATATAACAACCAGTTTTTAACCTGTCAACATGAAAGAGTGGTATTTTTTAAAATCACTTTGTAGCTATTTGTAACAGGTAAGAAGGATTTAACTCCATAGACTCACACACATTGCAGGAATAATAATAAATAAAATATCGGCATGTCCATTAGTATGATTTAATTATTGGCATACTAGATAGAATTTATATATTGAAAACATCTATTTTCTCCCTCAAAACAAATGTGTGCAACTTGTAGCCTATTTCTATTACTATATTATGCAAATCCCTTTTGGGAACCCTCTTTAGATAGTGTCTTTAATGGGGCTGATGGGCTGGCTCAGTAGTTAAAAGCGCTTGCTGATCTTGTGGAGGAGCTGAGTTCAATTGCCAGAAACAATACTGGGCAGTTTACAACTTCTAGTCATTTCAGCCCTTGGAGATCAAATGCTCTCTGCAGGTATCTGCCAACAGATAGGATATATATGTGGATCTCATTACATAGCCGTGCCTTTTGCTATGTTGACCAAGCTGGCCTTGAATTCAGTGATCCTTTTGCTTCTGCCTACTGAATGCTGGGGTTAGAGATGTGCTGTATCAGTGTGAGGAGCCGCCCTTGCAATCGCAATTACAAGATGGCGCTGATATCCTGTGTTCTAACGGGTAAACAAATAGTATGCGTATATGCTGGGGTATTTTTCCATTCCTTTTGCCCTGCTTGTCCCGTGGCATCATCTGGCATCATCTGGGCTGATAGTGAGCAGCCAGTCAGGGTGAATTACATCTCCAACCCCTCTTGTGGCCTATTTAAGGACCGAGTTTCCTGTGCTCTAGGCCTCCCCCCCAGAAGCTGATGATCTTTCTCTCGAGATGCATTAAAGCTTGCTGCAGAAGAACCCTTGTGTGTCCTGTGTGTGTGTCCTTGCTGGAGAGACTCCATATCATATCACAGGAACATATCAGAACTATCTTATTTGTTCTTTTTATTTACCATTTACCTTTCTTTGATGCAGGAAGAAAGAAATACAGTTGTTATGCCCAGGCTCTAGTCAATTCTCATGGTTCGTTTTTGCCCCAGTAATTACAAACAGACAAAACTTATTACCAATATTGACTTGTCAGAAATATGATTGGAAGAAGAAAAGTAGTCTCTCTATAGCATTTCTCTTGTTTCATGGTATAATTATAATTATTTATTATTTATGTGTATGTTTACATGTATGAAGCATGGTGTATGTGTGTGTGTGTGTGTGTGTGTGTGTGTGTGTGTGTGTGTGTTCCTGGGATGCCATAGATGAGTGAGTGGATTTCAGAGGATAATATCATAGAGCAGCTTCTTTCCTATTGTCATTGCTTGGGTTTGTCATCTTGAACTCAGGTCACTAGGCAGGCACTACCAATGTCATGATTCATTACACATTTTGCTGGTCCTAAAATTTTCTAAACTAAAAATGGTTCTAGTACCATTTTGCGAATCAGATATGCTTCCTTGCAGATTATGCATTAAATGAATGTATTCTGGTATACTTGTTCGGTTCTCACTGTTAGTGTCAGTGTGTCTGACCTCTTCTTCATGTCTAACAGTGAGTACTCACTGACTATCTAGAGCATCTTCATATTGATAGTGAACCTGAGTTCAAAGTTAGTAAAAATATGAGACACCAGATCTTTCACACTATTTAGGTTGCCTCAGAGGTGGAATCAGCCCAGCATTGCCTTTCTGATGAGCACAGCAATCTCAGAGTATAAGTATACCAATGGCAACTTCCCTGAATATTCTTACTGGTTTCATAAAACTCTCAGTGTGCCATACCCATAGAACAGATAACCATAGCTGAATATGATATCTAACTTTAATTGGCTGTTATGTAAAACTAACAAAAGTGACTTCCCTTCTCCTCTCAGGTTGAACAACAAACCATAGAAAGATAAGGCGGGTAAGGCTTACAATGATTGTCTTGCTCATGAATGAAGCCCTATCAAGATTGGTGGGAGCTGTTGTCATGATGGATGTGGGAAGATAAATCATTTTTCCCTTTCTAGATTCTCTGCAAATCCATCTCTATGTACTTAGGCATTGTATCACCTTAATCTTTGCAAAGCATTTATATCTGAAAGGTGAGGCCTGTTGTGAGTAAATCCTAATGAGCAAGAGAGCTCACTAGAGAATGGAGGAAGGTGGACAGTTATTTGGACTTGACTTTTGTTATCTGCTACTGTGCAGTGTGTGCATAGCTGAGCAAATGTGTACACACTCATGGGCACAGATATGTAGGAAGGTGTCATGTATCTTTTGTCTTGAGTTCTTTCCCACATTTCCCCAACTGAGTTCCACTTTTCTCCTAGCCAAGGAAACTGAATTTTTGATGCTTTAGCAGGAGTGTTCCCTAGCAAGGTACTTTGTCCATGTTTTCACACTCACAAGGAAAACTTCACAGGTGTTTTGTGTTTTACTTTTGGCTTCTGTGTTTAAAAAAGTAGAACTGTCCCATGATTATACAGAAAGATATTTGTGGACAAGTTTCACATAGTTAATTTTTAGAAATGTACATGCAGTTGACATGAAGAGGAAATTCAAGAATAACTCTATGTCAATGAACTAGTTATGTACTCAGTGTACATACTAGACATGTGTGTAAACAAATGCATTTTGATTCATCTCCTGTCATAATGGGCAAGTTATGTTTAAGTAAAACCAGGGACATGTGGTATTGGTTACTTTTCTGTTGCAGTGACAGAATATCCTAATAAAAAGTAACTTATGGAGGAAAAGTTTCACTTTGACTTCTACTTCCAGAGAGAATGCCATTCCTTAGATGGGAGTGTCACAGCAGCAGAAGCATGAGGCCAACCTGTGAGTCATGATGCTGACTGATCATATTTTATCTGAACAAAGGAAGTGGTACTGTACTAAAATCCCTCAAAACCTTTCCTCAGCTCTTCCATAGACATCCCACAAAGGCCAGACCAAGTGGTGCCCTTTTATTCTGAACAGATACACCTCCATAGTGCCCTATAATCTTTTCCAATAACAGTACCAGCTGGGGACCTAATAGACAATCAGAGGCATTTTATCCCCAACTCACAAAATATGTAGATCAATACGGTGTGAAAATTGAATGCCAAGTTAAAAAAAATGTTGTAAAGTTAGTATCTTAGCTTGGGTTCTATTGCTGTAAGAAACCTAACCAAAAGCAACTTGGAAACAGAGGTGGATGGGGCATGTCTTTAATTCCTGTACCCAGGTAGCAGAGGTAGGTAGATCTCTGTGAGTTCAAGGCTAGCTTCCTTCTAAGCCCTGTCTCAAAACATCAGTGTTAGATCTCGTCTCAGAGACACTGAAACTTATAGAGGAGGAAGTGGGGAAGAACCTTGAAGATATGAGCATAGGGGAAAGATTCCTGAACAGAACACCAGTGGTTTATGCAGTAGATCAAGAATCAACAAATGGGACCTCATAAAACTGCAAAACTTCTATAAGGCAAAAAAACACTGTCAATAAGACCAAAAGGCAACCAACAGATTGGGAAAAAATCTATACCAAACCTAAATCTGATAGCGGGATAATAGCCAATATATGTAAAGAACTCAAGAAGTTTGACTCCAGAAAATCAAATAACCCTATTAAAAAATGGGGTACAGAGCTAAACAAAGAATTCTCAATAGAGGAATACCAAATGGTTGAGAAGCACCTAAAAAAAAAAAAGTTCAACATCTGTAATCAACATGGAAATGCAAATCAAAACAACCCTGAGATTCCACCTCATACCAGTCTGAATGGCTAAGATGAAAAACTCAGGTGATAGCAGATGCTGGCAAGGATGTGGAAAAAGAGGAACACTCCTCCATTGCAAGTGGGACTGCAAGCTGGTACAACCACTTGGAAATCAGTTTGGCTTTTATATAGTATACATTACCACTTTCCCTGAGGTGGCACCACCCTTAATGAGCGGGGGCCCTCCCACATAAAAAAAATCAAGAGAAATTCCACAGATATGTCTATGTGACAAACTGTTGGAATAAATTCCTCAATGAAGTTTTCTTCTTTTTAGATTACTGCAGCTGTGTAAAGTTGATGAAAGACCTAATCAGCACAGTTAGTTTGAGCCCTATATTCAGTAATTCCCCATTAAATATGTTGGCATTCTAAAAGCACAAAGAAAAATTATTTTTTTGTCATTTCACTAAAAACAATTCTCTCTGCCAAAACCATTTGTACACAGAGATGCTTATACTCACATCTTTATTCTAAAACTGAAGAAGTTTGCTTTTAATATAACCGTCACAAATCTACAGGTGATGGGATTAAGATTGTTCCTGGCAATTTTAAACAAGACAGAAATGTTTGTGATTATTCTTGGCATTCACATACTTGTGTTTTTCACCTTAATCTTCAAGCTCTGACTAAGAATAACTTTCTTTGAAGGAATTAAACATGATAAAAGAGTTACATTCTGTGTCCTGTTTTTATGTGTTTATTTCTGGATTCATTTGCTGGTTAAACAGACTGATATGGTGAGGGCTGTCATGAATAGTATCCCTGACACCAAGAAGAAGAAGGAAGCACTGAAGAGAATAGAGGCAGCTCATACTCCACCTAGAATTCCTTGCTGCTTAAGAGCAAGGCAATGAAAGTACCAAGCAAACAAATATCAAATTGTTTTATGCTAAGAATGGAATTCAGTTGGGTGTTGTTCAGACTGTATGAATCAATGAAAACGCCTTAAGGCAGAAAGGAGTCCAGGCTGTTGTTTGAAGAGGAAGAAAGCTGTGGCAGGACACACTGGGAGAATAGGAAAGAAGACTCTTGTGAAATCAAAGCAGGAGGGTGTCAGATGTTCTAAACTCACAGAGGCCAATAAAAAAGAGTTTGAGAGACATGTGAAACCCTATTTGGGATTTCTGTGAGACAAAGTGGCATCATTGCACTCACAATGTGGGTGAATTCAGTTAGGTTGCTGTGTGAAAAATGCATCATAGGAAAATTAGGCAAACTAATTAGGAAATCACTGCAGAATTTCAGACACTACTGATCTGACAGATGTAAAGATGGAGAGCCATGGGGGAGATTCAGAATTAGGAGTTAAGTTCTAAACTGAGCAGGAGGGTTAAACATTGAGTTTGATATCAGTACAGTGTGGCATCAGGGACACTTGTTCTGATCAGTTTTATCTATGAGGACAATAGGCATATGATGGCTTCTTACATAGCAGCTTAGTGGAATGCTGAAGACAGCTAGTCAGAGACTGGAGTAGCGACTTATATCTGTGTCTCAATCCTCTTGTGTGAAATGGAAATCAATGTAATATGATGTAATGAAAATGCATGTAGTCCAGTAGGAAGACTGCTTGAGTAGTATGCACAAAAGCATGGGTTTTCCTGAAAGCACCACATAAAACGGGGTATGGTGGCAGACATTTGTAATGTTATCCCTGTGGGATGATGGGAGGCTCTTGCTTTCCTGGCATCTGGGACTCTCTGGTTGTTACCTCCTGTTCCCCATCCCCCACTGTTATACACCTCTGTACATCTTCTCCCTCTTCTCTCACCTCATTCTTCCACCTCTTTTACCCTCCTCCTCTTCTCTTCCTCCAAGCCCCCCCCCCGCCTTCTACTTCCCTTGATTATTTTCTTCCCCCTTCTAAGTAGGTCTGAAGCATCCACTCTTTGGTCTTCCTTCCTCTTGAACTCTATGTGGTCCATGAATTGTATTGTGGGTATTCCATGCTCTTTGCCTAATGTTCACTTATTAGTGAGTAAATACCATGTATGTTTTTGGTGACTGATTGACCTCACTCATGATGATATTTTATAGATCCATCCATTTGTCTGTGAAGTTCATGAAGTCATTGTTTTTAATAGTGGAGTAGTATTCCATTGTGTAAGTATTCCACATTTTCTGTACCTATTACTCTGTTGAGGGACATCTGGGTTCTTTCCAGCTTCTGGCTATTATAAATATGGCTTCTATGAACATAGAGAAGCATGTGTCCTTATTACATGTTGTAGCATCTTCTGGGTATATACCCAGGAGTTGTATTGCTGGGTCCCCAGGCAGTACTATGTGCAATATTCAGAGAAACCAAAAGACTGATTTCCAGAGTGGTTGTATCACTTGCAATCCTATCAGCAATGGAGGAGTGTTCCTCTTTCTCCACATCCTTGCTAGTATCTGGTGTCACCTGAGGTTTTGATTTTAGCTATTCTGACTGGTGTGAGATGGAATCACAAGGTTCTTTTGATTTGCATTTCCCTAATAACTACGGATGTTGAACATTTCTTTAGGTGCTTCTCAATATTCTTCAATTGACAGTTCTCTGTTTAGCTCTTTTCCCCATTTTAAAATAGGGTTATTTGATTCTCTGGAGTCTAACTTCTTGAGTTCTTTGTATATATTGGATAATAGCGGTCTATCAGATATAGGGTTGATAAAGATCTTTTTTCAATCTGTTGGTTGCTGTTTTGTCCTATTGACAGTTTTCTTAGTCAGGGTTTCTATTACTGCACAAACATCATGACCAAGAAGCAAGTTGGGGAGGAAAGGGTTTATTTGGCTTACACTTCCACGCTGCTGTTCATCACCAAAGAAGTCAGGACTGGAACTCAAGCAGGTCAGGAATCGGGAGCTGATGCAGAGGCCATGGAGGGATGTTCTTTGCTGGCTTGCTTCCCCTGGCTCACTCAGCCTGCTCTCTTATAGAACTCAAGACTACCAGCCCAGAGATGGCACCACCCACAAGGGGCCGAAATTTCCACCTTGATCACTAATTAAGAAAATGCCTTACAGTTGGATCTCATGGAGGCATTTCCTCAACTGAAGCTCCTTTCTCTGTGATAACTCCAACTGTGTAAAGCTGACAAAAAACTAGCCAGTACAACAGTGTCCTTTGCCTTACAGAAGCTTTGCAATTTTATGAGGTCCCATATATCTATTGTTGTTCTTAGAGCAGAAGCCATTGGTTATTATTTCTTGCTGTCTGATGTGTATTTGCATCTTTTTGTTCTAGAGTTTTCAGGTGTGCTCTTAAGCTGCTAGTGTATGCTCTCTCCAGTTTCTTTTTGGAGGCACTCAGAGCTATGAGTTTTCTTCTTAGCACTGCTTTCATTGTGTCCCATAAGTTTGGGTATATTTTGCCTTCATTTTCATTAAATTCTAAAAACTCTTATTTCTTTCTTTATTTCTTCATTGGCCAAGTTATCATTGAGAAGAACATTGTTCAGCTTCCATATGTATGTGGGGTTTCTGTTGTTTTTTGTTGTTATTGAAAACCAGCCTTAGTCCATGGTGATCTGCTAGGTTGCAATGGATTATTTCAATCTTTTTGTATCTGCTGAGACCTGTTTTGTGACTTTGAATCTGGTCAATTTTGGAGAAAGTACCATGAGGTGCTAAGAAGAAAGTACATTCTTTTGTTTTAGGATGAAATATTCTATAGATATCTCTTGAATCCATTTGGTTCATAACTTCTTTTTTGTTTTTTGTTTTTGTTTTTGTTTTGAGGCAGGGTTTCTTTGTATAGCCCTGGCTATCCTGGAACTCTGTAGACCAGGCTGGCTACCTGCCTCTGCCTCCTGAGTGCTGGGATTAAAGGCATGTGCCACCATCGCCCGGCCATAACTTCTTTTAGTTTCACTGTATCTCTGTTTAGTTTCTGTTTCCATGATCTGTCCATTGCAAAGAGTAGGGTGTTGAAGTGTCCCAACTATTATTGTGTGCTTTGAGCTTAGTAAAGTTTCTTTTATGAATGTGGATTCCCTTGCATTTGGAAGCATAAATGTTCAGAATTGAGAGTTCATCTTGGTAAATTTTACCTTTGATTAGTATGAAGTGTCCCTCCTCTTTTTTGATAACTTTAGGTTGAAAGTCGATTTTATTCTATATTAGAATGGCTACTCCAGCTTGTTTCTTGGGACCATTTGCTTGGAAAATTGTTTTCTAGCCATTTACTCTGAGGTATGTTTGTCTTTGTTAGGTGTGTTTCTTGTATGCAGCAAAATGTTGGGTCCTGTTTATGTATCTCGTCTGTTAGTCTATGTCTTTTGATTAGGGAATCGAGTCCATTGATGTTAAGAGGTATTAAAGAATAGTTATTGTTGCTTCCTGTTATTTTTGTTGTTAATGTGTAATTATGTTTATGTAGCTATCTTTAGTTTGTTGAAAGAAGATTATACTCTTGCTTTTACTAGGGTGTAATTTCCCTCCTTGTGTTGGAGTTTTCTATTTCTTATCTTTCATAGGGCTGAATTTGTGGAAAGATTGTGTAAATTTGGTTTTGTCACTGAATATCTTGGTTTTTGCATCTATGGTAATTGAGAGCTTTGTTGGGTATTGTAGCCTGAGCTGGTATTTGTCTTCTCTTAAGGTCTGTATGATTTTTGGTTCCTGTGTCCTGAGGACTCCTGCGGGTCTCTCTTTGGCCAGGTATTTGAGCAGAAGTCATGGTCTTACCTGTGCTCTCAGGTGTGCCAGCACTCCTGGGAGACCAGCTCTCTCCTGGCGGGATTTGGGTATGGAACTAGTCTAGTATACTCAAGACCTCCTTTCATTTCAAAGGAAATGAAAGTCAGTAATTCATACATGTAGGGGCAAGAGAAAATGTAGAAAGTGATAGCAGGTGTCTTTTATAAATATGTAGCATATATTATAATATTGTATTATATTGTATCTTCATAGCCCCTTTTGAGTGTTTACTTTGCATAGTTGCATAGTAATATAATTTACCTGAAAACTGCTGCTGTTAGCACTGAGTTGACTTAGACATTAATTTTTTTTTTAATTTTATTTATTTATTTATTTATTTATTTATTTATTTTGGTCTTTTTGAGACAGGGTTTCTCTATGTATCCCTGGCTGTCCTGGAACTCACTTTGCAGACAAGGCTGGCCTTGAACTCAGAAATCTGCCTGCCTCTGCCTCCCGAGTGCTGGGATTAAAGGTGTGTGCCACCACGCCTGGACTTTTTAAAAAATTATTACTAGTTTATTTTTTTATTTTAGACATTAATTCTTATTCCACAGTGGATCATTTATTTTTATACTTGAACAAACTGTCCACATTCTGCGAGACTCAATTTCTCATCTATAAGATGGGGGTAATTAAATCATATGTTAAACTAGAAGCATTAAATAAGATATTTTTAATAACTCAGAGTAAGAACTACTTCCAAGAAACTTATGTATTAGTCACTGCAAAAATTATATAGCTATGCTCTTTGGTTATTGGCTTAGTCTCTAGGAGCTCCCAGGGATCCAGGTTTGTTGATACTGTCTCATCTCAGTGTGAGAGTGCAGGCCTAACCCTGTAGAGACTTGGTGCCTCAGGGAAAGAGGATGCATGTGGTTCACATCCTCTGAAAGGCAAAGGGGAGGAGAAATAGGACAAAGAAGTCTGGGAAGGGAGACTGGGAAGGGGACAAATTTGGAATATAAACAAACAAAATAATTAATTAAAAATGTAAAAAAAAAACCCAAATATTAAATAGTTATTTAAAGTGTTCCTTTTAGTTTGTTTGGCTTTTAAAAGTAAGGTTTGTCTATGTGACCCAGCTATCCTTTAATTAAATGTTGTGTTCATGTTTTCAAATTATTTATACTGCCAAGGGCCATATTACTCTCTGTGGTCTGGGTTTGGTAGGGGGCCATTTGGATGCCCATAGCTAGTGTTTCTGTAGAAGACCGAGTGGATATCCCTTTTCTTTCACTTTGTTGTTTTTGTTGTTGTTTGTTTGTTTGTTTGTTTTTTTCAGCTGGTGCCCGAGGCCATTGATGCTGATATCCTTAGGCCATGCTGCCACTGAGAAGCCGGTGTGGTTTGTGATGCCACCTGTGGCCATGTTACTGTCCAAGGTTTGTGCCATTGCTGAGGCGAGTGGTGATGTTTGTGGCCCTGCTGTGTCAAGGAGCCATGTTGTTGTATGTGGTCCATGTTACCACTGAAGACGATTGGAATGCCTATGGTCTGCCACAGGAGACCTCGTGGATGTCCTTGATTTGTGTTCCTGCTAGACTCCATGATGATGTACATCCCCAAGTAGATGTTGATGTTTGTCACTGGTGCTACCAGCTGAGGCCTTGCTAATGTCCTTGATTTTCTTGTGACTAGGGGCAATGTGGGTGTTCCTGTTACCACAGAAGACTATAGGATGGTCGTGGTCTGTGGTGACACCTAAATTCATGTTGTTATCCATAACCCTTGCTGTAGTCAGAAACCATGTGGAAATACACAGTTCATGCTGCCATTGACTATAAAGGGAAATGAAACTTATTTTGCAGTGGTATTGATGACTATAGATTCATTAGAATGAAAGGCCCATAAAGCTTTTTTGGTACCTTCTGTACTGTCTACCTCCCAATCAAGAAACAGTCTAAACAGGAAGCCCGTAAGAACTCTTCTTTTTTTGAGACGGGGTTTCTCTGTGTAGCACTGGCTGTCCTGGATCTCACTTTGTAGACCAGGCTGGCCTTGAACTCAGAAATCCGCCTGCCTCTGCCTCCTGAGTGATGGGATTAAAGGCGTGTGTCACCATGCCTGGCTCCATAAGAACTCTTAAAAACTGATATAGCCATGCATGCTGAAATGTAGCTCTTCAGAGCTGATGTCTTCTGGTTGAGGTTGGTATGGGGAAGGAGTTTTTAAGGGACTAGCCGGTAACAGGAGTTGGACTATGCTCCAGGGAGGATATGGTTAGCACAATTTGAAATTGATATTTCCTTCCTTCCTTCCTTCCTTCCTTCCTTCCTTCCTTCCTTCCTTCCTTCCTTCCTCCACCCCCTCTCTCATTCTCTGTGTCTTTTCCTCCTCCTCCTCCTCCTCCTCCTCCTCCATATTTTGGCCCCAAAAATGTATAATTTCATCCTTGTCACAGCATCAACTCTAACCATACTTTTTTATGACACCACCTATCTTCCCAGGAGGGTACTATAAAGATTACTTGCTAGATTTGATGAAAATTACATTCTGGTTCTTGTTTTGTCTTTAATGAGTCAAAGTAATGTTTACATTAAAAGGTAAAAATAGAAGAGGTTCATGTGATTTACTCTTTTATTAGATTTCTGTTTAAAACACAGATGACCCATAGGCTTACATACAATATTGAACGATATTCACCACTTACTTTCAGACTTGAAGTTATTGATTTACATATGCAAATTCTGTAACCAAGAGAAAATGGGAGGCAATAGCTTGATGAGAAATTTCAAATAGATACATTCAATTTATTATTTTAAAATTTAGTATTTTATAGCATTCAAAAAAACAGGTAAGGAAAACAGAAATAAAAAGGAAGAATGAGGGAGAGAAAATGTTTGTTGGAGATGAAACATCACCGGTGTCTCTTACACTGTCACTATATGTCAAACACCGGCCCATGTTCATACACACACACACTATTCCAATGTGCTTAAAATATTTCATATACATTTTACAGATAAAGATTTTAGTATTCTAACACTAATAAGAATCTATTTTATAGCATGAATGGAATAGAATGAATAAAGCAGCAATTTTAGAATTAATGTACTCCTCTAAACTTAATAACAAATGTTGAATACATTTTTGAGTGTTTAGTTTTAGAAGGCAATGGAATTAGAAATATTAGCAACATGAAATAAGTCATGTAACTCATAACCAACACTTGGAAACATACCACCTCTTGTGTATCTAATGAATAATTACATTCGATAATACATAAACAAATATTACTTGTTTTTGAGATATAATTTGAAAAGATGATACTCTGTCAATCGTAGCTGATTAGGACACAATTCCCTGAGCTAGCTTATATGTCTTGTTTAACTTACATTTCCTTCCACTTTAGAAAGTAAAATCTTTCCTCAGCATCTAAGCTAACCACTAATTGTATTTCCCCTATTTAGCAGATTTACATTCTTGTCAACTAAACCTGTTTCCTTCTTCTACTACAGAAGCAAAATTTCTGTGGCAATTAGAAATAATTGCTGTGATTTCTCCACCCACCTAACTCTGGCTTCCAACAGAGCACTGCATCACATTAGCCTTTAAAGACAAGAATGTTGAAAGGAAAATGTATCATTTGAAGCTAAAACACCATGAAGTTTAGGACCTAGAGCCTTATAAAGTCCCTTCTGGCTAATACATAATACTGTATGTGTGTGTGTTTACAATACATAACATATATTATATTATATTATATTATGTTATATTATATTATATATGTGTGTGTGTTTCTAAGTTTCAGTTATATATTACGTGACTTTTTACATGTTGTTAACATTTATAGCTCCAATATCATCCAAAATTAAACAATCAAAAATATATTCAACACTAGCTATAAAGTTTAAAGGAGTACATTCATTTTAAAATTGTTACTTTATTCATTCTATTCCATTCACACACCACACACACACACACATACACACACACACATAAACACACACATACACACACACACACACACACACACACAGAGGCTTGTTTTCTTCAGAATAGTCTCTGAGGGAAAGGAATTAGGTAAGGGGTGCAAGAAACCAACTTATTTTATAGACTGAAAAGTAGAGATGGAAAGAGCCTTTATTGGCTGAGTCATCTAACTAACCACATAATCTCCTATGTTGTACCTCTGTTGTTAAGGATGACCGATTGCTTTAGAAGACCATAACTTGGTCTTTCAGTAAAACCACTGATTGTTGAGAAGTTGGTCTTTTTCAATGGAATGAATTGACTAATCACTGAAGCCAGCGATTATGTAGTGAATCAAATTAAAATGGAATGGGAGGTAAGGTCCATGACTATGCCCTAGAACTTTGAAACTGGGCTAATAGGAAGAGATCATGAAAAATAATTGTGAGTTTCATTATCCATCATTTGAGTTCATTTGAGGGTCAGACTCAAAGGGTATACAGTCCAAATGTTTGTTTTTATGAGGATGTCTTTTATTTTATTAGATATTTTCTTTATGTACATTTCAAATGCTATCCCTAAAGTTCCCTACACCCTCCCCCGGCCCTGCTCCACTACCCACCCACTCCCACTTCTTGGCCCTGGCATTCTCCTGTACTGGGGCATGTAAAGTTTGCAATACAAAGGGGCCTCTCTTCCCAGTGATGGCCTCCTACATAATTCACTCAATCCTTGTTTTGCAATGTATAGTTTCAGTGCTTTGGGATTTGATGTTTTATTTCTTCACTTCCCCCATATTGCTTACTTGGTGTAAATGAACTACAAGTAGGAGCACAGCTTCACGGTCTCTTTTACTAAACTCTAACTTACCAACTTTCATAAACGTCCCATCAGTACTCTGTCCTAATGTTCTGGACATTTTATGGGGAGCTCTGTGGAACTGTTTCTGTTTCCTTTGCATATCAATATACTAGTGACTTAGAGAGGGATCCACAAATCAGCCCAGAAAGGGCAAAGGAGAATAGGATGCCTTCACATTGCCTTTGGCCATGTGCTAATTTATTCAATAATATTGTTTACAACCCGAGGTTTAGAGACTTTTCAGCTTTAAGAAGGAAAGAGGGGAATTGAATCAAGCTGAGTTTTTAATTGAAAGGTGCTACATTTTTCCTTTGCAATTGCCTCAAAAACAGTCCCTTCCCAGTATCTCTGTGGGTGCCTTCCCAGAGAAGGAGCAAACAGAAAGTGAGCATAGGTCTTCTGTGTGCAGGCAAAGAACCAACTATCCAAGGCAGTCTCTCTTGCCCCAATTAAGAGAAAACATTAGAACTGGGTAGGAAAGCATACATTTCCACAGCTGGATCTGGCTGCAGTGATCAAAGGCTTCCTCTTTGGGGAAACTAATCATTTTTAAACCAGTGGCTGTTTGTTGGTAAAACTCAATGCATGAAGACTTATTTTTTTTTTTAAAGGCAGAGATGCTTGAATTGAGAAATAGAGAATTTTGTTCAAGGTTAAAGCCAACAAAGGTTCTATGGTTAATGAGTGTACAAGATATATACAGGGTAATAGTATGAACAGTACTGGAGATAAATTCTGAGACCTAGAACCGGTGTTGACTCATTTCAATACTATGAATGGTACCACACTTAGAATGACTCTTTCACAACTTCAATTAATTCCTGTGATCTAGTTAGTGTTTTTTGCCAACAGGACATTGGCTGGAGTGATCTGAAAGGGAAGCTTTGGTTGAGGACTTGACTCAGAGTGGCCTGTGAACATGTGTTTGTGAACATGTGTTGATGCAGCAAGGGCCACTGTATGCAACACTATACCTAGACAGATTGCCCTAGGTTATATAAATGGGTTAACTAAGCATGACCCTAGGAGGGAGCAATGAGAGGGACAACTAGGAAATAGTATTCTCTGTCATTCCAGTTGTATTTCCTTGGCTAAAAGTGGTGGCCCTGGTTGGAGTTAATCCTGCATAGAGTAATATGCAGTCCTTCCTTTATGTCTCTGGCTTGAATTCCTGCCCTGACTTCTGTCAGTGATGGACTGTGACCTGAAAATTTAAGATGAAGCAAAGTCTTTCTTTCCTAAGTTGCTTTCAGTGAAAGCATTTTATCATAACATAAAGGAAACTAGACTAGCTATTATATCTAATTCTTAACTTATTATATAATACTTGGAAAACATCCTTAGCATCAAAGTTTGTTTTCAAAAGCAGAAGATTTTACAGAGGAGTCTCAGTTCTCCATGCCCTCACTCACAGGTCTAAAACTGTTTGTCTTGTAGAAGTCTCTGATCACACCATGCTGGCCTTTCTCCACATGTCCCTGGTCAAATCCAGTTTCCATCCTGCTGTGTTTGGGGGGAGCTTAAATTGTGATACCCTTTTCACCTGGCTTTAAATAGCCTGGGACAGTGGGAGGTTCTGCCAATTTGCTGTAGGACTGGGTGAGAGTTTGGCATGTTTACTTCCCTCCCTTGTTTTCCTGCCTTAGCACTGCGTCTCTATTGGTAGCTGATTTGGACTCCTCTAGGGTGGTATTTTCTGGCTTTAAACTCCTGCCAGGCAGCAGGCTCATGGGCGGTAAGATTTCCTACTTTTCTATCACCCTCACGACACTCTTCCTGTTTCCACACTTTTGGATATATATTTAGTTCTTACTGTGACTATGACCGATTCTTTTTCTTCTTACTGGGGTTATAAGATCTGGCTGGTATATAGGGATCCGAGTGGCACACATCACAGAGGAAACTATTAGTCGGAGAACAGGCTGGGCACACATGAGTTCTCATTGTGGCTACACTAGATTTCCCCTCCCAGCTCTGCATGAAGTCATAATAATTGGCACGTTACTTGTAAGTTAGCCCCAAAAGCTCTTGTGAAAGTTCAACTCAGAAAAGTACAGGAAATGAAGCAAAAATCTTATCAAAGTAACCCAGTCATTTTGGAATAATGGTATTGGTAATTCATTTGGTTGTTAATCTCTTTTATCATTCATCAATTTGAAAAGTATGCCTAGGATACACACCTAGGAACGACACTACTGTCTGGTAGAAAGTATAAGTCATATCTGGCTAGCATTTTAAGGAGACTTAGTGGAGGCTATACTTTCTGCATCAAGAGGCATGGTGTGATGCCTTTGAACCCACAAAATTGTGGTGCTATAGATTCACCTGTCATGAAAATGCTGTAGTTGGTAAAGGAAAAAGCTATTTCTAGAAGGGTAGTCCCCTTCTAGAGAGGGGTTAGGAGGAAATGTTCTTCCTCCCACAGAGTTCTAGAGATTGCCTGATATCAGTTAATTTTAACATCTACCTACAAGACAAATTTAGATCATGTAGTTTATAGGGTTCATGTCTTTAAAGGATATAAATAGACATGGTAGAGTAGTTTTGGAGGTGAGATACACTGAAAATAACTTTCCTAACTGTAGAAGATGTGCAAGTTCCAGGAAAGGGGACTAACCAGGGGCTAAGTGACTTCTAGGTGACCCCCAAGGGAGTTACACAGAAAGCATTTAACTTCCACAGAAATAATGTAGGACAACATATGAAGACTGTGGAAGGTGAAAGAGACTCTTCTGATCTTTATCTGGGCTTTGATTGTGAAGTTAGTCACAAAAGGAAATGACAAGGGTGTGTCTGACTTCCAGGACTGATACTCCAGCCTTCAGAGAAGACAGTTCAAAGAGAAGTGCCCAATGATAGAAAAAGCACCTGAACAAAATAGCACAGTATAATTAAGAAACATCCTACAGGGCAACTCACCTGAAGTAAGTGTCCTGGGATCACCTAGTGATTAACCATGGAAAGAGGCATTTCTTTTCTTTCTTTCTTTCTTTCTTTCTTTCTTTCTTTCTTTCTTTCTTTCTTTCTTTCTCTCTCTCTCTCTCTCTCTCTCTCTCTCTCTCTCTCTCTCTCTCTCTCTCTCTCTCTTCCTTCCTTCCTTCCTTCCTTCCTTCCTGTCTTTCTGTCTTTCTGTCTTTCTTTGCTTATTTCTTTTTTATTAGCTATTTTCTTTATTTACATTTCAAATCCTATCCTTATCCCCTCAACTTGCCCTGCTCCCCTACCCAGCCACTCCCACTTCCAAGGTTTAAAAATCTCAGACTGACTAAACTAAAATCCTGTGATGCACACACAAGAGGATTCATTTGGTTTTCTCTCAAGACAAGTGCCATTTTTGGTAAAAAAGTAGTACTACGTACTCCATGGGTACACTTATAAATTGAATACAGTCACAGAGACGAGCCCCACAAATGCTGGGCCCGTGGTTCTTGCCCAGTAATGCCATAGTGTCTGTCTGTCCTTGGACTTTTTCAGTTTCTCAACCTTAGTAACCATCATCCTTGTGGTTCTCTCTTCCTTCTGTGTTATATCTGTGTCATGCCACATTATGCAGGTCTGGGAGATTGATTCTTAACCAATTATGGCAAGATGTTTGTCCTTTTCTTCTCTCTTGTTGAGTTTATACCTTGATATAAATTTGCTTCTGTCAAATGAAAAGTTATAACCCTTAAAACACAGAGAAGACCTATGTGACATCATCATACAGGCCTGTTTTTAATTCCAGGGCTTTCACCTCTTGGTCATTTCACATTTGGGATGCACTATAAAAATCAAAAATATTTTCACTTTAAATTATGTTTTGTATTTAATTATGCTAGTGTGTGTGTTTGTTGTTTGTGTAAGTATATGTGTGAATGTGTAGCACGGCTCATTTGTGGAGATCAGAGCACTACTGGTGAAAGATTTCTCTCTCCAGAAATCAAACTCAGGTCATTAGGCTTAGTAGCCAACTTGTGCGCCTGCTGAGTCACCTTACTGGTCACCAAGAATAGTTATTAAAACAATAATTTGACAAAATATGTTGAGACTCTCTTTGTTTCATATAATAGCACAGTACATTTTATTTCTACATTTTATGAACTAGTACTTCTCAGATGTTCATCTTTAACTGATAAATAGTCTTTTTGAAATAAAAACGTCACCAAGGAAACAGATTTCACATAATTTATGTTTCAGTCTTTCCTCCAATTCTGGCTGAATTTCAAATAAGGAAGCGTTGAAACCTCAGAGTGTTATTATTGGAAGCAAGATGGAACACACCTGTGAAATTTCAGTGGCACCTTCAGATAGTGTTCCCCTTTTCTCCACACACAGTCTCTGATACAATTGCAAACCATTTGCTACTTGGAGATAAGCAGCTGTGTTGCGGGCAATGTAATTATTACCAATACATTCTATACTCTAGGAAAAAAAAGTGTTAAATAGTTGAGTATATTGGAGTGACGGTTGCTGACTGTTTTGGCTCTCCCATGTACGAGTTGGGCAGTGTAAGGTATTTGTGTCAGTGCCATTAGTCTTTTCTTACTAAAATAATTAACAGAAACATGTAAGAGTGAGGACTGTAATCCTAAATGCATAGCAATTCATCCTATATGTCCCCTTTTAGAGTATGTGTTTGTCTATGAATATAAGGTGAAGAAATCAGGATCTTTTTATATACTTTGGATCTGTATGTTTCACCAACATAGAGGAGACACAGAGAAGAGTGTGTCATTGTTGTGACAGCCCAAGGCATTGTGTTTTCATAATAAACTATATAAAAGCAACAAAGGATGGGAATGATACATATTAAAGCCCATTGCTTCTGGCATATTTGTCAGGTAAACAATAAAAAGAAGAGACGGTCACGATGTAATTTTGTTTAAGGAAAAGAAACCTTATAGATATTTATAGTAAAACACAGGCTGAAAACATTTCCCTGACCTCAGGGTAGCACGACGTTGATATAGACTGTAGAAGAAAAGTCTCGGTGCTCATTCCAATTGCCAGTCATTGTTGTAGACTGTACTCAGGAGTGTTTCTTTTCATTGAACTCTATCCAGTAGCGAGAATAATATTTATGGAACAAATTGAATCTCTTCATTTCTCAGGAAATATATTCAGTGACTCCCCATTATGTTCAAATTCCAAAATTATATTCTTACTGGACATTTAAGAAGTAGATGAGTAAGGTATTGCTCTGCTACCTGAGTTACCTCCCATTGACTGTCTTGTCCCTGTAGGGTAGCATCTAACATTTCTACCAGCACCCCTCATAGACTGACATTTGTGGTTAAGCTATCATGGTGAAACAGAGATGGACGTGCTCAGTGTAGATGGGTGCTGTGTTCAAGTACAGTAATACCAATCTGTTCTTGGAGGGACCTTTCCAGAAAACTCCTATTAATCATCTCATCTGTATATAAGATGTGACATACATATGCTTAAAATTATGGCTCATGATCGTTAAAATCCATTAAATGT
Organism: Mus musculus; assembly: GCF_000001635.26. Lineage (NCBI taxonomy): Eukaryota > Metazoa > Chordata > Mammalia > Rodentia > Muridae > Mus > Mus musculus. Next base: position 76,384,113 of record NC_000072.6, on the reverse strand, counting down.
CACAGAACAGCTCATCTATCAATCAGGATTGGATCTATCCATATTCTATGCCTGAAGATCAGCTCTTTATTCCTATAAACAAAAAACAAAACAAAACAAAACAACAACAACAACAACAACAAAAACCAACTCTCCGGCTTTTGGTATGTGTTTGCAGCACCTGGCTTTCATTCTGTGGTGTGTATTTTGTTTCCCTTTTAAGAAATCTATACTTCACTTCCTTTTGCTGCATCTTTTCCAGCTCGTTGTTAGAGATAAAACACAGCTGAGCACTAAATGACATGACAATCAAGATTCTCTGGTTCATAAACCATCATTTGCTTATTATAATATATACATACGTATATACATACATACATGTAAATATATGCAATACAGGTAAATATACATGAATACATACATACATATACACACACACATATATAGACATATACATGTATAATATATGTAATTTAGGAAACAAATTGATAATAAATTATTTAAAACTAACTGAAACGGGGAAAAGAAAGAATGAGTTTCTCTCCCATTATCCTGTACCCATGCAAATGCTAAATGTGAGCTATGTTGTTCAAACTATGTGAGATCTTTTGCTTTTCCAGTTCTTTCTCTGGAGCTAGAGTCTTACCACAGCTGCAGCAAGGGAGCAGCTCCAGAAATATATATAAGTGTGTCTCAAGAAAGAGGTAGAGATTTCTACAATTAAAAATATTTTTGAAATATTTCTATTTATATGTGAAAGTGTGGATGTGTAAATAAATGTTTTGGGGTGTGTGTGTGTATGTGTGTGTCTGTATGTCTGTGTGTCTGTGTGTCTGTGTGTGTGTATGATGTATCCACAGAGGCCATTAGAAGGCATTAAAACTCCTTAAGGTGGAGTTGCACCACATGGTTGTGAACCTGTATACATGGGTTTATGGAGCCAAAGTTCTATCTCTGTAGTCCTCCTCTCATCTTCATAAAATGCATCCTGTATCCTTTTATCTTTCAGAATTCAGACTATTCTCTTGAGGCTATAAAATTAGATTTTTGTCTTTCTCATAGGTCTTCCTTGTTGAAGGGAATTTCCTGTTCTCTTCAACATAGTGTTTTATTCAACCACTGACCAAAAATTTTGTAAATGATGTTACTAGTAAAAATGTATGTGTGTGTGTGTATGTATATATATACATACATACACACACACACATACATGATTTCAGATTCTAATTTGTGCATTTATGCAGTTCCCCATTCCCCACAATTACTGCACTTCCAGAACATTGAACATGGTGTGGCCCAAAAGCTGATTGAAAGACTAGTCCATCCTCAATGACCTCTGGGTCTGCTAGTTTTCCTTTCTCTAGCTACCATAAAGGCATCATTTGCATGGTTTTGGATTCATTCACTACACTGCTTTGGTAATTCCTGGTTCTCTGCCCAAAATGCTCCTTTAGAATAGTTAGCTCCTTCCCCTTGGGAACTGAAATGTTTCTTCATAAATGTCGTCTTTTCTGAGCACTCATTTATTTTTCAGCTTAGCACACATATTCCCTTCCTTAGACTGTAATTTGTAATGTTATGTAACTTTTCATTCCATATGCACTCTTCTCTGGGGTGCACCGATGTGCTCCCTCTCTCTTCAGCTTTCCTTAGCATCAGAGCTCTTCTCCATTCACCAGCTGCCTCAGCCCCGTCATCTCACACTCGTTGCTTTTATCTGCAGGGAACACTGATGAAATACATCATGTCTTTGCCTTTTAGCAACCACTAAGTTGCAATTTTGGGTTCTATTTTCTAATAAGATATTATAACTTACTATTCAGGTTGTATGGCTTCTCCTGGACAGATGTAAGAATCTAATTATAGAAAGGACACTAACACACTGAGAAAGGATTTTATCTACTTTCTGTTTGCTTGAAAAAACAGATTATTGGGGTAGGTTATTGAAATATGGGTGAAAAATTAGGTTCAGAACGATGGGTGTCTCATAACAGACGTAGTCATGCAAAACATTAATTTGTGGACAGGTCCTAAACATGAAAATTGTGTTACAGGGTACCTGGCTTCCATCTTGCATGTTTTTAGTGCTGTGGATCAAGGAATTTAAAAAAATGAGCCCATGGTTAAGATGGAGTACTTCTTTATGAGAAACTGAGAGAGAGCAAGAGGGCAAGCTTGGGCAAGTACTGGGAACAAAGAACAGATAAACGAAAGACACATAGCCACAACTTCTCAGTTAGAGTCCAAAAAGCATGCAGGTTTAGACACAGGAGTCAGCAAGCAGCTGTGTGGGTGTTGGGGGACAGTCATCAGAGAAAGACTGAGAGTATCTAGAGTGTCCTAGAACCAAGGCCAATATCCAAAGAGACAAACAAGGAGAACAGGAAAATAATAATAATGATAATAATAATAAATAGTAATAAAATTCAGATGAAATGGAATTAAATTGAAAAGAATTAAATTGCAAAGGAAATTAATAATAATTATCATCATCATTATTATTTTAGTTAGAATTGAGAAAAGTGGTCAGAGTTATAAGTGACGATCTGCAAGCAATTTATTCAAGGGAATAATATCTGGTGTGTATAAGGACATTATCTCATTCAGTGAATATTTTTCCATCTCCTTAGCATGGCTTGAGATGACTCAGTTTTTGGTCACCAAGCCAGGTAACTGGTTGGCTTTAACTCTTGAGGGGAGGAACATGTTTATACTCTTATGTTTTGAGTAACATAGAATAACGTGACACCACCTAAGATCAGAGAGAGAACTCAGATTTTACTGACAATAAGGAAGTAGATCTTTCTACAGAGACCACCAAACTAACAAGCAAGCAAGAAAACAATTCCTTCTACCCATTTTTATTGATATTTTGAATTAAGAAGGCAAAACTGGAGCTCCATCTCCCTTCTGATCTGCACCTCCACCTGCACTCTTCGAGCTGCATGATGCAACCCACCATCCACCCACCCATGCACAGTCCTGCATATCTCTCACAAAGTCTACTCTAACAAGGGACACAGGTGAGAACCCCCAGCAGACACAGGCTCTGCTCCACACTGTCAGAATTCCATCTCCCTTCCCCTCCAGAAGTCCAACCACACTCTTGGATCCCACGGTTGCACTCTAACCCCCACATCATAGCTTGGCCTACCTCACAGGATATTGCTCTAACCAAGGAAACACATCTCTGTCTGCCTCCTGGGAAGACTACTCCAATCCTGGACACCCATTACAAACAAAACCACAGACAACCAGATGGCAAAAGGCAAACAAAATCATAGAAAACTTTCCTAACCTAAAGAAAGACATGGCTATAAACACATACGAATTCTACAGGACACCAAATAGATTGGACCAGAAAAGAAAATCCTCATACAACATTATAATCAAATGTATATAATAAATGAACAGGACAAGAAAAAAATATTAAAAGCTGCAAGGGGAAATGGCCAAGCAATATATAAATGCAGACCTATCAGAATTATACCTGACATCTCAAGAGAAATTCTAAGAGCCAGAAGATCCAGAACAAATGTCTTTCAGACCCTAAGAGATCACAGATGTCAGCCCAGACTACTATACCCAGCAAATATCTCAATCACCATAGATGGAAAAATCCAAGATATTCCATGACAAAACTGAATTTAAACAATCTTTCTACAAATCAGGCCCTACAGAGGATATTGGAAGGAAAACTGCAATATAACGAGGGAGACTATACTAAAGAAAACACAGAAATTAAATCATCTCACAGCAAACCTAAAAGAATCCATAGTACTACCTCAAACAACAAAATAACTGTAACTAACAACCATTGGTCATTATTATCTCTCCACATCAATTATTCACCAATAACGGGCTAACAGACTGTTATATATTTATATTTAACCAGAATCTATCATTCTACTGCATACATGAAACTTATTTCAGCCAGAAATATAGACACGACCACAGAGTAAAGGGATAGAAAAATGTTTTCCAAGCAGATGGTCCCAAGAAACAAGTTGTAGTAGCCATTCTAATATCTAATAAAATAGACTCAATCAAAAGTAATCAAAAGAGATGGGGAAGGACACTTCATACTTATCAAAGGAAAAATCCACCAAGAATGAAAGAACTCAGTGGGGAAACCCCCACTCAGCTCCCGATTCAGCGTGCACCCAAGAATCAGGAATAGAACACAACACCTTGATGTAACAACAAGAGGTTTTTTAATGGCGGAGCTCCGGGTCGAAACGTATCTCACATAACAGGAGACAGTGGATTCGACCACGAGGCTTGGAAGCTAGGGGTTTTTATAGAAAAGGAGTGGGGCTGGGGGAGGAATTGGCGCGGTTTCACATGATTGGTCCATTTAAACATCAGCAGCCTGTAACATTTAACTTAGGTCAGAGGGGTGGGAGCTAGGGAGGCGATGGGCTTGCCCGGGCATGTCCTGGTCTGTTCTGCTATGTTCTCAGCCCCAGGTTTCAAAGCTCAGAAACAACTCTTTGGGCTATTTAACATACATTACATGAATTACAGTTTTATTTCCTTTCAGATGAAGTCTCCATTCTGAACATGTATGCACCAAATTCAAGTGCACCCATATTCATAAAAGAAACTTGACTAAAGCTTAAAACACTCATTGAACACCTCCCCCCAATAATAGTGGAAGACTACAACACCCCACTCTCACTAATGGACAGGCAATCAAAACAGAAACTAAACAGAGACACACCTACAAAACTTTCTACCCAAATTTGGCTCTGTATTACAGAAATTCAGGGACAGAGATCGAGTAAAGACTGAAGAAATGGCTAACAAGTGACCCATCCAGCTTGAGACCCATCCTGTGGACAGGTAACGATCCCTGACACCATTAGTGATGCTATGTTTTGCTAGCAGACAGGAGCCTACGGTAGGTGTTCTCTGAGAAGCTCTACCCAGCAGTTGACTGAGACAGTTGTAGATACTCCCAGCCAAACACTGGAAGGAGGTCAAGGACCTTTATGGAAGTACTAGGAGAAAGATTGAAGGCTCTGAAGTTGATGGATACCCCATACCAAAGCCAACAGTGCCAACAAACTGGACTTCTGGGAGCTCCCAAAAACTGAGCTACAAACCAAAGAGCAAACACTGCTTGGGTTGGGGGCCCCCAGCATATATGCAGCAGAGGCCTACCTTGTCTGGCCTCAATGGGAGAGGATACATCTAATGCTACGGAGACTTGATGCAACAGGGTGTGGGTACGCCCAGGGGGATGAGAGCTTACTCTCAGAGGCAAAAGGGAGGGCAGATGGGAGGAGGAAACCTGGGAGAAGAGCTGGGAGCAGGTGCAGCTCTTTAAATGTAAATACATGAATAAATACAAAAGAAGGAGAACAAACTGATTAGAAGGGAGGAGTCCATTCTAAATGACTTCCAAGTCTCTATTCTTTATCGGGCTACCTAATAACTTGTTCCAAGTCAATGCAGCATCTTGGTGTCGGGGGTAGGGGGGCTGGGAGAGAGAGAGAGAGAGAGAGAGAGAGAGAGAGAGAGAGAGAGAGAGAGAGAGAGAACAGGTGTTGGCACATCAGAAAATAGTGTAGTGATTTTTCTTCCTTTCAATTAAGAGAATATCAAAGCCATTATTATTATTATTGTTTTTGTTGTTGTTATGATGATGATGATGATGACAGCTAATTATCAGTTTGTTACATGTTATTTTTGTCTATCTTAATTATGAACCCAGGGAAAGGTATTCAGGGAAAAAGGTAAACGGTTTTGCTTTGTGATATCTGTTGGTCATATACTAGGAATAAAGAACTATAATAAATAAAGATATGGGAAAAAGAAACTTTTACACACTATTGATTTTAATATAATTTAGTAAAACCCTTATGGAACAATATGGAGCTTCTCAAAAACTTCTAATCAATTTACTGTATGGTTCCCTATATCACTTCAGAAATTATTTTCAAAGGAAATCTACATATCACAGACATACTTACAAACTCCTTGTAATTTTTGATTGTTTGACCTATATTGTTGATCAGAATGAAAACACACAAGTTCAGCAAAAGTTGCTTTCAACAGATGAATGGAAAAGGAAATTATGGTTCATATGTCTAAAATATAGGATTACTTAGCCATAAAAATGAAAAATTTAATAAATTTACTGTTAAGTATGTGGAATTGGAGGACATTATTATGTTCAACGAAGTAGCAAAGTAACAAGAAGATAAATATCCCATGCAGTAGGTTCTTTTCTCATCACCATGAAAAAACACCTGCTAAAAAGCAAGTTAACAGAGAATAGGCTTGCCCTGACTTGCAGTTAAAGAGAATTCAATCCAACTCAATAGCAAAAGCACAGCAGGGCATTCAGAAGCAGGAAACAGGAGGTTCTGGTCATACTGCATCTACACTTAGAAGGCCTGGTGGCAAGGACAACTAAGGCTGAGCTATGAACGAACACCCTTCTAGAATGACCTACTGACTCCAGCAAGCGTCTTCCTCTTAAAGGTTCCTGAACCTCATCAAATAGCATCCAGTGCCCAGAAAACACCAAGACCAGTGTTCAAACATTAGAGCCCCTTAGGATATTAGGATTTTTTTTTTAATAATAAACAATACATCATGTGCACGTTTCACAATACAGCACATTACTAAGAAAAACAATACTTGGAAATGGAACAGCTGTTACTGGGTTGTATAATAAAGACAAGACACAGAGAGATATAAAAGTAGGTGTTAATGTTCCACACCACAGTGAGATAGCAGCTGCTTATGTAAAAGAAATAAGATTAAAGAGATAGTCAGTACTATGTTGGATGTGTGTAGATGCTAAATTTTCACGAAAGCATTATATTTACACACACACACACACACACATACATATAAAACATTTATACAAATTATTATATTAAAGTTTCAAACTTTAAGATATATTAGTTTCTTTCTAATTTTATTTTTGAATTTATAATATAACTACATCATTTCCTCCTTCCCCATATTCTCTCTATATTCTCCCATACTCTCCTCCCTTCTCTCTTTCAAATTCACATCCTTTTAATCACTAATTATTATTGCGTCCATATATATATATATATATATATATATTCCTAAATCAACCTACTTAACTTGTAAAGTATTACTCATACATATGTTTTCAGGACTGACTGTGTGGCGGCACACAACTAAATGGTGAGATCTTTACTGTGAGGACAACTTTCCTGTTTGGATTTCCTCAGTGGCCTACAGGAACTTTCTTTGAGCATTGAGGTCTCATGGACTTTTTCCCATCTACGTTGACATATCTATTGATGTCATCATTGTTCACCTCAGATTTTTAAAAAATGACTTTTTAAAAATACATTACCCTCCTCTTGATTTCTAACAAGCATAATGCGCATAACACAAACTCAGTGTATAATTCCTTGGTTGTTTTAATTTTGTCTACATCCATACAAAACTTTCTCTACAAACTATTAGGGTAACATAGTATGTTCGACTGATTGGAGTTTTCTCAACTGAGAGTCCATATTCCCAAATGATTCTGCCATGTGTCAAGTTGATACAAAACTATTATTTCTTGTATGTGAATTGGCTTTTCTTCTAAGTTTGAATTATATTTTAGTTACTTTTCTTAAGAACCTAAAGGAGGAAGATTTATTTGGGTCATGGTTCAAGATGATCTTGTCCATCACGGCAGGAAAAAAGCACACCAAGAAGAATATGAGACAGTCAGTGACATTGTGACTACAGCCAGGAAGCAGAGGGGAGACAGGAGTTCCCTAGTCAGTGACACAATCTTCTACCAAGAATCAACTTGTTCCTGGGGCAAAGAGTGACTGGAGTTTGTCACTCTGAAGCACTCTCTGTGGAGTTTGTGCTTAGTGCTCTTCTGTTTGCTTCCACTGAAGGCTGCCTCAGTCTCTGTTTCCTCTGAGCTGGCGGTCAATGGATTGGAAAGGACACAGCAGTGTCTTGGAATCTCCATGGTATCTTCACATAGTGACTCCTTGAAACTGAAAAAAAAATAGCAAATACTGAACACATCTGAAATTCTATATGAAAGTCCTACAAGTTCAACTGCTTTCTTATATATATGTGGTTTTGGTGTTTGATTTTTTATTAATTAATTAAGAATTAATCAGTTTCTGGATATTAATTTGATAGTGTACCATTCCATATGAAGTTCTTAAGACAAAGCAATAGAGAAATTTTGGGGTTTTATTTCAGCTTCCATTGCTCTAAAACTTGTCAGAATAAACTTTACAAAATAGAAACCAGTTGCGGCAACTGTCAACAATTCAAGTGAAATTGTTCTTTTATATAAACAGAATATATTCTACCTGGTTTCCAAGGCATTTTCTTCCTTGTTTTGAAAGGAGAGAAAGGTACCACAGGATTATATGTTTAGGTCTATAGATTGGCATTTGATTTTTTGTTTTGTCAAGATGCTCAATTTTGTTTAAAATCCTTCCTACCTCACTTTACAAATCAAACATTTAATTGTAGAGAGCAATGCCCCAACAGAGACCTCAGAGATTGCTTCAGAAACCTGCTGATTACTCATATAAAGAAAAAAAAAAGACAGCCTAAACAAATAGAAGTGTTTACAGTAAAATAGCTTTGTTTCTGATTTATAGGTTTCTTCCATACACTCTGTTTCTTTCTATAAAGTAATAATGTAAGGCACAAACTTGAGGGAAAAAGTCAAAAAATAAAGTAAGGAAAATATATCTTGGCTCTATTGTGTCAAAATAGCAATAAATTGGAAAGCTATATTCAGCCAAGGTGATATTTGAATTCCATTTATAAAGGCTAGAGTCCCTGGCCTAATGTTCATTAGCTTTGTCCCTGTTGCCTAGCTACTGGTTTATAATTTTTGTCTCTGAGGATATTGATGGCTCTAATGGAGTGAGCAGTGACTGAGGGCCTAATGAAAACACTTGAAAATCTCTGTTCAGAAATGTGAACAGTTTATGTACATGGCTGGTGTTGTTGATTACACGGATCCGGAAAAGAAATGGCTTTAGAAATGAAAACCAGTGAAAGGCAGTCTGATAAGTGTTTTAAAATAATCCACACCTGTTCTGTTTGGTAAGTGTGTGGCTTTAAAATTGTTTACCTTAAAAGAGAGAAGTGTTTTTGAGAAAGTATTATTGAACTAAGTTGAGTACTTTCTTTAATATATATTGAAGATATATGGGATTGGCTGGGGTTTTCAACAAATGAATATGAGTAGCCACTGTGATGAGTGGTGGGTAAGATAAAGAAAGCAGTTGAACTTGTAGGACTTTCATATAGAATTGCAGATGTGTTCAGTATTTGCTATTTTTTTCAGTTTCAAGGAGTCACTATGTGAAGATACCATGGAGATTCCAAGACACTGCTGTGTCCTCTCCAATACACTGGGCATAGAGATAGAGCTGGAAGTGCCCAAGTAAGGACTCCTCATTCCCACTTGGGAGAGAGAAGAAAGCAATGACAAGTGACAAGGGGGGGGGGAGGGATCTGGGAGGGAAAGTGGACAGGGTGGGGAGGTCTGGGGGTAGGAGGGGAACCTGATCTGGTGAGGGAAAAGGACTGAGGCCTGAGAGCCAGCAGAAAGAAGGTTAACAGGCAACTACAGGAAATAGGAAGTTGGGGGGAACCCTTCAGAATGCACCAGAGACTTCCAGGACTCAAAGGGAGGGACCTTAGATGAAATGCCTGACAGTAAGGACAGGGAGCTTACAGAGCCCACCTCCAGCAGGAAGACAGGACAGCAAGTGAGGATGGGCTTGCCATCCCACAGTCACACTTCTGACCCACAATTGTTTCTGCCTGAAAGAATTAATAGGGATGGAAATGGAGAGGAGCCTGAGGAAAAGAAGGTCCAGCGACAGACAGACCCAAAGTGGGATCCAGCTCAAGGGTCGGTCCCAAGGCCTGACACTATTACTGTCACCAAAAGGGACCTATCATGACTGCCCTCCAAAAGACTGAAACTGAAAGAGTCATATTCAGATATTTGCACCCAAACAATGGACAGAAGCAACTGACACCCGTTGTTGAATTAGGGAAGGCTGAAAGAAGCTGAGGAGAAGGACGACCCTGTACCAGGATCAGCAGTCTTAATTAATCTGTACCCCAGAGGTCTTTCAAATACTGGACCACCAAACAGACAGCATACATCAGCTGATATCAGGCCCCCAACATGAATACAGTGGAGGACTTCCAGGTCTGTGTTCATTCAGAGATAATATACCTAACCCTCAAAAGACTGGAGGCCCCAGGGCGTTTAGAGATCAGGTGGGGTGAGGGGTGCAGGCATGCATGTGGAGGGGTAAGGAGGAGGTGTGGGATACGGAGCAGTCAGAATGGAATATGGAATGTAAAAATGCATTAAAAATTAAATTAAATTAAAGAGAGAGAGAGAGAGAGACAGAGCTGTATTCTGGTTGCTTATTTTTTGTTTTCCAAAAACTTTCTTTTTCTTTTTTTTTTTTTTTTTTGGTTTTGGTTTTTGTTTGTATAGTCATCTGTTTGCATATAAAGTATTTTGGGTCTTGATGATTGAGTGCAAGGATTTCCATATGTTAACTGTATTCAGGTGCTCTAGAGGAGCCAACACACACACACACACACACACACACACACACAGACAGAGAGAGAGATAGAGAGAGAGAGATATTAATGGAGATCTGTTTGAGTGCATGATATGGGCTGCATAATGTAATAATATCTATTTACATGTTATAAGGCTGAAAGCACAGTAGATCCACAGTAGATCCTCACTATACAAGGCTAGATACTTCAGTAATCCCTATATAGTTTGGAGAATTTCCGGAGAGCTGCTGGTCTTCAATTCATGTTACACTACTAAAAAAGCCGGGTTCTGGTGCCAGCAAAGATGTTCAGTAGCAGTGTCAACAATTGATTTGATGTAACCAGAAGCAAGGAGGATAAGTGGGGAGAGTAAACCACCTGTTTATCTCTCTCTCTCTCTTTTTTTTTTTAATATCTGGGCTGCTGTTTTAAATGACTTCCCTTTCCCTGGAGAAGACTGTTTCCTCTTCAGCTAAATCTTCATGCCCAGGGGTCTTAAAAGTGCTGTGTCTCATAGATTTTGTAAATCCAATCAGATTATCAGCCACTATTATTCATCACAATGGATAATACTTCAACCACTGAAAGCATTCTCTGCTCAATATCTGAATGTAATTTAATTGATTTTTCCAAAAAGTATATTTAAAATATGTGTTTCTTGTGCTGTATATTTTTATTTTTATTGTTACATCTATGTATTCTAAAGAGGAGGAGAGAAAGAAGGTGTGAAGATAGATGTGCAGGAATTAGAAGGTTATTGGGTGTGGCCAACTATGATAAGATTATATTGGATAAAAATTATTTTCAATAAAAACATGAAATAAAAACACAAAAAAAGATGTTTTGCTGGAGATTTGCCAAGAATCATTGTCCAAAACACATAAATGCTATTCCTAATGTCCTAAGGAGGTTGGTGAAGGATTTGAAATTAAAATTGTGTTCCCAAATTACATGCCATGTATGAAAGCTAACCAGAAAACAGACATTATCATATTTCAAAAGGGCTGATTTCAGAGATGTAGAGCCACTCTGGTCCTGAGTGTTTTTATATTCTCAGTAATGTTTCAAAGCTACATTATCATGCAGGGCTCATGATATATGGTATTTCTTAAGAAGTAGTGTTGGAAGAGTTAGATACACCTTGAGAGGTAACTCCTATATCTATGGCCTCCAATGTAGTACTAGATAGATGTTGTGGTTTGAGTGAAAATGGCCCTACCATCTCAGTGAGTGATATTATTGGAGGTCTAGCTTTCTTTGATCAGGTGTGACCCTAGGGGAGGAAGTGTATGAGGGTCGGGCTTTGAGGATTCAGAAACAGAAGCCATGCCTAGTGTCTCTCTCCCTGCTGCCTGTGGATCCAGATGTAGAACTCTCAGCTCCTCTCCAGCCCCATGTCTGCCTATGTGCCTACACTTCCCACAGTGCTGATGATGGACTACACCTTTGCACTGTAAGCTAGCCGCAAGTAAATGCTTTTCTTTAAGAGAGCTGTCATGGTCATGGCACCTATTGACAGCACTAAAACCCTAACTAAGGCAATACATCAACAGCATTAGACACTGAAGAATTTGAAAGAAATACAGATTTTGCATCACTCTGGATGACTCAGGACAAAAATCTCTGAAAAGTGACTTCCTTATTTTGTGGTATTTTACATATTGAGAACTTAAAGTTTAGAACAAAGGTTATAACCACCTGACATTTGGGGGGCCAGATAGCTCTGAAGAATCTTATCTACATTGGCATTTGGGGCCCTTGGCTGCATCCCTGTCTCTATCCACCAAATATCTTCAATTTGTAAGCTGAGACAACCAAAACTATTTCTACATGACCTTTTTCAAATGACCTTTGAAGGGGAATATCAACTCTAATTTTAGAATTATGATTCTTAAACATTAGCATTACACTTCATGTAAAACATGTTAAAACGAAGACTTTTGTGCCCAATCACTGCAGAGGTATCTTTGAGAAGTATTTGGACAAATCATGCAGTCAGTGCTTTACCAGGAACCGTCAGGTGATGAACGGCTTCAGAGTCAAACTGTGAGTCCCTGATTCTGTGGTTCAATTTTGTTTTATTTTGATTTCTAAGTCAAATTCCAGTGACTGACTATTTCAGCAACTGCTTCCACTACCTAGTTTTATCTGGAGTTAACATGAAAATTCCACAGGGGACTGGCAGGACTGAACAGTGCTGGCTGAGTGAGAGGATTCCTGAGTTTTAAAGATGACAGAAATCTTATAAGGTTTTTAAAAAGGCTCTGACAGAGCCTGACCAATACAGAGGATGATGCTCACAGCCAATCATCAGACTGAGCACAGGGTGGGGGGTGGGGGTTAGAGGAAGGACTGAAGGAGCTGAAGGGGTTTTGCACCTCCATAGGAAGAACAACAATATGAACCAACCAGACTCCCCAGAGCTCCCAGGGACTAAAACACCAACCAAAGAATACACATGGAGGAACCCATGGCTACAGCTGCATATACAGCAGAGAATGGCCTTATCTGGCATATGAGAGGGGAGACCCTTGGTCCTATGAAGGCTTGATGCCCCAGTATAGGGGAATGCTAGGGTGGTGAGGTGGGAGTAGGTGGGTGAGCACCCTCATAGAATTACAGGGAAGGAGGGGTGGGATAAGGGGTTTGCGAAGGGGAAACAAGAAAGGGGGATAACATTTGAAATGTGAATAAATAAAATAATAATTTTTTTTTTAAAAAAAGCTTTAACCCCATTTTCCAGCCTCTTTCTAACAATATGAAGATGTAGGAAATTCTGTTTTCAGAATACACTGTTTCCTTAAATCCACCAAATTGTTGTTTTATCATCAAACAAGCTTTTGTAGACCAGGCTCTAACTGTACTTTACATGTCCGGTGTGCAATAGTGACTATAAACGTGTGATTCATAGCTGCAGCAACAGTGGCAGTCATCAAACCTAAAGCCTGGAAGACATACCAACTATCTCAGACTTGAAAATGTCTACTGGAGAAGGAGTTTTAAGACCTTCGGACCTAATAGGGATTTGTGTATCAGCAGCTTCTGAGATACTGCTCTTCCAGATCTTGCAATCATGGCCAGATGTCTGGGAATAATAAAACAAAAAAAAAAAAACACCAATATCTTTTAAAATTTCTTAGTGATCCCAGTATATGGCATTACTTGGGAACCACCATAATGGACTATGTCATTCTGAACTTTTCACAAATTATTTCAAGAGGTTACAATGTCCCTGACTTAGATAGATAGATAGATAGATAGATAGATAGATAGATAGATAGATAGATAGATAGATCAGATTGGATTTGAACTTATAAGAATCCACCTTCCACCTACCTCTGACCCCCAAGTACTAGGATTAAAATTTTATGCCACCATACTCAGATAACAGTCCTAATAAATGTTTGAAATCACATCTTATATTTCTTTTAGCAGATTTTGTTTAATTGATTTACTTAACTGGTAATTAAAACATAGCAACCTCTCAAAATTATCTCATTTGCCTGCCTAAAACTAAAGAGGGCGAGAAGAGCCCGAACCACTTCAATATACGTTATATATGTGTATGTTCATGTATATCTGTACTTTATCTGCATGTCATTGTATGCCTATATGCACACACACTATAGATTTTTCTGAAAACATTTATAGTTCATGTTACCTTGTGGCCATAGCCTTTTTATTTTGTTGTTTTTTTAAAGACTTCCTGTGATTCCACCATCTTCTCTGAACCACAATTCAATACAACATATGGAGTTTTCTTAAGACGATACTAAGTCAGTGCTGTGAAGAACATTTTTGTATAGTGTTCTGGTTGGTTTTTGACATAATGTTAACTTATTTGATAACAGAAACTTCAATTGAGAAAATGCCTTGATTAGATTGTTTGTAAACATCTCTGTAAGGTGTTTTATTGTGTAATGATTAATTGGGGGAGGGGCAGCCCACTGTGGCTGGGGCCACAATGTTCAGGTGATCCTAAATTACTTATGAAAGTAGGCTGAGCAAGCTTTGTGGAGCAAGCAAGGAAGCAGAGTTCTCTAATCACTTCTGCTTCACTTTCTTCCTCCAGATGTCTGCCTTGAATTCTTGCACTGACTGGCTAGTGATGAGATATGACTAGAGAATGGCAATATGAATTAAACCCTTTTTCCCCATGTACCTTTTGGTAATGATTTTACTCAATGTACTTGGCAACACTGACTGAGACAGAAATTGGTACTAGGTTTGTGGAGTATTGCTATGACAGACTTGATTATATTTTGTAGAAGGATTGTAGAACTTTGGAATTTTAAAAGATTTTATGTCAATATATGTTTTTACTAGAATCTCTGTTTTTTTCACTGATACTTAAATTGTGTGTGTCTGTGTGCAAGTGCGGTATATGTGTTTATGTGTGTGTGTGTGTATGTGTGCGTGTGTGTGTGTGTGTGTGTGTGTGTGTGTGTGTGTGTGTGAGAGAGAGAGAGAGAGAGAGAGAGAGAGAGAGAGAGACTGTAGTACATATGGAGAGAGGAGAAGCTGGGATTGTAGGTGGTTGTGAACTGCCACATATAGATACTGAAAAATTAAATTGGGGCTTCTCTAAGTATGTAGTGCAAGCTTGTAACTACTGGGTATCTCCCTAGCCCTTTGTTTATCATTTTTCTCCTTATTCTTCACTAATCTATATAAACACAAACTGCTATATCATTGAAGGTACATAAGAAACAAAGAGAACTAAAATGTATGGGCCTGTCCCCACCTTAGTAAGACTGTACCAATAGCTGAAAGTCCCTACGTAATTGTAAAGGATCATTGACTAAAGCAAAATACGTTTCTCTGAAAACAATCAGCCTAGGAGAAAGAACCTACTTTGTCCTTCTTGACACCAAAAGATTTTCCAAATTTGAGAAAAAGAAAGCAACACATGTAATAGTAGGAACATCACTCGTGCAAGTTGAAATTAAATTATTTACTGATGATTGCCCCAAAACTTAGGTATCAACCCATTTGGAAATTATGCAATCTACCAATGACACCTAACACCGGGAATTCCATCGCTGATCTAAAGCAGTAGGCTCCAATTTAGAGAGGCTATTGACACCATTTCTTTTGAAGTCATATTTATTTATTGTGTAGGTGTATACATGTTTTTATGAACATGTCTCAGAGTATGTGTGGAGACCAGATGGCAATTTTAAAGAATCTGTTGTGTTTTGTGTTTTTATCTTCTTTTATGTGTTTCCAGGGTTCAAGGTTGCCAGGCTTGGTGAGCAATTACCTTTCCGCATTAAGCGATCTCTCCAGCCCATTGTGTATTTATGTATTCCTATGCGACTCCCCAGAAGAAAGACTTACTGATACTTCCAGAAAAGAACTTGATCTACAAAAGTGATATCTTTCCTACTTAGTATCCAGTTAGCCGTCTTTGTTCTTTTTTTCCCTAGTTGTCAGATTCCAGGTTTTAAATAAAAGATAGCTTTGGTGACCTCTACATTTTTGTACTGTTGAGGTCAGGGCTGATTAAAAATGTATCATGAGGGTACGATCCTCAGTAAACAATGAGGACCTAGCTTCATCTCTTCTGCCTCCTCCACTGGAGGCACTCAATTTGTCAGGTGAATTTCACAATACTGCAACTTCTTTCTCTGAATGTACCGTGAAGCTATGATTGGAAACTTCATCACAAAATATTTTTGCACTGGCCCTAGTGGAGGTCTCAGCAGGCTGTTTATTTCTAAGCAAATAGAGTTTTAAAGATGCATTGTGCTGCAGCTTGCTGGACAATATTCAGAGAACTGGAACATCCTCTAGAAAACCCACTAACAACACAGTCCAAAGCACAAACAAATCTAACAGCACTAAAATCCTGCTCTTCAATCAACACTATATCCAGGCCTGTCATATCTCTACAACAGCTGTGCTGGGAATGACTCTTGCATAGAGGCAGTGGGGGTTTCTTTTAAAGTAAGATGCATGCACAAGTGACTTGCAAAAAAAGAAGTATAATAAAACCCCACAATCTTTTCCAATTTTCTCTCTCCATATTTAATGGTGCCTGGCATTTCTATGGATGACATTTAATATTTGAAAGGGCATAATTTCCTTCACTGCATGGAGGAGTTTCTGTTATGTTTCTGGAAGATACAGAAAAAGTCATATCTTGGGATCTGCACCGAAATCTTACCAGTCTGTTTGATTGGATGTTCCTCTGTCCTTAATCTATGCACGTTGTACCTCAAACACATCTACATAAATTCTGTATTTGGTATTCCTTTACAAGTTTTCAGTCACCCACATTAGCAACAAAAATGACAGATGCTACAGATGAAGGTGATGAGAGCAGAATCTAGTCTGATGCTTCCCCAGTTGTGTTCTTCTGAGACCGTGCATCTTGTAAGCTGCCTCCGATAGAGAAAGCTGCCTCAGGGAGGCTGGAAGGAGCCCTCCCTTTTTCAGACACAAGAGCACACTTTTGGAATGTCATACATTATGCCTTTTAGTAGAATTTTGCCGAAAAGGAGATTTTATTTGTTTAAGACAAGGAACAATAAAAGACTACTGAAATGAATTCAAGCCATTTTACAAGTAAGGAAAGTTGTAAAAGATCAGAGTTTTGCCATTGGCAGACTCTGAACATATGAACTGCTGTTGTTATACTGAGTCTAAAGAAACAAGACAGGAGGCATCAGAGAACCAGAAAAACAAAAATGACCATGAAATAAAATGCTTATGCTAGAAGCCTCTACTGCAGTGATGAGAATACATGCTCTAAGCTTTTAAGACCCACACAATTTACTGCTTGTCCAGTGGAAGGAAAATCTTTTTTCACAACTTGATTAATGACTAAGAGAAAAGACTGGATATGACCAAGGTGCCTCTCTGGTAAGAACTGGAATTTTCTATTTTTTAAAACATATTTTACCCCTCACAGGGGATGGAGAGATGACTCAGCAATTCAGATCACTTGCTGTTCTTGAAGAAGATCTGGGTTCAGTTCCCAATACCCACACCCACCCAGGAGCCTAGAAACACAAAACTCCACTTTCCTGGATTCTGATGACAATTTTTAAGCCTTCTTCAGCACCAGGCAAACCTGTGCATAGACATACATGTAGTAAAACATGCATGCCCACGAAATAAGTATAAACAAATCTCAAAAAATACTTATACTCAAATAATGAGTATGTGGTATAATGAGAAATAAGCAGAAGAGATTATAATGCTTTCAATGACAACTTTCAGAATCTGTATTATTTTATTTATTTTCTTAAGTTTGAGAACACAAAGGGAAAAGATAGGATGGAGAGAGAGAGAGAGAGAGAGAGAGAGAGAGAGAGAGAGAGAGAGAGAGAGAGAAGAGCAAGAGAACATAGAGAAACTCTGCTTACTGGAATGTTACCCATGGCGTGATTAACCTGCTTTGTTATACAACTCAGAACCACCTACCCTGCAAAATGAGCTGATTTTCCCTCCATAAAGTACTAATCAAGAAAGTGCATTGTACCCTTGGCTGTAGGCATTTTTTTCAAGAGATTCCTCTTCCCAGATAACTGTAGCTTGTGTCATTACTAATGATGGATGCTTTGACTAGAATTAGAACTCAGGATTGATGAGCTCATGGAGCATTTCATCATGAAAATTAAATAAATAGACAAGTGTAATGGTACATTTCTTTAGTCCTAACATTCAGGAGGCAGAGGCAGAGGCAGAGGCAGAGGCAGAGGCAGAGGCAGAGGCAGAGGCAGAGGCAGAGGCAGAGGCAGAGGCAGAGGCAGAGGCAGAGGCAGAGGCAGAGGCAGAGGCAGAGGCAGAGGCAGAGGCAGAGGCAGAGGCAGAGGCAGAGGCAGAGGCAGAGGCAGAGGCAGGTGGATTTCCTTGAGTTATAGGACAGCCTAATCTGCACTGAGTGTTCCAAGACAGCCAGATCTACATAATAGAGAGACATATCTTTAAAATAAATAAATAAATAAATAAATAAATAAATAATCAACCATGTTTGTCTATTTTAATGAAAACCAATGATTTAAACATGAAAGTTATGAAAGAGATAACTCCCCCGGATATCAAATTTAACATGTTATGAAAGAAATGTTATTTTACTTCCTTCCTTCTCTTATAGAAGAGTCTGTATTCTGTGAGCAAACTTGATGATAATCTGATGGCTTTCAAAATGGCAAACATTAGTATGAAGAAGAAATATCAATAAATATCTGCACATCAAACACTGATTGATTATATATGGTAGGAATTATTTTCTAAATATTACATTCAATGAAACTAGATTAGATGATCTTTTATAAAAACATTTTATACAAAATAATTATCTGTATGTGTGTGAGCAGGGCAGAAGAGCAGTTCTGAGCTGCCTGACTTCAGCCCCAGGAAGTGGATTCTGATCGTCCACAAAAATTGTATGGGTCCTTAATGGCTGAGCCATCTCTCAAGCCCCAAGAGACAACTCTCTCAAAGAATGTAAGCTATTTCTCTTCTAGATAGTCCATCAAATAAAAGCCACACTTCTCATGATATTTTTTTCTATTAACTTCATTGAAAATCATGTAACAACTATCTTGCTCATATTTGGTTTTCTTATAGGTAAACCTTTGCTTTAATGATGATGTCTGCTTTTCTCTGCTGTCATAGTCCTTTTTAACACATTTCAAAATTGACACCTTCATTTGGCTCTTTATCTATTTATTTATTCAAATAATCCAGTATTATTACAGTAGCTTTTGTTGCAGGACTTCAGCACAATATTCCTTAGAGAATATCTAAAACAGTTTCCTTAGTAACAACTTGAAAAACAGATTTTTTTAAAGAACTCTTTAAGTAATTATAAATATAAGTTCAAACATGTGGTAGTCATCTTTATAATGCCAAGTAGAAAGTTTATGCAGATCTGGAAATAGAAGTTTCATTAGAAAAATCTAAGGTGATCAATATTAAGTAGACTAGCGTGTTCCGATCTTGTCTTAGTTCAGGAACAATAACCTGCAAATACCTCTTCCTATAATCCGTCTTCGATCTAAAAATCTAAAAAATTGTTATTCTGAACCAAATTTGTATAGGAGTTTCAAGGTTGTGACTTTTGCTGCTTTTGTTATTGTGTTTGTTTTGTTTTGTTTCTTTTGGTGTAGTTGTTATTGGTTGATTGTCTAGAACTTTTCCAGGATCAGAAGATAATTACTTAGACAGGTATCTTATAAACTTACTATAGTTTATAGTTTAAATCTGCACTTATAGACCACATGGCAAGTTTCAATAGTGATAGAAGTATCTTACCCACACTTCTACATATATTACAATATGCACACATGTAATGTTCCTGGGGACAGGAAACATAGTAGAAGCAAAAACAATAAGAGTGATGTACTAAATTCCAGTAATGTATGAGAAAAAATAAACACATAATAAACCTTGAGATCAAAGGATGATGAATAAAGCATATTCTTTTTTTTTTTTTTTCGTGGTTTTTCGAGACAGGGTTTCTCTGTGTAGCCTTGGCTGTCCTGGAACTCACTTTGTAGACCAGGCTGGCCTTGAACTCAGAAATCCGCCTGCCTCTGCTTCCCAAGTGCTGGGATTAAAGGCTTGCACCACCACGCCCTGCTAGAATAATCTTCTTGAAGTAGACTTGTATTTCTTTTGTTTTTCTATTTTTTTTATTAGGTATTTTCTTTGTTTACATTTCAAATGCTATCCTGAAAGTCCCCTATACCCTCCCCCCATCCTGCTCTCCTACCCACCTACTTCCACTTCTTGGTCCTGGCGTTTCCTTGTACTGAGGCATATAAAGTTTGCAAGACCAAGAGGCCTCTCTTCCCAATGATGGCCGAATAGGCCATCAGAAGTACAAGTAAAACAAACGAACAAACAAACAAACAAAACAAAACAACAACAACAAAACCCTGCAACAGTTCTTGAGGGCATAAGGAAGAACAACCATGGGAAGAGGCTATAGGAAGAAGTGTTTGAGTTAGTACTATCAACTGACCTTTATGCAACCATGGTCTAAGGATCTCTGTTTAAGTGTGGTTTCTAGATCTCAGTACTCTCACTGTAGCTTAATAGCTCTATGGTCCTATAACTGTATGCTCTTCCTGCTTAAAGTATTAATAGTCTTTATTTATCCTCTGTAATGAGGCATCAAATTCTGGATTCTCAGCCTACACATCTAGGAAAAGGTGTGCATCAGACGTTCAGATGTTAGGAAATGGGATCTGTCTGTCTATCTATCTATCTATCTATCTATCTATCTATCTACCTACCTACCTACTATCTATCTACCTATCTATCTATATCAGGGTAGGTGAGGGATTCCTGAAGGTGATTTTGCTTCCTTAGGTCCACGAAAGTTGGTTATTTGTAAAATATAAAACTGTTTCTATGTCTAATATATGTCAGGGCCTCTTGACCCCACACAGCTTTAGGAAGGAGACTAAGAAGTGGAAATCTATCTGAAAGGCCAGCCTGTGAATCTGTACTTGGAACAAATAGAAACTGAATTTGATATATGAATCATCACAACAAACTCAGAATAAATCCTCAGATCATTTTTAGACTTAAATACTTTCTGATTATTATGAATTTCTTTTGCTGATTTCTTACAAAAATATTATAATGAAATATTTTAAACACAGAGAGGGAAACAGGGAATTAGGACAATGTCCAGAAAGATAAATCTCTGAAACTTTACTCTGAATCAATACCATAACTTTTGAAATAAACTATTCATCATAATTTTTTTACATAAATAAAGTTTGAAAAGCAATAAAAATTGTATTATTTTTATTAATATGTAATGTTTACATTTTGACATACAAAGCTATATTTTTTAAAATGTTATAGTATAACAGAAGTTCTTATATTTTCTGTTACATAAAACAATCCTATTTTGATTTTACAGTTTATACATTTATTATATAATATCATATATATGTTACAAACATATATATTATATAACTTAAAAATGTTTCCAGCCTTCATATTATTTCATATAAAACGTGCTGTTCATTTATTTATTTGTTTGTTTGTTTACACATGCTCGAGCATATGTCCGGAGGCCAGCAGACACTTTAAGGGAGTCAGTCTCCTCCTATCAGATGAGCCCCAGGCATTAGGATGAGGTCATCAGGCTTTAATCAAATACCTTTATCACCTGACCCATCCTGCAGGCCCTATAATCTGTATCTATTAAATTTATTTAGTCTTTGGTTCAAAAGTATTTCTTCCAGTGAATAATGAATCCATTTGCCAATTTATTAACATGATTATTTTTTGTTCCTATGTATATCATCAAAGTATTTTTCCTTTTAATACTTTGAAATGAAATCTACCATTATAATGGTCATTGTTATCCCTGACTCTACGCTTCTCCTTTAAGTGTTTCAGACATTTGGCCATAAGGAATACCTTGCAGTTGTGTAGGGTAATTGTCCTTCAATACTAATGCCAAAATTCAATACTTCAGATGATATAGTTCTGTTTCTACATCCAGACCAAGAATGAACTGTAGGATCTACATTATCTTCTTCATATGTGATCCCTGTCTGGTAAGGAAGTCCCCCAGCATCTGCTTGCTTCCTAAATGATGATAATACTCATGACTTCAAACACTTCTCATATACTGATATCATCATGAATTGTACTTCAAGTTCATTATCCAAAGCCTTTATCAGCTTTTCATTGACTCATATTTCATTTTCATCATAATCACTCATTCACTCACTCACTCACTCACTCACTCACTCAGTCACTCACTCACTCACTCACTCACTCACTCACTCACTCACTCACAAAGGATATATTTTACCCTCTATCAAAACTTCTAAGTCAATATAATTGAAACTCTACTCAGTCATTTTATCAAGTTTCTCTTTCAACTGTGTTGCAGTAAGTTTTTCACTTCCTTCTCTGTCCTCCGTTCTGCTGACCTCCCTAACTGTTTTATCATATGGTAAATGGAGTAGTCTTTTGTCACCGAAAGTTAATATCTCAGCATTACTCTAGATGATGGTTTATCCTCCAGTTGTTCTGCATCTTTCTGGAGTGACTACAGGTCTCCAGCTCTGATTATCAGTGGAACACACACTAATATCTGCCTGCAGTTTGTTTTCCATTCTTCCATTTCAAACATTTTATTGTTGAAGACTCTACCTTCCTCTCTTCACTCAATCAGTATTTGGGGGGCGGGGAGGGGTGTTGTTTTTGCATGCTCTACTTTTCTAGATTAGAGCTCTCATCAACTGGACAGTAATTGGTTCCCTGTTGTTCATTCTCGGCATACTATCATATCTCACGGAATGAGGTATTTACAGGAGCTATTTTCTTGCCTCTTGCAGGACTCCTTAAAGGCAGAGCTAGTACACCATAGACATGCTTTCTGAGATATTGATTCTAACCCTATCTTAATCAACTAATGGGGCAATAAGGATGCAGTGTCACCCCACAGTTAGCCCTGGGCTTGAAAGTCACCTCATCATTTTCACTTCAGGCCTCTTTGCATCACCCATCAGAAGAAATGATCTTTCATCAGCATGGATCAGTGTTCTACAATATTAGGGTTGCCAAGGAAACCACAGTGTGTCCAAAATATTATTTCCTCTTGCTGATTCCTAAAATCCCATCAGCAGAAACATAACAAAGTACATAATCAAAATTCAAATATAGTTTACAGAAAAATGGTAATTTACATCCACCTTCCCCACATACAATTGGGTCATTTTCTAAAGCGGATACATTTGTACTGAAGAAAGAACAGTGTGCCATGCCAGGGCTTTTTCTGTTTTTTTTTCCTTAAATTCTACCTTAATTGTGTGCGTGTGTGTACATGTTTTCTATTACATTACAGGTATTTTGCACATGTATTGTGGTTTCCAGTTTAGCATTTTTACAGGATTCCTGAGTGTGAGACTGAGTGAGTCTCTTTGTCTATATCTGTTTCTTGTACTTTTTTTTTTTGGATACTTTTTTTAGTTTGTTTATTTAGTCCCATCTTGATGTTAGTTTTTATCTTGTTGTATTTTTATTATTATGCCTTGGAAGCCTGTTTGTTTTCTACCAAGAAACAGAAAGCCACCCTAGAAATCAGCATAAAGTTAAATGAATAAACTAGAAACATTTGGCCCATACCACTCTTGAGCATATGTCATAAGAATTCAATTGCCACAGAAGTACATATCCACTCATGTCCAATTATTAGGGGTTTGTTTTATGGCTTTAAAATTAGTATGTGTGTGTGTGTATGCGTTCCTGGGAAGCATGTGCATGTGACAATGCATATGTGAAGACTGGAGGATAATGTCAGATGTCAGTAATTATTTTATCTGCCGGGTTTGGAACAGGGTCTCACATTGTGTATGCCAGTTTAGCTGTCTGCAAGCTTCTGAGGAATATTATGCTGCCTTTCCCACATCTCCCAATAGCATGTATGTAATTACAGATGTGTGATAACATGTCCAGATTTATGAGAGTTCTGGGACTCCTAAGTCCAGGTTCTGACACTTGCCAAGGAAAGAAATTTACCAAGCAAGCCCTCTCCCTCATCCCTGCATCCATGTTTATTGCATTTCCATTTATTACAGCAAGAAAACGGCATCAGCTTGTTCTTTTCCTTCATTAGTCTCTGTTCTGTTTGCTTCTTTCTTGGCATCTTGGCAGCTTCCCACATTTAACAAACACAAATAAAACTGCTATGTAATTCATGTGTAAATGTTATATGAACCTGTTTCAAACTCCATTTGATAACTACTAATAGACCAGAATGGCCTGTGATAAGAATATTGTTTTGTGAGAAAATGCCTATGTGGTTTTCCAAATGGCTATAACAATTTGAATTTTTAAACATCAACAAGGAAAAACATCTTTTCTCTCTATCCTTATGAGATTTTGGTGGTCTCAAACATGCAAATGGTCATTCTAAGCATGACCAAATAATTTCTTGTTCTCACTAGTGAGTGCCTCTGATTCTCTATTATAACATTAGAAATGGCCCACTCTTCCTTCTTTCTAGATAAGAGTTAGGGGTATTGGCATTTGTGCCATTAGCCCTATTCATAACAGCATCCAAGCAGAGCTAAGCTTCACTTCTAAAACTTTGTTCAAAGCTTATTAACATTAGGTCTGTAATTAGTCTTTCTGAACTACATTAATACAAAGCCCCAGGATTTCCACAGAATGCATATTCCCTCACTGCAAGACATAAAACACCCAATTTCTTTAACTGCAGCTATGTTTCTGGTCAATACTAAATGAAGGGCATTGGTAGGGTTTTTATGCATTTTCTTATTTTGGTGATGATCTTCAATCAACAGAGGAAAATCATTTTCTTTAGAATTGAAAAATTAATTTGTAAAACAGGGAAAATGTAGAGGCAGAGAAAAAGAAACTTGCAAGCAGGGCAGACTTACCACACTATTTGTCCATTCATCCCCATGTTTCTATTAAGATTGACATTCTAGTTCTGAAACCCATGATATTTAATGTGCATAATAAATTCTGAAAATGATGTAGCTCTTTTATATGAAGGCTTGTTTATTGTCGGTATTCTCTTGAGGAACAGAACTAATAATACACACACATACACACACACACACACACACACACACATTACACATGACATTTTTAGCATGACTTACAGAATACAGACTGTGGCTTCTAACCATGGAGATCTACACAGGAGAGAGACTGAGTATTTAGAAGCTGCACAGTTCATGTAGCAGAATATCACTGAAGTACCAGTCTGAAGGATTCCTGGAGAAGCATTGGTTTTCAGTTCATGTTGGATGTCAGAGTAAGCTAGGTTTGGATGTTAGCCCAGGATGGAAAGAGCAACAGCAACAGAGTGCATGGATTTCCCAACATGTCCATGGAAAAGGGCAGGCAAAACCACAAGCTCTACTTTTCTTTAGACTTCTTTACCTCTAGGCCACCGTTGGAAGGTATAGCCAACTGCCTAGGAGGGTCTCTTTTCTCTATTATTTCATCAAGGAAATGCCCTCAAAAACCTATCTAGATGCATGTCTCTTAGTTGACCTCAGATCCAATAAAATTGACAAGTAAAGACCACACCTTGATAATGAAATTAAAATATGAATGGTGAATTTTTTTCTCTCATTTAGGCTCTTTGGTCTACTGAGAGGAAGGACATGCTCAAAGCATATGTTGTCTTGTGTCACTGAAGGCAACACTCCCTTTTTTCTTCTCTCAACTTTAATCTCTGGAACTCTCCAAAAAAAAAAAAATCTCTGAATTCTTGTTTACTGACACTTTCTGTGTGCTTTAGATATCCCAGCATTTTGTTGAAGCATTAGATCTTTACAGTCAAGAGAAATAATGAGGACAAGGGAGATGAGACAAACACCGGTCAAAGCATGATAAAAGAGATGTGCGCAGATTTGATGGTACAGTGGCCTCAGTTAATGGTGTCTCTCATGCTTTGAACTCTCTGAATTCACTGTGAAGATAACCCATGAAAAATATTGAGCAAAACTGAGAAACCTGTGAATTTGGAAGAAAACTTCTGACTTAGTAATATTTAAATTAATATAAAGAGAGATATATGGAAAATCCAAAAAGAATGCATAAAATAAAGGACAAGGTCAGCAGGCTTTGGTGTTATTTGTATTTTATTACATATATGAGTGTGGTGTGATAGTTGAAGACTTAAATTTAATGTTTATCTTTCTTTCATGAAAGGGGTATTTTCCATGTTCTTTTCCTTGAACTCCGCTAAGGGTTTGTAACTTCTTCAAAGTTGGAAGTAGTATTTCGTGACTTTAAATGAATTTAAAAGCAAAATCCATTTTGTGTGTAATTTATCTTATGTGGGATTATTTGCTTTTGGAATTCTCAGTCATGTATAAAATCCTACTGTCTTGAGGACATTACTGGGATTGAATAAAGGGAGGGGAAACAGAAGCAGAGGAAATACTTCCACTGTTAGTTCTCTGGAACAGTCAAAATTTGTACTGTTATAATGCATCACACCAGGCTGTATATTTTATAAAGAAAAGAAGCTGAAAAAGCTTTTAATTTTGGAGGGTGATGTCCAGAGTTTCACAGGAATCAAATTAATTCCCTTTGGAGGACTTAAGTCTATAAAGTATCCCCAGAATAAAATCAAATTCTTCTGAGGTTAGCACCTAAAATACCTTGATTACCCTTTATTGCATTTCCATCTTAAGAGTCCAGATCACCTCTAATATTGTAACCAAGCCCCAAGGGCTTTATTTATGAAATCTTTGTGGGCTCACTTCAACCATCATCATGCCTAACCAAGATCCTTCCCTCACCCAGCAGCTGCTAAGTACTTTCCACCCCAAGCTCTACCTCATAGGGATGAAGACCCTGATCTCTGTAGGTGTGTGAGAACTGTATACAGGAACTTCTGATGATCCTAGGAAGCTCTATCGTGTGAGATAAACAAGTGTTCTTGTTTATAAGATGTCCTACAATGTTGTAACATAGATTATGCATGAGCTCCATCCACAAGCTCCTCCTTGTATAAAACAACAAAGATGCTTCATTGAATATTTTCCTGTGTGATTTCTGTCTTTTAGCATGCTTCCTTTGAGATTCAGTAACAAATAGCTACATGTGAAGTTAATTTTATTGTCAGCAAGATCTCTCAGGCTCAGTTGGTATGGTATTTTCTGCAAGTCTAAGGACCTGAGTTCAAGCTCTGGAGTCCATGTAAAGGTAGTAGAAGAGAAATACCCTAGGAAGTTGTCCTCTGCACTATGGCACCCCTTACACAGACACCACCACACTGCTACTCCCCACTACTATTACTACTACTACTCAACAATGATAACAATAATGTTAAAAATTAACTTCTGATAACCAATATCTTCATATTTGAAAAAAGCATAAAAATATTTTAGTTATCTACCCATGTTGCAAAATATCAAACGGAATAAGATATTAACTACTTCATGTTTTACCAGGGACACACGATCCAAACACATGTTATTGTTTGCGGAAATAATAATAGGTAATAATTATCATATATAGTTTTACTTAATGGTAGCCCTTAAAATGACAGTCCCCTAAGGTTGCACACACCTATGTAATTCCCTTCTTTTCTGAAGTTTAGTATGACAAAGACAATAAGGCATAACCCTTGTATTTAGGGACTTCTTTCAGGCTTTGATGAAGCAACTGCAGTATTTGTGTGGTAGTTGCTTTCAGTGGCCAATGACACAATCAAGATTTATCTGAGAAAAGATTCTCAATGATGGATTGCTTAAGTCAGCTTAACCCTTGGGTATATCTGCAGAGGATTAGGATGATTACCAAGCAAGTCTAAAAGTGGGTGACAGCATTCAGATTTGAGTCTTGAACTGATTGAGAAGGGAGAGTGCGCTGACCATAGGTATGTATGTATTCATCCTGTCTCTGCTTTTAGCCGTAGATGTGATTTTACTGGCGGCTTCAAATTCCTACTGCCTTGGCTTCCCCACAATGACGGACTGCAAACAGGAATCATGAGCTGAAGGAATGCCTTCCTGTAGTGTTGTCAGAACATTTTTAACACCAACACAAAAGAAAAATGGGATGATAGGACTAGCGAAGGAGAAAATGGGCCTTCAGAGCATCAGCCAATGAGAAAGTGAATTCTCCAATCACTATTAACAAGGAGCTCCCACCCTGATTCAGTCTCTGAGAAAGAATTGTAGACGATGCTGACACTGAGGGATGAGTGAAGCCATGGTCATCATCACCTTCCTGCTCTGTAGAAACTGAAATATTGAATGGAAATTATTTTAAACCATTTTATTTGCAGCAGTAGATAATGAGTCTACCTGTTTGGAGAAGCTGAGGCACGAAGATAATTACTCTCGTAGTCATTGTTATGTGGTTAAAGACATAACCCCCAAGGCAATGCTTACAAAGAAAGAATTTAATCAAGAGCTTTCTTAAAGTTTTAGAGGGTTAGATGATGATCTTCATGGTGAGAAGAAGACAGGCAAGTCTCTGGGTCAGACTGAGAACTTTGCATCTATAGGCAGCAGGGAGAGAGAGAGTGAGAGAGAGAGAGAGAGAGAGAGAGAGAGAGAGAGAGAGAGAGAGAGAGAGAGAGACTGAGCCTTCAGTATAGGCCTTCGAAATCTCAAATCTTCTTTCTTTCTTTCTTTCTTTCTTTCTTTCTTTCTTTCTTTCTTTCTTTCTTTCTCTCTCTCTCTCTCTCCCTTCCTCCCTCCCTCCCTCTCTCTCTCTCTCTCTCTCTCTCTCTCTTTCTTTCTTTCTTTCTTTCTTTCTTTCTTTCTTTCTTTCTTTCTTTCTTTCTTTCTTTTTTAACTCTAGATTTTAATTCCCTCTCAGTTCACCCCCAAGTATTCCACATGCCATACCTCCTCCTTGCCCGTCTCCATGAGGATGTACCCACCCCCACCCCATGAGACCTCTAAATTCCCTGGGTTCTCCAGTCTTTTGAGGGTTAGGTGCATCTTCTTTAACTAAACTCATACCCGGCAGTCCTATGCTGTACATGTGTTAGGGGTCTCCTATCATCTGTTGTATGGTGCCTGGTTGGTGTATCTGACTATCTGAGAGATCTCTAAAGTCCAGGATAATTGAGACTGCTGGATCTCCTACAGGGTCGCCCTCCTCATCAGTTTTTTTGAGCTTTTCCCTAATTCGACCACAGGGGTGAGCAGCTTCTGTCCATTGGTTGAGTGCAAATATCTGTATCTGACTCTTTCAGCTGCTTGTTGGGTCTTTCAGAGGGCAATCATGATAGGTCCTTTTTGTGAGCACTGCATAGCCTAGTAATAGTGTCAGGCCTTGGGGGCTCCTCTTGAGCTTGATCCCACTTTGGGCTTGTTGCTGGACCTTCTTTTCCTCGGTCTCCTTTCTACTTCCATCCCTACAGTTCTTTCAAAAAGGAAAAATTATGGGTCAGAGTTGTGACTGTAGAACGGCAACTCCATCCCTCACTTGATGCTCTGCCTCCTGCTGGAGGTGGGCTCTACAAATTCCCTCTCCCCAGTGTAGGGAATTTCATCTAAGGTTGCTCTCACTGAGTCCTGAGAGTATCTCACCTCCCATGTCTCTGGTACATTTTGGCAGGTCCCCCCAATCTCCTACTTCCTGAGGTTTCATGTTTCCAATTTTTCTGCTGGCCCGCAGGGATTTCAATCCTTTTCCCCCACCCAGTATCCGACCATGTTCCCCTCTCCACATCCCCATCCCCTTTTCCTCTCAGGTCCCCCCTTCCCCTCTGGTTGCTTTCTTGCCCCTCCCAAGTGGGACTGAGGCAGCCTGACTTGGGCTCTTCAGCTTGTTAGTCTTTTTGAGGTCTATTAGTGAGTATATACCATGCATGTCAATTTGGGTCTGATTTACCTCACTCAGGATATTTTCTAGTTCCATACGTTGCCTGCAAAACTCAGGATGTCCTTGTTCTTAATAGTTGAGTAGTAGTCCATTGTGTAAATGAACCACATTTTCTGTATCCATTCTTCAATCGTGGGACATCCGGCTGTTTCTAGCTTCTGGCTATCACAAACAAGGCCATAATGAATAGTATGCCCCTGTGTTATGGGTTGGGCATCTTTTGGGTATATTCCCAAGCATGGTATTGCTGGGTCTTTCGGTAGATCTATTTCCAATTTTCTGAGAAACCTCCAGATTGATTTCCAGAGTAGTTGTACCAGTTTGCAATCCCACCAGCAATGGAGGAGTGTTCCTCTTTCTCCACATCCTCAGCAATATGTGCTGCCACCTGAGGTTTTGATCTTAGCCATTCTGATTGGTGTAAGGTAGAATCTCAGGGTCGTTTTGATTTGCATTTCTCTAATCAGTAAGTACTTTGAACATTTCTTTAGGTGTTTCTCAACCATTTGAGTTGTGAATGCTCTGTTTACTTCTATACCCTGCTATTTTTTATTTTATTTTATTTATTTATTTATTTTTATTTTTATTTATTTATATTTTTTTTGGATTGGGTTGTTTGTGTTTTTGGTGGTTAGCTTCTTTGAGTTCATTATATATTTTGGATATTAACCCTTTATCAGATGTGGGGTTAGTGAATATTTTTTCCCAACCTGTAGGTTGCTGATTTGTCTTATTGCCTATATCTGTTGCCTTACAGAAACTTTCCAGTTTTTTGAGATCCCATTTATCAATTCTTGATCTTAGAGTGTGAGACATTAGAGTTCTGTTTAGGAAATTTCCCCCGTGCCAATGTTTCCCACTTTGTATTCTATTAGATTCAGGGTATTGGGTTTTATGTTGAGGTTCTTGATACACTTGGGCTTGAGCTTTGTGTAAGATGACAAATATGGCTCTATTTTCATTTTTCTACATATCATCAGCCAGTTAGACCAGCACCATTTTTTGAAGATGCTTTCTTTTTTCCATTTTATATATTTGGCTTCTTTGTCAAAGATCAAGTGCCCATAAGTGTGCAGTTTTATTTCTGGGTCCTAAATTCTGTTCTGTTGATCAATGTGTCTGTCTCTGCACCAATTACACCCCCCCCCCCCGCCTCCCATAATGACAAGGCTTCTCCAACAAGGCTGTACCTACAAATCCTTCTCAAACAGTTCTCATAACTGTGGATCGAGCATATTCATATACAAGCCTCTGGGGGAATTCTCATTAAAATTACCACACCTAGTAATCTAGAAGCAAAAGCAAACAAACAACAAACAAACAAACAAACAAACCCAACCATATTTTTATTATCAGAGAAGCCAGAAGCCTTCACATTAATCTGAGCTACCTTCTACTTATTTGCTATTTGTAGAAACAGAGGAAGCTATTTTATAATACATGAGGGACTTTTGGAGGAAAGTACTGAATCCCATAACCTTGTTGCTGACTGAATAAGCCAGTTCAGAATTAAAATAGCTAAAACGTATTGTGAATGTTTTATTTATTACAATTGATTTGAAACTACATGAAGTCAGGCTTACTTATTTATGCACTCATGTGCTTGTGTATGTGTGTGTGTTCATGTGCACACAGGCTTTACAGACATCACACGGTAAATGTTTGATCTGGGTCAAAGTCAAGACTAGTAGCAAGACTCTTTATCTAATGGACCATCTCACTGGTCCTATGGTCATTTTTTGACAAAATGGTCAATTACCTGAATTTCTCGGTGCATTCATTTTATGGAGTCCTTTTAGACCATGTAAACCTTTCACTGGATCTTTCTTTCACAGACTTGTAGTGCTGCTTCTTATCACAAAGGTAGCTTAAAATGGTTAATCAATAACAGAGTCTATATACCAAGGTTCCAATGTTAATTGTTGAGTTCATTAGAGACAATGGGAATTACTGTTTACTGTAGGCAGAATGTACTCACTTGACTGACTCTATGCATAACTCACCCCTTCCCTGAAACCGTGGAATACCTTTATTCCTTGGTCTACCCTTGTAGCCATGTGGGTTTCCCACAGCATGTATGATACCCATAGCCTTCTGGTCTCACACTGAACAAGGCGTTCATATTATAACTGTCTCATTACTTTGCAAAATCTAACATTTGTTCAAAATATGGCAACTGTGGAATTCCATCCCAGATTTACTCTGATATCATTTATGTTTCTATATTCTTCTAGAAGTTCTTACATGTGTGGTCATCACTGCCTGACTTTCCCCAATTAGTTTTGTATTGTGGAATAAAAGCTAGTTCCAGCCATAAATTGAATCTCAGTGAGTTGTATTGTAGTATCTTGTATCTTCATCACCAAATCAATGTGCCTGCAGTACTATTTCAACTTGTGCTAATCATCCTTCTATGGTCAAAACTTTAGGTCACTGATATTTAAAAGAAAAATCTTTGAAGAGCTCTTTTCTCATTAAGGAATCCACATTACAATGTGCATTTGAATACATGAGCATCTTAATTTGGCTAGAATAAAAACTGACAAATTACTGCCCACTAGGATGAGATCTTCAATAACTATCATTAACGAGAGAGAGAAAATAAAACTCAGATATATCTCGTTGTTGAGCATAATTGACTGAGTCCGAGCGCATGATAGCTGGATGGGATCCAGCACCCATTCCTATTAGAAGTTTGAGGCCTGGAAGAGATCTCATTAGTTTCTACATTTTAAATATTCAAGTGCAAATAGTTTAATGTGGTCTAAGGCTACAGAAAAGGACATTATGGTTAAATTCTCAACAGCATCTTCTATGTGGGACCACACAGCAACTTAAGCTCTTGATTTCATTTTGTTGCTGATTTTTGTTTGTTTGTTTGTTTTTAAGTAAGAGGTTCAAATACATAAACTTTGTTCATGATGTTTTTGAAGGTTAAAAAAGATAAAGTGTAAAAAGGAGGAGCACATTTTGTGTGTGTGTGTGTGTGTGTGTGTGTGTGTGCATGTGTGTGTGTGTATGTGTACACAAGATGGTTCTCAAAATTTTCCTTGTATTCCTGAGTAGACTTTATTCATAATGTTTTACTCTTTGCATATCAGAAATGCTAGTAAAATAGCCAATTAATAATGGTCGTTGATAAGATTCTGGAAACAAACTGTTTATAAAGTTACTATCGAATAGGCCCTATGGAATAGGGAATGACTACTGCTCTAGGACCCAAACTAGGTAATGAGTAGAATGATGATCATGGGTTTTGTCCTTTCTTCTGAGACTCCTGGTCCTGAATATTCATAAGCATATCACTGTTCCATAGTATTCTTAAGTTCAAAGAGGCATCATATTTCTCATTACCTGTCCTAAATAATAGAAAGTCCAATTTATGGCATCTAAAATTCTGAAAAACTTAGAATTCTAGAATCAGGCCAGAAACTCAATCAAGTGTGCCATCTCTGCATAGTTGAGTGACCCAAGAGCTTCTGAATATAGAAATTCTCTGCTGATTCATTTGAGAATGTGATAGAAGACTCCTGAGGAATATGGGGCAGAGGATAGTGCGACTAAGGAAGTCAGGCTAGTGGAAAGGCATAGAAATCTTAGAAACTAAAATTCCATAGGAAGTGACAACAAAAGACAAGTATTTACCTCAGCCATGTTCCTTCTTCTTCATATACTAGGTGGAATGAGATAATCTTGTGATTCCTTGTAAGTCTTCTAATGGGGTTGGCCAATGTGCATGGCATTATTGGGAGAAGAATGCTTCAAAATTCTTTTCTGTAACAACATTTTAACAATATATACAAAGCTTGACTAGCATCTGTATTGTAAGCACACCAAAGATAATGAATTCATGAATCACACCTAATAATTAATGTGACATAAATTACATTGAAATAGAAATAGCTTTTATTCCCTGTGTTGATCATGATTTGTCTGCATGTACAAAGTTAAATTATATTTTAATATAGGAAATGATGATATTATTTGAAGCATGCTTATGAGAGTTTAAGATTCATTTGGGAAAATAAATCTTTGAAGATTGCTGGTCTTTACAATCTTCTTATTATCAAAATTAGGCATTAACTTTGAATTGATTTGTGACAATCCTTTCAGCATACCAACCATTCATGCTGTGAAAACATTAGACAAATGATGCAAACACCAATTTGAAGCCCCAGAAATAGCAATGGATGTCTGGAAAGTATTATTATAGTTGTACATTAATTGTCGACACACTGAATCAGATGTACAGTCATATTATCACACACATTTTACTTTTTTCTGCCTTTAGAATGAGTAAATAGACAAAACATAGAATATAAGATAATGTTATGAGTAAAATATAAGTGCTTCCAACCTTGTATAAAAAGAAAAGGGAATTCAAGGCTCAAAGGGGAACAAACTCAAAGGGAATGGTTAGTGTTTTCATCTCACAAGGACAACATCCCAGACTAGCACAGGTTGTCAGAGAAGTGAACCCAAGAATAGTGGCAGTGTAAAATGATTAAGATTAAAAAAAAAATCCTGGGCCATTTAATTTAATTTAATTTAATTTAATTCTAATTTTAATTTTTTTTTTTTTTTTTTTTTTTGTAGGAGGGAGGAAGGATTCCTTGCAAAAACTATGGTCAGTGTCACTTCCTGAGGAGGAATGGGGTGCTAAACTTTATAATTAAAAGCAGAAATAGAAATACATATTAAGGTGACATATTTTTCATAAGTCTGTGCTGAGTGTTTACATATATACATATACTATCTTGCATATGAGAGAGAGAGAGAGATCTTAAATTTTTAAACTTAGTTTTGCTAAGGAGATTGAGACCTTGTAAATATGTTTTCAGTATTTTAACTACAAAAAAATCTTTTGTCAATATGCCTAGTGACCTGTATTAAGACACAATATCCAAGAAGGAGGTACAATTATAGTCAAATGCTTATATGCATGACAACATAAAGAGAGCATGTGAATCATAAGTCAACATTGCATTGAAATTGAGACATAAACATTCAGGTTTCATGCATGATTCTATTAAAATTATTTCCACAAATGATTGATTTTCAAAAGAATACATGTTAAGTTTGGTACTAGAGAAGTCTGGAAAAGTGGCCTACTGCTTATGCTTATGATGTGTAATGAAGACGAAAGTCAGGACTCCCCTAGCAAGGACCTGATTTAGTCCCTTTGCTAACTTTCAACCATTCAAAGCAAGTCAGACCATAAAACTGGAAGAGCACTTGGCCACAGAGTTACAGATGGATGTAAAGACACAAAGCAAAACAATTTTAGTTCAGAAGTTAAATATGTCATGCATGGAAGAAGTCTGCTGCTAAAGGCTAGATGCTCTTTGTACATAAGAAATACAAAAAGCGTTTGTTGGTGCACTTTCTTGAAATCGACTTCTATTCTGCAGACTTGAGAATTATCTTTTGCCCCTACCCATTTCTCTTGAAATAATGCATGCTTAACAGACAAATTGGAATGTGAGGGAACATTAGGCAGATTGATTTGGAAGACATATTTCATTTCTAATCCACAGATAACAGCCAGTGAAAGCTTACACTTGGGAAAGTCAGGTCAGCATTCTGTTCCTGCTGACTCAGCAATCATCACTCAAGTGCTCTGTATTTATGTAAACAAAAACTAGTAAGACGTTTCATTTAAGAAGCAGGCACCTCTTGTTTCACTTAGATAACAGCAGTCTTTAGTTTTACTATAATCAAAAAAAAATCTGTTCATCTGTAAGTTTTCTGAAATAGCCTCTTAGGATACAGGTTCGGGTTGGGTGATGAGTGATGTGGAGAAGATAAAATAGAGATAATTGGCATTGAGGATATGAATAAAGTTGTTCCATTCAGGAGAAGATAGGAACATCCTTCTGTCAAAAAATATAAAGAAGAAAATGGAATTGTGGTACATGATAGTCAAGACGGACAAATTTGAACTTGCAAAATGACGTGACTAAGTCAAGTCAGACTGAACAACCATGGGAAGAGTCAAAACTTAGTGTTACCTTCGTTTTCAAAGAAAATGTCTGCTATGCTAGAACAACAGAAAACTCTTTCAACCCTTTCAGATAGTAGGTATAGTCAGAGTGCAATATATTGTCTCATACTAAATAAAAAAACATTAGGTGTAAACAACCAACAACTGCAAGTGTGCATTTCATCCTCAAACCTAAATAAGCAATGACAATTTGATTTGCTAAATATATTAAATTCAATTTAAAATATTCTCACATAAATTATTATTGCAAAATTAATGAAAGGAAACGGTGTTTCTGGTACTAAAAACACGCGCATTAAGATTTTATATTAACAACAACAACAAAGCAGAAAACAAAACAAAACAAAACAAAACAAATAGCTGTGAGGTGGTGGCACACTCCTTTAATCCCAGGTTTCAGGAAGCCTAGGCAGGTACCTCTGAATTAAATGTATAGGACAGCCAGGCTCATACAGTGAAACCCTGTCTCAAAAAACCAAACCAAACCAAACCTAACCAAACCAAACCAAACCAAACCAAACCAAACCAAACCAAACCAAACCAAAAGTTCGAAAACAGAAAAAAACAACAGCACCCTCCTGCAACACACACACACACACACACACACACACACACACACACACACATACACACCACAAAACCATAAAGCAAACCCACAAACAAACATAAAATGGGCATATAGTGGAGAAATGGTGATATACCCTACATTATATTACAGGGATTTTATTCCCTGTCACAGGGTTTAGCATGGAGATTTACATCAATTTGGTTTTAAATCAAGACAACTCTAGGTCCTGCCATTTATGCCTAACCTTATAGAAGAATCTTGTGTAAGCGGGAGAAATAGCAAATATTAGCGGAACTTGAAAAAGACTGTGCATCAAGCCACACTGACAACCAGAGCACATCTTTATAATGACTGTGAATGTGAATATAATAGCTTCAAACACAGGGCTGTAACCACATGGATATTTGATATATGTGAACAATTCCT
The DNA here is from genome assembly GCF_000001635.26 of Mus musculus. Lineage (NCBI taxonomy): Eukaryota > Metazoa > Chordata > Mammalia > Rodentia > Muridae > Mus > Mus musculus. Next base: position 76,347,247 of record NC_000072.6, on the reverse strand, counting down.
TCACCATATCCTTCAAACAATTGACCAAGCAGAGTTTCATATTCAATTTAAAAATTGCCCGGAGTGAGCATCTATACCTTGCCACTTGCAAAACTTCATCAGTTTGTTTGAACAAACAGTCTGAGGTATTGCTCATAAATAGCAGTAAGAATAAATTAAGGCCCTGTTCTCAAGAGATGGAGGCACTGATAGGAGTATGTCCTGAACATTTTCCAAGCACAGTGGAGCAGCCCCCAACTTGGCCACACCTTGTTGTGGAAGGTTCTAGATGTATTGATAACTGAATTGAGTCTTTAAAGAATCAGAGAAGTTTGACAGTCAGAGAGCCCGGGCAATCCTTCTTGGCAGAGAAAATATGGCAGCTCAGAATGTAGCAAGGGTACTGTTAGATAGGATAAAGTCACTGTGCAGCAGTCTGGGCCTAGTGGGACAGGAGACTGCAGAGGAAACAATTAGACTCATGCCCTAAAGACTTTGTTTGGATAGGTGGACTCCAGAAAGTCTAATATGTATCTTTATATTTGAAAATATCTAAGGGTGTATTTTTGCTTCCTCCCACATTGAAGTATGTGATTTTTCCATTACTCTACTTATAACACGTATCTCTTTTTTCACATTTATTAATTAACAAATTTATTTATTTATTTATTTATTCATTCATTCATTCATTCATTCACTTAATAATTTGATCACAGTAGTCCTTCTCCTCTCAGTCCCCCATGTCATAGTCTTTCCTCTAATCTCTCTCCCCTTCGATTTGATAAGGAAGGAGCACCCCTTGCCCCAGACACCAACTCCCCGAGGTCCATCAAGTCACTATAGGACTAGGCCAATCATCTCTCACTGAAGTGAGATGAGGCAGCCTAATTAGGAGATCAGAAACCACAGGCAAGCAATAGAGTTGGAGTCAGCTCCTATTCAAGTTGTTTGGGGGATCCACATGAAGACCAAGCTGCACACCTGCTACATATTTGCAGGGGGCCTAGTTCCAGCCCATGTATGCTCTTCAGTTGGGGATTCAGTCTCTGGGAGCCTCCCAGGTTCTAGGTTAGTTGACTCTGTTGGTGTTTTTGTAGAGTCCTTATCCCCTCCTTGCCCCTCAATCATTCTCATAACTTGTCTATAAGAATCTACCTAATTAACACATTCACAAAGGAACTCACACAATATGTACTCACTGATAAGTGGATATTAGCCCAAAACTTAGGATACCCAAGATATAAGATACAATTTGCTAAACACATGAAACTCAAGAAGAATGAAGACTGACGTGTGGACACTATGCCCCTCCTTAGAATTGGGAACAAAACACCCATGGAAGGAGTTACAGAGACAAAGTTTGGAGCTGTGACGAAAGGATGGACCATCTAGAGACTGCCATATCCAGGGATCCACCCCATAATCAGCTTCCAAACACTGACACCATTGCATACACTAGCAAGATTTTGCTGAAAGTATCCAGATGTAGCTGTCTCTTGTGAGACTATGCCGGGGCCTAGCAAACACAAAAGTGGATGCTCACAGTCAGCTAGTGGATGGATCACAGGGCTCCCAATGGAGGAGCTGGAGAAAGTACCCAAGGAGATAAAGGGATCTGCAACCCTATAGGTTAAACAACATTATGAACTAACCAGTACCCTGGAGCTCTTGACTCTAGCTGCATATGTATCAAAAGATGGCCTAGTCAGCCATCACTGGAAAGAGAGGCCCATTGGACACGCAAACTGTATATATAAAAGAGTCTACCTAATGTTTGGCTGGGTGTCTCCAAATTTATTTACCTCAACTGCTGGGTAAACCTCTTAGAGATCAGAGATGCTAGGCTTCCATCTGTAAGCATAACAGAGTTTCTAATAGTATCAGGAATTGTATCTTGCACATGGGATGGGTCTCAAGTTGGTCCAGTCATTGGCTCACTTTTCTCTCAGTTTCTCTGCTCTATCTTTGCTCCTGAACTTCCTGTAGGCAGAATAAATTTTGGATCGAAGGCTTTGTAGGATGTTGGGTGTTCTGATCTCTCCATAGAAAGTCCTGCCTGGCTACAGGATGTGGCCACTTCAGGGTCCATATCCCCCACTGTTAGGAGTCTCAGTTACAGTCACTCTCATAAATTTCCTAGAACCTGCACCATCACTGGTCTTTGGCAAGTCCTAAAATTCCCCCTTGCGCGATACATATTTCCCTTCAATTTTTTGGTTTTCTTTCCTAGAATCTACCTACAAAAGATTTCTCCCATGCCCCTTTCCCACCAATTTCCTCCCTCGTTCCCACCCTCCTATTTTGTTTCCTCTTTTGAATGAAATTCAATCATCCTCCCTTGTGCCCTCCTTATTTACCTTCTCTGGGTCTGTGGAATATAGCATATACATCCAGTACTTTATGGCTAATAACTGCTTATAAGTGAGTACAAATCATACATGTCCTTTTGTATCTGGGTTACCTCACCTCACTCAAGATGAAGACTTCTAGTTCCCCTCCATTTGCCTGCAATTTGCAATTTTCATGATGTCCCCATTTTAATAGCTGAGTAGTATTCCATTGTATAAATGAACTACATTTGCTTTATCCATTCTTTGGTTGAGGTGCATCAGGGTAGTTTCCAGTTTCTGACTATTATGAATAAAGCTGCTATGAATATAGTTGATCAAGTGTCCTTGTAGTACGGTAGAGAATCTTTTGGGGTATATCTGGGTCTTGATGGAGAACTATGACAAATTTTCTGAGAAACTGGAAGGTTGATTTCCAGAATGTTTGTAAATACCTGCAACAAAGTGGCTGCACACAAAATTAACTAAAAAAAGTCAGTACCCCTTCTTTATAACAATAATATGTGGGCTCAGAAAGAATTCAGGGAAATAACATCTTTCACAATAGCCACAAAAATATAAAATATTTTTGTATAACTCTAACAATGTAAGTGAAAGACCCAATATGACAAGAACTTCAATTCTCTGAAAAAAGAAACTGAAGAAGACTTCAGAAGATGGAAAGATCCCCCAAACTCATGGATCAGTAGGATTAACATAGTGAACGTGTCCATCTTACCAAAATTAATCTACATATTCAATACAATTCTCATCAAAATTCCAACACAATTCTTTACAGACCTTGAAATAATATTTTTTAACTTCATGTGGAAAAACAAAACAAAACACGATAGTTAAAACAATCATGTACAATAACATAATTTTTGGAGGTATCACCATCCCTGATTTCAATCTGTACTACAGAGCAGTAGCAATAAAAACTGGATGGTATTGGTATAGAAACAGACACATTGATCAATGGAAAATAGAAAGCACCTTCGAGAAATAGTACTGTTCTAAGTGAGTGTCTGCATGTTGAAGAATGCAAATAGATCCGTATTTATAAACTCACACAAAACACAAGTCCCTGTAGATTAAAGCCCTCAGCATAAAACTGAATATACTAAGTCTAGTAGAAGAGAAAAACTGGGGAATAGCCTTGAATACATTGGTACAAGAGTTAACCTCCTGAAGAGAACACCACTAGCTCAAGCACTAAGATCAGCAATTAATAGATGAAACCTCATGAAATTGAAAACTTCTGTAAGGCAAATGATACCATCAATAGGGAAAAGAAATGACAGCCTATAAAGTCCTTAGTCATAAGAGAAGTACAAATCAAAACAACTCTGAGATTCTAGCTTACACACATCAGAATGGCAAAGATCAAAAACTCAAGGGACAGCACATGCTGATTAGAGTATAAAGAAAGGGGAATACTCCTTCATTGCTGCTGGGAGTGCAAACTTGTAGGTGACACCTGTCTCTTACTACCTAGTCTCCAGAGTTCTTTCTTTCGTTCTTTCCCTGTGGTTCTTTTCAACTTCCCAGATTCTTCAGTTATTTCATGTTAAATATTCATATCTAACAATCTGGTGCTAGGATCCATAAATAAGAGAGGGCATTTGGCATTTTTCTTACTGGATCAGAGTTACCTTAACCATACATGCTGTATTTTCTAGCTCTGTTTATTTACTTGCATTTTTTTCACTACAGAGGATGGGCAGAAAGACTGTAACAACTAGAGGTCCAAGACACTTTTTTACAAGTGTTTCTTAAACAGGAAAAGGAAAACAAACCTATGATCCCCAACAACGCGGTTTCCTGAACAAACCACCATGAAGACAGCATCAATTGAAAGCCAGTGTTCCACACATATTTGCTCTTACATGAGGAGCTACGGGTACATAATTGCTGCTAAGAGAAGGAGAACTGATTTCCTCTAGGGAGGAGTTTCCACACTGTTTGTTCCATCTCACGCAGTCAGTTCTGGACACGTGTACATAATACTGACACTAAGTGAACATGGCAGTCGATCTGTAGAGAGGTAGAGGGTGTCATGAGTTTGAGCAGAAAATGTAGGGCACAGGAGGCATAGGAGGCAAGACTTATTAATGCAAAGCTCATCTGTCAGGGTCCGAAAAAATTTAACGCATTTTTATTTAGCATTTATCTATCATTAGTATTCTAATGCTCTTGTACCACTTTGCCAGAAACAGAGCAATATATACAAATAGTATTTTAAAATAATAACTCATTATGTGAAACTTCACATGGAGAAAAAGTGACAAAACTTTCATTTCTTACTAAAATTTCAGAGCTGGGATTTTGATAACAGTCTAAAAGAGATGCAGATTTTCTGAGTCTCTTATTATATAGAATCCCAAATCATCTATGACACTGGAAAAAGTAACACTAAATAGGAAAAAAGATTGTCACTCTGATTATTTTTGGTTTTGCTTTTTGATGTAAATTCAATGCCCTGTATAAATGTTTATTCTTATTTGATAGCATCTGTCCAACAATAAAATAAGGGAAGAGGAGGTAAATAGCAAACTAATAGAGAATTGCTGCTAATATATGCTGGAGTAATGCTTTTGTTCTGTAACATTGGCTCTATATCGAGATACACTTTAATGTATGAAGGAGTCCTAGTTTTTAGTGTTATTATAATTTATTTATTATACATTACATTGGCATGCATCTCGAGGTCAGAGCACAATTTGCAAGAAACAATTTCCTTTCTGGGCCATGAGGATCTCAGGAATCAAACACAGATTCTTCAGCTCATCAGCATCTCTTATCCATTGAGGAATGTCTCCGTGGTTGCGCTGAGTCCTCTATAATGATACTGGAAGACTGATATTTCTGATGTTTTCATAAGTAACAACAAGTGGCAAGTTATAAGTAAATGACAAGAACATGAGAACTAAAACAAACATCAAAGAAACAGTTGATCAAAATCTTAGCCTTGGCATCACCATGGAATCACAGCTCTGAGCAAACTCAAGCTTCAGAAAGTTCAGCCACCTGCTGGCATGCAATATATAATTATTCCCATTTCCATTTGGCAAAGTATAAATGACAGAGGTTATGGACTGTGTCCACACATAGTGAGTCCCTGGCGATGGAACATGAAATTAGGTCACCTGCATTTTGCAAACAACATAAGCTAATTTTCAGTAAGCATGTTTTCCCCCACAAATTATACCACATTGTTAATGCCATTTGCTTTTTGAATAGATTTTCTAAAAACAAAGTGTTTTGTTGAAAAGGAAACTTACAAAACTATGGGTATGCATACATCCATTTATTTTCATGACTTGTACCTTAAATCAAACCTATCTTATTAAATAATTAGCGACATTAAAGTCAATTTGAACCACATAATTATTTTAAGAACAAAATAATATGTGATATATTTTAAATATTTGGTATGCTTTACTCACCATATAAAGACAGAGATAATTTCTTCAGTTTACTTCATTATTATCACTATAGGTTTCATGTATGTGTACTGGGATGAGCATGCCACACCATGTGTGTCAGGTCAGAAGGCACTGAAGACTCATTGCTTTCACTCCAGCTTGTTAGGGAGGATCTCTCCTGTTTCAGCTGCTTCACTGCAAACTCCTCCTGTCTCTGTCTCCCATCTCACAATGGGAGCCCTGGGATTATAGATGTGCACCATGGTATTCAATATTTTATGCAGAATCAACAGATCAGATTGCTTTGCAAAGCAAGTGCTTTTATACACTCTTATAGAGCTAGACCTCTTGTGCTTTTCTTGTTCCAGATACAATTTTATGTTCTCATGAAAACAAGCCGAAAAGTAAGGAAAAAAGGTGCCTTCAGGGTCAGAATTACTACCTCTACAGACTAATCCTCCATCTTTTTTTTTTTTTTTTTTTTAAGATTTGAATGATGTATCATCTAGTGCAGCAATTGTGGGGCGTGTGGAAACTTGTTACCAGACAGACCTAAGAAATGGTAGAGCTGAAGGAGCTCAGAATTGTGGAGCCATTCCCTACCTGCCTTTACCTGCTCTGAAACAGGTTTCCATGACACCACACTGAGGACCAATGGCACTCAGTCATCATAGCATAAACACCCCAATAAAGTGTATGCATTTATATCCACCATCAAATAAACCAGTATGAACAAGCAAAGATAGTCTCTTCCTTAAGGATGGCCTTGGAGAAGGCCTTTGTCTTAAAGTTTCCTGAGGAAATCCTCCTTTCTTCTAGCACCTGGGGTATACTTGAGCCTCTCTCCCACACAGCCCTGTTTCCTCTGGTCCTAAACTCTGCCTCCCCCTCACCTTTCTGCCTGGCATACAGATCCCAGATGGAAAGGTAGACCCACAGAAAGCCCTCTTTCCCCAGTCACATTCCTGACTCTTAGTGGTACACTGGTGTCCAGAGAGGAGGCCAAGAACCACAGCTTTAGTTGGAGACCACTCTGTTTCTCCTTCTGGTCTGGCAAAGGAGGACACAGACTGTGCATTCCCCACTTCTCATGCCCCAACCTCCTATTCAAAGTTTGTTTTTTCCCCACAACAGATAGTACAGTATGGCAGAGAATAGGTTAACAGTAAAAATTTTAAGGAAAATCTGGAATCAAGTATATTTTTAAAGACAATTATGTTTAAGTACTACATCAGAAGAAAAATTTGTTTAGAAAAATAATAGTATTTTAAAAAATAGTATTATTATGTAGATAATCTTTGGAAAAGACTCCATAAAAGGTAAACAAGAATTATTTTAAGATGTCTATTTTTCTGTGCCAAGAGCATACAAATACATTATTAAAAATTTTTAATGGTGAAAATTTGTACTTAGTACTTTTGAAGATAAAATAATTTTCTGTAGAGAATTGAATATGCAAATTATAAGAATCTTCTTTTGTCATCTATCATTCACTGTAATTATTTGTTATTTGTATTATTTGTTTTTGAAATATACACATTTGGTAAGCAAGGTAGTTCATCAGCTGAAGTTCTTGTTGCCATGCCTGATGATCCGAGTTTTATCTTCAGGATTGTAGTATTCGCTTCTTTATTGCTGTGATAAACACCAAGGCAACTTAGAGAAGGAAGTGTTGACCTGAGCTTTTGGTTCTCCAGGAATAAGAGTCCATCATGACAGAGAAGTTGCTTGGTATGGTGGCCAGTATAGAACATGAGGGGTTATCTCTCAAATTGTCATCAGGACACAGAGATTGAACTGGGAATAGTCCAGTGACATATTTCTGCCTGCAAAGAGGCCTGGCCTCCTAGACATCCCGAAACAGTGCAGATACTTGGTGAATGAGTGTTTGAATGCAACAGCCAGTGAAAAACATTCTCAGTCAGACTACCACGGAACTACAAAGGTGAAAAAAGAGAACTAAGTCTGTTTTCTTTGGACAGACACACATGAACTTGTCTGTCTCTCTTTGTGTCTCTTTCTCTATGCTGTCTCCGACTCTCTCTCTCTCTCTCTCTCTCTCTCTCTCTCTCTCTCTCTTTCTCTCTCTCTCTTATATCAGAGAAGAAAAGGACAGTAAATCATTATTTTTTTTGGAGATTCCAGGATGGAAGAACAGTTAAGGAAATATAAAAGACTATGAAGAATGAAGTAAAATTTAAAATTTCTTCAAGGAACTCAGTATATAATGTTCTAGCTAAGTTCTAGAAGGAGGGGATTTCCTCCTGTGAGGAGGCTGTAGCACCATTGATAAAACATGGCAACCACAGGCTTGTAAATAAACTTTCTTCTCTATAACACTGCAGGTACAGATTTCAAATATTTATTAAATTTACATTAATTTCTTCTAAAACTTGCTCCATCTTAGATATTCATACTAAGTTAGAAACATAGACAATCATACATACTTTATTAACATGCAAAACAGAGTATTATTAATTTTCTGTAATTAACACATGGAAAGTTCCATTTGGTTTTTACCAGTTTAGACATTCAGTTATGCAACCCATTCCCCCCCCAAAAAAATAATAATTATAGTAATAACAATGAGACTGTCACTTAATGCTGGAGAATTTTCTCAGTGATTAAGAGGACTGGTGGCTCCTGTGGAGGACCCAGGTTTAGTTCTCAAGACCCACATGGTAGTGCACAACTATGTGCGACTCTAGTTTTAGGAGATTCCCTCTTCTGGTTTCTGCAGGCACTGCACACACACTGTGTACATACATACATGCAGGCAAAACACCCATACATATAAAATGAAAATAAATATTTTTTTTTTAGAATTTTGTTATGTTAGATGTAGAATAGTTTTTAAACTAAAAAAAAAAAAACCAAACAAACAAAAACAAACAAACAAAAAACAAAAACAAAAAACAAAAACTTCATTCTCAGCTCCAAATCCTGACGTTGTCTTTTGCCATTTATGTGTGTTGGTATCTAGTTATTTATTTTAAAGTTGTGATAGCCAGGATGGCCTTGTCGGGCATCAACAGGAGGAGAGGTCCTTCATCCTGTGAAGGCTTGATGCTCCAGTGTATAGTGTAGGGAAATGCTAGGGTGGGGATGCAGAAGTGTGTGGGTGGTTGTGGGAGTCCCCTCCTAAAAGCAGGGTGAGAGGGGATGGTATAGGGGTTTCCTAGAGAAGAAACCCAAAAAGGGGATACATTCGAAAGGTAAATAAATAAAATATCCAATAAAAAATGAAGTGGTACTAACAATGCTTTGTGTAGTAAAGTCAATATAAAATTTATTAACTCTATATTATAATATTATAAACAATAATTATGATATGAGTGTTAAACATTATTTTCTAGACTTATTACATATTTAATGTTTTCACTTTATGTATTTTTAATGATATATTGATATTTTAACAATATAATGATATAGGCTGTTCAGAATAGATAATGTGAATGTTTTAATTATTATATACATTGTGTAATAATCTGGGTAACTGGAATATCTGTTGAGTGATATATTATCATTCCTATGTAAGTATAATATTATATTCATTTGTACCCCTCATTCAAGAAAGTTTCTAACCTCTAGTAACCTCAATTGTACCATCTTTCAAAGATATGAAAAGTTTATATTATACCTATGAATGAGATTATGTGGTCATGTTGTTCTATATCTGTTATATTTCATTTAATCTCCAGGTGCATCTATATTGTTGAAAAACTAATTCATTTTTAATAGGTGAATAGCCACTGTTTACAAATACTGTGCTTTATTTAACTGCTCATCTCTTAATGGAAATTTATTTTGCCTAGTGTGAGTGGTTCCAGAGTAATGTGAAAATGGATCAGACTCTTGGCTGTAATTGTTGCATCTCATTTGGTAGTATTTATGATTATGGTAGTATGATTACTACCATATATGATAGTTCCACCCTCAGTTTCCAAATTAAGAGTCTCCATATTCTATTCCATAATGGCTTTACTAATTTACATTACCATATAGTGTCTTCCATTTCTTCATCAGCCCACAAGCATTTGTTGTGTAGTTTCAAATAAACTCAATTTTAAGACCTGGTAGTGTGAATGTGCTACAATAAGATAGGGCATACTACATGATACTGATATGCACAAGGGAATTTTAGGTAGGACCCCAGGGGCACAGCCATGAAAAACAAAGACAAATGCGATGGCATCAAATGTAAGAGCTTTTCCCAGCACAGGAAACAAGAGCATGAAGACACAATTTACAAAACAGGAATGATCCATGTAAACAACATACTTAACAACTGTTAAAAACCAGAACTTATAAGGAGATCAAGCAATTCAATTACAAAATAGGACACATAAAAACAGTTAGTTAAAATAGGACGAAATATGAAAAGACTTTTCTTAAAAGAAAACATAGAAATTTGACATAGAAATTTCAGAAATTACTAAATATCATTAACTGTCAGAAAAAGAAAGTCCATCCTACAAGGAAATGTCACTCCTTTCCCATTCTTAGAAAGAGAATCTGTGAAACTACTATGCAAATGACTTTGTGAATTTACTTAATGAAACTGAAGCAAAGATCACTAGAGTGGTTTGTAAAATGAAGAGGTTTTCTAGATAATCATTTTGGAATGTGCTAAATAAAACTAGAGGGCACATGTAAAAGCTATATTTTTTGCTCAATTTCTTTCCCTCCAATTCAAAGACAAGCTCCTTCCTTAGAGAAACCAGCCCATATGCCTCCAGCTATGCCAGCCAATTCTCTGCCCTGTACTTTTGACTCTACAATGTAGAATTTAGAAAACCATCAGTCTGTGTTAAAGGTGTTTACAAAGAGCAGAAAATAAGTTCTTCTTTAAATTTATTATTATTTAATTTCCCTCCCTCTGTCTCTCTCTGTTTCTGTCTCTCATGTAAGAGTGTATATGTCTATGTGTGTATTATATATATTCATTTAAAGATATATCAAAATGTTTTTACTGTATACATTTTAATAATGTTACATAGTGCATATTATGTGCTCTACAAAATTTCATGAGGAATGTAAGGTATATATGTTATATGTTGTCACTGAGTTAGGACAAGGAAGATGAATGTATCTGGGAAGCAAATGTATAGTCCTAAACTGAGCATTCAATTCTTTTCAGTATATACAGTGAAGATACTGAAGAATATCGGGACAATATATATTTTATTTTTCTCAGTGAGAAGAAAAAATAAGAGGACTTGACCTTAAGAAAGAAAAGACAAATTGAATACACAGTACTCTTTGACTCACTTCCAGCTTTGTAACTCTGCAGCCATAGTTTTTCTCTCCTACAGTTGCTTTTGGTTTAAGAATTTTGTTTCAGCATCCAGAGATACTTATTTAGACTTTGACTGTACAGCAGTGTGTGTATCCTGACCTAAACCTGAGTAGCTTCAACATAATTTTAATTAAAAAATATATTGTCAATACTTGACCCTTCCTCACTATAACTTCATTAAGTTTTGGTAATCAGTGTTTGCCAATCCTTCCTTAATTTTATGATTCTTTTCTGGTATAAGTAGAGCATGTGTTGCTTCTCATGACATAAAGTTTATTTTAGGGCATTCTAAGTACAGGTAGCAATTTGATAGTTTCACACAGGTCCACTGCACCTGGACCTGTCATCACTGTCATCTTCCTCATTCTGCTCCAGCTTGTATCTGTTCAGCTTCTTTTTCTTTCATGTCATAGGTTTTTAAGGTTCTGTATATGAGGAATAGCATGGGTTAATTTTCTTCCTGAAACCACCTAATATTTCTTGACAAGATGATCTATAATTCAATTATTTCCTTGCAAATGACATGATTTCATTATTTGTGTGGCTAAATAATAACCTATTCGTATAAATTGCTTCCTCTTAATTTTCATCTCCTGTTTCATTAACACTTATTTTCAGTATTTACAACACAATTTTCAAGAAATATGTCCAAGTATTTGTGGCTATTCAAGAATCTCTTATAAGACTCAAAAGAATGTGTGAGACCAGAGCAACTCATAAGGACAATCAGGATAATGGGCTGTCGATCTTGCTTCCTTTCTGTTATTGTGATAAAATACTTTGATCAAAAGCAACTTGGAGGGAGTAGAAGGTTTATTTTACCTTATGCTTCCTGAGTACAGTCTAGCATTGAAGGAAATCAAGGTAGGAACCTAAGGGAAGAACTGGAAGGCAAGCCTGTTTACTATTCCATGAATGTTACCTTTGAGCCGAAAAATTACTCCCAAGAATATACAGTAGAATTCATGAAAGAATGGTTCTGGCTGTCTTAGTCTCTCATGCTTGGCTAGCTTTCTTCTTCAATCCAGGACTAGCTATATATAGATTATCTATCTACATATGGTGAGAGCAGTGGACTTGGTCCTTGTAAATTAATGAACAAACCCGACCGTTTCCCACACACATGCCTATAGGCCAGTCTCATTTGGGCAATCCCTTGAGACTCCTTTCTCAGATGACTCCGGTCTGTTTCAAAGTGACAGTTAAAGCTAATGGGTAGAGGTGGTTTTCACAAGGTCCTTAATATGGAGGTATTCCCTCTCCCTCTCCCTCTCCCTCTCCCTCTCCCTCTCCCTCTCCCTCTCCCTCTCCCTCTCCCTCTCCCTCTCCCTCTCCCTCTCCCTCTCCCTCTCCCTCTCCCTCTCCCTCTCCCTCTCCCTCTCCCTCTCCCTCTCTCCCTCTCTCTATCCCTCTCCCTCTCTCCCTCTCTCTATCTCTCTCCCTCTGTCCCTCTCCTTCTATCTCTATCTCTATCCCTCTCCCTCTGTCCCTCTCCCTCTCCTCCCTCTCCCTCTCCTCCCTCTCCCTCTCTCCCTCTCCCTTTCTCCCTATCCCCTTCTCCCTCTCTCCCTCTTCCCCTCTCCCTCACCCTCCCCTCTCTCCCTCTCCTTCCCCCTTCCCTCTCTCCCTCCCCCTCTTCCCCTCCCTCTCTTCCCCCTCTTTCTTAAAATGACAAACATGCTGTCTGGCAAAGGATATACTAAAAATGAATATTTTCGTCTTACATAGTCTAGAAAGACTTTGCTTTGGAGGGCTACATTTGGCTGTGGGTTCTGTAGAGTAGGAGAAACATGACAAGAGAAAGTACTTCTGAGAAGCTCAGCATACAACAACATTTAACCTTCTCCTGGAGGTTGCAGAATCTTTTACTCAAAGTATCATTAATATGATCCTTTCAGGTGAAAGAAGAGAAAGAACAGGAGATCAAAGAGAATGAGAGGAAACAGCCTGTGGACACTACAAATTAATGTGAACAATTAAAAATAATTTCCCCACAATTTTTGAGTTTGGGAAATTCATTATCCAGGTACAAGCAGGTATGGTGTCTGCTGACAGATGTTCCTTTTTCCAAGGTAGATTTGTCTGCTGGGTACTCTCAAAGGGATGCCTTCTTGCCCTTACTGGTGTGAAAATACTTGGTGGCTCTTCTTCCTCAGGACCTTTAATTCTGTATATGGTCTAACCACTTCTTAAAGGCCTACATTCTTGTTGCTATACCAGTATTTGAGTTTAGGAGAGAAACCACTTTGAAACCACAGTGTAAGTCAAGGCAGAACTGCTACATCCACTCCAGTAGTGACAAGTGTGAGAGGCCCCAAAAACCTGGGCACTGTCCCGAGGCAAAAAGTTCATGGAAACTTAGTCTCCTGGAATCGTAGCATCCTGTATAAAGAATGCTCCAATGTCCTTGCTTTAGTTGGTAAACAGATCTGTGTGCTTTCCCTTAATATTGCTTTATTACAAGTGCTCCTAAGGATTGCTATTTTGACATATAGCTAAGTTAGATTCTAGGCAGTCCTTGATCTGACCTTGGGCATGGATAGCTAAGTCACTGCCCTGCACAGAAATTTATCCCTTATCTAGGAAGAAGGAAGTTTGTGACCTAAAGAGGAACCAGAGTAGATACTTAGAACTATAGGTAGCTGAGTTATACCACCCATACAGAAGTATTTACAATGGCCTAGGGGGAAGGTGGACTATACAATAGAGTGGAGTAGGAACTAAGACAAGGGCACAAAGCCCTTGCCCCTGGCTTCTAAGATTAAGTGGACCTTAGGTGGAGCTATTTTTGATCTCAGTTGTTAACATTGAGTTTTACCCCAGTTGGTTCCTGCCAGTTCTTTCATGTTTGTATTCCTTTGTTTTGTGTAAGAATCCAGTAATCTCTTTGTACCTTGCCGGTGTGTCACCCAACTTCCCTATTCTCTTCTGTATAAAAAGTTTGATGTTCGATTTGACAAATTACATTCAGATCCACACTCTCTTGTGTCGGGTCTGTCTGTCAATTCCCTCCAACTCCTTGCCCACCTGCACCAGAGACTCGTTCCATGCAGACAAGGGACCCAGAGGGTCTGTGGCACAGAGAGTTTAAGAATGTTTCCTTTGGGCTGGAGAAATGGCTCAGTGGTTAAGAGCACTAACTGCTATTCCAAAGGCCCTGAGTTCAATTCCCAGAAACCACATGGTGGCTCACAACCATCTGTAATGGGGTTATGATGCCCTCTTCTGGTGTGTCTGAAGCCATATACGGTGTACTCATATAAATAAAATAAATGTTTCAAAAAAAGAAAAAAAAAAGTTGGGCAGTAGTGGCACACACCTTTAATCCCATCACTTGGGAGGCAGAGGCATGTGGATTTCTGAGTTCAAGGCCAGCCTGGTCTACAGAGTGAGCTCCCTGACAGCCAGGGCTATACAGAGAAACCCTGTTTTGAAAAAAAAAATTCCTTCATTCACAGCCTGACCCTTTTGCAACAATTGGTAAGTTTGGGGGGGGGGGTGCGGAGATTTTGCTATTGTCAGTTCCAAATGCCATAAAAATCATGGATAATTTAAACAATCCTCCCCTCCCCCCAACTCTGAGCATTGGGTGTCCCTAGATCAAATTATAGCTCTAGTTTCTGCAAAGGGCTCACTTTCTGGCTCTGAGGTGGATATTTTGTCATTCTGTCATCATGTGGTAGACCAAGGAAAATGTCCCAACTTCCAGTTGATTTTTTTAAAAAATAATTTTCTTCCATAAGAAAGATAGGAAGGTATGTGCATCTACACATGAGTGCAGCTGCCTGCTAAGGCTACTGAGGCCAGCGGTATTACATGACCCTGGAGCTGAAGTTTTCACCTGTCAGATGTATATGCTGGAAATTGTAATCTAGTCTCCTAAAGAACACAAGTGCTATTAATCATTGTGCTACATATCTAGCCCTCAGGTAACTGTTCTACTGAGGAAACGAAGGACATCATGAAAGATCTACTTTAATGTCTTTATTTAAGCTTGACTACCTCCTAATGAGCCTGTCACCCATCACCATCAAATTCTGGGGACAACTGTTCAATCCATAACACTCAGGCAGCAACAAAAAGATATTCACTTAGTGATCCTGCTACTGATAAGTATATGGTTTTGAACAGATCCATCTCTCTGTGGAGGATTTACTGAATACTCCCTGAAATGATAATGGAATTGTTTGATTGCCTGCATGTGGTGGGGTGTGACAATCGCTTGATTTCCTTAAGCTGTCATCTGCAGGGGATAACCAAAGTGGGCACTTCAAAATTCTCAGACATTTATCAAGTGATTGCCTTAAAGAAAAGTGTTTGAGTTCTTTTCTTTCTATTACCATCATCGTTAATTCAGTGGCAAACAGGGTGTGGAAATATATGGAATCAGATATCTGACTCTTAACTGTTTTTATCATGATAGTCTACAAATGAAGATCTCAGTTTCTTCAGTGATAGTCACTTCCTTTGCTTTCATTATCTCCATGGATAGCTCCATGTCACAGTGAATTCTATCAACTCTGGAAAGAATTTCTTCTATGCTGATTCCTATTACAGACATTGATTGCTAGCATGTATACCCGAGTCTTCATTTAAGAGTAGGTCTCTGGGTTTGAGAGATGCCTGAAGAAAATAAAAATAAAAAAGATCTTTGACAAAAACCCAACATCCACTTATGAGAAAAGTACTGGAGATATTAGAGACACAAAAGACAGACCTCATAAAAATTAAGGCAATTTTTTATTTTTATTGTTATTATTATTTGAAATTTAACAACTATACTCCATTACCAAAATTCGGGCATCTTTGTTCTTTCTTTCTTTCTTAATTTTTTTTTCTTGGATAATTTCTTTATTTATATTTCAAATGTTATCACCTTCCCTGCTCCCCTCCACACACACCTTGGAAATCTCCTATCTCTCCCCCCCCCCCCGCTTCTATGAGGGTGTTACCCTACCTACCCACCCCCTTCTACCTCCCTGCCTTCGAATTTCCTTACACTGGGGCATCCAACAAGCCTTCACAGGACCAAGAGCCTCTCCTCCCATTGATACTTGACAAGGCCATCCTCTGCTACATGTGCGGCTAGAGCCATGGGTCCCTCGATGTGTACTTCTTGGATGGTGGCTTAGTCCCTAGGAGCTCTGAGAGATTTATTTGGTTGATATTGTTGTTCTTCCTATGAGGTTGCAAACCCCTTCAGCTCCTTTAGTCCTTTCTTTAACTCCTTTATTGGGAACCCCATGCTCAGTCCAATGGTTGGCTGTGAGCATCCACCTCTGTATTTGTCAGCCTCTGGAAGAACCCCGCAGGACACAGCTATATAAGGCTCCTTTCAGCAAGCACTTCTTGGCATCCACAATAGTGTCTGGATTAGGTGACTGTATGTAGGATAGAATCCCAGTTGGAGCAGTCTACTCAATGATAAATTAAGGCAATTTAAATCAATCCATAGACAACATCAACTTAGGTGAAGAGAAACTAAAAACAACTTCCTTAAAGCACTTGAAATATTAGTCCAATAAGACAACAGAAAAACATTAAAATTTTGAAAGATGTCAAAGTATCTTTTTTTCCCTTTTTTTTTTTCAGTTTATACAGGGCTAACTAAGGCTGTTTTCATGTAAATATATAATTCTTTAGCTGTTAATCTTGGTTATTGACTTGACTGAAAAAAATTAGAAAGTTAGTTAAGACCTACTTTTGGAAATGTTTACAAGGGTATTTCTAGAGATGATTGGCATGAGGGTAGGCAAACTGAGTGGGGAAGACCTGCCCTGGATGTCTAGTCCAACTGGCATGCGAAACACAAACCACCACTGGAAGAAAGCCCAAACCCACACTTGACAATCCAAACAGCAGGTTCACATAGGAAAGCTGGACTCTTTTCAAGTGGCTGAGACTTTTGCCACTGCCATCAACCCTGAGCATCTGACTCCAACTTCCTGTGAGTCCAGCTTCTTTAGCCTTTGAAAAACAGGCTCACACCAGCGACTGGCTCTCCAGGGTCAGACTTCAGCCTCAGATTTGAACAGCATTCATCAAAGTATCTTTTATTGCAGATGATATTATAATATAAAGTATCCTAAAAATTTCACTGAGAAAATCCTAAAGCTGATAAACACTTTGAGCAAAATAGCTCAATACTAAATTAAATCAGATAAATCAGTAGTTTTCCTATATACAAATGATAAATGGACTGAGAAATAAAGGAAATAATTCCTTTCACAACATCCTCAAATTACATAAAATATCTTGCTATAATCTATAACTAACCAAGTGAAAGACTTGTGTGATAAAATGTTTAGAATATTACAGAAAGAAATTGAAGAAGATACCAGAAGAGGGAAAGATCTCCCATGCTCATGGATCAGTAGGATTAACAGTAAAAATGGCCATCTTACTAAAAGCAATCTACAGATTCAATGCAACCCCATCAAAATTCCAACACAATTCTTCACAGATCATGAAAGGACAATTTTCAGCTTCATGTTGAACGACAAAATCCCAGGAGAGCTGAAACAATTCTGCTGAAGGTATCACTATGGCTCAGTACAAGTTGCATTACAGAACTATAGTGATAAAAACAGCAAGGAATTGGCACAGAAACAGACACTTCAATTTTGGAATCAGATTGAAGATCCAGACATAAATTTTCACCCTTATGGACACCGGATTTTTGATACAGAAGTCATATACACTCTGAAAAAAACCAAAGCATTTTAAACATATGGTGCTGGTCAGACTGATGTCTTCGTTTAGAAGAATGCAAATTGCTTTACACTTAGCATCCTGCAGAGAACTCAAGTCAAAAGGGATCAGAGACCTCAAAATAAAACTGCTTACACTGAAACTGATAAAAGCAAAAATGAGAAATAGCCTTAAATGCACTGACACAGGAAAAGGCTTTCTGAACAGAACATGGTTAGCAAGATAATAACATGAACAATTAATAAATGAGACCTTACAAAACTGATAAGCTTCTGCATGGGAGAGGACCTTGCCGTTCAGACAAAGTTTCTGCCTGCAGAATGAAGAAATGTAACAACTACATATCCAATAGGTAATATAAAAATAAAAAGAACTTAAAAATACATATCAAATAAAACCTCAAAATAATCCTATTAAAAGCAGAATACATATCTAAATACAAAATTCTCAAAATAGAAAGCTCCAATGATTGAAAAACATTTAAAGAATTGTTAACCATACTTAGCCATCAGGGAAATGTAACTCAAAACTACTTGGATAATTCATCTTACACCTGTCAAAATGGCTAAGATCAATAAAAACAAGTGACAAATCATACTGGTGAGGATGTGAGGTAAAGGGGAGTGCTCATCTACTGATGGTAGGAGTGCAACTTGTATGACCTCTATGGAAATCAATGTGTGACTTCCTCAGAAATATGTGGTCAATCTACATCAAGACGCATCTATACAATTTATACTCTTAGGCATATACCCAAAGGCGTCTATATCCTATTACAGAGAGACATACTAAAAATGTTTATTGCTGCTTTATTAGTAGTAGTAGTTAATTGAAAACAACCTAGATGTCCCTTAATAGAAAAATGGACAAAAAAAATATGTGGTATATTTACACAATGGAGCACCAACTGGCCACACATTAAACAGAGAGTTAGAGATCTTGCAGCACTTAGCCATAAATGGAATGGATGTCTCCACCAAATCCTTCAATTCAGGGCTCAAGGAAGCCTCTGGAAGAGGAGGAAAAAAGAGTGCAAGAGCCCAAGGGAATGTAGTACACAAAGGAAACAACATCCTCTAAATCAACAAGAGCCTTATACATGTGAACTCACAGACACCAAGGGAGCACACACAGGACCTGCAAAGGTCTGAACCAGATGGGGTCCTTGGGTTAAGAAGAGGAGGCAAGTCCCACTCCCTAGCCCAGAAGCAATTGATAAACACTTGCAAAAGAAAATGTAGTTTCTTCCAAAGTAGACTCCCTGGGGACACAAGGAACGCTTATGTTTCAGGTCCATGCCCACTAGAGCAGATGACCAATCCAAAAGGAACTCAAGGGCATCTTTGAATATTTATGTGTTACAATGTCACAAATTTTCTTTATCACAAACAACTTATTTTATTGTTATTGTTTTTCATTTTATTTACATGTTTTTTATTGTTCCATTTTAACTGACAGGTCTTTTCCATATATAGTATGGCTTCCTGCTTAGTGTTTTTATGGGATTCCTAAGTGTGTGAAGAAGTGGTTCTGTTTCTTGTGCCTCCTCTTGGGCTCTTTTCCTTCTGTTTGTGTACTACATTCCTATGAGATATCTTTTGTTTCACCTTATCACATTTTATTTTATTATGTTTTTTATTTTATTTTTATTATTATTTTTTTGGGGGGGTGTTCAAGACAGGGTTTCTCTGTATAGCTCTGGCTGTCCTGGAACTCACTTTGTACACCAGGCTGGCATCGAACTCAGAAATCCGCCTGCCTCTGCCTCCCAAGTGCTGGGATTAAAGGCCTGCGCCACCACTGCCCGGCATATGTTCTTTTACTATTATCTCTTATTGTGTTATTATCTTACCTGTTTGTTTTCTAAGGAGAGACAGAAAGAGGTGGCTCTGAATGGGAGGAATGGGGAGAAACCTGGAGGAGTGGTGGGAGAGGAAACTTCAGTCAGGATATATTACGTGAGGTAAAAAAATCTATTTTCAACAAAAGGAAATAAAATAAAGTCCAAGGTGGAATTAACAAGTGTTGACTATCTAGCAGAGAGATAGTTTCAGTTTCCACATGGTACCTAACAATGTGGGGCTTTCCAAGGAAAGGCTCATTCTATACTGCAAGGATAGAAGGTGACATGCAGATGGAGTTAGCTCTCTCACAAGTGATTGTAAACTAGCAGCTAATGGAAGATGGAAGCCTCATAATCCAATTACTTTCCAAATCTCAGCTCTTAATAATTTACCCTGGTAATAAAATTTCACCATGAGTTTTTGTGGAGACTAAACACTTAAGCAATAGTGTTCTCCTGCTCTTTCACCACCTGAGATACATTCTGCTTCCATGTTCTGGAGCAGGAAAGTCACAGGCTATATGCCGGGAAGGATAATGTAACTGAGTGAAGAAAATGGAGCAAATTGCCTGTCTAGACTCTACATTCCATCATTACTGTTTCTCTTCTTGCTGTCATCCCAAAATAATTGAAACAGACATATACATCTGTGCTGTGTTTATTGCAGAAAAGGCACAATGACAAGGCCTTCTGCAATAATCTTAGAAATTGCACATCAAGTATATAGCTGTATTTGTTTTTCTATTTAAGTTGTTGCAAAATTCCTGGAACAGGAAACAATCTTTTATTTCATAATTAGAGGTAACTGTTTTTACTTGAGAGAGAGAGAGAGAGAGAGAGAGAGAGAGAGAGAGAGAGATCAATTGCTCTTCAGTAGACTGGGTTTCAATTGTCAGTACCCACATTGTGGCTCACCACCTCCCATAACTCCAGTTTCAAGAGATCCAAAATCTTTTTCTGACATTTGTATGCACCAGGCATGCACATATATTCCTTCAGGATATAGGATATATATAGTTGTTTTGGAATCACAGCTTCTGTCTGGACAGACAATACCAGGTCAATACAGTTCCATGGGAGAGGGGTTTATTGTAGGGGAAAGGGGTGACAGACACAAAGGAAGAAAAGAAAGAAGAGGAAAAAGGGAGAAGCTCAAGAGGGTGTGCCTTTTGTTTAGGCTTTGATGTAACTGCTTGCAGGAAAACGTGAAAGATAAATCAAATGGACACTGGGAATGTATGGTGATTGCCCTGCCAACAGATGGGTGGGTCCCTGTCGCCTATGGGAGACATCACCAACATCTCTGGGTTTGGAGGTGATCTGCAAAGCTGGTTCCTGATAAAATGTTATGAAATAAAATAAATGTGAACTTAAAAGAGTATGTCTAGCATATGCAATAGTGTCTGGGTTTGGTGGCTGATTATGGGATGTATCCTTGGGCAGGGTATTCTCTGGATAATCCACCCTTTTGTCTTAGCTCCAAAGTTTGTCTCTGTAACTCCTTTCATGGGTATTTTGTTCCCTATTCTAAGGAGGAATGAAGTATCTATCCATTGGTCTTCCCTCTTCTTGATTTTCTTGTGTTTTGCAAATTGTACCATAGGTGTTCTATGTTTCTGGGCTAATATCTACTTATCAGTGAGTGCATATCTAATCCAGAAAGATTTTGCTGAAGGCATCCTTTTAAAGCTGTCTCATTTGGGGCTATGCCAGTGCCTGGCAAATACAGAAGTGGATGTTCACAGTTATCTATAAAATGGAACACAGGGCACCCAATCGAGAAGCTAGAGAAAGCACCTAAGGAGCTGAAGGGGTCTGCAACCCTATAGGTGGAACAACAATATGAACTAACCAGTACCCCCAGAGCTCGTATCTCTAGCTGCATATGTATCAGAAGATGGCCTAGTCGACCATCACTGGGAAGAAAGGCCCCTTGGTATTGCAAACTTTATATGCCCCAGTACAGGGGGATGCCAGGGCCAAGAAGAGGGAGTGGATGGGTAGGGGAGCAGGGTGAAGGGAGGGTATAGGGAACTTTCATGATAGCATTTCAAATGTATATAAAGAAAATAGCTAATTAAAAAAGAGTATTTCTAGATATCTTCTGCTGAAAACTGGAGAGACAAGTATATTATTCGATAATAATATGGTGCCATTATATCCCAATAATATTCAAGATGCTACATAAAGAATATGAAAAACAAAACAAAACAAAACAAAACATCTAGTTAATCTAGTGACATGGATCTGTGAGCAGAGCGATTTATATGCAGACCTGATGGCTTGGATTTTATGAGAAGAGATCAGCTGACAGCAGGACCAGATTGAATCTGAAGAATTAACTTTTATTTTCTACATGTGTGCTGTTTCGCATGCACTCACAAAACCACAAACCAACCAACCAAACAACCAAACAACCAAACAACCAACCAATCAACCAATCAACCAACCAACCACCCACCCACCCAACCAACCAAACAATCAAATAATAAACCAACCAAGTAACAAACAAATGAATGCAATTACAGTTTAAATTTATTTCTCTTTTGAAAGGAGTAGATAGACAAAACAATTTTCTCACTCTTGTGTCCTTCAGTGAATAGTCACTTTAGGGTATCTGATAAATTAAAAATAATCAAGACACACTAATGTAAAAGTTAAGTGTAGCAGCTATGTTAAGTTTGTCTCCTAGTTCCTAGTGATTTTTACTAATAGGAAAATATCTTAATACAGTCTCTCCCCAGAAACTTTCTGTCTGCACACACACACACACACACACACACACACACACACACACACGCCTTCTTTGACACAAGCTTCCTTCCTATGGTGAAGATAAACTAAATACAGTAAGAGGATGTTAGCACACTAGTAATAAAATAAAGCCATCTTAGTAATAAAATGTGGTAACTGTTTTTAAATGTATTTTTGTATTATTTTTAGTTGAAATAATTAATATTAATAAAATGATAGAGTCAATCATGAGTAGATTTATCAAATCTCTAGTGTAGGGGAAATAGACCCTCTTAATCAATCAAAAGAGTCGGAATAGAGGGCCCTTGGAGAAATACCTCTGAAATCTTATATTTGAGGAGGGGGAATCTATCCACTCAGGGAGGAACAAACAGGAACCTGTCCACATGCATAATAGAGCATCACCTGTGTTGCGGGTGAGGGGATTCAATGGGACAGTGCATCAAAATCGAAAAGAGGAGCATTTGTTTAAGCTTTGCAGAATCAGATACTGGATGAGACTGGAGGCCACCCAATTGTCTGAATACAGAAATAGAAAATTAGAGAATTCATGGGCCAATATATTTGCTGTTGATAGAGTAACAAAATTACTGCGACCAAAATAACTTTCCTCAGCCTTGGCTTTATAATTTGGAGTTCTTCCTGTAAATATAAGAGAACATCTCACGGCTGAGGTCTTAGGTTTCTTAAAGCTTTTACTCAGGTATTAACTGAGTGAATGACAGACGAGATTTTAGAAATGACTACCCAGGTGATCAAATTAACAAATTTACTCTTTTTGTTTTAAATTATTTTTATTACTATTTTCTTCATTTACATTTCCAATGTGATCCCAAAAGTCCCCCATACTCTCCCCACCCAAACTCCTCTACCCACTCACTCCAACTTCTTGGCCCTGGTGTTCCCCCGTACTGAGGCATATAAAGTTTGCAAGACCAAGTGGCCTTTCTTTCAATGATGGCAGACAAGGCCATCTACTGATACATTTGCAGCAAGAGACATGAGCTCTGGGGTGTACTGGTTAGTTCATATTGTTCTTCCACCTATAGGGTTGCAGATCTTTTTGGCTCCTTGGGTACTTTCTCTAGCTTCTTCACTGGGAGCCCTGTGTTCCATCCAATAGCTGCCTGTGAGCATCCACTTCTGTGTTTGCTAGGCCCTTGCATAGCCTCACAAGAGACAGCTATATCAGGGTCCTTTCAGCAAAATTTTGCTAGTGTATACAATGGTGTCCACATTTGGAGGCTGATTATGGGATGGATTCCCGGGTATGGCAGTCTCTAGTTGGTCCATTCTTTCATCTCAGCTCCAAACTTTGTCTCTGTAACTCCATACATGGGTGTTTTGTTCCCAGTTCTAAGAAGGGGCAAAGTGTACACACTTTCATCTTCGCTCTTCTTGAGGTTCATGTGTTTTGCAAATTGTATCTTGTTTCTTGGTTATTGTATGTTTCTGGGCTAATATCCACTTATCAGTAAGTACATATCATATGAGTTCTCTTGTGATTGGGTTACCTCACTCAAGATGATGCCCTCCAGGTCAACCCATTTGCCTAGGAATTTCATAAATTTATTCTTTTTAATAGCTGCATAGTACTCCATTGTGTAAATGTACCACATTTTCTGTACCCATTCCTCTGTTGAGAGGCATCTGGGTTCTTTCCAGCTTCTGGCTATTATAAATAAGGCTGCTATGAACATAGTGGAGCATGTGTCCTTCTTACCAGTTGGGGCATCTTCTGGATATATGCCCAGGAGAGGTATTGCTGGATCCTCCGGTAGTACTATTTTCTGAGGAACTGCCAGATTGATTTTCAGAGTGATTGTATTAGCTTGCAATCTCACCAACAATGGAGGAGTGTTCCTCTTTCTCCACATCCTCGACAGCATCTGCTGTTACCTGAAATTTTGATCTTAGCCATTCTAACTGGTGTGAGATGGAATCTGAGGGTTGCTTTGATTTGCATTTCCCTGATGATTAAGGATGCTGAACATTTTTTCAGGTGATTCTCAACCATTCCGTATTCCTCGGGTGAGAATTCCTTGTTTAGATCTGAGCCCCATTTTTTAATGGCATTATTTGATTTTCTGGAGTCTACCTTCTTGAGTTCTCTATATTTATTGGATATTAGACCCTTGTCTGATTTAGGCTAGGTAAAGATCTTTTCCCTAACTGTTGGTGGCCTTTTTCTCTTATTGACAGTGTCTTTTGCCTTACAGAAGCTTTACAATTTTATGAGTTCCCATCTGTCCATTCTCGACCTTACAGCACAAGCCATTGTTGTTCTATTCAGGATTTTTTCCCCTGTGCCCATATCTTCGAGGTTTTTCACCACTTTCTCATCTATAAGTTTCATTGTCTCATTTTTTTTTTTTGTGAGGGAGGACATTTATTATTTTTGTAAAATATACATAATATAAAAGCTATCATGTTTAACTTTTTATGTTGATAGTTGAATGGCATTAAGTACATTCACAGTATCATGGGATCAATATTCCCATCTATCATCAAAATTCTTTACCATTTTAAAATGAAATTCTCTCTCTTTTATTTGGTTCTTTCTTTCTTTCTTTCTTTTTTATTATTATTAGGTATTTATTTCATTTACATTTCCAATGCTATCACAAAAGTTCCCCACACCCTCCCAAACCATCCCAAACCCTCCCAAACCCACCCACCTACCCACTCCTATCTCTTGGCCCTGCCGTTCCCCTGTACTGAGGCATATAAGGTCTGCAAGACCAATGGGATCTCTTTCCACTGATGGCCGACCAGGCCATATTCTCATATATATGCAGCTAGAGATAAGAGCTCTGGGGGGGGGGGTGTACTGGTTAGTTTCAGTGTCTCTGGTTTTATGTGGAGTTCTTTGATCCACTTAGATTTGATCTCAGTAGAAGGAGATAGGAATGGATCAATTGGCATTACTCTACATGATAACTGCCAGTTGTGCCAACAACATTTGTTGAAAATGCTGGGTCCCTTCTGGTCCCTGCCAGACCTGGGTACCTTGGTCGCAGTGTCTGCGGACACCAGCAGGGTACCCACAGGACGCTCCACGGGATCTTAAGACCTCAGTGAGTGGATCACAACTTCTGCCAGGAGGCAGGTTCGAACACCAGATATCTGGGCACCTTCCCTGCAAGAGGAGATCTTGCCTGCAGAGAGTACTCTGAACACTGAAACTCAGGAGAGAGCTAGTCTCCCAGGTCTGCTGATAGAGGGTAACATTAACACCTGAGGAACAAGCTCTAACCAGAGACAACTACAACAACTAATTCCAGAGATTACAAAATGGCGAAAGGCAAATATATGAATCTTACTAACAGAAACCAAGAACACTTACCATCATCAGAACGCAGCACTCCCACCCCACCTAGTCCTGGGCACCCCAACACACCCGAAAAGATAGTCCCTGATTTAAAAGCATATCTCATGATGATGGTAGAGGACAACAAGAAGGACTTTAATAACTCACTTAAAGAAATATAGGAGAACACTGCTAAAAAGGTAGAAGACCTTAAGAGGAAGCACAAAAATTGCTTAAAGAATTACAGGAAAACATGTCCAAACAGGTGATGGAATTGAATAAAACCATCTAAGACCTAAAAAGGAAAGTAGACACAAGAAAGAAAACCCAAAGTGAGGCAATACTGGAAATATAAAACCTAGGAAAGAAATATGGAAACATAGATGCAAGCATCAGCAACAGGATAAAAGAGATGGAAGAGAGAATCTCAGGTGCAGAAGATTCCATAGAGAACATCGACACAATAATCAAAGAAAATGCAAAATGCAAAAAGATCCTAACTCAAAACATCCAGGATATACAGGACACAAGGAGAAGACCAAACCTAGGGATAATAGGAGCAGATGAGAATGAAGATTTTCAATGTAAAGGAACAGCAAATATCTTCAACAAAATTATAGAAGAAAACTTCCCAAACTTAAAGAAAGAGATGCCCATGAACATACAAGAAGCCTACTGAACTGCAAATAGACTGGACCAGAAAAGAAATTCCTCCCAACACATAATAATCAGAACAACAAATGCACTAAATAAAGATAGAATATTAAAAGCATTAAGAAAAAAAGTTAAGTAACATATAAAGACAGACCTATCAGAATTACACCACACTTTTCTCCAGAAACTATGAAAGCCAGAAGATCCTGGACAGATGTTATACAGACACTGAGAGAACACAAATGCTAGCCCAGGCTACTATACCCAGCCAAACTTTCAATTACCGTAGACTGAGAAACCAAAGTATTACACGACAAAACCAAATTCACACATTATCTATCCATGAATCCAGCCCTTCAAAGGATAATAACAGAAAAAACCAATACAAGGACACAAACCCCGCCCTATAAAAAGCAAGAAAGTAATCCCTCAACAAACCAAAAAGAAGACAGCCACAAGAACAGAATGCCAACTCTAAAAACAAAAATAATAGGAAGCAACAATTACTTTTGCTTAATATCTCTTAATATCAATGGACTCAATTCCCCAATAAAAAGACATAGATTAACACACTGTCTACACAAACAGGACCCAACATTCTGCTGCTTACAGGAAACCCATCTCAGGGAAAAACACAGACCCTATCTCAGAGTGAAAAGCTGGAAAACAATTTTCCAAGCAAATGGTCTGAAGAAACAAGCTGGAGTAGCCATTCTAATACCTAATAAAATCAACTTCTAGCCCAAAGTTATCAAAAAGACAAGGAGGGACACTTCGTTCTCATTAAAGGTAAAATCCTCCAAGAGGAACTCTCAATTCTGAATATCTATGCTCCAAATGCAAGGGCAGCCACATTCATTAAAGACACTTTAGTAAAGCTCAAAGCACATATTGTACCTCACACAATAATAGTGAAAGACTTCAACATACCACTTTCATCAATGGACAGATCGTGGAAACAGAAACTAATCAGGGACACAGTGAAACTAACAGAAGTTATGAAACAAATGGACTTAACAGATATCTACAGAACATTTTATACTAAAACAAAAGGATATACCTTTTTCTCAGCACATCATGGTACCTTCTCCAAAATTGACCAAAATCACAAAACAGGCCTCAACATATACAAAAATATTGAAATTGTCCAGTGCATACTATCAGACCACCATGGACTAAAGCTGATCTTCAATAACAACATAAATAATGGAAAGCCTACATTCACGTGGAAAATGAACAACACTCTTCTCAATGATACCTTGGTCAAGGAATCAATAAAGAAATAAATTAAAGACTTTTTAGAGTTTAATGAAAATGAAACCACAATATAACCAAAATTATTAGAAAGAATGAAAGCCTTTCTAAGAGGGAAACTTATAGTTCTGAGTGCCTCCAAAAAAAAAAAACAAAAAACAAAAAAAAACTAGAGAGAGCACACACTAGCAGCTTGACCACACACTTTGCAAATTGTATTATATGCATCAGCACACTAGATTGCTTGCTGGAGAACCTTTGCTAGTTCTCACCCACTGAGACGATGACTCTTGAGTGACATCAGAGAACTGACATTTATAACAAGTCCCCAGTACTGTGTTGTTGTCACACTGAATCCCATTCTGTGAGCAACTGCTCAGCTCTCTTCAAAGCCAACTTGTCTCCTCTTATGCCTGCACATTTCTTTCTGCATGATGACACTTGTTTCTCTCTCTGCTTGGAAGAAATTCTGGGTTTCTGTTATACACTTTCAAACACATATGGAAATGTACTCATTTTTGTGTCAGACACAGAGGGAAAGATCCACCTCTGGTCAACATATTTCCCTCTGTTCCACATCCTCTCAATTCTTCATCTTACCTTGCTCATGAGTGTTCTGACTATTATTGCTCTCAGTGTAGTTCTCAACGATTTCCTATTATTCTGTTATTTTATACAGGTTTCCTCTGCATGTGAAAGTTAGCAATGTTGATTTTATAGGATATTGAACCACCTAGCACTCAAATTACTGTGGTATGTTCTGTAAAGGGCACTAGCTCATCTGTATTGTTCCAAATCTCTTGGTACATTATGTACACCATCCCAGTATGGTGAGTACTCCTGTACCACATCCATCTTCAAAATCTAGCCTGTGTCACGCAGTTTGTGCTCTGATCCAATCTAATTTATTTTCCTAGATCCTACCTGACCTATACTTGCCCCAAACTTTACACTTACCCCCAAGCCACTCCTCCTGTAGACCAGCCCAGTTTGGCACACCCAAGCCATAGCAACCTCCAAGCATAACCTGTATTACAGACTTTATTTTATTTTATTGCATTGGTCCAACCTGGTGAGTGATTAGCACATATGTGCAAACAGTGCATGGCTAATGCCTGCAGAAGTCAGAAGAAGGTGCCTGCAAGCACCATCCTCAACCATCAGGACTAACCTTTTTCTCATGCAGAAGTCATGCCAGTTCAGCCTTGTGAGTATCTGTGACCCTTGCTTACACAAACTTTCTTTAAACTTCTAGTCAAGGGTCAGGCAACACAGCTTGCACACCATCCCAAGTAGAAACTGTCATTTGTTCTATTCACATGGTCTTCTGTTGGTGAGTTAAATGGAATCACTCATGTTCCTTCAGCCACAAATCAACACTGAGGATGTGAAGGATTGACTTACAAGATTTTCATATCTTATATGAAGTCTAACAAGCTTGGGTCACAACAAAAATAAAACAAAACCTCTACCCAACTGAGGGATCCTAGCCTCTCAACCAGATACATAGTCAATGAAAGAAGTCACACGCCCAGCTTTCAGTACAATAAAACAAACAATAAGAAGGCTTAGGATGAGTTCCCCCCAAATCCACCAGTATTAAGAATGTTCTCCAATGGGAATTACCTATATGAATGTAAGTGCCCCCAAATTAAAAGAATATACGTAAGCATCATCAAAGAAGGGAGTTTAAAGAAGATACAAAAACCCAATGATTATAATGATAATAGCAATGAACACAAATATAGAGTGAAAGAAATGCCACAGTCAATTCAAGATTTGAAAACTAAATTCAGTAAAATGATGTCAAATATTTAGAAACAACTTTGAAGCAAGGTTTCTTCAAATCAAAGCATAGAAAATGTATGCCTTGAGAGGATCAGTGTGACTCTATGGCAGCATCAAGACAGAAGTTGGTTTATATAGTTTTCTAAAGACTGCTTCTGTTCTAGCAATAGGCAACCATTAGGGCAAATCTCAAGAAGGGAAGAAGAAACAGAACCAATGGCTAAGGAGATGTCTCAGCAGCTAAGAATATTTGCTCTTACAGAAGAGTCATAATCAATTCCTGGCATCCAGATGGCAGGTCACAACAATCTGTAGCTCCAGTAGCAGATCTGACACCCTTTTCTGACCTCTGTAGGCATCGGATATGTATGGTTTGCACACATATACATACTGGCAAAACATTGAAGCACTTAAAATATAACAAATAAATGCATTAATAAGAGAAAGAAAAGCAGAACAGAATGAGCATCAAATCCGAACTGTTACAGCCCAAGTAATTTTATATCTCAGAACAACACATGTGTGTTTGATAATGCAAATTCCATTTTTTTCTTAAACTTCAAAGGAGAGACTGGCCCTCCTCTGTGTTTACTTAACTTGAAAAGAACCCTGTGCATTTTGAAGGGTCTCGAAAATATCACAGGCTCAAACTGTAACACTTTAGTGAAAAGCAAATTAAGATTTCTTCTTTTACAATTACTTCTCAGCCTCTGGAGTCTATCGGCTGATTCCTAGGGTAAGAAGTTTACTTACTTTGTTTTCTGTCTTGTGCTGCTCCACTGTTGGTAAACTAAATGTTATTTTTTTCTCTCTTTTTCATTTCTAATGTCATATGTGCTTTTGCAGTCAGTCTGTGGTTGTCAACTCACAAGTTTATCTTGCAGGCATTTCACAATATGTTAATTTGTTTATTGTGAAATTACAATTCTCTTGCCAAAGATGCTAAGCTCTTTCCTTTCTTTCATTAAGTTTTAAAGACTTCTTATGTTTTAAATTCTATCAAGTCAAACAATAAGTGTGTTTCTTTCATGATCTCTCACTTAAGAAATTGTTGCGTAGAAGTAATTATCTGGTGTAACTACCTTTTATAACACACACACACACACACACACACACACACACACACACACACACACAAAGTTGGCTGCTCAATCCTTTCTTTCTTTCTTTCTTTCTTTCTTTCTTTCTTTCTTTCTTTCTTTCTTTCTTTCTTTCTTTCTTTCTTTCTTCCTTCCTTCCTTCCTTCCTTCCTTCCTTTCTTTCTTTCTTTCTTTTTTTTTTTTTTTGGTTTTTGAGACAGGGTTTCTCTGTATAGCCCTGGCTGCCCTGAAACTCACTTTGTAGACCAGGCAGGCCTCAAATTCAGAAATCCGCCTGCCTCTGCCTCCCGAGTGCTGGGATTAAAGGCTTGCGCCACCATGCCTGGCAAAACCTATTTTCACTCAACGGTTAAAGAATTATTGTATGTAAAATATGTTGGTGGCTGGAGTTTTAAAAGAAATGTTTAAAAAATTAACTGAATTCTAATCTACATAACATTTAGTTAGTACCATTATCAGAATAACAGTGAATTAGCAACACAAATATTTATCCATCTGAAGGTTTAAGTAATCTTGTAGAAGGTCCATTTTAATGGCAATAATCACAGAACACAATAGATTAAAAAAAACCTAAGTTTTCCAGTCATTTCCATAGTTTTATGACTACATGGTTTGAAGAATATATAGATTTTCCATTTCTGAACCAGAAGAATCAAACTTTTATCCTTGAAGATTCTATGGACAAAATGTTTTAATGTTTTGACAGAACCATACATTTCACTCAGTGTAGAATTCGATTTAAATTTCTCCCAGCAATGCAAAGCAATGCAGACTCAGTCCTTAGTCATGGGATGTTTGATAATGTTCTATGTTACATAATGGGCATAGATATAATCTCATACATCATGTAGTGTTTCATTTAGTATATCATTTTCTCTGTATGGCTCTCAATACCTGGGTTCATATATCGTGTTCTGCACTACAATGTTTACCTCCTCAGATGCAATTTGTAGAGGAAGGAGTAATCCATAGGAGAAGCTGTAACACACAGGAAATGATATGAATACCAGAAACACTTAAAACAAGGTGAGAGGTTTGCACAATAGAATTCTTGAGTAGCCCCAAACCTCCTAAAGCTTCAGAAAACAGCAGCAGCGTACAAATCACCCTGAGCAGTTATGTTAACTCGGTAGTTATTTTTTCACTTGCTTGCCAACTATAAGGAACTGGCTTAAACCAACTTGAAAAGGTGGTGTAGGAAGGAAGAATCACCTTGATTCACTACTAAAAATGAGGAGTTGCAGACTCTTAAGACGAATTTTAAACAACTATAATTTGCCAAATGTTAAAGCACTTTGGCCAATAAGATGGTTCACTTGGGAAAAGTACTTGGTGACCAAGACTGATGATCTTAATTTGATCCTTATAATTCAAGGTGAAAAGAAAACCATTGGCTGTAAGTTATCCTCTGTATAACTTGACCTCCTGGAAGTGTCAAATTGAGCCCAGACATGTGCCTGTTCCTGCCTCCTAGTGACAAAAATAGCAAACACAATCACATAAGAAACAAACACATACACAGTCACCCTGCCACATGCACACATTCACACACACTACACAAACGATAATAGTAAAAAAATAGATTAGAAAACTTTTCTTGCTTTCAAAACATAAATTTGATGATTCCAAAATATACTAGGAGATAAATGTAAAAATACATATGTAAAATGTATATTTATGCAATAGCATTTATATAATATCTTATAGAAATCTTTAACTCAGACTCGCACACTTTCCTGCTATTTTTTTCTTCAAAATCAATATTGGTTCTTTTGTTTAATAGCATGAGATATATCTGTATCTGCATCCATATCTGTATCTAAGACATCATCTATATCTGTAACTGAAGCTATACCTACATCTTCATCTCTTAAGGCATCTGAATCTGTATCTACATCTACATCTTCACCGATATCTGCATCTGTATCTATAGACACATCCGCTCCCATCCTCCACCCCCCAGCCTGCCCCACTCCCTGGAGCCTCCAGTCTCTTAAGTGTTAGGCGCATCTTCTCTGACTAAGTCCATACATGGCAGTTCTCTGCTGTATGTGTGTTGGGGGTCCTCATACACTTTCATATCTAACTGCATCTGTGTCTATATTTACATCTCGTTCTCTACATCTACATCTACATCAATAGCTACACCTACATCTATATTTGATTCTATATCTGAACCTCAAATACTTTTATATTTCTATTGATCTTTTCAAAAATAGAGCTTTGGTTTTCTATTTTAAATGATTCCATAGTTATCTGATTTCTATTTTAATTTTCCATAAATTGTTTAAGAGGAAAATATGAATATGAATGAGTTTGTCATGGAAATTAATTAAGTGAATGTGCTGTCTGAGTATTCTATAAACTTTTTTTCTCTCTAATCAATAATTGACAGTGCTGAATTTTTAAGCTCTACTTGTAGTTAGTTCATTTTCTTCTGTTCATTATGGCTTTTTTTTTGCTTTATGTATTATTGAACTCTGTTTTAATTTATAGCACTTATGATTATTGAGTTTCTAAATTAATTGTCCCTTGGTCTTCCCATTTCTTTATAGACTTTTGTTTATATTCCTGATTGAATCTACCTTGCTTCTTTATAGAACAAGTTCTAATTTTTTATTGGGTTACTAATTTTTTTTGCTACATAATTTCCTTTCATTTATATATTTTAGCCTTGATTAATGTGCAGTAATTGAAAACTTTAATGTCTTGCTCATCCTGCTTTCTTATATCACCCAAGACCACGTGCAAGAGAGTGTCACTACTCACATTTGACCCAGACCTCCCACATCAATCACTAATTTAGAAAATATTGCATAGCCTTCCTTACAGGCAATCTTATGGAGGCATTTTCTCAGTTAAGATTCCATCTTACCAGATACATATAGGTTTGTTTTCAAGTTGACAAACAATGAGGATAGAATATTTACATAATTTACAATTTGTAAAATTATCAATGCAGTTGCACTTATGTTTTATGTAGTTTCCTCAACTATCTGTCCCATATATTTTTTCCTATTACTCATTTGCACTTCACTCAGTCTCAACATATCCTCTCTATTATATTGGTAGGTGCTACAGGATTTTAGGTCTATTTAAAAATTCATGGATGTCTCCATTAATATCATTGCACCTTTCTTTCTGCACAGCATCCTTAAAACTGTACCTACATTCCTTTTATTGTTTTTAACTTTTATGCCATTCTTACCATAACATTGCTTGATTCTGCCTGCAAGAATTTTCTTATCCTTGCTGAGTTGATAAATCTTTCTGTTGCTTTAAGTGTTGAAATATGCATCCCTGGCATAGTGTTACAGGTTGACAGTTTTGAAATTCTTTCAGTACTTTAAAGCTATCTGCCCTGCATACTTTCTGATAATAATTCGCTTGCAATTTCTGTTTTTATTCCTCTAAGCCCAGTGTGTCGAGAGCTTTTGGAATTTTGTATCACGGGTTTTCAGCACCTTTCATGTAGAGATTCTCTCTCTCTCTCTCTCTCTCTCTCTTTCTCTCTCTCTCTCTTTCTCTCTCTCTGTATATATATATATGTGTGTGTGTGTGTGTGTGTATTATGTTGTCTCATCTTTCATTCCTTGACAAGCTTCTTTAGTATGTAAGATGCTGTATTGTCTTATTAAATTAGAAAAGTTCAGACAAGTACTTGCTTAAATGCTGCTTTTGTTGTTTCCCCTCCCTTTCCATTTTGAAAATATTTATTTTTTATTAATTTTAATTATGTGTAGGTGTGTGCATCTGTACACTTCAGTGCAGGAGCCTACAGATGCAGATCCCATGGAGCTGGAGTTATAAATGGTCGTGAGCAGCTTGATATGGGAGCTAGGCACTGAATCCAGAACCTTTGGAAAAGCAGCAAGTGCTATTAACCACAGACCTGACTCTCCAGCCCTCTCCTTTCCACTTGAAACCCCCATTTTCTCTTATGTGAAACCATTGCTTCTCTATCCAAGTTTTTTGAGTTTGTGCTCAAATATTCTTATTTATATTTTTGATTTAGTGTGTATTTGTGACCATATTTAATTGGTACTTTCAATTTTTAAATATTTAAATTTTCCATCCAATATTTTTTGACAATTTTCATTTCCCCCAAACCGTCTCATGTCTTCCCTACTTCCCTGACAACTCGACTTAATGTACTTCTCCTGCTTCTCTCTCAAAAAGAAAAAAATCCCTCCTCCAAATACAGTTAGTTTAATACTTTTAAGGATACCAATTATTTGTATCATAGGAAATTTCATCCCAACCTGTCTCTTTTTTTTCCTTTAAAATACCCCAAGTTCTTGTTATCTTCTCCTTTCTCTTTGTGTTTTTCATTTTTAGAAATGTCACTTGATTTTTCACTACTGATTATGAATTTTTTTATATTTACAATTTTCTTTACTTCCTTATATATATTTTAACCTTCTAACAGGCTATTTTTCTTTGATTATTAATGTGATTTCCCTCTATTGATACATTTGTATTCTATGTATCAATGCTGTATCATGCTGCTCTTTTTATTTTCTCTATAATACCCATTTTATTACATGTATATATTATTCTAAAGCACATTGTATGTGTTAAATATGCACAATAAAATCAACACACAAACACAATGGAAAAGAATATTTGTGTCACTCGTGTTTATCCACCAAAAAGAAGCATCTTACATCTCTTCAAAACTATCCAACAATGTCTGCACTGTGCTCCATTCAAACAATGGAATCCTATCTAGTCTTTAAAAGAATGTTAAAAAAAAATCATCACTGTAGCTAACCCTTCAAAGTCCTTCATCTCAGACAAGCACTACTGTGAGCACATGGCAACTACTCCCTTGGATACTCCCAACTGTATAAAATAGGAATTATTAGTGGCCCGAACTTTACAATTCAGAAATCTGTAAAGTAATTATTTCAATCAAAGGACATGTCCAAGAGCTAAATGACAGTCAAAATTCAAATGCAGATGAGCTAGCATCAGAGCTCACTCTATGGCTCTTACATATCAAAGCAAATGTTAATCATTTACTATTGTGGGAGACAAATAGACTTTAAAAACAGGTTGAACATGAGACACACAGATGTGTATCTATACATACATGTGTTCCTATACAAGCAAACATGCATTCACATACTCACACATACCATATACACATTAACAATGGAAATAAAATAGCTTGAAAGTCTAATTCCCATTCAATAGCAAACATTTAAAACATTACATAGCTATACAAAGAAAGATTATTGCAAGGCTAAATAAACATACTATAGTGTTAATAATAGTACCTCTAAGCAGTTATAATAGTTACCTCCTTATGTTTTTGTTTCTTTTTTTAAATTAGGTATTTATTTCATTTACATTTCCAATGCTATCCTAAAAGTCCCCCACACACTCCCACACCCACTCCCCCAACCACCCACTCCCACTTCCTGGCCATGGCATTCCCTGGTACTGAGGCAGATAAAGTTTGCACGACCAATGGGCCTCTCTTTCCACTGATGGCCTACTAGGCCATCTTCTGGTACATATGCAGCTAGAGACACAAGCTCCGGGGGGGTACTGGTTAGTTCATAATGTTGTTCCACCTATAGGGTTGCAGATCCCTTTAGTTCCTTGGGTACTTTCTCTAGTTCCTCCATTGGGGGCCCTGTGATCCATCCAAGAGCTGACTGTGAGCATCCACTTCTGTGTTTGTTAGGCCCTGGAATAGTCTCACAAGAGACAACTATATCTGGGTCCATTCAGCAAAATCTTGCTAGTGTATGCAATGGTGTCAGCATTTGGAAGCTGATTATGGGATGTATCCCCAGATATGCCAGTCTCTAGATGGTCCATCTTTTCATCTCAGTTCCAAACTTTGTCTCTGTAACTCCTTCCATGGGTGTTTTGTTCCCAATTCTAAGAAGGGGCAAAGTGTCCACACTTTGGTCTTCCTTCTTCTTGAGTTTCATGCGTTTAGCAAATTGTATCTTATATCTTGGGTATTCTAAGTTTCTGGGCTAATATCCACTTATCAGTGACTACATATTGTGTGAGTTCTTTTGTGATTGGGTTACCTCACTCAGGATGATGCCCTCCAGGTCCATCCATTTGCACAGGAATTTGATAAATTCATTCTTTTTAATAGCTGAGTAGTACTCCATTGTGTAAATGTACCACATTTTCTGTATCCATTCCTCTGTTGAGGGGCATCTGGGTTCTTTCCAGCTTCTGGCTATTATAAATAAGGCTGCTATGAACATAGTGAAGCATGTGTCCTTCTTACTGGTTGGGACATCTTCTCGATATATGCCCAGGAGAGGTATTGCAGGATCCTCCACTAGTACTATGTCCAATTTTCTGAGGAACCACCAGACTGATTTCCAGAGTGGTTGTTCAAGCTTGCAATCTCACCAACAATGGAGGAGTGTTTCTCTTTCTCCACAGCCTTGCCAGCATCTGCATCAGCATCAGCATCACCTGAATTTTTGATCTTAGCCATTCTGACTGGTGGGAGGTGGAATCTCAGGGTTGTTTTAATTTGCATTTCCCTGATGATTAAGGAGGCTGAACATTTTATCAGGTGCTTCTCAGCCATCCCCTATTCCTCAGGTGAGAATTCTTTGTTTAGCTCTGAGCCCCATTTTTAAATGGGGTTTTTGGATTTTATGGAGTCTACCTTCTTGAGTTCTTTATATATGTTGGATATTAGTCCCCTATCTGATTTAGGATAGGTAAAGATCCTTTCCCAATCTGTTGGTGGCCTTTTTGTCTTATTGACAGTTTCTTTTGCCTTGCAGAAGCTTTGCAATTTTATGAGGTCCCATTCGTAGATTCTCAACATTAGAGCACAAACCTTTGCTGTTCTATTCAGGATTTTTTTCCCTGTACCCATAA
This sequence comes from Mus musculus, assembly GCF_000001635.26. Taxonomy (NCBI): domain Eukaryota; kingdom Metazoa; phylum Chordata; class Mammalia; order Rodentia; family Muridae; genus Mus; species Mus musculus. The sequence goes on along the minus strand of NC_000072.6, from coordinate 76,309,927 downwards.
CTTCGAGGCTTTTCCCTACTTTCTCCTCTATTAATTTCAGTGTTTCTGGTTTTATGTGGAGTTCCTTAATCCACTTAGATTTGACGTCAGTTCAAGGAGAATGGAATGGATCAATTCCCATTCTTCTACATGATAACCGCCAGTTGTGACAGCACCATTTGTTGAAAATGCTGTTTTCCACTGCATGGTTTTTGCTCCCTTGTCAAGATCAAGTGACCATAGCTGTGTGAGTTCATTTCTAGGTCTTCAATTCTGTTCCATTGGTCTACTTGTCTGTTGTTATACCAGTACCATGCAGTTTTTATCACAATTGCTCTGTAGTAAAGCTTTAGGTGAGGCATGGTGATTCCACCACAGGCTTTTTTATCCTTGAGCAGGGTTTTTGCTATCCTAGGTGTTTTGTTATTCCAGATGATTTTGCAGATTGCACTTTCTAATTCGTAGAAGAATTGAGTTGGAATTTTGATGGGAATTGCATTGAATCTGTAGATTGCTTATGGCAAGATAGTCATTTTTACTATATTGATACTGCCAATCCATGAGCATGGGAGGTCTTTCCATCTTCTGAGGTTTTCTTTAATTTCTTTCTTCAGAGACTTGAAGTTCTTTTCATACAGATCTTTCACTTCCTTAGAGTCATGCCAAGGTATTTTATATTATGTGTGACTATTGAGAATGGTGTTGTTTCACTAATTTTTTCCTCAGCCTGTTTATCCTTTGTGTACAGAAAGGCCATTGACTTGTTTGAGTTAATTAGATATCCAGCTATTTCATTGAAGCTGTTTATCAAGTTTAGGAGTTCTCTGGTGGAGTTTTTAGGGTCACTTATATGTACTATCATATCATCTGTTAAAAGTGATATTTTGACTTCTTCCTTTCCAATATGTATCCCCTTGATCTCTTTTGTTGTCAAATTGCTCTGGCTAGGACTTCAAGTACAATGTTGAATAAGTAGGGAGAAAGTGGGCAGCCTTGTCTAGTCCCTGATTTTAGTGTGATTGCTTCCAGCTTCTCACCATTTACTTTGATGTTGGCTACTGGTTTGCTGTAGATTGATTTTATCATGTGTAGGTATGGGCCTTGAATTCCTGATCTTTCCAAGTCTTTTATCATGAATGGGTGTTGGATTTTGTAAAATGCTTTCTCTGCATCTAACGAGATGATCATGTGGTTTTTGTCTTTGAGTTTGGTTATATTGTGGCTTACGTTGGTGGATTTCCGTATACTGAACCATTCCTGCATCCCTGGGATGAAACTTACTTGGTCAGGATGGAAGATTATTTTTATGTGTTCTTGGATTCAGTTAGAGAGAACTTTATTGAGTATTTTTCATCGATATTCATAAGGAAAATTGGTCTGAAGTTCTCTGTCTTTGTTGGGTCTTTTTGTGGTTTAGGTATCAGAGTAATTGTGGCTTCATAGAATGAGTTGGGTAGAGTACCTTCTGCTTTTTTTGTGGAATAGTTTGTGAAGAACTGGGATTAAATCTTCTTTGAAGATCTGATAGAACTGTACACTAAACCCATCTTGTTCTGGGCTCTTTTTGGTTGGGAGACTATTAATGATTGCTTCTATTTCTTTAGTGGATATAGGAATGTTAACATCATTAACCTGGTTTTGATTTAACTTTGGTACCTGGTATCTGTCTAGAAACTTGTCCATTTCATCCAGGTTCTCCTGTTTTGTTGATTATTGCCTTTTATAGAAGGATCTGATGGTATTTTAGATTTCTTCAGGATCTCTTGTTATGTTTCTCTTTTCATTTCTGATTTTGTTAATTAGGATGCTTTCCCTGTGCCCTCTAGTGAGTCTGGCTAAGCATTTATCTATCTTGTTGATTTTCTCAAAGAACCAGGTCCTCCTTTGGTTGATTCTTTGAATAGTTCTTCTTGTTTCCACTTGGTTGATTTCGCCCCTGAGTTTGAGTATTTCCTGCAGTCTTCTCCTCCGGTAAATTTGCTTCCTTTTGTTCTAGAGCTTTTAGGTGTGTTGTCAAGCTGCTAGTGTGTGCTCTCTCTAGTTTCTTTTTGGAGTCACTCAGAGCTATGAGTTTCCCTCTTAGAAATGCTTTCATTGTGTCCCATAAGTTTGGGTATGTTGTGGGTTCATTTTCATTTAACTCTAAAAAAGTCCTTAATTTCTTTCTTTATTCCTTCCTTGACCAAGGTATCATTAAGAAGAGTGTTATTCAGTGTCCATGTGAATGTTGGCTTCCTATTATTTATTTTGTTATTGAAGATCAGCTTTAGTCCATGGTGATCAGATAGGATGCATGGGACAATTTCAACATTTTTGTATATGTTGAGGCTTGTTTTGTGGCCAATTATGTGGTCAATTTTGGAGAAGGTACCATGAGGTGCTGAGAAGAAGGTATTTCCTTTTGTTTTAGGATAAAATGTTCTGTAGATATCTGTTAGATCCATTTGTTTCATTACTTCTGTTAGTTTCACTGTGTCCCTCTTTAGTTTCTGTTTCCATGATCTCTCTATTGGTGAATGTGGTGTGTTGAAGTCTCCCACTATTATTGTGTGAGGTGCAATGTGTGCTTTGAGCTTTACTAAAGTTTCTTTAATGAACGTGACTGCCCTTGTATTTGGAGCATAGATATTCTGAATTTAGAGTTCTTCTTGGAAGATTTTACTTTTGATGAGTATGAAATGCCTCTCCTTGTCTTTTTTGATGATTTTGGGTTGGAAGTCGATTTTAGTAGATATTAGAATGTCTACTCCAGCTTGTTTCTTCAGACCATTTGCTTGGTTCTGGATCCTGCTGCTTTCCTGTTCCAAAGCCATCACGTGGTCACCCTGCTACTGGACCCCAGGACTATTTGGTTGGAATCAGCCCTCCTTCCCCTCCTTCATAACTGCGTGTTGGAATAGTAAAATTGAGCTTTGGTCAGAATCTGCTTTGACTTAGCTACATCATTTTCTCTCGTTGCCTAGCCCTTATTCTCTTCCAGGTTTCCAAAATGCCTTTCTAGCCTAGAACCCAAACATGTAGTCAGCTGGCCGGACACAACATTTTTTTCCAGCCTTTCATTCTGAAGTAATGTCTGTCTTTTTCCCTGAGATGGATTTCCTGTAAGAAGCAAAATGTTGGGTCCTTTTTGTTTAGCCAGTCTTTTAGTCTATTTCTTTTTATTAGGGAGTTGAGTCCATTGATATAAAGAGATATCTAGGAAAAATAATTGTTGCTTCCTATTATTTTTGTTGTTAAAGTTGGCATTCTGTTCTTGTGGCTGTCTTCTTTTAGGTTTGTTGAAGAATTACTTTCTTGCTTTTTCTAGGACGTGGTTTCTGTCCTTGTAATTTTTTTTTGTTGTTGTTTTATCCTTTGAAGGGCTGGATTTGTGGAAAGATATTGTGTGAATTTGGTTTTGTCGTGGGATATTTTGGTTTCTCCATCTATGGTAATTGAAAGTTTGGCTGGCTATAGTAGCCTGGGCTGGCATTTGTGTTCTCTTATTGTCTGTATAACATCTGTCCAGTATCTTCTGGCTTTCATAGTCTCTGGTGAAAAATCTGGTATAATTCTGATAGGCTTGCCTTTATATGTAATGTATAAAATAGTATATCCTTTTGCCTAATAACTGCCCAACATACCAAAGTATAATATTAACATTTTACATTTATAACCACCTAATTTACACTTATACTAACTGAGTTTTTGTAGCATACAAAATGTTCTCCTTTGTTCCCTTTTGCCCTTCATTTGCTCTATTATCTTATAAATTATTTCATATGCCTTTTGTTCCAATGAGCCTAAATTTAGATTCATATCATTACACAATTATGTTTTAAATCTGATATGAGAGGTAGGACTACAAAGAACCTGAGTACTCTAGACTTCCATACTTTTATAGATACTCAAGTTCAGCTATAGGTAAAAGCTCAAGACAGTGTTGAGCACAGATTCAATGCCTAAGACAGAAAAATAAATTATTTTATTTTTTTCTCAATGTATAGATACAGTAAAATCTTTAGATATATACTAGTGAGAAGCTGACTTCAAATCTTTCTGTAAATGCCTAGGTTTTTGAAAAGCTCTAAAAGTTACTTTGTATAAAGATGTATGCATAAAGAAGAAAACTGAGAGTCTGTTCATGCTTACATGAAGTTCCCAGAATCTCAAGTTTAAAGAAAATACCTGTGGATGGGATAGATCAGTGTTTATAAAGGTTTGTTACCAATAAAATCAGTGAGCTATTTTTGCTTGTTTTTCATATAGTACTTATTCTATGTTATTTTAAACTAAATACAGTTATATTATGAGTATTCATCAATAATCTTAGATATTGAAATCAGAGAGACAAACACAGACACTGGCGTTGAAGGGCAGGGTAGGGTAGGAAGGAGCACAATTCATTATTCTATTTATGATGTTTGCTAAGGCCAATTGCATACTTTTACTACTTAATGATATAAGCAGTATCTTATATGTAATCTGAAACTAGGATAGATAACTTCTTAGAGTTTCCAACTATGGTTTGGGGACCAGGTCAGGGTTATCTGTGACAACAGAAATGATGGAATGAATGTAGCTTTCATGATATGGTCTGGGCAGTTCATCAATGACTGCCTCACATTTGCATGTGAAGCTTAATGTCTCAAGAGGCACAATCAGTTCTGAAGGTCTAGAGAACTCATAGAGTCAACATGCATGGTCTTTTGCATGTTGTAGAACTGAAACCTAAACCTGGGTCCTAATACCTGCAAAGGAATGAAAAAACTGCTGCAGTAAAAAAAAAAAATAAATAAATCAGATGGATTTGTTAGCAAGATTGAAGGTAAGGAGGCAAAAGTAAGTCTTCCGTGCTTTATCTTTGATATGGGACAGTGCGGTACAGTACTGCTCACATTTAAGATTAGTCTTCTTTCTTCACATAATCTTATCAGAAAAATCCTTCATAGTTATGCCCAATAGCCTGCCTTCTTATCCATTCCAAAATCAGTCATTCGTGAACCAAAATGATTCATTACAGTAGACCTTGTAATGTAGTCATTGTGTAAGAAAAGAAAACAAACAAAACAACAATCAACAAAACAAAACAAAACAAAACTCTTCTGGAAATTATTTGAAGGTGGAATTAGAGTATACCATGCCTTGCTCCTTAACCTCTAATGAGACTCCCACTGGAGGGTCAGCATAACCTGCCCATCATACGGGACTGCCAAACTAAAGTAGCATCCTACACAGCCTATATGAGTGGCCAATGTTATTGGCTGTTGAGAAAACTGAAGATGTCTAAAAATAAATTACTCTTTTTATTATTTTAAGGCACTCATTTAGAGAGTTGTTTGTTCAATCAAGCATATGATACCTATAAAAAGGAGATTACTAAGGGAAAATAGTAGACTATGTGTTATTAATATTGGAAGAAGCTAGAGAGCCTTGGAAGGTAATGTGAGTGACAATGCCTCACGTCTCAAGCAGATCTTTGTAAGTGCTTAAAGAAAATAAAGAGGATTTTTATCCTTACTTTTTTCATTATTTTTATCTAGAAAGAAACTTGATCTTCAAGGTGTAGTCACTGAATTTTTGGCAACAGTCTTTCTTTAAGCTATGGAGAAAATGTAAAATGAATTATTCTGATTGGGCAACTAAAATAAAAAGATTCTAAGTCAGCTGAGAGTGCCATATGGCATTTTGCATTGCCTACCATAAAACCAGAATGACCTAAAAAAAAAACCTCTGCAAACATCAGAACCAAGACCACCAAAGTTAGAAAATAAACTCATCACCATTCTTTGCTTTTCCAGCTTAGAAAATTGGTCTCAAAGTAGAAAAGGGTCTAAGAGAAAAAGTTTATCAATAGAAGGAATGTGAGATTATGTGCTTCCTGGTCTTAGGACAATAGTGGCATTGTCTCAGTTGATCAGGCAGAAATACTCAGTAAAAATATACACATCAAGGAATGTCATCCATGGTTTTACTATCATTAAACACTATCATCTTTCAAAGTTTTCTCATAAAATATGGTTCTCCATGTTCAGTGAGATTTAAGGAGTTTTCTTCAGTTATAGGGCTTTATCTTCAGTTTGGAGAGAACAGCCAGCAGTCATGGAAATAGACTGGGTTGTTTCAGGATTATCATGGAGCCTCTTTGCCACAAAACCTGACCAGATGTAAAGTATTTCTAGAACTAGAGGCACCACTCAGTGACGAGAGACGTTCAATTGAACCTTTCTCTTATTCATTATTTGCTGATTTGATTTAGATTACTTTTATTGTTGAAGAATTGAAAACATTAATGTTAAGAATTATCAATGATCAGTGACTATTGATTACAATTATTCTTTTGTGGTGCCCCCTCCCTGCTTTGATTTGCTGGTCTGGTGATATGTATAGCTTGTGTTTTTATGGGTGGGGTTCACTTCTGCATGGTTAGGTTTTCCTTCTATCACTTTATGTAAAACCTGATTTATAGATTATATATTACTTAAATTTTATTTTATTGTGGAATATTTTTTTATTCTCTATTTATCCTGACTGAATGCTTTGTTGGGTATAATAATCTACATGGGTGTCTGTTGTCTCTTAGACATTGTGGAACACCCATTCAGACCCTTTTGGATTTTAGAGTTGAGAAGTCAAAGTTATTCAAATGGATTTTACTTTATGTATTATTTTTCATCTGTGCAGCTTTTAATATACTTTCTTTTGTGCTATTGGTGTTTTGATTATTATGTGTTGTGAGAACTTTCTTTTCTGGTCCAGTCTATTTGGTGTCCTGTGTGCTTCTTGTACCTTTATAGACATGTCCTTCTTTAGGTTAGGAAAATTTTCTTCTATGATTTTGTTGAAAATAATTTCTGTGCCTTTGACCTGTATTTCTTCTCCTATTGCTATTATAAATAAGTATGGACATTTTATAGTGTCCCAGATATTCTGGAAGTTTTATATGTCTGAAGATTTTTTTTTTTTTTTTAGATTTCACTTTTTTATGGTGATATCCATTTTTTATATCTTGTCTGCAATACTTGAGATTCTTTTCCCATCTCTTCTTTGTTGCTGAGCCTTGCAAGTGAGTTTCCTTTTTGAGTTCATAAATATTTCATTTCTAATTTTAACTCAGTTTGGTATTCCCTAGTGATTATATTTCCACTTTCAGGTATTGAACAATTTTCTTTATTCCATGACAATGCTTGTGTTTTCAGAGATTTCATTAATAGATTTATTTGTATGAATTTTAAGGTTGTTGAACATATTCATAATAGCTATTTTAAAATCATTGTCTGTCTTTCTGATATATTGCATTTTTCAGGGCCTGCCATAGAAAGGCTTACAAGGCTGCAGTGAAGACCTTGTTCTGGCTGGGAATAATTATATTTTTATTCTGGAGTATTGGCATCTTGGTTTAGAGTGGTTATAATTCTAGGGCCACATATTTTTGTTTTGACTTTGTTGCCTTTTTCTTGGTTTCTGTTGTCTTTTGTAAATCTTAAGAGAGTGTAGTGCCTGTGGGTTGCCTGGTAGGGATTGCCTCTGATTTCTGAGTCTCTGTTAATTTTGACCATTGGGGCTATAGGGCAGAATGTATTTGTAGGAATTAGGAAGTGCCTGAAAGAAAGGAGGATAGGCTAGAAGGCTGGAGTGTGGGGCTGAGGTGGTTTTAAAAAGGGAGGAATTCTGGGTCTGCCATGAGGAATTGTGGAGACCCTAGCAAGTGGAGGAAGAGAGGAAATCCAGGCCCTGGTTAAGAGATCTCCTACAGTGTCAGCGATGAGACTGGGGAACTCCATTTTTAAAACTAGAAGAGAAAAGAAGCTGATTTCTTGGTTGCTGTGGTTACCAGATTTCCAAGGAAAGAGTACCTTGAGTGTTTGTGAGTGAGAGAAAGGGATGGCATGGTGTTTGTAGTTCCTTGAGACTGGATATAGTGAGGAAGTAGTGACTACAACATGTGATGAGCTACAAATCTGGGTAAAAATTAGGAGAATTAGAAATGGGGTTTGGAAGAATAGTGAAGATTGCCTCGCACCTGCCCTGGTGAACATAGCCAGCAGATTTTCAGGAATAGAGTGTTTATGTTGTTGGCTGGGGAGCAAATGGAGCACATTTAGACAATCTTAGAAATATGATTATTAATAATTATTTCCCATGGCAAGGTCAAAATTAGCCCAAGGCAGAGAAATGTTAGTATGCCTGACTTTTGTTTAATGGAATGGATTATAAATTAGTTTACATAAAATTTTATTTTAGAGACAGGTGTGGTGGTGCTTAAACCATAGCAGTGCACACCTTTAATTGTAGCTATTATGAATATGCTCAAGGACCTTAAAGAGTATAAAATAAATCCATTAGTGAAATCTATGAAAACACAAACATTGCAATAGGATAAAGAGGCTCCCCATTGACTATTGGTTGTTCTCTCCAAACTGAAGCTAAAAGATCAGATGTAAGTAGATTTCTATCAATTTCAAGCCAGTCTGGTCTTCATAGTGAATTCAAGGCCAGATTGGACTACATGGTGAGACCTTGTCTAGTTTATGTAAAGATATAATTTTAGTTGCTAGAGAGACTGCTCAGAAGCTAATCACTCAAGACACAAGCATGAGGATTAGAATTCAGATCTTCAGAACACATATAATTGCTAGGAATCAATATTGACCCATCTATAATCCAGGCTCAGAAAGCAGATACAAGAGGTAAAAACATGACAGATGACTAAGAAAAGAGATAAAAGGGTACTGAGAAACCAGCTGGAAGTAAAGAAAAAATCTGGGGATTGTCTTCTTGTAGTATCTATCTTCTTTAAACATTTTTATAGCAACTTTGAACTCTAGACCATTGGACTAGTATCAGGAAGAAATACATTTTTAATTTTATTTCCGACCAGTACATTTCCTGCTTATGCATAAATTGTACTTCTCACATGAATATTCCATTCTTGTTTATAATGCCTGCATGTTTGCTATTTCCTTGATCATACTCACTTTATCACTTTAAAATGCGAAGATAAGCTAAAGGGAAAGCAGCACCAAGCGTTTCTCCTAAGTGATAGTAATCTAGTCTAGTAATAAGCATGATGACACAAAGAATGATGTGGAAAATATCATATGATATGGAAGGAAGGGTAGAAGATGAATAAAACCGTGAGTTTAAAAGCAGTTTTGCAGAAAGATTTTCAAACAAAATCCTAACAAAAAGTTAGATGAATTTTTAAGATTTATTTTTATTTTTATTTTGGTATATACATGTGTATATACATGTATATACATCTATAGGTGGATGATTGAAGAGGTCAAAATAGTGCTTTCTATCCCCTGAAACTGAAGTTGCCAGCCATTGTGAGCTTATTTGGTCACCTACCCTGGATATCTCCTGGTGGACTGTGTAAAATACACATGGGAAACTTTGTATTATCTGATCTCCACAATCTGTTCTCTTCCAATCCTCACTTTTTGAGTAATGTGCAATAACTAATCCAGAGAAGAGTAAGCCCAAGTTGAAATGAGCCTGGTGAAAATCTCACAACTTGGGAAAATAATCATCAACTTTCTTAAGACATTTCAAAAGTTCTAAAAAGAGGCTTCTGAATCCCCAAAAAGCACCCATATGCCCCCTGACATCTGTGAGTAGAAGATGCATCACATTAAAAATGGTTTAATTGACATAAAAATCAACAGAGTTTGCACAGAGTAAGTCATTTTAAGCACATCTTGATCTTTTTGCTGACAGACTAACGGATTGCTTATGACATGCACCCAGAAGAGAGAGTTGAACTCTACTGATGAAGTTGTCACGGGCTCTTGAAGTTGTATATCCTACATATGGGACCAGACAGACCAATGCTTGGAATAGAATTTATTTCAGTCATAATGCACATGATGTCATTTATAAAAGCATTCTTGGTCCAATTGATGTTTCTATATATTTGCTTCAAGACTGTGATCTCTGTGTATTCTTATCTGTGATAAAAGTTTTGTGACTAGGAACACACTGGAAAAATAAAAAATGTGGGGAAAATAGGCTAAGGGACTATAATAATTTCAAATGCCCCAAATGGGCTAAGAGATCGTTGTATTTTTATTTAATCTAACAAAATCAATGTATTTTCTCTATTCCCACTAACTACTATAAAGACTGGGGTAGAAATGTCAAAAGAATGTTATTGTGTTCCTTGGGGAGTGGACTGAATGTGTTTTATATAATGCTGGCTTCCCTTAATAGTCTTTTTTTTTTTTTTTAAACTTTTGTCTGTCTCTCCCCAATTTTGAGAAATCATTAAGAAAATCAGGACTTGAAAGACGGGTCAATGGTTAAGTGCATTTCTTTTCTTTTGCCCTTTTCTTCCTTCCACAGAAACAGAAACACATCTGGTACACACAATACACATGTAGGCAAAAGCTTTATAAAACAAAATAAAAATAAATAAATCTCTAAGAACAAATGTAATATTTTATATTCAAAGAATGGAAAAGCAGACTATGGTTATAATATGAACACATGTTCTTGAAATTTCAAAACTAAAAAACACAGTCTGGGTATCAGATAGACGGATACATAGACAGATGGATGGACAAACAGACGAATAGATGGATGGATGGTTGGATGGATGGATGGATAGACAGGCAGACGGACAGATAGATATCTAAAAGCTATAAGCATGAAGTAATAACTTCCTAAGGCCAGTGAATGGCACTGGATGAGTATGAAGTATAACATGTTATATAGTGGGGGGTACCTACTACATGTGAAACTATGTATACAAACTCTGTTCCAGGAATTCGTTTCTTTGAACTGTTGCCTTTTGTTACAAGTATACAAGTATGGCCTTGCATTTAAATTTAATAAAGGTAGGAGATGAACATCATTTGATAGATTTTGGGATACCCAGAAACCAGAGGATATGCCTATGAAGACAATTTACTCAGTAAACTTGCTGTGTGAGCAATAGAGCATGACTTCCTTCTGGAGCAACCATGTACAAATGATGTTTGGTGGCATAAACTTATAATCCTAGCACTGGTTCCCACAGGTAGACTTAGATCCTTGGCCTTGCTGACCAACCTCTAACAAGGGTACCAATGAAAGACCAATGAGAGTTATTGTCTTAAAAAATAAAATAAGGTGAAATGATTAAGAAATGACATCAAAGATTTTCTTTGACCTCAGCCTGCACTTTTTATGTTGTGACATTCCCTTTTTCAGCTCACACATACACAAACACCCACCCACATATGCTAATGAATGAAAAACTTTCACACATAAATACCAAAGTAACATTTTGCAAGTTTTGTTGGGCCTAGATTTAAAAAACATCAACAAACTAAATTTGATTACAGTGTTACTGAGATTGGCGTGCACACTGTCTTTACGGCACCAAAGATTTATATTTTTTTACTCAAGATTTGTTCTGCTAGAGGCTGAAGCTAATTTCTGACTCTACTAAAGACATGTTTCTGCAACATCTTTGGCTCCATATCATAGGAGAAACTGTTTGACCTATGAAGCAGTCAATGTTTCACACAGATTTTCCTATCAAGAATGGCCATGTGAAGGCTTCTGGAGAACCAGTGTTCTCTTTCAAGTCAAGTCCTGTCTTATCTTGTTGGAAAATGATCGTGACTATAGCAGTAATTTGGAGATATATGAACCATGAAGTCAAAGATACGGCTTTTTCCAGGATGATAGCCAATAAGGTTATATTATTATCTCAAAATCAGTCATTTTCATGATGTCAGTACCATGCAGGACATACGAACATAATTTGGCTCCTGTTGTTACATAGAGTGTATTGTAAACATGGTGAATTAGTGGTGATTGACTGTAACCATTAATACAGTAATAAAGGGACACTTATACACACATATAATTACAACATCTGGTAAATGTATTTGTTAGCTCAAGAAGGTAACAAAGGGTTAATGATCTCTTCTGCCTTTATTATAGAAGAATGGTTCATTCCATAGCTATAGAGAGCATCCATACATTCAATTGCCCTACCTGAAGCTAGCCCTATTTCAATATTACAGGCATGCAAGGTGATCTATAGTACATTTTGTTTTCTAGGGAGTCAATGCAATGAAAAACTAGTCTATAGGGCTGTCAGAAAATGTTGCCTGTTCTACTTTCCTCAAGATATTTAAAAATGTAATCTTAGGTAAAAAGATTTACTGGTATGCAACTTTATCTCATTTTTTGTCTTAATGAAGACTATATAGGTTGCTTGGATTTATTATACCACTGAATGGTTAACACAAAGCAATGTGTGCATTTATAATAGTAACATATGGATGATGCTGATTTAACCTATCATAGCTGATGTTCTTCCTTCTTTTGTCTCTTTTAAAAAATGTTATTAATATATACATACAGTCTAAATATTAGAGTAAGTCTTTTCCAATAGAATCTAATTAATGCATAGAACTGCTGATAGTCAGTCCTAGGCTGTCAGAACTATAACTCAAAATTTCAACATTCTCAAGAACATGACAGAAATGAGAAAACCTGAGTCATTAACTTCTAGCGTACCAACTGCATCCTCATGCTGTTAGATGGAGCTGGATTTCAGGGAAGGAAGGGTTGTGATTGGCAAAATAATGTCAGTCTTGACCTAACTTTACCTGTCAAGATGGTTTTATTAATGCAGCTATGGTAGAATCTCCATTGCTGCACTGTTCATGAATTTAACCTTCTGCTAGGTAAGAGATTCAGAACTGCATACTTAGGCTCTAGTGCCTCTTAGCAGTATTTCCAAAATTGAAGCTTGGTCTAATGGTGGAGTTGATGGCATTTCTTCTCAGTGACCTTGGAGGAGATGACAATAATCAGGGTTACAGAAACATGCTCTCATAGATTTGAATGTTAAGATTAAATTATATGGAGAAAATAAGAAAAAATATTCGACGATTCCATTAATTTCTAAGGCTATTTCGGTTGGAGGGAGTTTTGGTAGCTGTGAAGTGCACTACTGCATTTACCGGTACAGATTTGATGCTCTTAAAAGTAACTAACTGATGAATATTTAAATCCATCAGATCATTAAGGAATGAGATGACTGAGTAATTGATAGCTTTGGATAATGGGAAAAAATGAATATTGTGGAGAAGAACAAAGGAAATCATTTTATTTATTTCATCACAGTAGTTTCGATTGAGCTTATGCATGTTGAACAACCTCCCACTCTTACTTCAGAGGTATATGCCAATCCTTTTGTTTTTGCCTTTCTTATTTTTGTACTTCAGTTTGATATACTATTTCTTTAAGTTGCCAAGAATGTCCTTGAACTATAATAGTAAACTTTTTAGGTCTTTAAATTGCTGTATTTTTCTTCAGCAACCCCAGTTGCTGGACAAGCAAAGTTCAAAAGAATACCACTTAATATTTCAGCAGAGTGAATCATTTTTGTGTAAGATTTCTATGGGCACACCTCATTAAGTGTGTAGTTTATTTCATCATAGGAATAAGTGTGAGGGCCTAGAGATTCTGAAACAAAAGGAAGTTCCTCAGAAATAATAAGAACTAACAAAGAAACAAATAATTCTTAAAGGTGAATTATAAGCATCCAATGACAGTGGAAGAAGACACGGGCTGAGAAACTCTTTGGCATATGAAAGTCTCAAGAGTGTATTGAGAAGGTTTTCTTGCTCTAGTGTTTAGTTGTTCAATAAAAATGTACAATACTTTGAAAAATACTCATAGATGATCTACTTTGACAAGATTTGTAAGGAATAGATACTAAGTAGCTCATGGTATGACACAGTTTTTGTCTTTTCTTATTAAAATACATTTAACAATTTAGTGATTATGAATCTGCAGAATTTTGCATTATGGTTTTATACAAGATCATTTTAATATTAAATTTACCATACATCTATAGCAACCTATCAATTTTGTGTCTGCTTTAAGAGCTGTGTGAATAGAAACTCCTACTGAGCATTCTCATTAGATTTTTCAATAAGCATTTTAGTACTTACTGAATAATTATATTGTTCTTTCTTAGATTTCGACAGGGTGAATAGTTAACACACTGGTTTTTGTGTGGTCAGTTTAAACAATGAAGATCCAAGATGAAAGACGTCAGGGGAATAAGCACTTAATGACACACAATACACACAATAATTCATGCTTGCTTCAGTGGCTGATAACTCTCAGAAAATACTAGTTACCAGGAAAAGCAGATAAAAATTTTTGGTGTATTGATTTTTTCCAACCAAATTATGAAGAGTAATGATAACTTTTGGTGTTATTGAAAGATGAAAATGGGGAAAATCTAAAACAATAATAATGGTTATTATAATATACAAACTACTAAAAGAAATAACAGAATAAAATGAAAATATAATTCAGATTAAATATGAACATGCTTGACTTTTCTGTCATAGAAGTCAGCTTAAGTTAAAAATATATATATATATAAGTGTATAGTGTACGTGAGATAGACCTGTACATCCCATTTTTTTCACTTTCCATATCTACAGGATGCCTTGTGTGAAATCTATTCCTAATGCATTTTTACAGGTGGTCCTTAGCTCCAATTCTAATTAGTATCACTAATCAGTAGCTCTAGGTGAATGTTTCAGGATATCTGCAGTACAGAAAGCATATACTCATGCTTGCCATCATTCCGAGCAAAAGAAATCTATATGCCATGCTTTATTTTGACAGAATTTACCAAGCATTTTTATGCTTCTTCAGGCACATATTTTTTAAAGTACATATTCTGTAAAGAAATAGTCAAAATTCTAGATATAGGAACTTATTTTAAAGAAGTTTTCAAAGTACTTGAATGTGAGTATAAAGTACAATTGCATAACTTTTTATGTGAATGACTTTCTGACCCATTTCCAACGTGTTTATCAGTTTTCCAAAAAATGCTACAACAACGACATTTAAAATGATATATGCACTGCTCAGATTTTGTCAACTTGACAGAAACCAAAACATATCTAGAAGAGGGAATCTTTGTTAAGGAATTACGTTCATGAAATGGGCCAGTGAGCATGTCTGTGGGGACATTTTCTGGATGACAAATAGATGCAGAGGGTTTAGCACACTGAGTGATGCCATCCCAGGCAAGTGACCTTGGGTTGTTGAAACAGGTAGATGATGAAGTCTAGGGAAGCAAGCCAGTAAGCACCATGCCTCGGTGGTCGCTACTTCAGTTACTACTTCCAGTTTCCAGCCTTCAGTTCCTGCCCTGGCTTTGCTCAATGGCAGATTAGAATATGAAAAATTAAGGAAATCCTTTTCTGTTCCAAGATAGCTTTGGCGAATGTTTTATTGCACCACATGAAAACCAAACATGAACAATGTTTTGCACATTTTTGTTTGGAATTCTCATGTAGTAACTCAACATGGGTTTAGGGAGTCAGCCTTTAATATAACTTAATTGGGTAATGTCATGCATATATCAGGTTGTATAATAGCTAGTTAAATTCTCCTTTGGGTGAAAGAATGGGGGACTGAGCAGGAACACTGTGAATGCACGCATCCTGGAGTCTTTCACATCAAGTGTACACACCAACTAATACCTATCACTCTGTGAATTCCTCAACAATAGTTAACCTGTTATTTTTGTGTACAGATTAGATCCTGGTGCCAAGACAAAGTAGTGAAATGCAGACAGCTTGGTCATTGATATACGATCTTGCTGTATAATGGAACAGCAGTAGAAGGAGGTCACATTTCTATAAAGATTATACCTCAACCTCCTTTCCAAGGCTTTAAACAAATTTACAAATACCATTCAACAACACTAGTATTGTTAAACTTGAAATATTCTTTAAAGATATATCTTATGCTTAATTTACTCAATACAATACATTAATACCAAAATTAAATTTAGGCTAGTAAGGTCTTATTGAGAATTATGGACATAATATACTATGGAGAGAAAACAACATTTGTATAAATAAAGATATTAGGAATGAGCAGTAACAAAAACACAGTCTCTTTTGTTTTTTCCAAATTGTTATTTTATTGTTTTATGTATATGCATATTTGACCTTCATGTATGTTTGTACCACATACATGTACTCTCTGCAGAAGATACCAGAAGAGAGCCTCAGATCCCCTGGAATTGGAGTCACAAACTATCACGAGCTTATGGGAGCTTAATCCAGGATCTCTGGAAGAAAAGCCAGGGTGGAGCCAAGTCTCAAGATCTACTTAATTATTTCCTTATTTATTATTATTTAAGAAATGTTTCTAAGGCAGGGCCTTATGATGTAGTTCATGCTGTCTCTGAGTCCACAATTTTTGTCTCAGTTTTTTACTTGGTAGGAGTATGGGAGTATGCAACACTGAACTCCAGAGTGTTTTAATTGTCAGCTACAGTGTGTTAAATTTACCAGACCCTTAATGAAGATTCTATAGAATTTCTTAGTAAGACAAAGAGTTTTATGAGATTCGTATCGGTAAAATGAGCATTATGATGATTTCCAAAATTGTCCCAAGTTGTGGCTTATCGCATAAGACAAATATGCACCTTTGGGTTTAGGTGGATTCTAGGTTGCATTGGAGATGAAAACTGAATAGCTGATAGTGGACATAACAGGGAAGGGTATTCCAAGATACACAGGACACAACAAGTTCCTGGGGAGGTTGCAGGAAAACTTGGTAAGAACATTTGCAATGATTAAAGAAGATATGTTTAGGGTGTTGTGAGGTCACAGCGCAATATCATACTGTGGAACCATTCACAAACTTGACCCTCTTACAGTGCACATGTGTACCCTTGATGTTCTTAAATCCCTTTGAATATAAAGATCTTCATAAATCCAAGTGGTTATTTTTAAATGTGAATCTAAATAGTACACTTCAGTGCTTTGAAGTCAGGAAGCTTTAAGTAGGCTTACTTATCTAGATAAACATTCCCAAAGGGCAGAGTCATTTCAGAACCCATGAGAAGGAAGAAAGGCACAGTTTGGCAAAGCACATTTAAACTCATATTCTATTTGTCTTGTTTGTTCAGAGTATGGATATTATTTTATTGTCATATAACAAATAACCTGTTTTAAGTAAATATAATTGCATTTTTACAGTTTGATGACTTTAACTGATGCGGCATTATGAAGGGAAACTGACACCATAAAATGGCTACATTTAGCTATGGAGCTTATGTAGTGACATATTTATAAGCTCATGTGATTGCCACTGTACTCATGACAATTAGCACACTTCTCACTTCCAAAGGTGTCCTGCTTTTTTCTCTGTATTTTTTTCCTCCTTTGCATTCTTTCAATTCTACACAACAGTAAATGCAGTTTTTCATAAACATACATTTTGGATAAGTGTGTACATGTTGGTTTATGGTTTTAAATTTTCATGTAAATGACATTTTGCCACATAGCCTTATTTCTTCTTTGGCTGTTTTCATTTGATGTAACAGTTGTGGCTTGCATGAGGACTATCTCCTCTATGCTTAACCATTTAAATACTTAGTCCTCAGCTGGTGGTACACCTGAAAGATGTGTGAATGTACCCCATTTTTAATTAGGTTATTTGGTTGTTGGTATCTAGCTTCTTGAGTTCCTTGTAAACTTTGGATTTTACCCCTCTGAAAGATGTAGGGGTGGGGAAGAATATTCTTTACCAATCTGTAGGCGGCCATTTTTGTCTTATTGGCAGTGTCCTTTGCCTTACAGAAGCTTTTCAGTTTCATGAGGTACCAATTTATCTATTTATGATCTTAGAACCTGAGCCATTGGTGTTCTGTTCAGGAAATTGTCTCCTCTACCGATGTGCTAAAGAGTATTTCTCAGTTTCTCTTCTATATTGTGGTCCTTGATCCACTTGGACTTGAGTTTTGTGCAGGATAATAACTATGGATCTATTTTCATTCTTCTGCATGTAGACATCCAGTTAGGCTAGGATCACTTGTTGGAGAAGCTTTCTTTTTTACATTGTATGGTTTTCAGCTTCTTTATCAAAATTAAGTGTCCATAGATCCGTGTGTTTAATTTCTGGGTCTTCCATTTGATTCCATGGCCATGAATGTGAATGGAAATCTGCAACTGACTGGGGCGATGAGGTAGGGGCTATCTCCAAGGAGAGACAGAGAATTGGGATAAGGGAGGCACTCACTACGTTGGAGGTATGTAACCTAAAGGGGTCACCTTCTACACCCAGGCAGAAACTTCAGAGGGGTGATAGAGACACTAATCACTAATCCACCCTCAAGATGTTCAAATCAAAATTTATTCTTTCTACAGAAGATGAAGGCAATTTGGATGGATCAGAGACTGAGGGAATCCAAACTAAAAACTGGCCCAACTTGAGACCCATCCCATGGGCAAACACCAATCCCTGGCACTATTAATGAAGCTCTGTTGTGGTTGCAGATAAAGGCATTTTGTTCTCTGATCAGCTGACTCAGTCAGATACAGATACCCACAGCCAAACAGTGGATGGAAGTTGGGGATTCTTAAAAAAGAATAGGAAGAAGGACTGCTGGTCCCGAAAGGGTAGGAACTTCATAAGAGCTAGGGAGGCAGAGGCAGGCGGATTTCTGAGTTCGAGCCCGGCCTGGTCTACAAAGTGAGTTCCAGGATAGCCAGGGCTATACAGAGAAACCCTGTCTTGAAAAACCAAATAAATAAATAAATAAATAAATAAATAAATAAATTACAAGAAGAAGAAGAAGAAGAAGGAGGAGGAGGAGGAGGAGGAGGAGGAGGAGGAGGAGGAGGAGGAGGAGAAGAAGAAGAAGAAGAAGAAGAAGAAGAAGAAGAAGAAGAAGAAGAAGAAGAAGAAGAAGAAGAAGAAGAAGAAGAAGAAGAAGAAGAAGAAGAAGAAGAAGAGTAATAGAGTCAACTAACTTAGACCCTTGGGGCTCTCTGGGTCTGAACCACCAACCAGAGAATATATAATGGCTGAATCTAGGCCTTCTGACACATATGACACAGATTTACAGTTTGGTTTTCATGTAGGTCCTGAACAACTGGAGTAGAGGCCCTCCCAAATGCTGTTGCCTGTTAGCGGGATATGTTCTTCTAACTTGGCTACCTTGTCTTGCCTCAGTGGGAAAGAAAGTGCCTAGCCTCAAAGAGACTTGAAGAGTCAGGGTGGGGGTTACCCAGGGGAGAAGGGAGATGTGGGAGGGGCTGATCCAGGAAGGGGGTACTAAGCAGGATGTAAATTGAATATTAGAAATAAAATTAAAAATGAAAAAGAGAACATGTTTCGATATAAAAAAATATGTTGTAGAACATTATAAGGTAGAGAGCTGATGGTGAAGAGGAGTCCTTAGGTTTATAAATAGGGCCCAATTCCTCTTCAGTCTGTGGATCCTGAATGTCTATGCTACACCTCCATGCTATTGCCACTATCTTGTGATAGATTTTACCATCTGGGAAAAATAAGCTAGAAGAAACTCTTTCTTTTTAAGTGGCTTCAGTTCTTTTTTTTAAAATTATTACATATCTTTGTTCACTTGTGTATACAGTGTGTGGGTACATATATCATGGTACAAGTGTGGAAGTCAGTGAACAATTCCTTCTTCCACTCTATGCTATCAGTTATCAAATTCAATTCTTTAGGCAAGGCCACTAAACTTTACCTACTGAGTCAATTCAACAGCCCTTAGCAGATATTATATTAAAGTCACATGATGTAGAATAACTGAGACCAAAAGGATTCTAAAATTTATTTATCTTCAATACATCTTTTGACATGTAATTATACATGTAGAGAGTTCACTGTAATATTTAGATACATGTATAGAACATATTGTGATCAGATCAAAATAATTTATTTTTTCTAGTTTTTAAAAATTCTATTTCTCCTATAATGTCTGATGTATTCCTCTGATCTAGAGTCACATAGTTTAGTAGAAAACTAGAATTTATTCCCTCTGGGTTAATCCCAGTTATGTAGCCTTGGTGTCATGTAATGCTTATTGATTGCAATATATGTAGATTCTATATTTGCCTTTGGTTATTAGGCTATTTAGGTTTTTTTAAATGTGTGTGTGTGTGTACCTGAGTTTATGCAAATGTACCATATGTATGCAGGTACCTGCAGAGGCCAGAAGAGGATGCAAAATCTCCTCTGGAACTAGAGTTACATTTGATCTTGAGCATTGTGATATGGGTATTATAGGAACTCAGCCCAAATCCTTTGCAAAATTAGCAAGTGCTCTTAACTGCTGAGTCATCTCCCTAGCTCCTATATATATTAACTCTCAATTTGACACATCTTGGAATCTCCTGGGAAGAGAGGCTTAATGATGAATTATCTATCTATGGGTATTAATGGAAGGGATTGCCTCAGTTGTTAATTTATACATAAATACCTTAAAAGACACATTTGCCTAGGTTGAACGAGAACAGAAACCTAGCTGAACACTAACAATAAGGAACCAACTAAAGATATGCATTGTTTTTTTTTTTTTTTTTTTTGGTCCCTGATTGTGGATGTAATATTTCTGCTTGATTGTAAATTTATCTATAAAATGCTGGACTGTAACCTGGAATTGTAAACCAAGTAAATCATTTCTGCTTTTAATTTGCTTTTTATTATTGTCTTTGCCCGCAGCAACACAAATAGAACTAGTAAAGTGATACACTAGACAGTGTACTTGCAAATTGTATGAAACCAATTATTTAAAACCATGGTGCAGGGTACTGGAGAAAAAAATCAGTGGTTAAAAGCTCTGGATGGCCAGGCATGGTGGCGCATGCCTTTAATCCCAGCACTGGGGAGGCAGAGGCAGGCGGATTTCTGAGTTCAAGACCAGCCTGGTCTACAAAGTGAGTGCCAGGACAGCCAGGGCTACACAGAGAAACCCTGTCTCTAAAAACCAAAACCAAACCAAAACAAAAAAAACAAAAGCTCTGGATGCTCTCCCAGAGGACATAAGTTTGACTCCAACCTCTGACATAGTGGCTCATAACTGTCTTTATCTCTATTCCCAGATCTGACACCGTCTTCTGGGCTCTGTTGGACTTTCATACAAGTTGTGCTGGCATACATGCTGGCAAAAAAAACCCATAAACATAAAATAAAGAAAAAAATTAAAAAATACAACAATACCTGAGCTGTAGAAATGGCTCAGTACGTATGCCCTTCTGCTATTCCAAGTGACCCAAGTTCAGTTGCCAGATCTCAAATGAAGCAACTCACAACTGCCTCCAATTCAATCGCTTAGAGCACTAACAGCCTCTTTTAGATTGTTCAGCCACCTAACTGGATGTGACATACATTCACATATGCATAAACTTAAATAAAAAAATAAACAAAACTCCTGTGCTGATGATATCATTACATAACATCTCATTATAATGGTGCCATGGAGAACGCATCACAATATCAGCTATAGTGTTGCAATTCAAATGACCAATTGAACATCACCTAGACAACTCCAAGCCAAACTGGCCCTATAAAGTTATCTGTGCAAAAATAACCAAACATGGATTTTTTTTATTATAAAGTACTTTTCTATTGGAACTGTGATTCTTCTATTAAATAAAGATAGAAAAATTAGGTTCTAAACATTTTTATCTTTGCTGCTCTCTCCTCTATTTTATCTTTCTCTGTTCTCCTCTCATTCTCTCCCTTCCTTCTGTCCCTGTGTCTATTCCTCCTCTTGCTACTAAATAACACCATATAACAAACATTTTGTCTCATTATTCATCCTGTTCTAGGACTCCAGACATTCATCCCTTCCAATAAAGTACTAAACAAGCAATGTGTATGATCACTGAAAGATGCATTAAGCTGAATGACTCTGAATATATCCTAAAAATGTAAGACATCTTTCATGAATTCACTGTGTAGTCTAAATTATTTTATTTTGAAGCAATCTTTCTTTAGTTTTTAGTATGCTGAAATATAGATAACAATTTGTCAGTGTCTGAAAACTCTACACATATTTGAATAATACTACAACACAGCATGGGGAAAAGTACCCACACTGTATTTTCCTTTATGCTATTTAATGGGTGCTTTGTTTTATCACTGGAGAAGTGTAAGAACTATCAGAGAATAAATTTACCAAAGAGAGGAAGAAAGGAAGAAAGGAAGGAAGGAAGAAAGGAAGGAAGAAAGAAAGGAAGGAAGGAAGGAAGGAAGGAAGGAAGGAAGAAAGAAAGAAAGAAAGAAAGAAAGAAAGAAAGAAAGAAAGAAAGAAAGAAAGAAAGAAAGAAGGAAGGAAGGGAAGGAGGGAGGGAAGAAGGCTGGAAGGATGGAAGAAAGGAAAGAAACAAAGAGGTAAACTGCTCCTTTTTTCCTTGTCTCAAATTCAATGGCTTTTCAGATTTAGTTTCCATTTATTAGAACTGATTGAAATTACTTATTGGAATTTCTTAGTGCTGTTGTATAAGCCCAATGAGCAGGTGTAATTGTGTTTGCTAGATCAATTCATCTATTTCACTATGCTTTGAAATTCTGCTATAGTTACCGAACAACAGCAAATAGCCTGCTTGTTTAATTATATCAAGTAAATCTATGTCTATTGATAGAAGTAATCTATTCAAAATGAAATAATAAATTTTACAAGTAAGACAGTCTATCCAATTATCTAGATTCCCCCCTCAAACTCCCATTTCAAATTAATGACCATAAATTCAACATCTATATAATCCACTAATAGAATCTTATCATTTTAATGTGTGTTAACATCTACATTACCAAAATCCTACCAAAGTATAGAATACCGCCAATTACTGGCATAGGTAATAACTTAATATTAATCCTAATGATAATGATTGCTTCATCTTAATAGAGGATTTCTTTTCTTAATTCATTTTCAGTTCTACAAACAAAAAGTAACTTGGAATATTGTGTTTAATCATGTATCTTTAAATGAGATACTGTCACACATCATTATTGACATGTAAGAATGCAAAATTTTCTTTCTTCTGACATCATTTTCTTTATCTGTTAATGGCATGGTGGGCATACTCGATCCAAGGAGGAATCAATAAAGAATAAAAAAAAAATCATGGCCAGCAAAATCTCCTCTTAGGGCTTGCTTTTCAGTTTAAGGGACTGAATGAATGTTTAGACACGAGGAAAGAGGTTAATCTTAGCCCATTTTCTCATGAATACTTTGGATTTGGTGTTTATATCTACCTATCATACTTGTGTAATAGATTCTCCAGCCAGGAATTTATTTGTATTCTTCCACATCAAACCCTAAAATGGAAATTAGGGTTAATTCATCCATACTACCTAGAAATAATGGAATCATTCATAGTATAAGCGGACTGTCTATTTTCTTGATCTATGTTAACTTTGGTGTTATGAATAAAATGAGAAAAAGGTCAAACATGCTAATTCTTACATTTATTTTCCAGAAATTCACTTTTAGTTATTTATTTGTGTGTATATGTCTCTCTGCTTACACAGAGGCAAAACGTATAGACATCATATTGCCTTGGACTGGATTTATGAGCAGTAATGGAAGTGCTTGGAATTCAACTCCAGTCCGCTGCAAAATAAGCAAATGATTTTAACTACCCAGCCACTTTGCTCCCAGTAGTTATCTTTGGGGAAGAAGAAAAGACCTTGAAACTTTTCATTATTTTGTTTCTGTGTTTTGTTTTCATAAGCTATGTGTCACTTAATTTGAGTTCTTAGGTACATGGTACTTTATCTTTTCAATAACACATTTTTTTATATTTTCTCTGAATGAATTATTATTAATATTCAAATTTTTAAAAAATAGAAAGAAAGAAATGTTCAAAATGAAATGTCAATGAAGAAAAGTGAAGAGAAAAGTGTTTTGGACCTAGCACTACGATTAAGAAAACAGGACTTGGAAATGGAGAATATTGAAGCCAGAGTAAGTACAAACATTGGAGTAGATTTTTTCCTGGGCACACATTATATTAAATGCAATGAAATGTTTTAAATTACAAAGTTACTCCACTTCCAAACATATCACCACATAAGAGTAAAAGAAGAGGGACACAGAATAAAAAAAGCTGAAGCAATTGGTATATGCCTGTATTGTCCTAAAGTACAGCTCTCTGACCATTTGATTAAAGATTCTGCTATAAGACATGAAGTTTGTGGAACATGATGACTTTGGATCTATTTGCGTTCTTCTCCATGAAGACATCAGTTAGATAAGCACCATTTTTTGAGGATGATTTCTTTTTCCCATTGTATGGTTTAGGCTTCTCTGTCAAAATCAGATGTTCATAGGTATGTGGGTTTATTTCTGGTATTTCTACTTGATTCTACTGACCTTAGATTGAAATCACGGATGGTGATACCACCAGAAGTTCTTTTATTGAGCAGGATTATTTTTGATATCCTCGGATTTTTGTTTTTCTATATGAAGTTGGGAATTGTTTTTCAAGGTCTGGAAAAAATTATGTTTGTATTTTGATGAGAATTGAATTGATTCTGTAGATTATTTTTGGTAAGATGGCCATCCTGGCACTATTAATAATACTTTGCTATGCTTGCAGACAGAAGTCTAACATAACTGTGCTCACAGAGGGTCCAGCAGCTAATCAATTAAAACACATGCAGAGACTCTCAGACAAACATTAGATGGAGCTCCGGAAGCATTGTGCAAGAACTGGGGGAAGCAGTGAAGAATCCAGAGGATACAGGAACTCCATAAGATCAATATAGTCAACTAACCTGAGCCCTTGGGAGCTCCCAGAGACTGAACCAGCAACCAAAGAACATACTCGGGCTGGGCCTATGCTCCATGCACATATGTAGTAGATATGCAGCTTGGTCTTCATGTGGATCCCCCAATAATAGAAGCATGGGATGTCTCTGATTCTGCTGCCTGCCTGTGGATTCTGTTCCCCTAACTGAGCTGTCATGTCTGGCCTTAATGTGAGAGGATCTGCCTAGTCCTGGAGTGAGTTGATGTGCTAGGTCTGATAGTATCTGGGGCTGTGTGTATCCCCCTTCTCAGAATACAAGGGGATGGGTAGGGGATTGGTGAGAGGAAGACTAGAAGGGAAGCTGTTATCAACTGAATAAATACATAAGTTAATGGAAAAAAAGGACATTGTTATTGGCTGGTTAGGTGGCTCATTGAGCAAAGGTATAAAAACATCTTGGGGAAATTATTAATGATTCTTATACCTCGGAAGTGGAGGCCAAGAGCAGACGGGCACCCACGCGCTTTGCCAATCCCAACATGTTTAGTGTTCCAATTGTATTAGTCTTCAGTGTCTTGATGGGGTTGTACATGTAGTTTGGTGGGGAGGCTGGAGATGCCAGATGATATATCTGGTCAACTTCTATGTAGAGCGGCTCGACCACATCATGGTTAATCAGCTCGAAGTTCTCATGGCCAATCCAGTGTTCCACATTTCTCTTCCTGCCTGTGAAGAAGTTGTCCACCACGGTCACCTCATGGCCATCCATCATGAGTTTGTCAGTTAGATGGGAGCCCACAAAGCCTGCACCTCCAGTGATCAAAATCCTTTTCCGGTCCTTTTCTGATAAAAACTTTACAGGCGGGTATTTCTGGGTAAAACTTTTTTCCAAATCTCTGATTTTCTCTCTTAATGGTTCAACAATCTCTTCAATCTTGCTTTCGATCTTTAGTTCTCCATTTTCCTGGATAGACCTGTTGAGCAGAAAGCTCATGTTAACAAAGTTGCCCCAAACAGTGTAAGGGGTCTTTTTCTTGAATAATCATCTTCTTCAATACAGACCACACTTGAAGTTAATTCTTCCTTCCTTGCTGAAACCAATCAAATCTACCAAGCCACCCAGATCTAAAACTTCTCCTAGCAACCAGAAGCCTTTCCAGAGCTTCCTGGCTGCTGCTGCTGCTGCTGTTGCTGCTGCTGCTGCTCCTCCTCCTCCTCCTTCTGGGCTTATGGTACCACAAGATGCATACTTTAAATCTAGTAAACTTCTCCTGTAGCTACCCTTCCAAAATAAAAGTCTATAATATTTTAAGCAGTATGTACTTGTGCTATACATTCTTCTGTTGTCTTGACCAAAATTTCTCTGCATGGCTAGACGCCATGGTAAATAATTACTAAGTCTTTGCTGCAATTATTAGTTCACTTCATGTCCATACATATACACTTCATTCTACTATAAATATTTTATTGTGTTGGTTTATCAATTATTTGAATGATGTTATATATTAATGTGACTATGTGTGACATAGACCTTAATTACATATTTCAAATTCAACCTTCTTATACACTCTTACTCATGATTTTTTTTCTACTTTCTGTATTCTTGATTATAACTATTTTGACTAACTCAAGAAAATTACTTGAAGGCTAATGATGCTGAATTAGTTTCAGAAAGTTGTTGGAAATTTGTTCATCCATTTAAGAGAGAGTCTGTTCATCTCATTTTCCATTTATTGATTACTTGCTGTATATAAAGCTAAGACCTTTTCCTATTCAATTGGGTGTCTTTACACACTGGAAATTGTTCTCTTTTCTGTTCTGAAGCTTTTTAAACTTTAGACTATTATCTTTTCAAAATCTTCCTTTACTTTATTGAGCTTTTGAAGACTTATTTAGGTATTCCCCATTTCTTTTGGTATCTTGAAGTGTTTTCAGGCATTTTCACAAGTACTTTCAAAGTTTCAGAGATTCATTGCAGTGTTTCACCATTTTGATTTATTTTTTGTGTATGATGAGAGATAACACTCTAATTTTGCTTTTTCTAAGTATGAATACATAGGTTTTTCTTCAGATTGTTTGTTAAAACTTCCTTTTCCAATGCAAATTTCACTCCTTTATTGGGTATTAAATGACTACTGTTATATGCATTTATTTCTGTGTCCAATGTTATATGTTCATTGGTATACATGCTTATTTTTATTTCAGTATTTTTCTGGTTTTGTTATTATAGCTCTGTGGTGTTTCAATACTACATATTTACTCTTACATTTCCCTACTGTACAGAACTGTGGCTTTCCCCTCAGTTGCATGAGAATGAGTACCAGCATTTATAGGAATACTGCATGAGTATCTACATCAGTTTTCTTGTTAGAGTAAATTTTTTTTTTTGGGTCATCATATATCCTGGCTAATTTTTGTCAATGTGTCACAACTAGAGTTGCCTGAGAGGGACCCTCAACTGAGGAATTACCTCAGTGGACTCACATATAAGAAAATAGTACTATCTTCACTGTTGATTGATGAGTGAGGTTTAAGCCCTCCATGGATTGTGCCAGCCCCAAACAGGTGGCCCAAGGAGATATAAGAGAGGTAGCTGCACATGCAATAAAGTTAGCATGTAAGTGGTCTTTTTCCATTGCCCTGCCTCTTACCTGTTTGAGTTACTTTCTTGAATTTCTTCAATATAGTCCTTTGATCAAGTTGCACAAGCCAGATAAACCCTTTCTTCTCCAAGTATGTTTTGGTCTGTGTTTTATCACAGCACCGGAAACCAGACTAGAACATTGTATATTTTTTTTCAATCTGTAGGCTTACTTATTATTCTGACTCAGAAACATTCTTTTTCACCTCTTATTTTAATTCAGTACTTAGTCTGCATTCTTGTTTTACTGTTTTGTTTTGTTTTGTTTTGTTTTCTTTCTCGAATTCTAGTGATAAAAGGTCTAGTGTTGCATGATGATTATTTCTGCATTTCAACTTGGTGGCCTCTAGGAACATCTGATTTCTCTATATGTCATCCACTCTGTTAATTCTCTTCAACTGCTTCTACTCTATTGAGAATCCCACCAAGATAATTTCAGTAAGTTAATATTTTTGCTACCAGAATTGATTATGCTTCTGTACTAATCCTTAGGAATCTTCTCTCCTGTACAGGTCCTGACCCTCTTTCTTTGTTCCCCAAATTGCTTAATTCCATTGAGAATTTAGCTTCATTTCTGTAATTATCTGACCTAATTTTTTCTTCCTGTCAGCTCTTTTATATTTCAATCACTTCTTTTCATGGCTCAAGGGAAAATCATCCTAAGTAATTAGCATCATTTCTAAGAATCTTGTATTTTTTCATGTTTGACACTGAAAATCCTAGCTTTTCTCTGATGCCTTTAGGTAGTATATATTCTAATTGTTTTCAGCATGGATTGGTCCAAATGAACTAGTCATCATTGGAGAGGCATAATTTTGGTCCTGTGTAATTTTCTTGATAAATTATGCAATGTTAACCCCTTTAAGAGCTAAAAATATTATATATGTTATAGAGATATATTATAGATAGATAGATAGATAGATAGATAGATAGATAGATAGACAGACAGACAGACAGACAGAGATTGCCCTTAGGCAATGAATTGTATGTTACTTTCATGCTTTTTTAAATCAATGCTCTATCTATATTGCTTGCATTGTCCTCATATTTCTTACCATTCTTAACATAACAATATGTGTAGCAAGAAAGGGGGCTGGAGAGATAGTACCATGGTTAAGACTATCATCAGATCTTCCTGGACATTCAATTTGCTTCCCAGCCCACACAGGGTGAATCACAACCATCTATAATTCCAGTTCTAGGAGATCCTGCATGGTGCAGTTAAATTCCTTAACTAGTATTCTCAACTCCTTGACCAAATGACATACTATTACAGGTCTCTGAGAACTTGTTTGTTGAATTTATATTTATAAATAATAGGGTATCCATTTTGTTGAACAACCTATTTTACTGAGAATCTCGTCTTATAGTGGCATTAAAACATACCAGTGAAGATTCATAACTGCTTTATTAGGGTACCTTTAGACGCATTCATCTTGACCTCCAAGCAAAAATGGTCCATAGCAAAGGGGTTTTTTTCCAGATATATGCCAAGTCTCAAGTGCAATAGACCACAAGAGAAATAATTTTTTTCCTTATGGAATTTTCCAAATATGAGCTCAACAATACTTTTATCAGTCATGTTTCTAATCCATTAGCAATATTGACTTTGCCGTGAAATGAGAGTAATTCAATTTCAGATTATACCATAAAGCTGAAACCATTATAGCTTTGCCTGCTAGTTTTATACTAGTTATGGCTCTGTCAGAGTTCTTTTGACAAAGCTTTGTATTTCAAGTTTTATCATCAGACATTAAGAAAAACTATATTCCCAATGACTTTCAAAATAGCATAGGCTCCTATGAGAATTCAATGCTAGTCTTTATTCAGACATGAACATTGTGTCTTATACTTAGGCAGTCTTTATTCCCAGATACAAGGTTGAGGAAGTTTTCATAAAATGGCTATTACATCTAAAGTCAAATTATCTTGAAAACTGGGTCATATTCTTTGGGATACCTTACAATTTCTGAGTTCCTAACTTGTAGATTGTCTGTCAATTCTATAGTCTTTCCTTTTGTGTGCTTTAAAGTTGCAAGCTTTGACTTCTGAACTTTCAAAGGGACAAGGAATTGTAGTACTGTATGAAACACAACATGCAGAGTGCTGAATGATGCTAGTGGCATTCTTTTTTGCCTTGTGACTTTTTATATTTCAGTCTCTCATATGTCACAAACCTATATATAGATTCTAGCTGTACTCTGAACTCATGATATTATATGATATGTATTCTAGCCTATGAGAGAAAATTGGACTGTTTCATCAGTGAATGGATAATTCTTTGTCTCTGTGTCTCTGTCTCTGTCACTCTCAACTCTTAAGTATAACCCAAAACTTGGGCCACTGTTCTATTATGCTGAGGGTTATGCTCAGAACCTTGTTTATTGCTCAGGGCAAGTGTTCTACCAATAACCCCCAGCACAGTCCAGATATATACTTTAAGGACAGAATTTTTTTATATTTTATTTTAAATTATGTGTATAAGTGTTTGTTTATGTGTGCAACTGCACATGCTAGTGGATGAATATGTGTATGCTATATGCCACTAATTTACAGCTTTCCATAGAAGCCAAAAAAAGGCATCAAATTTTGTGAAACTGGAGTTACACGTGGTTGGAAGCCACTGGTCATAGGTGATGGGAACTTATCTCTGGTCCTTTTGCAAATGTAGCAAGCACTCTTAACTCCTGAGCCATCTCCCCAGCCAAATTGATAGATTTTGTAATACCAGAATAGAGGCATTGCTGGCAAGAAACCTCTAAACAAGAATCTTGAAATAATGTTTATATTTGTATGCATACTTTCTGTGTTTGTTTTTAATTCTCTGTGATGGTTGTTTTTATAATTCTCTCTTGCATCTATTTATCATCTGAGTAAATACTTGTACATTTCACTGTTTTTCCTGAAGACTTTTAACTAGACATTAATCTAATTTTCATTTCACATTGCTGCAAAGTAAGAGAATATATCTCTTATCCATATTTAACATAGGTCGCTGGCCTCCTGAAAAAAAAAAAACAAAACCTGGACTTAAAGATGATTGAGCTCTAATGGAGCTTTGCTTCTTAGTCTTTTGGTGCCCATCCAAAAAATATCAAACCTCACTTACTTGTTTTTAAAATAACTCTTCTTTTTTAAACTTAAAAAAAATAAATCATAGTTAAATCATTAAAGACCACCTATCCACAAAATAATGTCTACAAAGACAGATTATAAATACAAAAATATGCTAAAAACATTTTCAGATTATATTGGGAGCAAAGTCCTTATTGCAAATATGACAATAAAATAAGTTGGCAGCTTTTATAAAGGTTGTGTGACTAATTAATTATTCAATATTACAAGCTCTATAATAAATTATAAATCCCCTAATATATAGATGGCTTGCTTGCAGTATGTCTGTGTACCACATACATGCAGTGACCAGAGAGGCAAGAAGGAAACTTAAGATCTTCTGGTGTAACTGCAGTTATAGAGAACTGTAAGCTGTCACATGGGCCTTGGCAATTGGACTTGCGCGTCCTCTTGAAGGGCAGACAGTGCTCTTAAAAGCTGTTCCATTTCTCCAGCCCCAAAGCCTCTCTCTTTGTGAATGCCTAACTCAGCATATTTACAAACCTCTTTCTAAAGGAAGTTTTTCTATCTTTTAAAAATGTCTCCCTCCCTACAGCCTCCTTTTGTGAGCACATTAAGAGTTAATAGTGAGTTTTAATTGGTGACTGTTTCACAATGGGTATTGACAGGTTTAGGCTATTATATGTTTATCCTTGAGCACTCATTTGGAGCTTAATTACTAACTCGAGTAATTCTGTATTTAGATAAAATTAAGAAAGAAACATTTAAAAAGTTAAACACCTACAAAAATTTCTGAAGGTGGATTCGTTTCTATGTATTAGATCATAATAAAGACATCCATAATTTAAACATGAATACATTATAAGGATAGAATATCTGGATTTCATTTATCTATTTGTTTGTTTGTTTGTTTGTTTGTTTGTTTGTTCATTCTTACTTACTTTGCATCCCAAACACAGTTTACCCTCCCTCCTCTCCTCCCAGTCTTTCTCTCCTATCTCCTCCTCCTCCATCATCCACTCTTTCACCATTTCTCTTCAGAAAAGGGCTGGCTTTGGTGAATATAACCCAGCCATGGCATATCAAGTTGCAGTAATACTAGGCACCTACTGTTCTATTAATATGAGACAAGGTAACCAGTAGGGGCAAAGGGTACTAAAGGGAAGAACAGAGTCTTTTATCCCAACAACTCTTTTATCCCAGTGTTGGGAGTCCAACAAGAAGACCAAGCTGCACAACTATAACTTATGTGCTAAGGGCTTAGGTCAGCCTGATACAGGCTTTCTGGTTAGTGATTTTAGTCTCTTTCAGCCACTATGGACCGAGGGTAGTTGATTCTGTTTTTTTCTTGTAGTGTCCTGACCTCTCTGACCCCTCTGGCTCCCAAAATCCTTCCTCCAACTCTTCAGAAGGATTCTGCGAGCTCCACCTAATGTTGGGTAGAACTCTGTATCTATTTCAATCAGTTGCTGAGTGAAGCCTCTCTGATGACAAGTGGGTTAGATACCAATCTATGAGTATAGCAGAATATCATTAGGAATCATTTCATTGACTTCTTTTTGTTTGTTTGGTGTTGCATGTTTGGCACTATCATTAATCTCTGGGCTAGCCAGCCTCTGGCCTTGACTCTCTGGGCAGTGTTAAGTGGTGGACTCTGTCTCACAGCATGGGATTCAAGTTTGACCAATCATTGATTGGCTCTTTCATAATTTCTTTGCCACCTTTATCTCAGCACATCTTGCAGCCAGGAGAGAATGGAGGTTAAATTTTCTGCGTCTGTGTTGTTTTTCCGATCCCCATAGCGGCAGTTTGCTTGGTTATGGGAGATGATTACTTTTGGATTCTTATTCCCATTACTAGGAATCTTAGTTCGGGTCATTCTCATTGATACTTGGGAGTTTCCATTGCCCTGTGTTTCTAGCTTGTCCTAGAGATGGCCTTGATTTCAATCGTCACTTCAGTATCATCTTCCTCTGTTGTCCCCACACCTGATCTCTCCTGTTTACATGCCAACTCCTCACACCCATCTAGTTCCCTCTCCCCATTTACCTACTTGATGTATATTTTATTTCCTTTTCTCAGTGAGATTGCGACCCCTTATGATTTTCTTGTTACTTAGCTTCTTTAAGTATGGATTCTAGCATGGTTATCCTTTACTTTATATTTCAAATCCACTTATAAGTGAGAACATACCATGTTAGACCTTTTGGGTCTGAGTTACCTCACTCAAAATGATCTTTTCTAGTTCCATCAATTTGTTGGCAAATTTCATGATGCCATTATATTTAATAACTGAGTAATATTCCATTGCATATCTATACCATATTTTCTTTAACTGTTCTTCAGTTGAGGGATATATATCTAGGTTGCTTTAACTTTCTGACTATTATGAAAAAACTGCTAGATTTATTTCAATGTATTATTTAGTTCAGAAGTAACTCATCTTATAATTTAAATATGAATGCATTCTAAGGGTAGAATACATGGATTTCCCCTTTTTAATTTAATTTTTACTTATTCACTTTATATATCTTGCTCACTCTCCTTTTGAGGTGATCTTCTCCCACAAACTGTCCTCGCTCTTTCCTCTCCTTCTCTTCTGGGCTGCCTTGTCTGGCCCCAGGAGGAGAAGAAATTGCAGAGAATACTTGGATTTCTTAACTCATAGTAATATACAATTACATGAAATTACAATGGGACTACCTTATAAGTATTTCAAAATTCAAGTTTTCCTTATTTCAAATTCAGAGTATGGGAGACACCAGATCATATAAATGTATATTTTAGTATTGTATAGCATTTTTGTTTTTAGAGTAAACAATTTTCTACATTTTTTATTTTTCTAAGCTAAACACCTAGATTCAATATTTGTCACAATTAAAATCTTGAATAATTATTTAACAATAAACTTTTATAACACTTGCCATCTCATTTTTCTATTATCAGACCCACATATGAGGACCTCACTGTATAATATGAAAAAAATGCATTTTTCTATTACATCAGTATCTGTCTTCTACTTAGATCTTATATCTACATAGATGATCTTCAAACACATAGTATCATCCATAACTAAGTTTTCTGTCATTAAATGAATTTCTACTTCAACTAAACATTACATCAGCTTACTTATACTTTCCATCATTTCTAAAGATGTTTTTATTTTAATTTTATGTATATGGGTGCTTTTTCTACATGTATATCTTCTCTACATCCAGGTAATGCCTGTAGAAGCCAGAAGAGGGGGTCAGATTGGATGGAACTGGAGTTATAGATGATTGTGAGCTGTCAAGTGGGAACTAAAAACTGAACTCATATCCTTAGCCAGAGTGACAAGTGAACTTAGATATGGGGCCATCTCTCCAGCCTCTACACTGCATTTTAAATAATTTGATACACTGTTTATTTAAGTCTCATAAGTGAGGACATCTCTGGGCAGTGGTGAAGCACACCTTTGATCCCAGAACTTGGGAGGCAGAGGCTGGTGGATTTCTGAGTTCGAGGAAGAGCTCACTCTATTCCAGATTTCAAACCCTGTCTTGAAAAACCAAATAAAGATTAAAAATAAGTGAGAAGATCATTGCAAAAGGTATCATTTTTGTTTCAAGAAAAGAAAAAAACAAATGGCAAAGCCATATACAAAGTGAAGTTAGTCACTATGAACTGATAATTGCTTAAGCCTAAAATTAATGGTGAACAGCTCTAGGTTGCCTTATTGACAAATGAAATCTGATTTATTTGGCCTGATGTTCAGCATGGAAAGAAAAACTGCAAGAACATCAGTAAGAATGAGTCTCATTCCCCAAAACATACTCTGAAGTCATTCAGTTATCCAGCAACCTTATGCAAAGAGGGAACATCTGAGCTTCTGGAACACAGGGTAGAAAGAAAGGACTTTATATGAGGAAGAAGATAGGAACATGTGCAGAATCTAGGGTTGGACGAGCTTGGTTTTGAACCTGGCTCTCACAATCAGAGCACCTAGAAAGACACAGTGAACACAAAAGATTAGAAATAGGATGTTCCAGAAAGGGATAACAGAGGAGCTTGCTGTTCTCTTTGCATGCTCTCACTCTGTCTTGGGTCTCATTGGTTCAAATTCAACTACTCCCTTGTGTTTGCTATTATGCCAGATCCTAGAAATAGCTATTTCAGAAGTAGTTGTATCCAAACAACTTTGTGTCCATTCTAATTCACACTTGCATTTTCCTGATGGAGAGAGCATATGTTGCCATTCTGAATATTTTCTAATATATGTAGAGATGTCATGTCTTTGGGAAGAGAAGGCAAATCCTCAGGGAAATTGATCAGAAATAATATTATCCTGATTAAGCCTGAACTTAATCTACTCTTGACATTCCCATTTTGATACTTTTTCAAAATCCAATTAGCTTACACAGATGAATAGCATTTACACGCCGCTTACTTTACAGTCTGCAAATTTCTGTCACCATAACTTTCTTTTTCATTTTTAGGATTTTAACTCAACTATAACAAGAAGATTTGACAAGATTTGAATATTAGCTACTTCAGAGCATATGCTACCAATGTAAATTATGCATTCAGATGTCAGAAAGTCATCATTAAAACAGGCTAGCAGGAAGTGTTATCAAATCAAATGTCATAAAACATGTGGTAATAGCACGTATTTACTGCTTTTGTCACTTTTTCATTCTCCGTGTAAGGAAAAACAAACAGACAAACAAACAAAGACTAAAAATGACCTATATTGTAGTATATTGATGGTTCTTCTTGGAAAAGACCAGCAAGTCAACCTCTTCATGCTATAGAAAATTGACTCTACTTTCGGAAAGCTTTGAGAGATGCCATGATCCATCTCTTACCCATCTAAAGCAGTACCAGTTTCAGGGTACCCTCTATGTACATGAGTTGATAAATAATGCTACTTCATTTCTGTACATCTTCAAGAGCATGAACTTAATTGTTGCGCATCAGTGTTCATTTAATCAATAATCTATTTTTTTCATGAATGACAGATGAAAGTGCTTGGTTAATATTGAGTAACACTGTAGCACCTAAGTAAGAAACTGCAGATTCTCCACATTCCTGTCCTCCAGACAGTAACTTCCAAAGGAATTCTACAGACAAAGTCTGCCACAGATTATGTATTTAGGGGAGGGAGACTTTGGAGAACTGTAAGCAAAAAGCTACAAAAATCACACACACACACACACACACACACACACACACACACCAAAACAAAAATACATAGCTCTTTTTATCGTAATGTTTGTGATAAATATTGGTGTAGCAGATAAATGGCTCAGTGGGTAAAGTGTTTACTCCAGCAAGATTGTGAATCTGAACTTGCACACTCAGAAGCTACCTAAGGATGAATGCAGTCATTACTCTTTCTAACTCTTTCTAATCCTTACCACGTTATGGGAGGCAAACAGAGTTCCTGGAAACTCCCAAGGTACATGGAACTAGGATGGATCCCTTAAGTTGTCCTTGAGCTTATACACATACACATATCAGATATATGTAGTTGTGCTCACATATATTAGTATACATATGTCACACACACATGTACACACACACACACACACACATACAGTTACACATATATAACTTTAAAATGTCCTCTGCAGAGAATACCTACTGACAAGCATGTCCTCATATTTTCAGTTCAAATTCTTACTACTTTGTTGCTTTACAAATCTTAGCTATTTCAAGAATGTGCCCTGATTTAAGGACAAATTTATACAACTCAACTAGAAAGTTTGACACTTTATAAATAGTGCAGAAAGTTTTATGAGGCCTGTCCTGAAGCTGGCATCGATTTGTCTATCCTGTTGTGTGTGTCAGTTCATACAACCCCTGGTGTTGGTTGAATGGCCATATGAGAAGTCATGATTGATTTGATCAAAGCTGCATCTGACTTCCTCTGCCTGAAATGTATTTTGCCTCTTAGGAACTTATAATTGAAATATGTCCTACTTGCTCTCTAGAAACACAGCTAGAATTTATGCTGGAAAGAGTACAGTTGGCTTCTATCTGCATGAACAACTGTATGAATACTCACATATGGGGTGGGGATGAGAACTGAGACAGAGAGAAATTTTAGGAGAAAATACATCTATCTTTGAGGATATAAAAGCATGGACAGCTTAAGGTACATTTTTACCTCATATTTATTAGTCACTCCTAAAAAACCCAAATCCTTCACATAAATTGACTTTTAAGGTTCAGACATGTTTGAGTGAGTTTCTAACTTTTGAAACTAAATGATACCTACTGTACCCTCTATGTTAATGAGAATAAGCTGCATTAGCCACAGATATAGAAATGGTCATCATCCAAGAATAAGAATGGATGTATTTAACTGAAGTTCAATGACTTTAGTGTAACTCAAGTCCAACCCACTCACCTTCAGGAAAGCCTTTGTCTCGTCCCTCTCTGATAGTCCCTTACCCTTCCATTAATCAGCATGTGGGGATAGAGTGTACCTCCATCTTTATTCTAACATGGGCAAAATAATATTGGGAATTTGATGGGGGAAGATTGAGTGAACTTATTTATACAATGAGCAAAAGCTGGTGACTAAGAAACATACTATTTATAGCAGGCAGGTAGAGAAAACATGTTGAAAGCTGAGGCTGTGGGCATTAACAATTTCTAGCCAGACTAATAAGTATATGTTATAACCATCCTATTAATATGGGTATGGAACTTCATAAACTCTACTTTCTGACTACATTTATCATTGTCATGGATACCATAGTGAGTTGTGTAACTTGCAAAAAGCTAGTTTATTGACTATAGTGTTTGTTAGGACTGAATGCAGTGTAGAAAGGACAGAGACAGATTATATATATATATGCATATATAATTGTGAAATTACCCAAATAATTAAAAAGAAGTCCCCTAATACTAGGTGCCATAAAAATAAAGAAATCTCTTCTTATCACAAAGCAGTGCTTACAAAAGTATGAACTTTTGTGTATGCTTATTCATCTAAATAACAATATTAAGTTAATTAAAATACATTTTGTTCAAATTGTGATTTTTTTCAGTTTCCTCCAAAGCAAAATTAATTTTTATTGTATTCATTATTAGATACAATATAGTCTAGTGAATGACATGCACTCTATTTTATAAGTTAGCTTTCGTGGATAAATAGTTGCAATTTTACTCTGAGTGAAAGAAAGCAATAAAGAATTCAAAAGTTCTAATCTGCCTATCAAAACTTCTCTGTTAAACATGGCAATTTCGCTTTCTCTTTGGAGGATATATTTCATTTCCCCCAATAAATACTATTTGTTTGTTTACATTCCTGTATGTACATGTAATAAACACTATGAAAATATGTAGCAATACTGTGTGAATATATTCTTTTAGTCAGCTAGTCCCCAGTCCTGTGTTGTTTCTCTCATCTATTCTATTACACTTACTTTTGTGCAATTGTGTGAGATATCACACTGTCTGTGTGAAGAGCAGAAGTAAGGTTTATTTCTTTCTGTCTCAATACATTATCATCAATCAGAGATTGTTATTCTATGGGTCAGTCATGACAGAAGTCCCTCTTCCTTATTAGCATGCATGTTGGTGTTGCACTTATTTAACCTTTGTTTAAGCAGCTTTATTGTTGAGAATACATGAATGAAGCTTTCTTGTCCTTTCTAAGAGACACAATCTTATAACAGCTTTATTGATCTTTTGTCTTTTAAAATATTTCTGATCAATTTTCTATTATCTTCTCTAAGATTTAGGTAGAGGAGAGTTGTATTATACATTTATCAATTGGGGCTGGGCACATGAAGATCTAGCTCTCTGTATTTTGACCACTTTTAGATTTCTGCAATGATATGCTGATACTAAAAGAAGTTTTCCTTAGGAAGTTTCAGAACTGCAGTGGATCTAGGGAAGAGGGGAGGTATGGGATGTGAGAGGCGAGGCAAGAGAGTAGGCTGTGGGTGGGATGTATTGTATGAAAGAGTAAATTTTAAAAGACAAAATCTTGATCATCAAATTGATAAGCTCTCCCTAGATCTACTGCTCCTCCATTTCCCTTCAGACAACAGCAGACCTCCCAGGGATATCAACTAAAACTGCATGACAAGATACAAATACGAGTAGGCACAAGTCTCATGTCATGGCTGGGTTTAGCAAACCAGTAGGAAGAAAAGTGTTCTGAGAGCAGGCAAATCAATGAGAACACCCCGACCCATTGGTAGGAATCTCCCCAATAGAAACATAAAACATCTTGAAGTATGCAAACAAAGTCTATTCTATCACAGGGAAGATCAATACAAATGAAATGTGGAGGACCCCTTTTGTCATGAGCTGTATGTTTTGTCATATCTTATCACTAGGGAACTACACATTTTGTTGGAATGCATTGAGTATCTTATATAATTACATCGTACGTAAAATGAATGGTTTCTTTTTAGCTCCTTCACAGACCAACCAACCTCAAGTAGAGAATGCAAGCTGACTCCATACAGTGATAAGAATCTAGATCACCCATGTCCTATAGAATTAGTTGCTTTATAATGTACTTTAGTACACACATTTTCAGTACTGACAAGGAGGATAAAATGGAAGAAAACAGTAGGCCAGGACATCTAAGGTCTAACTTTCCCCTGAAAAGAGTTATAAATATAGAAGAAGGTCATATATTCAATATTTATAAAGCAACATCACTAATATCTGCAGTATTTTTCTATTTAACTATAGGTCACAGAAATTGTCTTTTTTTTAAATTATTGTATGAACAAAACAAGCCTCTAAGTGTCTGAACTAGAGACACTGGTGTTTAGATGCTAGAACAGTTAGAGCACCCCTTAAAGCCACAAAAGTGACTGGGACCTTGCAGTTTTCTGTACCATTTGCCTTTCATTCATCAACATATTATTTGACTCTCCACCTAAGAAAAATAACCTCCTGACAGTAGGACTTTACTAGCTAATGAAAGTAGTTCCCATGTTACGAAAGTGTATTTTGCCCAATGTCATCAGCCAGGTGCCCGTGGTCTGATGAAGGAAGTCACCTCTCTGAGGTACTTCTGAATATATTTGAATTACAATGAAGATAACAAGATTCCTGCAGCCTGCAACTTAACCGTTTTTAGTTATTTATCAACACAGTAATGGGATTATTAGTAAATTGCTTTTTTCCCCCAACTTGATCCATTTGACTTCTTCCATTTGCTTGCATTATCAGGAAAATAATTTAATGCATGCTAATGAATTCTAAATTTGCATAAATCATCTCCCTATGTGATTTATAATCCTGAATTAAATATAACCCCAAATACCCACATACAAGGAAAGCCTATTATATGTGTAGGCATAATTCTCATAATCATACAATTTATAAGCTGAGCAATTGAAGAGATAAGATGACCTCGAGCCACTCAGAAATGAACCTTCTCCCTTTCTTTTTTACCTCTTTATCAGTCTGTCAATTAGAGAAATTTAGCATATTTCCATCTTGTAGTATTTTCAGCAGTGCATTAGTGTTGAACAAGTAATTAGATTTCCTCAAAATCAGTTTGTTTTTTTACACTAAAAAGAGCACAAATAAATATGATTTCAGCTAATTTATTTATACACAATACATTTTGTGAAGGCATAATAAATATGCCAGAAACTAAAGCATGAAAATGGGATCATAAAGAAAGAATGAGCACACCACACATTACTATCTAAGAAAAGAGAAACTGAGCAGATTCTTCGTGAAGTATTTATTGTCTCAACTCTAATACCAACACTTAGAAAATAGTAATTACTTGTTTATAGGTGTTCTTTTATACTTATAGTCATGTTAACCGTTTAATTCCCATAAGGACCCTTCAACTTCAGTACAATTATCAGGTATAGATTACAAATTAGGTTACTGAGACATGAAATGATAATGCAGATTAGGTAAACTGCAAGGGCAGCAGAAATGTTGATCACTGATTATTGTGCAAACCATTCCAAAGTATGGTCTAGGAAACTAGTATTAATAAGAATTTGGATGTGTCTGAAGTTCATCTTTAGTAGGCTAGGTCCTTCTATGGGGCTTTTTTTTTTGTGGAGCACAATGTGTAAAATAAGTTACACTAATCCTTTTCATTGGCTAAACCTAAAAGTGTTTTGTGGCACACATGAACATGCAGTGATAATGATTAATCAAAAGAGGTATTCAAAGACATGTCAGCAGGGGAAAGGATCATGCTATTCATCGTGGAAGGAAACTGAATAGCATATTAGAATTGTCATCAGAAAGAAAGCATCCTATCTTAACAATATCAGAAAGAATAGCTATTAACTAGCAGAAGGAAAAAAAAAGCCTGAGAAAAGAACATCTATGAATTGAGGTCTTACACATGAAACAGCATCATATATTTAAGAAGAGGATAAAATTATGCAATTATTAAGTTTCTCACCTAACCAAGAGCAAAGCATAGTTTTTTCATGTCCTATAGTCTTTCAAGAATGTCATATTTTCTATTAGGCTAATAGGCGAAAACAGGAGAACTCAGACTCTGTGATTCAGTTTCTCTAGGGAAGTCTTTGTTCTGCCTTTACAATAGACTGGCCACTTAGCAGCTGATAATATCACTGATGACAGAGGTGGAGAGTCGAAGGCTCACACCACTCTTGAGATCCCTTCTGGTATAGGAACAGTAGTTACTGCACCTGTACCACTCAGAAATGACCAGGGTGTCATAACAACTCCCTTTAGAGACTTAAGATACCCAGCAAAAGGAACAGGAAAGGAGAAAATGATGCACTATTGATAGATGTGGTGTTGAGCAGACAAAAAAAAATCTTAGGGAGAAAGGAGGTGGCATAACTAAAGAAGCTATTAAGGAATGAGAAGGGGAGAAAATAATAGCTTCAATAATGCCAAGAAAAATAGACCTCAGTTTTCCAGCTGTGGACAGTCTTTAAAATATAGAATGTAAAACCTTCTGATGTGTTTTTAAAGAGTAATGAGAAGTAGTGAAACAATATCAGGACATGTCCTAGATTCAGGCAGTCTGGCTGCTCAAGGGGCTACCTACCTTTTGTTGAAGATATTCATCAATCTGAAAAATAAATCCAGCAGTTTTCTTTGCATCTTTGGCATCTATCTAGCAGACACATATATATAAGAGAAGGCTACCTTCCTAACAGTTTATTAGCCACAAGTAAAGAAAGTGGTTTTGACTAAGATGAGTAGAAACATTCAGACAAGGAGGGGGTTTCTTTATCTAGAGCTACAGAAAGCACCTATATCTAGTTAGAGAGAGATGAATTCTGGAGATAATTAAGGGCTAGATATATTATAGGTGAACAAACATAGGTCAGCAGAGGTTGTGAACACAGAAACTGCATTGTGACCTCTGGGTTACTTTGGAAGTTCCTGTCACAAATCAGGAACTGAAATCTGCCTATTCATCTCACTTGTTTAAACTCCACTTAAGTTTCAAATTGTGCCGCTTCTGTCATCGCTGTATTCTACAAGGACCAACACAAAAGGAAAGGAATTCAAAGTTCTTTGAACAAGCAAGGGACACTGAGTGATACGAATCTCTTTTAAACCACTGCACTCATTTGCTAATTGCATTGCTTCATTTTATACTACTGTACAGAAATCATTTGATTATTGTGTGTTATTCTGTACCTGTTCAATTATACAATCTTCACTATTTTTCCATGCACAGTTCACATACAAGTTCTTTTTTATTCTTGATTCATTTTTTTCCTGTCCAGTACACATTTATGCCATTCAGAGGACAATATCTTGGCGGTAATTCTCTCCTTCCATTTTGTGATTCCTGGGGATCAACCTTGATGGCCAGAGTCATCTTGTGCAGAGCTATCCTAACAGTTCCACTTGTTAAAAATGTTAGGAATTGTCAAAGTATTTATAGCATTAATACCAGTGACAGGTTGTCTCTAAACTTGATGGCATCTTCAGATAAACAATTATGCCAGACTACAGTTATGTCAAAATTTAAAAAAAAATCAGTTCCGCAATACCAATTAGAATGGAGCTTCTTTTTGACATTTCAACTACAACCTTCTTTGGCTTTAATCATCTTTAAACTAAGTGGATCCTAATTATGCAAACTTTTCTCTTCCCACTCATTTGTCTTTGTTCTCCAATGATCTAATGCTAACATTAATTCTTGTCCTTCTCCAGCCTACACCCCTTCTATCTTGAAATTTAGTAATAACTTAACATATGCTATTCTTTGATTATGTGTCTCAAAATGGATACTGAAGTTAGAAACACTGTATTTGTCTTGATATTATGATATTTACAGAGAAGGCTTATTCAGCATTTGCGGCTTTGTCAGTATTTTATGCTCAGAGTGACACCTGGTACCCTGAGTGTATAAACTGATGCTTTTGCTACTGAACTATGACCATAGCTCACTGTGGAGGAATAACATCATAATCCTACCTGTCATAGCTATTTGACTATTTCAAAGATTTCAATTGAAATAGTACATCTTATGAAAATAACACAGTCAATGAAATGATACTAGAAGAATATATCTAAATGCAAGCATGAGAAATGTGAAAACTCAAAACAGCCTGACCCCCAGCACCAAAGGGTTTTATCTCATCATAAGTCATTTAAATGAGAGTGAGTTGTATGACAATACAGACTAAGAAATGCACAAAGGTTTAGTCAAATCAAAGAGGATTCCCAAAAATATCAGAATTAACTCCAAGGAACATGTAACAGTAAATATGATTGCTGATTTCTCAGCAGAAATCTTAAAAGCATCTTATGATGCATTCTAAATTCTGCAAGACAGTAACTTCCTTCCCCAAATACTATATATAGTAAAATTGTCCATTACAATTGATAGAGGAGAAACTTTCCATTGAGAAACAAACAAAAATCCATAACCATTAGCCAAAGCTACTGATGATACTTGAACGAAGTAATAAACACACCCATGGAAACAGAAAAGAATGAATCACCATGTGAAGGCAGTAATTAAGCAAATGATATAAACACTCTAAAACCTAGCAAGATGACAGGCATTCATACATATTTTACAACTTTGACTATTAATGGTATAAAATTTGCAAGTAAAAGCCATGGACTAGATCATTAGATTGCAAAGAGTCTATGCATTTGTCCCTCTAACAAACTTTCATCACTGTCAAAGACAAACCAAATCTCAGGGTGAGATGATGGTAAAGGGCATTTGAATTCAAAGGAATTAGAATGCTAGTAGATGATACTGTTCTACCTTCTGAGAAAGGACACTGGAAGGGAAAGTAGTAGAGATGATAAACAAGGTCACTTCATATTGGATAAGGGAAAACACATTTAGAGAAAATATCAATTCTAACATATATGCACCAAAAAGAAGATCATAGAAACAATATCATTCATAAAACAAACATTACTGCATCTGAAGAAACAACCATAGTGAATAACTTCAACATTCATGAATAACAAAATCTAAGCAAAAGATTTCTGAGGTAAATGACAGTAGAGAAAAAAAAATGAACCAAACATATATTCAGTGAGCATGGAACCAGACTCTAAGAAAATAAACATTCTGAATAGTACAAGGGTTTTCTCTAAAATAACCCATACTA
Organism: Mus musculus; assembly: GCF_000001635.26. NCBI lineage: Eukaryota > Metazoa > Chordata > Mammalia > Rodentia > Muridae > Mus > Mus musculus. Next base: position 76,266,125 of record NC_000072.6, on the reverse strand, counting down.
TAGAACTATAGTCAGGATTCACTAGAACTATAGAAGTTATTAACTGAATTCTCTTTCTCTCTCATCCCCCATCCTCACCCTTTTATGTGTGTGTGTGTGTGTGTGTGTGTGTGTGAATTGCCACAAGGCTAGGTTTCTGTATATGCTGGAATCCTGAAGATGTAGGCTGCCATGCCAGTGAAGGAATGTATGCAAAACAAGGACAAACAGGCAGAGTAGTGAAATCTTCCTTCCTCCATGTTTTTATATATGTTGCCAGTAGGAAGTGTGGCTCAGGTTAAAGGTGTGTATTATGACTTTCAGTTCTGGATAAGAAGATTTTGTCCAACCTCAAAACTATGGACTTCAAGTGGACTTGCCTACATCAAACCAGGAAGAAAATTTCTCAAAATTGTACACTCTGTATCTGGATTAGAGTTCATTACAAATATCATAAAGTTGATAACCAAGAATAGTATTCATACATTAAATTAAATTAATGTTTAGAGAATATCTATAGCTTCTTGTCGCCACTCTGACCACAATGGATTAAAGGTAAAAATAAGCAGGAAGTAAAATACTATATAAAATCCACAAATTCAAGGAAATTAAACATAATCAATCAAATTAAAAGTGAAAATGAAAACATTTTGCCAGATAGCAATGAAATTCAGAAAATCCTAAAGACATATCTTGAAAAATTTAATGCCCATAAAAATATAACATAAAATAAATCAATAAATTTCTGGATATAAACAAACTATCAAAATCTAGCTAAGTTGATATAAAAATAAAACATTGAAAATTATCAATGAGATTAAAATACTGATAAAATAAAACTTTCAAGCAAAAAATTAAGAGGTTGAGATAAATTACCACTGTATTCTCCAAGACCCTTATAGAACTAACACTACTAATCCTCAAACTACTTCACAATAAAAAAATTAAGAATGCTATTAGATAGTATTTATAATACAACTATTTTCCTGAGACTAAAATTAGATAGCCACATGACAATCAAAGATTATTATAGGTCAGTCTCCCCTGTAATTATAACTATAAGCAGTCTCAATAAAATATTTCAAACCAAATTGACATACAAATATATTCATTATGGTCAAGTTGGCTTGTTTCCAGAATATAATGGCATTTCAACATATGAAAGTAAAAATCTACAATATACCATATAAGTCAGCTCGGAAACAGTCTATACTTTCATCTCAGTAAATATAGAAAGGAAATTTTGATGAAATCCACCATGTTTCTAAGATAAAATCTTGAAAGGGATATGAGTATAAAGAACATATTTCACCATAATAACAAACCAATATATGCCAAAACAATAACAAAAATAGTAAAAGTAGAAATATAAAAAGATTTCCAATACAATCAGCAATTAGACAAGAGTGTCTACTTCCCACATATAATTTAATATGGTTCTTAGAACATTGGCTAGAACATGAAATAAGAAAAAGTAACAAAATGGACCCAAAAGTAAAAGAATAAGTTAAAGTATATTTATATGCACATGATAGGATTCCATCTAATATAAACTTCAAACTCTTCCAGTAAAAGCTTAGGGCAGATTAGGGTCTGTAACCCTATAGGAGGAACAGCAATATGAACTCACCAGTACTCCCTGAGCTTGTGTCTCTAGCTGCATATGTAGTAGAAGGTGGCCTAGTGGGCCATCATTGGGAGGAGAGGCCCTTGGTCTTGCAAACTTTATACGCCCCAGTACATGGGAATGCCAGGGCCAGAAGCAGGAGTGGGTGGGTTGGGGAGCAGGGTAGGGGGAGGTTATAGGGGACTTTCGGGATAGCTTTTGAAATGTAAGTGAAGAAAATATCTAATAAAAATGTTTAGAAAAAAGAAAAGAATACAGATTAGCATACAGAAATCAATATTCTGCCCATGCATTAGCAAACATGCTGAAAGTCAAATTAGGACAGCACTTTCATGCATAATTGACTCAACAAACAAACAAACAAACAAACAAAAGTGATAACAAAATAGTAGTAGTCGTAGTCATAGTAGTAGAAGTAAAAGCAAAAGGAACCACTTGAGAGTAACTAGATCTTGGGGAAATGAAAGATCTCTACCAACAAAAATGGCAAACATGGCATAAATTATATTTAAGAAAAAAACTAAGAGAGAAAGATCTCCCATGTTCATTGACTAAAATAATTAATATTTTAAAAATGATTATAATACTAAAATTCATGGATTGAATACAATCCTCATCAAATTTCCAATGGTACTGTTTTCAGAACTAGAAAAGTAAGGATATAAAACAATCATAGGCAAGCACAAAATCCCTGGTTAAAAAAATAATTTAAGCCAATATGCAGTGCTGGAAATATCATCACATGAGATCACAAGGTTAAAATAACATGGTGTTCCTACAGGAATAATATGAATATCAATATGAGAGAATATGGGACAGAAATACAAGTCATCAGAGCTACAACCATCTGATTTTGGAAAACACAGGTACTATAGGTATTACTGCGAGCAAAGAGATCCTCTTTTATGAATACTCCTGGGAAAACTGGATGTCCATGGGTAGAAGAATTGGTCAGAATTCCAAGAACCAGTGAGAAACTTGGTTCCTTTTCTCTGAAGTAACTGCTTTCTGAAGTAACTGCTTCAATGCATAAATATATAGACAAAATCTTCCTAGAATGAACAAAAATAACTGATTAAATAATTCTAACACTGGAACGAAGTAATTTCTTGAAATGTAATAAGTTTCCGTGCAGCAAAGGGAACAATCAAGTGAAGATATGGCCTACATATCTAGATGAAGAAAATTTTGGGAAACTATTCAAAATGAAACATAATATCTAGAATATAAAAAGACTAATATATTAAATACCAAGAAATCAAACAACCAGTCAATAAATGTGATTATGCTAAAATATAAATGATCAATAAATGGGGTTATACTAAAATATAAATGATTATGAAGCTTTCAAATGAACATTGAATAAGAATGATCCCAGTAGGCTTATATATTTGAATGCTTAGGGACTAGGAAGTGAAACTTCATGAAAGGATTGGAGTAAATATGTCACTGGGAGTTGGAATGAGGTTCCAAAAGTCCATACCTAGCCCAGCTTCTCTTTCTCTCTGCCTACAAATCAGGATGGAGTTCTCAGCTACTGCTCCAATGCCTGCCTCCATGTGGCCATGCTTCCTGTCATGGTGGGAATAGACTAAACCTCTGAAATGGTAAGCCAGCCCTCAATTAAATACTTTTCCTTACTAATGTTGCCTTGATAATGGTGATTCTTCACAGAAATGAGCAATGACTGAGAAAAAATCATTAGCCGTCATCAAAATATAAATTAAATATTCAAAGAGACGTGGCCTAATTTCAATTAGAATGTCAGTCTTTATGAGGTTACTAACAAATGGTGGGAAGGATGTGAAGAAAAGATATGGTGGTGAACAAGTTCATGTACCCGCTGTGGAAACCGTAGAAGTTTCTCAAAAAAATAAACAAACAAGCAAATATCTACAGCATATGATCTATCCCGCAATTATTACTCAAGAGACTCAAAAGCAGGTATGGCACAGAGATATCTATATCTATCGCACTATTGTTAAGATCTGTGTTATGGAACCAATATATAAATCTATCAACAATGAGATGGTTGAAGAAAGTGAAATCTTATTAAGACATAAAATGAACAAATGCATTATAACTTACAGAAGGATAGGTGTGACTGGAAATTATATTAAGTGAATTCAGTCCGTTCTATTAAAGACAAAGCCAGCTATTGGATGCTTTTGTCCACGTTAGCAGGATGAAGAGGAGTAACAGGAAGGAAAGGGGGAGTAAGATAGAATTCAGAAAGGGCTATGGTGCAGGAGGATGTGCTTAAATGTCATTAAACGTTTGCATTAAAATATAATAGATGCAGTGCAAATGCTGGAGAGATGGTTTAGCAGGTGTTTCCAGATCAGGAATTTGGTTCGGAGAACATATACCATGTGGTTCACAAATACCTGCAACTCTAGCAAGCTCCATGGGACTCAGTACCTTCTGCCAACTTCTGCAGGTATACACACACACACACACACACACACACACACAAGCACAAACACAGGAGAGAGAGAGAGAGAGAGAGAGAGAGAGAGAGAGAGAGAGAGAGAAACAAAAACCCCCAACCATGAAAAAAAAAACCAAAAACCAAAAAACAACTACAGAAAAAGATCTTTAGTATAAAAAACATCAAGGTAATATCAAAGTAAATATTTTTTAAACTTTTTGAGCTAGGATAATTAGTTTGCATACAACATTGGTTAGAGATAATGGCAAGGAGTTGAAAATACCTTTGTCTATTTTTATCAATTAATAATTGGAGACAAGCTGATATGGATGGAGTCATTGTCTTTAATGAAGTAATGAACTGATATAAATTAAATTCTATCATGAGGAGTAAAATGTGGAAGAAGTTATAAGATATGGAGATATAAACATAAAAGGTATATAGTCCTGTATTCTGACTCTAATTACATATCTGCTTTCTGGTTGGATGTATTCAAGTTGGAAATCAAAATATTGATGTTTAATATTGATGTTAATTAATGTTAAGCATATCTCCATTTATTTGTTTTTGGTGAAATTACACTGAAACATCACTGAACAAAAATGTAGAAATAATGTTTAAAGGTATTTTAGACATCAATATAAAATAAATGCACATCAAGTAATGTCAAAAACATTTAGAAATCTTGCTTCCACTGTGGTTCCACACGTCTTATGCTCACAATTCTTTTGGTCATTGCTATTATATCATAGCATTACTATTGGAGAAATAATTTCACCTGTACTAAACATAAACTAATTTTTTATTAGATATTCTCTTCATTTACATTTCAAATGCTATCCCCAAATCCCCCTCTTTCTCCACCTGCCCTGCTCCCCAACCTACCCACTCCTGCTTCCTGGCCCTGGCATTCCCCTGTACTGGGACATATGATCTTCACAATACCAAGGGCCTCTCCTCCCATTGATGGCCGACTAGGCCATCCTCTGCTACACATGCAACTAGAGACACAGCTCTGGGAGCGTACTGGTTAGTTATGGTTATGACACTTATAAGAGTGTCAGTTTATAATATACTATTATTAACAGCCGTTTCTTAGATTGTTTACTATAACTCAGAATACACTAACTATTACTGTTCAATACTAAGAAAAGAATTGTTGGACTTCAAAAATGGATGAACAAATATAAAAAGTGCAAAGAAACTTTATGAAAAACCTCAGAATAAGATAATTATATGTCTTGCTTTTTAAAGTTGAAGGAATAGACAGAAATGGATACAGAATAAAGAATGAGACAATCAGGCAAATAAATTTTGAAGATGAAATAAATGAAAATGTAAATTGAAAGAGGAGAGCTGTCATTATTAAAAATGATACAACTAATTATATAGGAAATCCAATTGAATTTACAGATGAAGCCACAATCATTCAGCAATTCTTGGGAACAAAAATCAATATACTAAACCAAGTACTCTACTGGCTGTAATAATATAATAATAAAAGAGATACTATAAAAGAAATACATTTACATAAAGCAAGAACTTTGAGAATACAAAATTGATTTGATTGAAATATTATTATAGTAGTACAATGACACATTTTGTTTGCAAAGTCTATTCCAGAAAAAGAATGCTCTTATAGGATTTAAATAGAACAATTAATTTAAGTGCCAGTCAATAGAAAGCCATTGAAATTCTAAAAGTTCAAAAAGAAATGTTTCTGTCTATTCTGAAATGATGAATATCTGAAAATTATAGTTAAAAGGACTAGTGACTTTATAGATTGTAATCTGCATAGAATGAAATAAAACTGAACTTAAACCTTTAGATGTGACAGCGATGACCAAAGAAGGCAAAAGTAAAGTCGAAGAGACTAGGAATTAAAACTTACATGATGGGGGCCAAGGAGATGACCCAGTGCTTAAACATGGCTGCTACTGTTGCAGAATGATCATATTCAGTTTGCAGAAGTCACACTGGACAGTTCACAACATTCTATCCTACCAATCTCAAAGGATCCGGCATCCTTTTCTAGCTTTCAGGAGCACTTACATTCACAGATTCAATGATACACAAAGACACACACACATATTTATCCATAAAATAATAAATTAAATAAATATTAAAAAGCTTACTTCACATAAAGCAAATGAAATGATAATGTAGAAATATAAATGTATTACAATATATTAACTCAATACAAATATATAATATATTATATTAATATATAATAATTAATAATATATTAACTCAATACAAAATATATATTTTACAAAAATATAAAAATAAATTAAACAATAGAGGAAGAATAATTAATAAAATAAATAGAAAAATATTTCTCTAAGTAGGTATTTATTACTGTTTCTGTGTATGTTTGTAGACTTTTGCAAACATGGCACAGGTGTGTATATCAGAAGATGGTTTGTGGCTATTAAAGGACAACTTAAAGAAGTTGAATCTTGTTTTCCATTCTGTGAGTCATAAAACCAGCACTCAGATAGTCAGGGTAAGAACCTTCACCTCTTGAGCCTTCTTGCTGGGACAGTAGTTTTAAAAAGAATAGGATGGTATTATCTTTTGGAGTGCACAATGAAAAGTAGAATAAACAATTAAATATAATAGGAATAAAAGAGGGTGCAGATTCCCTTTTCAAAGGGCCATAAAACATCTTTAAAACTCTTCTATGGTTTTAAAAGAAAGAGATGGCCATAAAAGTACTAGAAACCTTAAGAAAATCAAATAGATTTGACCCTAGAGACAAATTATTATCTGACCATATAATAATCAAAATACTAAATGTACACAACAACAACAAAACTATTAAAACCTTCAAGGGACTTGGGGATTTTTTTTCCCTTGAAGGGAAACCAATATATTCCATGACAAATTCAAATTTAAACAATATCTTTCTAGTAATCTAGCCCTAGAGATGACACTAGAAGGAAAACTCCAAAACAAGGAGGAAAAGTACAACCAAGAAAACACAAGATATTAATAATTTCACAACAAATGTAAAGGAAGAGAATCACACACATACATAATTCCACCTCCAACAACAAAATTACAGGAACTAATAATCATTAATATTGCTCAACATCAATGGACTCAATTCCCCAATAAGAAGACTCGGCTCAAGACTCTAGGAATGTAAACAGGATCCAGCATTCTGCTGCAAAAAGCAAGAAACACACATCAGTAACAAGTCAGACACTGCCTCAAAGTAAAGGGTTGGAAAGAAGTTTTCCAAGCAAAGCATCTCAAGAAACAAGCTGCAGCAACCATTCTAATATCCAATAAAATAGAGTTTCAGCCAAACTTAATCAAATTAAGATGGGGAAGACCACTTCATAATCATCAAAGTAAAAATCTACCAAAATGAAGTCCCTATTCTGAATATGTGTCCCAAATGCAAGTGCATCCACATTTGTAAAAAGAACTTTACTAAAGCTCAAAACACACACTAAACCCCACACCTCACTTTCATCAATGGATTGTTCATTGAACCAGAAACTAAACAGAGACACAACGAAACTAACAGAAGTTATGAACCAAATGGATTTAACATATATCTACAGAATATTTCACCCCTGAACAAAATAATATACCTACCTCTCAGCACCTCACAGAACCTTCTCCAAAATTGACCACATAATTGGACAAAGAACAAGCCTCAACTGATGTAAGAAGATTGATATAATCCTTTGCATTTTATCAGAGTGGACTGCAAAAACAACTGAAAGCCCACATACTCATGGAAACTGAACAAATCTCTACTCAATGCTAACTTGGCCAAGGAAGAATAAAGAGAGAAATTAAAGACTCTCCACAATTCAATGAAAATGAGGGTACAACATATTCAAAATTATAGGACACAATGAAAGCAGTAATAAGAGGAAAGTTCATGGTACCAAGTGCCTTCATAAAGAAATCATAAATATCCTACATTAACAACTTAATAGCATACCTGGTAGCTCTAGAGCAAAAAGATTAAACCCAAAAGGAGTAGATGACAGGAAATAGTCTAAATCAGAGCTGATATCAATGCATTATTTGATTGATTGATTGATTGATTGATTAATAAACAAAGATGACAATACAAATCAACAAAATCAGGAGCTGGTTCTTTGAGACAATTAACTTTATAGGTATACCCTTCACCAAACTAACTACAGGCACAGAAATAATATCCTAATTAAAATTAGAAATGAAAGGTAAGACACAACAAGAAAAATTTAGGAAATTAAAAAAAAAGTCATAACTTACTACAAAAGCTTATTATACTCAACATACTGGAAATTCTAGATGAAGTGGATGATTTTTTACACAAATACCATGTACCAAAATTAAATCAAGATCACACAAACTATCTACATAGTCCCATAACCCTCAGAAATTAGAAGCAATTAAAATCCCCTCAATCAATAAAACCCATAGGCAAACAGTTTTAGGGCAGAGTTCTACCAGACCTTCAGAGAGGAGTTAATAACAGCATTTGCTCAAACTATTGCACAAAGTACAAACAGAAGAAACACAACCCAATGAATCCTATGAAGCTACCATTACTCTGAAACCTAAGCTTAACCACACTAAGACCCAACAATGATATAGAAAGTTTGACCAATTTGCTTAGGAATATTGATGCAAAAATATTCAATACAATTCTAGCAAACTAAATCTAAACACATGAAAAACATCCTCTACCACATAGGCTTCATTCAAAGGTGCAGAGATGTTTCAATATATGAAAATGTATCAATGTTATCAACTATATAAATTTGAAGCAAAATTACATGATCATCTCACTAGATGCTGAAAAATTCTTTGAAAAAAATCCAACTCCCCTTTATGTAAGAAACCTTGGAGAAATCAGGAATTCAAGGCACATACCTAAACATAGTAAAAGCAATACACAGGGAAGTAGGACCCAATATCAAACTAAATGGACAGAAATTTCAAGCAATCCCACTAAAATCAGGGATAAGAAAAGGCTGCCCATTCTCTCCGTATCTATTCAATATAGTACTTGAAGTTCTAGCTAGAGCAGTAAGACAACAAAGGTTGATCAAGGGGGGACAAATTAGAAAATAAGAAATTAAGGTATAACTATTCAGAAATGATATGATAGTATATATAAGCAACACACAAAATTGTGCAAGATAACTCTGACAGCTAATAAACAACTTCAGCAAAGAGGCTGGATATAAAATTAATTCAAAGTAATCACTAGTCTTCCTTTATTTAAATAATAAATGGGCTGAGAAAGAAATCAGGGGAGCCACCAAAAATGTACAATATCTTGGTGTAACTCTAACCAAGCAAGGACTTCAAATCCCTGAAGAAAGAAATCAAAGAAGACCTCAGAAGATGGAAAGATCACCCATGATCGTGGATAGGTAGGATTAACCAGGAAAATGGACATCTTACCCAAAGCAATCTACTGATTCAATATAATCCCAGTCAAAATTCCAACTCAGGGCCGCTCATGGAGACGGATGAGGGAAGTTTGACTGAGCACACCCCGCTCTGCTCCTGGCACATATGTAGCAGAGGATTGCCGTACCTGGCCTACGTGGAAAAGGAGGCTCCTAATCCTGTAGAGATGTGATACTTTAGGGAGGGGTGATGCCTGCAGAGGGCACAACCTCACAGAGTTGAGGGGTATTGCAAACATGCCTGATGCCTTAAGAGACCAAAAGTTGGTGTCAGACTCACGGAACTGGAGTTACAAATGGTTTTGAGCCAGCATGTCGCTTCTGTGGATTTATAATGGGTCCTCTGCAAAGGCAGCCAGTGTTTTTATTCATAAAGCCTTCTCTCTTGACTCATTACTGTTCCTTTCATGGTTTGCCCAAACTTGACTTTCTTAAGCTATTACAGATAAAATATACTCTTGCTTTTTCACATTAGCTCTTTTTATTCACTGAATCCATTTTAATCTTGTATATGACATTTTGTAGTTCAATGATTGTTTTTCATAGCACTGAGTAATATCCCATTGTCTTCAGGTGCCTCAGTTCTGACATTAATGTCAAAAGGACCATGGAAGTTGTAAGTTTGTATGTGGCTGTGTATGTGTTATGTATGTTTTTGTGTGTGATTGTACATATGTGAGAGAGAAAGAGAGAGAGAGACAGAGACAGAGACAGAGAAAGGCAGAGGAAGAGAGATGAAAAAATTACCAGTGAAGGCTAATGGATATTTGAATATCACTTTACCAACCTAAAAGCTATCACCCTATAAGCATTAACCGTAGACTTCCCTTAAATGATAGAGAATGATATAGGAGACCAGAATTTTTTAGGTGAATTAATCAAAAGGAAGCAGATTCATTTTTGATTAAACAAATTGGACAGTGGCTGGCTGTCTTAGTCAGGGTTTGTATTCCTACATAAAACATGATGACAAGGAAGCAAGTTGGAGAAGAAGTAGTTTATTCAGCTTATTCTTCCACATTGCTTGCTGTTCCTCATCAAAGGAAGTCAGGACAAAAAACTCACAAAGGGCAGACAAGAGGTGATGCAGAGGCAATGGAGGGGTGCTACTTACTGACTTGCTTCCCCCGTCTTGCTAAGCTTGCATTTCTATAGCTCCCAGGAAAAGGAGTTCAGGGATGGCACCACCCACAATGGGTCCTCCCACCCTTGATCCCTAATTGAGAAAATGCCCTGCAGCTGGATCTCTTGGGGCATGCCTTCAAGGGAGGCTCCTTTATCTATGATAACTCCAGCTTGTGTCAAGTTGTCAAACAAAATAAGCCAGTACACTAGAATAAGAGGCTACAATATGTTTTGTTACTTTTTATCCTGTCATATTTTGTATTGAAATGTTTTTTTTTTTTGTATTGTAGCTGCCCTCAAATTCATAATTTTTCTTTTGGTACTACATATGGATTTATAGTGGTCTGTTTTATGTGATGAGGCTCATTTTAAATATCCAGAAAGCTGGAGTGCTATTACAAATATATGAATAGCAACCACATAATTCTATTTCTATTTATTATTTCCTACAGATTTTAGACCCAGTTTTTATTTTATTTTATTTTATTTTTATTTTTGTAAATATATTGTAATGTAATTTTCACTGTCAACCTGTGATTTAGCATTATAATGGAAAGACATTTCTCAGAATGTTTCTGAAGATGATTCCAGTTTGAGTTAATTAAAGTAGAAATATTCACTCTAAATGAGGTCCTTACCATTTCATTGGATAGCATCTTTCTTGGAATGTCAGAATAAGAAAGGGAGCTAAACACTAACTTGCATCACTCTCTGCTTCATATTTCTGGGCATAATGTGTTCAGCTGCATTAAGTCCATCAAAATGTTTTGTTCTCTGAAACTGTGAACCAAAATTACCACTCTATTCCTCAAGTTTCTCTAGTCTAATACTACTTCCTGCAACAAAAACAGTTCCAAATGCAAATTTAAAATCAATTGTATGAATCTCTCCCATGTTTTCATTCACAAGGTTTTTTAGGAAGAGTCATTCGTACTGTTCATTGCAGTGCAAGCCATTTATGTGCAGTAGATTCTGTGAATTAGCTGAGGAAATAGAGACAGTGCCAAGGAAAGCACGTTGTAAAGGATCTAAGGCCAATTGTCCTACCAGTGATTCTAAGTAGGTTGTGGTCATAAATAAACATCATTTTATTTTTTCAGTGCATTATACAATCAATTGATCACAACATAGATAGGTCACAATTGCTTAGCTAAAATGACAAGTTTACACTTTTGTTGTTTTGAGCATTATTAATATTGTAGTACTATTTTTAGTCCATTTTGTTAGAAAAGCTAGTAGGGTAAGTATATGGGCATTATCATGCATAAATTTCTATGCAAACAAACATATTTCTAAAATCAGCTCTACAATTTTTAGACTAACACCTTTTTATTTGAGTATTATACCAAAATATGTCTCTCTTTGAGTAACATTTCTACAGTCAACCTTCTCTTCTCATTCACAAAGGCTAATTGTTTATAGTACCAAAAAATTCTTTTCATGTGAAGTGACTCAAAGCAAACAGAATGAATAGCAGGGATAGACAATACTCCAAGGCTCTTCCACCACTGAGTTTGCTACAGTTTCATTTTTGTTTCTATGACAAAATAACCTTTAAAAAGTGTCTTAGGGTCCTGTCAGCAAAATCTTGCTGGCATAAGTGTCTGGGTTTGGTGGTTGTATATGGGATGGATCCCAGGGTGGGGCAGACTCTGGATGGTCTTTCCTTCCATCTAAGCTCCAGACTTTGTCTCTGTAACTCCTTCCATGGGTATTTTGCTCCCCATTCTAAGAAGGAATGAAGTATCCACACTTTGCTCTTCCTTCTTCTTGAGTTTCATGTGTATTACAAATTGAATCTTGGATATTCTAAGTTCCTGGGCTAATATCTGCTTATCAATGAGTGCATATCATGTGTGTTCTTTTGTGATTGCATTACCTTGCTCAGGATGATACCCTCCAGATCCATCAATTTGCCTAAGAATTTCATGAATTTATTGTTTTTAATTGCTGAGTAGTACTCCATTGTGTAAATGTACCACATTTTCTGTATCCATTCCTCTGTTGAGGGACATCTGGGTTCTTTCCAGCTTCTGGCTATTATAAATAAAGCTGCTATAAACATAGTGGAGCATGTGTCCTAATTACAAGTTGTAACATCTGGGTATATGCCCAGGAGAGGAATTGCTGGATCCTCCGGTAGTACTATGTCTAATTTTCTGAGGAACTGCCAGACTGATTTCCAGAGTGGTTGTACAAGCCTGCAATCCCACCAACAATGGAGGAATGTTCCTCTTTCTCCACATCCTCGCCAGCATCTGTTGTCACCTGAATTTTTGATCTTACCATTCTTACTGTTGTGAGGTGAAATCTCAGGGTTGTTTTGATTTGCATTTCCCTGATGATTAAGGATGTTTAACATTTTTTCAGGTGCTTCTCTGCCATTCGGTATTCCTCAGTTGAGAATTCTTTGTTTAGCTCTATACCCCATTTTTTAATAGGGTTATTTGATTTTCTGGAGTCCTCTCTTCTGAGGCTATGCCAATGCCTGGAAAATGCAGAAGTGGATGCTCATGGTCCTCTTTTGGATGGAACACAGGTCCCCTAATGAAGGAGCTAGAGAAGTACACAAGGATCTAAAAGGGTCTGCAGCCCTATAGGAGGAACAGCAATATGAACTAACCAGTAAACCCCACCCCCACCCCCACCCCAGCGGTGTCTCTAGTTGCGTATGTAGCAGAGGAGGGCCTACTCGGCCATCAATGGGAAAAGAAGCCCTTGGTATTGTGAAGATTATATGCCCCAGTACAGGGGAATACAAGGGCAAGGAAGAGGTAGTGGGTGGGTTTGGGAGCAGGGCTGGGAGAGGGTATAGGGGGCTTTAGGAATAGCATTTGAAATGTAAATGAAGAAAATATCTAATAAAAAAATGCCTTAAAAAGTGCCTTAGGGGAGTAAGTGCTACTTTTAGCTCACAATTCCAGGTCACAGTCAATCTTTGTTGTGAAGTAAGAAAAGAAACGTGCAGGGGGTGCCATAACTTCTACAATAAAGAACATCTAGAAACAAATCTCTGTATACTCACTCGCTTGCTTTGCTATTGCTTATCTTGATTTTATATCACCTTTATATAGTACAGACCCTCTGCTCAGGGAATGATGCCACCTAAAGTTTGCTCTATCTTCACATACCAACTGACTTAAGATAATTCACTATAGAAGCATGCCTACAGGCAAATCCAATGAAGACAGCTCCTCACTGAGACTCTTATCAGGAGATTCTTAGTGTGTTAAGATGGCAATTACAGATTGTTAAGAGAAAAAAAAGTAAGGATGACAAACATTAGCAGAATGTTGTAGTATGTGCATGGTTGTCTATATGATCACAGACCTGAGGAAAATACTTTACTATGTGAAAAGATGCATAGATAGATAAGAACATCTATTAAGGTAAGCTATGGTCCATGAACACTTTTTATAGTTCATTCCTTATACCTACTATATATTTTTAAATGAATAAAAAAGAAAGAGGCTGATTATGGGATGGATTCCAGGGTGTGGCAGTTTATAGATGGTCCATCCTTTTATCTCAGCTCCAAACCTTGTTTTGTTCCCAATTCTTAGAAGGGGCAAAGTGTTCACACTTTGCTGGTCTTCGTTCTTCTTGAGTTTCATGTGTTTTAAAAACTGTATCTTGTATCTTGGGTATTCTAAGTTTCTGGGCTAATATCCACTTATCAGTGGGTACATATCATGTGAGTTCTTTTGTGATTGGGTTACCTCACTCAGGATGATACCCTTCAGGTCCATCCATTTGCCTAGGGATTTCATAAATTCATTATTTTTAATAGCTGACTAGTACTCCATTGTGTAAATGTACCACATTTTCTATATCCATTCCTTGCATATGCCAGCAAGATTTTGCTGAAAGGACCCTGGTATAGCTGTCTCTTGTGAGGCTATGTCAGTGCCTGGCAAACACAGAAGTGGATGCTCACAGTCTGCTATTTGATGGAACACAGGGCCCTCAATTGAGAAGCAAGAGAAAGTACCCAAGGAGCTAAAGGGGTCTGCAACCCTATAGGTGGAACAACAGTATGAACTAACCAGTAACCCCAGAGCTCGTGTCTCTAGCTGCATATGTAGCAGAAGATGGCCTAGTCAGCCATCATTGGGAAGAGAGGCCCCTTGGTCTTACAAACTTTATATGCCTCAGTTCAGGGGAATGCCAGGGCCAAGAAGTGGGAGAGGGTGCGTAGGGGAGTGCAGGGGGTGGAGGGTATGGGGGACTTTTGGGATAGCATTTGAAATGTAAATGAAGGAAATACCTAGTTAGGTAAAAAAAAAAATACCTAACTAGGTAAATAAAAAGAACGAATTTGAAATTACAAAAAAAAAAAAAAAAACCCAAAAACCCAGTAAGTTCTATGACAGTTTTAATGTTCTTATTTAATTCTGATTATATATGAGCTTATCAAAAGCAGATACAACTTAGTATATATATATTATGATGAATGTAACTCATTGTTAAATTACTGATCAGTAAAGGAGGATATTAGAGTGGGACCTGATGAGGCAATGCTCTAACCCAGCACTTAAAAGGAGGGGAAAAGAAGAGAATTAAAAGTTAAATACTAAGCAGTCAGCTTAGTGGCCAGAATGAATTATTTGAGACAGTGTCTCAAACATGAAAATAATTAGAGTACATATATCAATAAACAAATAGTGGATTGTCTTAGATTTGGAACATCTGAAAATATCAACATTATCCTATTTTAATCAGAACTATGTTTTCACATACTTCCCATAGTGTGTAATGATGTGAAAAAAAAGTAAGATGCTTACTATCCTTGATTTCTTTCACATTGTTTTCTTTGTTTTATTTTTGATTCTAGGGACAAGGTCTCATTATGTAGGTACTTGGCACTCTATATTGAACAAACTGGCCTCATATCCACACACATTTACTCCAGTCGGCCTTGTAAGTACTGGATAAATTAAATGCATGCACCAAATATGACGTCGATTAAATTCATTTTAATAGTACTTTTAAACTGTAATATTCATTTCCCACCATTAGATTTGCTAGTAACTGGGTATTGTCACTTGCTTATTACCTGGGAGACCGTGAGTTAAGTCATAAACCAGATAATAGAAAACAGTGACTGGTGTTACATAAACAAATATGAAGAGACACATTCAGGAAAGCCAAAGACCGGAGGTAGGAAGATAGAATGTCAGAAAACAAAAGAGAAGTTCTGTGTGAGCAGTGGTATGAGACATATTTCACTGATGAAGCTTAGTGACTATTTTGAGACAAGAAAATCATCATAGAGACATTCCATCAGAAAAACTGGCTTGTCTTGTTTACAAAATTATCATTTTTTTTAAATAAAGGGAAGCATTGTATATAGAGAGTTTTTAGTTCCGAACTTCTTGGTAAATATGATTACAAATTGAAAATTCAAAAATGTAAGCAATGTAATATCAGGATAATCAGTAGTATAAAATATGTTTAAGCCCAGTCAGTCTCCTGAGCTTACAATCTTACAGAATATATTATTATTGCTTATGAAGCTATGTATTATCATTACTTTTTCAAGTGATATGAATAGAGACTACTTTTAAATCTAACTTATTTTAAGTGTTGTTATGCTTCATAGATGGTTCAATGGTTAGGATACCTTTCAGCTCTTCCAGAAGACTCAAATTCAGTACCCTGAATGCACACCCTGTACTGTAAAACCACCTGAAACTCTATTTCCCGGAGATCTGTAGCAGAACCCAATTAATGCTACTCAAATCATCCAGGTGGCAGGGTGTTCCTGCTACCTGCCCCAGTGCTCTGGCTTCCTGAATGAAAGATATATATACATATACCCAGATTAACTAGATACAAGTAGTGTTAGTCTGAGCCCACATTAGGGATCTAATGACTTATTCTGGACTACTTACACCTGTGCATATGCTTGCACAAACAGACTTGGGTACAGATAATTGAAAATCAAATAACTATTTTAAAGCACAAAAGATCATGAAACAGTTCACAATGGGATTGTTAAGGAAACATCTACATTCTAAGTAGTAGGCAGGATCCAGGAGGGCAAATAGAAAGTGACCAAAAAGAATTGGAAAAAGAGATTGAGTAGAAGCAGAGCTAATAGAGAGAAATATGGAATCTGACTGGGAACATGGGGAATACTTACAGAACTGTGTATAATGGCACAAAAGTGAAGATCACTGTGAATACTTGTACATGGATAGTTATCTGTCCCAAGGCACGAAGGACAGGAAAGTAGAGAGAGGAGGTTGAAAGTAAAGGATAAAGGAACAGGAGAAGGCCTGGGCATTTATCCAGAAGATGTTCCAACCGGTAAGAAGGACACATGCTCCACTATGTCCATAGCAGCCTTATTTATAATAGCCAGAAGCTGGAAAGAACCCAGATGCCCCTCAACAGAGGAATGGATACAGAAAATGTGGTACATTTACACAATGGAGTACTACTAAGCTATTAAAAAGAATGAATTTATGAAATTCCTTGGCAAATGGTTTACCCGGAGGGCATCATCCTGAGTGAGGTAACCCAATCACAAAAGAACTCACACAATATGTTCTCACTGATAAGTGGATATTAGCTCAGAAACTTAGAATACCCAAGATAAAAGATACAATTTGGGAAACACATGAAACTCAAGAAGAACGAAGACCAAAGTGTGGACACTTTGCCCCTTCTTAGAATTGGGAACAAAATACCCATGGAAGGAGTAACAGAGACATAGTTTGGAGTTGAGACGAAAGGATGGACCATCTAGAAACTGCCATATCTGGGGATCCATCCCATAATCAGCTTCCAAACGCTGACACCATTGGATATACTAGAAAGATTTTGCTGAAAGGACCCAGATATAGCTGTTTCTTTTGAGACTATGCCAGGGCCTAACAAACACATAAGTGGATGCTCACAGTCAGCTATTGGATGGATCACAGATCCCCCAATGGAGGAGCTAGAGAAAGTACCAAAGGATCTTGGGGGATCTGCAACCCTATAGGTTGAACAACAATATGAACTAACCAGTACCCTCCAGAGCTCGTGTCTCTAGCTGCATATGTATCAGAAGATGGCCTAGTTGACCATCAGTGGAAAGAGAGGCCCATTGGTCATGCAAACTTTATCTGCCTCAGTACAGGGGACCGCCAGGGCCAAGAAGTGGGAGTGGTTGGGTGGGAGAATGTGTGGGGGAGCATGTGGGGGACTTTTGGGATAGCATTGGAAATGTAAATGAAATAAATACCTAATTAAAAAAAAACAAACAGGAGAAGGAAATGGAAGGAAAAAGAGGACAGATAGTATTAGAAAATATTTGATATGAGTTGAGAGAATAATTGAGATGATATTAATACTACTTTATGCTTAAATGCTATGCTTAACCTTATCTGGTGAGGTAAATATTGTTTGTAATTTTAAAGTAAAAAAAAAAATTGGCCTGAAAAAGAAAACATGATTTGTACAAGGCTTTAAATCTAGAAAGTGATAGAGATTCAACGGAAATTAAAGTACAACAAAGAAGTATTTTCTGCTGGGTGGAAAATGGTAGGTTTAGATGTAAACTTTTAAATTTTATCGTTAAAAGTTAAGGACAATTGATCATATTACAGCATACAGATTAAGAAATTAATTATCCTGAATAACTAATAGTTACTTATAGGTAGTTATATATTTATCATAATACATACAAAATAGTTGTGACAGATAATTTAAACACAAGAGGATTTTAGGAAATGAGACTGAATCAATTTGGAAAATTACTTTGGAGATGAGATTTCTGGAAATAGCGACTTTAGTCAGCACCAGGAAATCTTTTCTATATGTGGATAAAATTTATTTTGGCTAAATTTAATGCAACTATATTGAAAACACAGAGCTTTCTGAACCTTTGAAATCAGAGAAGGTTTAGAAGTACAACAGTCATTGAATTTTGTAATCTCATCTTCCAGCCTAAAAACTGCCCATTTCACAGTGCAAGGATCAGCAGTTATGCATGGCTGCAAGGACTTTACCACTGAATTTCAGAACCTAGAGTGAGCAAAAGACATTGAACCCAGACACCAAGACTATACCACTCAATATTTCTGCTGTCTCTCTTGAGCAGAGAGGTAAAAAAAAAGCCATCCTGCCCATCATCCACGATGGCAGTGATATGTGATCTGGCGGAAGGGACTTTCAAGTCCCAGTCATAGAAGTCAGGCAAGAGAAAGGATAAAGAACACTCATGCTGGAAAAGAAGTCACAAGTAATCACTTTCCAAAGATGACATGATCCCATTTAGAATAATACCTGTAAACACACAGCTAGAGAGTTCATTAAGAACTGAAGCCCTGAGGGCCAGCAGAAAGAATGGAAGCAGACAAACGTGGGAGGTATGATGTTGGAGGGACTCTCCAGAATGCACTAGAAACCTGGGAGGTGAGATACTCTCAGGACTCAAAGGGATGAACTTTAGATGAAATGCTCAACAGTAGGGAGAGGGAATGTACAGAGCTCACCTCCAGCAGAAGGATAGGACATCAAGTGAGGAAGGGGGTTGCCATCCCACAGTCAAAACTCTGACCCATAATTGTTCCTGTCTGAAAGAACTGCAGGGATGGAAATGAAGAAGAACCTGAGGAAAAGAAGATCCAGTGACAGGTCCAAAATGGGATCCAGCTCAATGTGAGGTCCCAAGGCCTGACACTATTACTGAGGCTATGGAGCACTCACAAAAAGGGACCTATCGTGACGGCCCTCTGAAAGACCCAACAAGCAGCTGAAAGTGTGAGATGCAGATAATTGCACCCAGCCAATGGACAGAAGCTGCTGACCCCTGTGGTTGAATTAGGGGAAAGCCTGGAAGAAACTGAGGAAGAGGGTGACCTTGTAGGAGGACCAGCAGTCTCAATTAACCTGGACCCCTGAGATCTCTCAAACACTGGACCACCTACCAGGTATAATATGCCAGCTGATATGAGGCCCCCCAACACATGTACAGCAGAGAACTGCTGGGTCAGGGTTCAGTCAAAGAAGATGCAAATACCCTCAAGAGACTGGAAGCTCCAGAGAGTTTAGAGGTCTGGTTGGGTGGGTGGGTGGTAGGTGGTGGAGATATCTTTGTGAAGACAGAGGGATGGGAGAGGAGGTAGGGGCTGTTGAATAATGGAAGAGTAGACAGGGGTGGGAAAGAAAGAAAGAAAGAAAGAAAGAAAGAGAGAGAGAGAGAGAGAGAGAGAGAGAGAGAGAGAGAGAGAGAGAGAGAAAGAAAGAAAGAAAGAAAGAAAGAAAGAAAGAAAGAAAGAAAGAAGGAAAGAAGGGAGGGAGGGAGGGAGGGAGGGAGAAAAAAAGAAAAAAAGAAAAAAGAAAAAAAGACTAAATTTGTCTACATAACTTTGAAAGATGTACAACAATCCTGATATAAAAACTAATAATGATGAAGCAACTGATTTCTCATCTCGGATAGAGGTATTTTTATATTTTCTAGTTCTCCAAATAAATGAATAATAAGCACTATATTTTGTTAAAATATTCTTATAATTTGCATGCATATTGATAGAGTCATCTAGAGAAATATAATTTAGAGTTATATCTGTCTTATCCTCAGTGTCTAAAATTGCAAAAATTATTTTCTAATATTTCAGATAATATGTTACTTAAATAAATGGGAGTCTTACTGGAAACTATATAAAATGTATTCTGCTAAGTCATTCAGCAACTTAAAGTGTGTAAAAATATATTCAAACTAGAGGAAACAAATTGTCTTAAGTAATGACTTTAAACCATTAATATAGATTATGTTTTATTAACCAAGTTAAAATTTAAATCCAGCATTAAACAGTAAAAATGGACTCTTAAAAGCATGTAGAGTAAAATCAATATGCACCTTTACAAGTATTCTTTTATAACTTGCCAGTGAACCATTAAGGTATCAGAGCAAATATTTTCAAGTAAAGATTCTAAAAATTTGCAGATATAATTACTGATGAATGACTATAATACGGTGCTCTTATTAATTGTGGGATCTTATCCCCAAATTGGAAATTGGATTAAGAAAGAAAAATATCTTTATGCAAATGAGTACTTTAACCATTTGCATGTAAAGAAAACTATCATCATGAAACTGATGCTTATGTCATTTTATTCTGGAGTCTTTGCAGCAAGATAGATGAGTCAATGCCCTTTAAATGGAGATCTCAGTTTCAAGTTAATACAAACTTGTGCATTAGAGCCTGGACTCACCATAAGCATATTATTTTAATTAAAAAAAATCAATGGTTTCTTTTAGTTCACGGTATTGATGGAGAATATTTGATTATCACTAATATGTTGTGAAGTTACCATTATGTCAATCTGTTTACCAACTAAGATTATTAGTAAATATTAAGTATCAGCTAGACAACACTCTGAGGCCATTGGTATGATATTTATTATTATTATTATTATTATTATTATTATTATTATTATTATTATTATTATTATCTTATACAATATATCCCCTCCTTCCAGTTTTCCCTCCACCTCCCCTCTTCCACAGATCCCCAGCTCCTGTTTCTCCTTAGAAAAGAGCAGGCTTCCCAATAATATCAACTGAACAAGATGCAATAAGACTAGCCATATACCCTCATATCAAGCCAGAGAAGGCAGTCCAGTAACAGGAAAAAGATCCCATGGGCAGGTAAAATAGTCAGAGATAAACCCACCTCCATTGCTAGGAGTCCAAACCACAACAAAACAAACAAACAAACCTAAGCTAAAGTACCACAGCTTTCATGCACAGGGCCTGATATAGACCAAGGCAAGCTCTTTCAGGGCCACTTTAGTGTCTGTGAGCCTCTTAGCACTTGGCTTAGCTGGTTTTGTGGGTCCTGTGCTCCTGGAATCCTTGACACTTCTGGGACACAAGCTCTGGGGGTACTGGTAGGTTCATATTGTTGTTCCACCTATAGGGTTGCAGACCCCTTCAGCTCCTTGGGTACATTCTATAGCTCCTCCATTGGGGGCCCTGTGTTCCATCCTATAGCTGACTGTGAGCATCCACTTCTGTGTTTGCCAGGCATTGGCATAGCCTAACAAGAGACAGCTATATCAGGGTACTTTCAGCAAAATCTTGCTGGCATATGCAATAGTGTCTGTATTTGGTGGCTGATTATGCAGTGGATTCCCAGGTGGGGCAGTCTCTGGATGCTATCCTTTCATTTCAGTTCCAAAATTTTTCTCTGTAACTCCTTCCATGGGTGTTTTGTTCCGAATTCTAGGAAGGGGTGAAGTGTCCACACTTTGATCGTCATACTTCCAAATTTTATCTCGGGCATTTTAAGTTTCTGGGCTAATATCCACTTGTCAGTAAGTGCATACCATGTGAGTTCTTTTGTGATTGGATTACCTCACTCAGGATGATACCCTTCAGATCCATCCATTTGCCTACAATTTTCATAAACTCATTGTTTTTAATAGCTGAGTATTACTCTATTGTGTAAATGTACCACATTTTCTGTATCCATTCCTCTGTTAAGGGACATCTGGGTTCTTTCCAGCTTCTGGCTATTATAAATAAGGCTGCTATGAACATAGTGGAGCATGTGTCCTTATTACCAGTTGGAACATCTTCTGGATATATGCCCAGGAGAGGTACTGCAGGATCCTCCAGTAGTACTATGTCCAATTTCCTGAGGAACCTCCAGACTGATTTCCAGAGTGGTTGCACAAGCTTGCAATCCCACCAACAATGGAGGAGTGTTTCTCTTTCTCCACATCCTTGCCAGCATCTTCTGTCACCTGAATTTTTGATCTTAGCCATTCTGACTGATGTGAGGTGGAATCTCAGGGTTGTTTTGATTTGCATTTCCCTGATGATTAAGGATGTTGAACATTTTTTCAGGTGCTTCTCAGCCATTCGATATTCCTCAGTTGAGAATTCCTTGCTTAGCTCTCTTCCCCATTTTTTAATGGAGTTATTTGATTTTCTGGAGTCTATCTTCTTGAGTTCTTTATATATATATATATTGGATATTGGATATTAGTCCCCTATCAGATTTAGGATAGGTAAAGATCCTTTCCCAATCTGTTGGTGGCCTTTTTGTCTTATTGACAGTGTCTTTTGCCTATTATCTGTAGGTTTGATCTTCTCATTGTGTCCTGTATTTCCTGGATGTTTTGAGTTATGATCTTTTTGCATTTTGGATTTTCTTTGATTGTTGTGTCCATGTTCCCTATGGAATGTTCTGCACCTGAGATTCTCTCTTCCATCTCTTGTATTCTGTTGCTGATGCTCGCATCTATGGTTCCTAGTTTCTTTCCTAGGGTTTCTATCTTCAGAGTTGTCTCCCTTTGGGTTTTTTTTTTTGTTTGTTTGTTTCTACTTCCATTTTTGGATCCTGGATGGTTTTGTTCAATTCCATCACCTGTTTGGTAGTGTTTTCCTAAAACTCTCTAAGGGATTTTTTTGTTTCCTCTTTAAATGCTTCTACCTGCTTACCTGTGTTTTCCTGTATTTCCTCCTTAAAGTTCTCCATCATCAGCATGAGAATTGACTTTAGATCCATGTCTTGCTTTTCTGGTGTGATGGTGTATCCAGGACTTGCTTTGGTGGGAGAGTTTGGTTCTAATGATGCCAAGTAACCTTGGTTTCTGTTGCTTCTGTTCTTATGCTTGCCTCCTGTTATCTGATTATCTCAAGTACTTGCTGCCCTCAATATATCTGATTGGAGCCTGTCCTTCCTATAATCCCATTTGATTCAGGACTCCTTAGAGTACAGCTTTCTCTGTGATCCTTTCATTGTGGGCTCCAGTTAACGAGAGATTCTGGATGTCAAGCTCCTCTGAGACCCTGAAATACTGGTGTGACCTGCTCCTGTTTTCCTGGGATCTTTTTGTCCTAAGGTCCTGGGCATGTTACAGTGCCTGAAAGTAGTGTCTTCTTTAAGTACTGTGGAGCTGTCTGGTCTGTACAAAACCAAGGTAAACCAGAACTGATCAAAAGGAACCCTAGCCTCTGGTAAAGAAGGGCTCTGGTGTCCTTGTTCCTGCTATCATAGGTCCGTCACAATTGGATTGGAACAGATGTTGTGTTCCACTCACAAGTGATCCTGAGATCGAGTGGAAAGTTCTCTGAGGACTGTGGGGGTGTCTGTGGATTCCCTGCCCTAGGTGACCTGGTGCTGGTGCTGCCCTGAAGGGACTTGTGCCCCTGGTCAGGCCGTTTTTCTGTTTACCTACTGCTGTCTCAGGTCCTTTGTGATTAGATTGGAACAGATGTGCTCCTCTCACCAGTGATCCTAAGATGGAGTATTACTCGGCTATTAAAAGCAATCACTTCATGAAATTCACAGGCAAATGGATGGAACTAGAAAATATCATCCCGAGTGAGGTAACCCAGACACAAAAGGACACACATTGTATATACTCACTGATAAGTGAATATTAGCCCCAAAGCTCACAGTGCCCCCGATATAACACACAGACCATATGGAGCTTAGGAGGAAGGAAGACCAGGGTGTGGAGGCTTCAATCCTGCATTGTGTGTGGAACAGGAGAGGTGGAGGGAGGGAGGACTTGGGATGAAGAAAGGAAGGGAAGGATATAAGGGGGCTAGTATCAGGTAACGGAGGGGACTGGAGAGAGGTATAGAAGGTCAGGAAATCGAATAAAAAATATGTAGCAGTTTGGGATGAGGAACTGAAGATAGCCACTGGAGGATCCTAGATGCCAGGGAAGCAAGAGGCTCCCAGGACCCAGTGGGGATGGCTTTAGCCAAAATGTGCATCAGAGAGGAGAAAGAACCTGTAGAGATCACCTCTAGTAGATAGGCACAGCCCCTGGCCCCTGGTGGAAGGATCGTGCCTCCTACCCACCTCAAAGTTTTTTTTTTTTCTTTTTTTACTTAAAAATGTTCCTGTCCAAAGGAAAGAAAGGGAAAAAAATGGAGCAGAGTCTGAAGGAAGGGAAATATTTGATTAAAGAGTTTAAAAGTATTTACTTAGGGGTCATTGATTCATTTCAAATATTATTTGAAACCATTTATTTGAGTGTAACCCAGTTGTTTCCTCAGCCTTATTTTCTCAGGTTTTCATCCTGAATTTCTTTTCTTTCTGTTACGGCACTCACCGCAATAAGTCTTTTAAATATGATTCTACCAACTCAGGATTTTCTATTCCTTCTACTTTAATACTTTGTATTCACCCACACTCTGTTTTGAGACACGTCATGCCATGAAGCCCTGGTTGGTCTCAAACTCACACAGATCATCCTGCCTCTGTTTCCTGAGTGTGAGGATGAAGACGTGCTACAATATTCAGCTGTACTCTTTTAAAAAGTAAATATGCTTTCTTTACATTTAAACATATCTCAGTTACTATTGATGCAAAATTGTCCTGGATCATAATTGAGCTTGAAGTATCTTGAAATTTAATTAAAATAGTAACATACTAAGTTTATACATCCACAAAATGTGATGTCCTTCACTATATCAGCCATTATTTTAAAATTTTTATATAAATATAAGTTTATGTTCAACATCACTATAAAATAAATGTCAATAAGGCTGGAAACTCAATCATGGGTTATCTTTATACTTCTCTTTCTTCTTTCCAGCCTTTCTTTTCTTTCTTGTTCTTTGAATCCGACTCCATTGTGTGACACTTTTGCTGGGAGATATAAACAATTGCCTACTCATCCAGGACAACAGAGCAAAGTATGTATACCGTCAATGTTCAACGTAGTAAACCAATGAGTTATATTGAGGTTACTTGTAAGAACATAGAAGAGAAGAAGAACTTACAAGAGGAGAATTTACTAAAAGACAACTGTATCACTAGATCCCACGACAGCATTGGTGAATGCTCACAAACTTGGGATATTTGGAACAGACTGAGCAGATGCAGGCCATGTGTAGGTTGTAGAGTGTCCTTTCCAGATGTCTCTCCTATGCAGCCCAGCTGATCTTTGTTTTTCCTTGGTATTTCAGCTAGTCTCAGCTTCTTCCAGCTTCCCCAGAGCATCTCTGTTTCTCCCACTTTTCAGGGTCTGAGCTTAAAAGTGTTTAAGTAGCTCAGTGCGTCAGAGAGACTTTTCTGAAGTCAAGCTTATCTGGGAGCAATCTTCAGCAGTCTTTACTGCTTGTATCCTCTACAGGTATACAAGGGAATGGAGGGGCCCAGAGAATCTGATCAGTTTTGGGGACTGAAACTATTTTCACTTGTTTGCTTTCTATTTTAACAACTTTATCTGCAGAATGGAATTTATAATCTTGAAGGAAACTGATACATAATGGGCCTCAAACTAGCTATGTAGGAGAAACTTCAACATCTGATCCACCTGCCTCTATCTCTCCACCAGCACTATATCTTATCTGAAATACGAGGTACTATGGATTAAATTAAGGGCCTAGATAATACCACACAAATGCTTCAGTAACTGAGCTGTATTCCAACTCCATGGATCATTCTCTTAAAACAATTTAATACATCCACTTTCATATTCCTAAAGTCCTTGGTTCTTAATCAATCTTAATGATATGAATCACCTGTGACAGAGAATAATAATTCCTCTCCTCTGAGATTCTGAATGAAAACATATTTGTTTGCAAATGTAATTATCTTCACACAGATTAAGAAAACAATATGGTTCAGAAATTCTGTATCATACGGTTTTAGCTTTTATAATATCTTAGCAACCAAAGCCTCCAGTAACCAATCTGCATTTGGCTATTGCTACTTGTTTTGGGGGGTAATTAGAGATGTTAATATTAATAACTTACCTCTTTTCTGATCTCTAAACATGTATCTCTTATGAAAGCTTATTCATTATCATCACATAGTGGTTATTCCAGATGTTTGAGACATCAGAAAATTTCAAAATTTGGGTGTCATTTGGAATACTGTTAAAGACAGATGTCTGCTGTCTGATGCCTAAGAAGGCTGCTTTAAATCATTTTATAAAGGTTTCACTCATTTCTGGAAAGTATTTAAGTATATAATCATTAATTTCCTTCAAAAATTATTTCTATATGAAAAAGTTTTAAACTTGAACCCATATATGCACTTTAAAAAATTTATTTATTTAAAATATGTGATAGTACTGTTGCTTTCTTTAGACACAACAGAAAAGGGTATCAGATGGTTGTGAGCCACAAAGTGGTTGCCTAGAACTGAACATAGGACCTCTGGAAGATCATTTAGAGTTCTTATCCATTGAGCCATCTCTCTAGCCACCCAAATATGTCCCTTTAAACATTTTTGGTTGAGATCTGAGGAGCTGTCTCATTCAGTAAAGGCTTGCCATGAGGACACAAAAATTTCTAGAGTGCACATGAAGAGCTAGGCATATCAGGGTATTCTAGTAACCTCAGCCTTTGCAATGGTAAGAATTGAAACATGTAGATTTATGAAATACAGTGGCCAGCGAGCCTAGCACAATTATAGCAGTTCAATTTCAGTGAGAGAACCCACCTCAAAAAGTGAAGAAGGAAAGTCATCTGCACCAGAAAAGACACGTGACCTCAACTCCTCCTAGGACCTGCACAAGCATCTACACATATGAGTATGTTCATCTGTAATCACTCTTGAGCACATCACATACATACTCATTACATACAAACAAATCAAAAAAGCTTGTGGCCCATAGAAAAAGAGATGTAACATGTCAAAAAGAATTTCAGACTCTATAAATAATATTGGGAGGAATACCCTCAGCTTTTTGTGTTGTAGTCGGTACAAGGGAACCTTTCTTATTTTACTGAATTTCTGAGATAAATGTGGAATAGTTTCCTCATTAATATTCCATGCAGTGTATTTGGCTAAATTTCATTAACCTGAAAGTCTCAATTGGATGGAACTCAGTTGAACTTTTAGGTTGAAATCAAATCAATTTGAATGAAATCAACTACAGAGTTTGATCTGACCTTGATGTCAAAGAAGATTTTCCCAATTTTGCCAAGAAACTGTGCTTTCAAAAGCCAAATTCATTTTCAAGCCTTATTTTTCCTTTTCAATCTTTTAACTCCATTTCCCACAAGTCAAAATTAATTGAACTTAGAAGTGTTTTATTATATTAATTTGATAATTTCAGCTGACAGATTGTGTTTCAAAATTCCAAGCCTAATCTTGTCAGACCTAAAACACTGGAGTGCTTTTTGGAGAAAAAATAGTCAATGAGAAAATATTGTTGTTTGCTGAAAGGAGTGAAATGCATTTAGAAAGAAAGCTTCTTGTTCCAATATGCCTAGACAAAAATGAAGAAATAAAAGACTTAGCAGTCAAGAATGAAAGGCAAAAATATGTCCTACTTGGCAAAGGTCTATATTCTTTTCCTTTTGATTAAGTGTACAAAGGTAACGAATATAAAAAGGAGGCATTAACATAAAAGTGCATTAAAATAAGACTTTTTCTTTATATAACAACTGGGATTAATCTATCAAATCAGATTAAGTATATCCTTTGCCTATGAGGAAATTAGACACCAGGAATTCCAGGGTTCTATTCCAACAGCTTGTTCTATGACTTAAGGCAATGAAACACAATATAGTAGTATCATTAATTTGTGAAGTCTTTCTTTTTTTTTATTTTTTATTACATATTTTTTTCATTTACATTTCAAATGCTATTCCTTTTCCTAGTTTCCTCTCCGAAAGTCCCTATACCCTTTCCCTGCCCTGCTCCCCAAACCAATCACTCCTGCTTCCTGGCCCTGCCATTCCCCTCTACTGGGGCATATAATTTTTGCAAGACCAAGGGCCTCTTCTCCCATTGGTGACCAAGCCAACTAGGCCATCCTCTGTTACATATGCAACTAGAGACACAATCTCTTGGGGGTACTAGTTAGTTCATGTTGTTCCTCCTACAGGGTTGCAGACCCCTTTAGCTACTTGGTTACTTTCTCTAGCTCCTTCATTGGGGGCCCTGTGTTCCATCCAATAGCTGACTGTGAGCATCCACTTCTGTATTTGCCAGGCACTGGCATAGCCTCACAAGAGATAGCTATATCAGGGTCCTTTCAGCAAAATCTTGCTGGCATATGCAGTAGTGTCTGGGTTTGATGGAGGTTTATGAGATGAATCCCCAGGTGGGGCAGTCTCTGGACGGTCCTTGCTTTCCTCTCAGCTCCAAACTTTGTCTCTGTAACTCCTTCCATGGGTATTTTGGTCCCCTTTCTAAGAAGGAATGAAGTATCCACTCTTTGGTCTTCATTCTTCTTGTGTTTCACATGTTTTGCAAATCGAATCTTGGGTATTTTAAATTTCTGGGCTATCAGTGAGTGCATATCATGTGTGTTCTTTTGTGATTGCATTACCTCACTCAGAATGATATCCTCCAGATCCATCCATTTGCCTAAGAATTTCATATATCCATTGCTTTTAATAGCTGAGTAGTACTCCATTGTGCAAATGTACCACATTTTCTGTATTCCTTCCTCTGTTGAGGGACGTCTAGGTTCTTTCCAGCTTCTGGCTATTATAAATAAGGCTGCTATGAACAGAGTGGAGCATGTGTCCTTATTACAAGTTGGAACATCTTATGGGTATATGCCCAGGAAAGGTATTGCTGGATCTCCCAGTAGTACTATGTTCAAGTTTCTGAGCAACTACCAAACTGATTTCCAGAGTGGTTGTACTAGCTTGGAATCCAGCAATGGAGGAGTATTCCACTTTCTCCAGATCCTCGCCAGCATCTGCTCTCACCTGAAGTTTTGACCTTAGCCAGTGAATAAGTCTTTCTTTTGATGAAATCTCAAATTATATTTCCATAATTCATTTTATAACAAAGAAATCCATATTAAGTTTTCGTATGATTTTTCTTTCACTCTCTTTAAAACATGAAATTAATCATCTGATCCTACTATGTACAGTCTAATAAAATTGATGTATATCAAAATGATTCTTAGGAGTTTCTTATTTTGTATCAAGGCTATTTACCTATTACATTTGGCAGTTCTAATTAAGGACAGCTTTAAGGCCCCTGACATGAATGTGTGAACCTTCAGACAGTGCTGTGATATATCTTCTGGCTGTGATGGTACACTGTAGCAAAGCCATGCCATTATTGACTATGCTTATATTTAGAGAAGCTAGCATAAGATAGAGATGCATCTATTTCTTTAGGTGATATGGGACTGTTTAGATGGTCAACTTGATCCTGATTCAACTTTGGTACCTGGTATCTGTCCAGAAATTTGTCCATTTCGTCCAGGTTTTCCAGTTTTGTTGAGTATAGCCTTTTGTAGAAGGATCTGATGGTGTTTTGGATTTCTTCAGGATCTGTTGTTATGTCTCCCTTTTCATTTCTGATTTTGTTAATTAGGATTTTGTCCCTGTGCCCTTTAGTGAGTCTAGCTAAGGGTTTATCTATCTTGTTGATTTTCTCAAAGAACCAACTCCTCGTTTGGTTAATTCTTTGAATAGTTCTTCTTGTTTCCACTTGGTTGATTTCACCCCTGAGTTTGATTATTTCCTGCCGTCTACTCCTCTTGGGTGAATTTGCTTCCTTTTTTTCTAGGGCTTTTAGATGTGCTGTCAAGCTGCTAGTATGTGCTGTCTCCCGTTTCTTCTTGGAGGCACTCAGCGCTATGAGTTTCCCTCTTAGAAATGCTTTCATTGTGTCCCATAGGTTTGGGTACGTTGTGGCTTCATTTTCATTAAACTCTAAAAAGTCTTTAATTTCTTTCTTTATTCCTTCCTTGACCAAGGTATCATTGAGAAGAGTGTTATTCAGTTTCCACGTAAATGTTGGCTTTCCATTATTTATGTTGTTATTGAAGATCAGTCTTAGGCCATGGTGGTCTGATAGGATACATGGGACAATTTCAATATTTTTGTATCTATTGAGGCCTGTTTTGTGACCAATTATATGGTCAATTTTGGAGAAGGTCCCGTGAGGTGCTGAGAAGAAGGTATATCCTTTTGTTTTAGGATAAAATGTTCTGTAGATATCTGTCAGGTCCATTTGTTTCATAACTTCTGTTAGTTTCACTGTGTCCCTGTTTAGTTTCTGTTTCCACGATCTGTCCTTTGAAGAAAGTGGTGTGTTGAAGTCTCCCACTATTATTGTGTGAGGTGCAATGTGTGCTTTGAGCTTTACTAAAGTGTCTTTAATGAATATGGCTGCCCTTGCATTTGGTGCGTAGATATTGATCTTCAATAACAACATAAATAATGGAAAGCCAACATTCACGTGGAAACTGAATAACACTCTTTTCAATGATACCTTGGTCAAGGAAGGAATAAAGAAAGAAATTAAAGACTTTTTAGAGTTTAATGGAAATGAAGCCACAATGTACCCAATCCTATGGGACACAATGAAAGCATTTCTAAGAGGGAAAATCATAGCTGTGAGTGCCTCCATGAAGAATCGGGAGAGAGCACATACTAGCAGCTTGACAACACATCTAAAAGCTCTAGAAAAAAAGGAAGAAAATTCACCCAACAGGAGTAGAAGGCAGGAAATAATCAAACTCAGGGGTAAAATTAACGAAGTGGAAACAAGAAGAACTATTCAAAGAATTAACCAAACGAGGATTTGGTTCTTTGAGAAAAATCAACAAGATAGATAAACCCTTAGCTAGACTCACTAAAGGGCACAGGGACAAAATCCTAATTAACAAAATCAGAAATGAAAAGGGAGACATAACAATAGATCCTGAAGAAATCCAAAACACCATCAGATCCTTCTACAAAAGGCTATACTCAACAAAACTGGAAAACCTGGACGAAATGGACAAAATTCTGGACAAATACCAGGTACCAAAGTTCAATCAGGATCAAGTTGACCATCTAAACAGTCCCATATCACCTAAAGAAATAGAAGCAGTCATTAATAGTCTCCCAGCCAAAAAAAGCCCAGGACCAGACGGGTTTAGTGCAGAGTTCTATCAGACCTTCAAAGAAGATCTAATTCCAATTCTGCACAAACTATTTCACAAAATAGAAGTAGAAGGTACTCTACCCAACTCATTTTATGAAGCCACTATTACTCTGATACCAAAACCACAGAAAGATCCAACAAAGATAGAGAACTTCAGACCAATTTCTCTTATGAATATCGATGCAAAAATCCTCAATAAAATTCTCGCTAACCGAATCCAAGAACACATTAAAGCAATCATCCATCCTGACCAAGTAGGTTTTATTCCAGGGATGCAGGGATGGTTTAATATACGAAAATCCATCAATGTAATCCATTATATAAACAAACTCAAAGACAAAAACCACATGATCATCTCGTTAGATGCAGAAAAAGCATTTGACAAGATCCAACACCCATTCATGATAAAAGTTTTGGAAAGATCAGGAATTCAAGGCCCATACCTAAACATGATAAGAGCAATCTACAGCAAACCAGTAGCCAACATCAAAGTAAATGGAGAGAAGCTGGAAGCAATCCCACTAAAATCAGGGACTAGACAAGGCTGCCCACTTTCTCCCTACCTTTTCAACATAGTACTTGAAGTATTAGCCAGAGCAATTCGACAACAAAAGGAGATCAAGGGGATACAAATTGGAAAAGAGGAAGTCAAAATATCACTTTTTGCAGATGATATGATAGTATATATAAGTGACCCTAAAAATTCTACCAGAGAACTCCTAAACCTGATAAACAGCTTCGGTGAAGTAGCTGGATATAAAATAAACTCAAACAAGTCAATGGCCTTTCTCTATACAAAGAATAAACAGGCTGAGAAAGAAATTAGGGAAACAACACCCTTCTCAATAGTCACAAATAATATAAAATATCTTGGCGTGACTCTAACTAAGGAGGTGAAAGATCTGTATGATAAAAACTTCAAATCTCTGAAGAAAGAAATTAAAGAAGATCTCAGAAGATGGAAAGATCTCCCATGCTCATGGATTGGCAGGATCAACATTGTAAAAATGGCTATCTTGCCAAAAGCAATCTACAGATTCAATGCAATCCCCATCAAAATTCCAACTCAATTCTTCAACGAATTGGAAGGAGCAATTTGCAAATTTGTCTGGAATAACAAAAAACCTAGGATAGCAAAAAGTCTTCTCAAGGATAAAAGAACTTCTGGCGGAATCACCATGCCAGACCTAAAGCTTTACTACAGAGCAATTGTGATAAAAACTGCATGGTACTGGTATAGAGACAGACAAGTAGACCAATGGAATAGAATTGAAGATCCAGAAATGAACCCACACACCTATGGTCACTTGATCTTCGACAAGGGAGCTAAAACCATCCAGTGGAAGAAAGACAGCATTTTCAACAATTGGTGCTGGCACAACTGGTTGTTATCGTGTAGAAGAATGCGAATCGATCCATACTTATCTCCTTGTACTAAGGTCAAATCTAAGTGGATCAAGGAACTTCACATAAAACCAGAGACACTGAAACTTATAGAGGAGAAAGTGGGGAAAAGCCTTGAAGATATGGGCACAGGGGAAAAATTCCTGAACAGAACAGCAATGGCTTGTGCTGTAAGATCGAGAATCGACAAATGGGACCTAATGAAACTCCAAAGTTTCTGCAAGGCAAAAGACACCGTCAATAAGACAAAAAGACCACCAACAGATTGGGAAAGGATCTTTACCTATCCTAAATCAGATAGGGGACTAATATCCAACATATATAAAGAACTCAAGAAGGTGGACTTCAGAAAATCAAATAACCCCATTAAAAAATGGGGCTCAGAACTGAACAAAGAATTCTCACCTGAGGAATACCGAATGGCAGAGAAGCACTTGAAAAAATGTTCAACATCCTTAATCATCAGGGAAATGCAAATCAAAACAACCCTGAGATTCCACCTCACACCAGTCAGAATGGCTAAGATCAAAAATTCAGGTGACAGCAGATGCTGGCGAGGATGTGGAGAAAGAGGAACACTCCTCCATTGTTGGTGGGAGTGCAGGCTTGTACAACCACTCTGGAAATCAGTCTGGCGGTTCCTCAGAAAACTGGACATAGTACTACCGGAGGATCCAGCAATATCTCTCCTGGGCATATATCCAGAAGATGCCCCAACAGGTAAGAAGGACACATGCTCCACTATGTTCATAGCAGCCTTATTTATAATAGCCAGAAGCTGGAAAGAACCTAGATGCCCCTCAACAGAGGAATGGATACAGAAAATGTGGTACATCTACACAATGGAGTACTACTCAGCTATTAAAAAGAATGAATTTATGAAATTCCTAGCCAAATGGATGGACCTGGAGGGCATCATCCTGAGTGAGGTAACACATTCACAAAGAAACTCACACAATATGTATTCACTGATAAGTGGATATTAGCCCCAAACCTAGGATACCCAAGATATAAGATATAATTTGCTAAACACATGAAACTCAAGGAGAATGAAGACTGAAGTGTGGACACTATGCCCCTCCTTAGATTTGGGAACAAAACACCCATGGAAGGAGTTACAGAGACGGAGTTTGGAGCTGAGATGAAAGGATGGACCATGTAGAGACTGCCATAGCCAGGGATCCACCCCATAATCAGCATCCAAATGCTGACACCATTGCATACACTAGCAAGATTTTATTGAAAGGACGCAGATGTAGCTGTCTCTTGTGAGACTATGCCGGGGCCCAGCAAACACAGAAGTGGATGCTCACAGTCAGCTAATGGATGGATCATAGGGCTCCCAATGGAGGAGCTAGAGAAAGTAGCCAAGGAGCTAAAGGGATCTGCAACCCTATAGGTGGAACAACATTATGAGCTAACCAGTACCCCGGAGCTCTTGACTCTAGCTGCATATATATCAAAAGATGGCCTAGTCGGCCATCACTGGAAAGAGAGGCCCATTGGACTTGCAAACTTTATATGCCCCAGTACAGGGGAATACCAGGGCCAAAAAGGGGGAGTGGGTGGGCAGAGGAGTGGGGGTGGGTGGATATGGGGGACTTTTGGTATAGCATTGGAAATGTAAATGAGTTAAATACCTAATAAAAAATGGAAAAAAAAAAAGATAGAGATGCAAATTTTAAAGTGAAACATATTAAAGACTACTCCATATATCTTTACATCTTTATTATTTTTGTGCTCCTTTACAATGATAAAATTTGTGCAGATGTTTGTTACATAACAATAGTTGATGGCCAAGTCCTGTTTCTTTTATTGTGATTATTTTCAATATTATAATACTGCCATAATGCCAATAGACTACTCATTCCCTAGTAAGAGCATAGATAGAACTTGAAAAAGAAGAGCAAAAATATACACAGACCTTGTATGCTAGCATCAGTCCATTCCATTACCGTAGTGTATAGCTAATGTTTCAACTAGAATGAAGCTATTACAGTTTACATGCTTCTGCTCTGTTTGCTCAGATTTTTGACAAGAGGGATGGCCTCACCAACATATGATTTTTATTCTCTCAGAAACAATTATTTTTGGAGACTTGTTTAATAATGTCTCCTCTTTTCATTTGCTATTTTTGAAAAATGCTGTGCCTCTCAAAAGTCTTTTCCCTTTTTCCATTTAGGCCCACCCTTTCCTGTCTTCAGAAAGCACTATTATTCACTACACTGGTTCCAACTGGCAGCAGAAACAACTAGTCCAGGAAAAATCTTATTCTGGGTCCATCCCATTCATCTGGGATTCCATTAAAATAGTGTTCTTTATGAGTCTACATCGTGCTTTATTGATCATTCACTATAGAACTGAGATTTTCCCAAGGCAATAATGTAAAAACTCATCCCATCAAATTCTTAAAATTTAAGCTGTGTTATTGGTTCCTATGTAGGTACCAACTCTACTTACACCATATGTAGCTACAGACTGAGTCCTGCAGACTGGACTGGACAAACTAATAATGTTAACATGATACCCTTTGTTATCTACATCTGTCCCTGAATGAACAAACTTGATACTGGTATCCTACTCTGTCTTTTCATCCACAAACCCTCCACAAAGTTTAAGGGTATTTCCTAGTTGGGGGGGTGGTCCTCCTTAAAACAGCTGTCATATTGAGTATGACTGCATTCCCATGAAGTAAAGTCAAGCATTCATGTCTTAATGTCTTCATGTTCACGGTAGATTTTTTTCCCACTGTAATCTGAGGATCAATCTATCTATATAATGACTCATTTTCTGGTCCGTTTATACTATTCTTCACATTTGAATCTAAGCTTCACATATGTGCATATGATGTTTCTTTAGGATATATTATTTTCTAGGAGATTGATAAGTAGTATTGCAGCAGATTTGATATTTATATATAAAAGAGTGCTTTTCTGGCTGATTTGAACGCATATTTATCAGACATATGCTTCTTCTTCCTCTGGGCAGCAATATAGACTCCTTTAGTATACGGATTCTAGTTTTTATGGTCTTTAAATTTTTTTATGCTCTATTCTCACTTTAAGCCTGTGAGGGAAACAGAGGATGGGTCATTACACTGACTTTATGATTATAAAACAATGCTTAGAGAAGTTAGTGGATGAGCTCAAAATAATCCCACAAACCAATAGAAGATTACTCATTAAAACTTAAATCTGTTTTTATTGCTTCTATTTACACTGTGATCATTTCTACACTCAATCTCCTGGAAACAATCCCTTACCACTAGAAACAAATGCCAGAATACTGGGAAACTGCACAAAAACTTTCTTATGTGAAGCATGTGTTCAAAATGCTACACCAAAGAATAGCAAAATAACATTGGGTGTTTTTTTTGTTTGTTTGTTTTTTGTTTTTGGTTTTTGGTTTGTTTGTTTGTTTGTTTGTTTTTTGTTTGTTTTTGTTTTTTTTTCATAGTTTAACAGTAGAGTGGAGACAGGATATAAATACAGGGAAAACTAAGCCTTGGGAAAAACATGCCCCCAACCTGAAACCTAGGTTGAGTTTCTCATTGGCAGAGAGACAGACACAAGAGAGAAAGTCAACATGGTCTGAAGATAGCTTATGACACTTTCAAAGTGATATCACAGATAGGGACATTTGAAAAAAATCCACATATACCAAAGTGTTGGTAACATTTAAACTTAAAGCCCCTTAGGTCTTCTCCTCTAGAAGGTCAACTGGCAATTAACCTCATAAGTCAAGTTACAATTTATTTGTAAAAAATTATTATTACAATAAAGAAAACTAATTCTTATATTTGACTTTAAAATTCAAACACTATTTTATCTTTAAGCCTGATTATAAATTATATTTTTATCAATATAACTTGAAAGTTTTAAATACAACAAATCACTATCTCTCTCCCACAGACATATCCCACACCTATTTACCTATCATAAATGTCTTAAAGAATTTTAAAGTATTTAGAAATATTCTAGACACAATAAACCTGATGCATTCTAAGACACAAATTACCATTATCTGTGAATGTGTATCACATGGTCTCATCTTTCTAAATGAAAGTATTCAAGAAATAGCACTTCAAAACATATTTTGAGATATGGTAGATATATGAAATCCATACATTTGATGCATATTACTTGATGTGTAGAGATATTTGCATTTATGAAATTTCAAGTTATGGTTTAAAAACAATCATCCCTTCCCCAAAACCTCTGTTCCCTTGAAGACTCATCTTTTTTTCCATATGCTAATTAGTTTCATTGACTCATTCAACATTTCTTACATATGAATATGTACATACAATGAAGTCATTGCATTGTACTTCATAAACAGTTATCCTTTATTTCTAAATTATTATTATTATTTAAATGATATTTTATTTATTTACATTTCACATGTTACCCCCTTTCCCCGTTTCCCCCTGAAGTTCCCTATCCCATCCACCCTTACCCTGCTTCTATGAGGGTGCTCCGCCACCTACCTACCCACTCCAGCCTCATGACCCTAGCATTCCTCTTCACTGGGGGATCAAGCCTTCACAGGACCAAGGGCCTCCCCTCCCATTGATGTCAGATAAGGCCTATTTAGCTCCTTCAATCCTCCTCCTAACTCCTCGATTGGGATCCCTGTGCTCAGGCAGAGGGTTGACTGTGATCATCCATATATGTATTGGTCAGGATATGGCAGAGCCTCTCAGGAGACATTTGTATCAATTTCCTTTCAGCATGCACTTCTTGGCATCAGCAATAGTGTGTGGGGTTGGTGTCCACATGTGAGACGAATCCCCTGGTTGGGCAGCCTCTGGATGGCCTTTCCTTCAGTCTCTGCTCCATCCTTTGTCCCTGTATTTCCTTTAGACAGGAGCAATTTGGGGTTAAAATTTTGGAAATGGGTGGGTGGCCCCAACTTTCAACCCAGGGCCATGCCTAACCTCTGAATATGGTCCCAACAGGTTCTCTTTCGTGGGGATATTTCAACTGTCATCTCCGTGGAGTCCTGAGGGGCTCTTGCTTTCCTGGCATCTGGTTGCTAGCTCCAGTTCCAAATCCCCCATTGCTACACACCTCTGTTCATTTTCCTGACCTTCTGTACATCTCTTCCCATACCTGATTTTTCCTCTCTTCCCCCCTTCTCTTCCTCCAATGTCCCTCCAACCTCCTACTTCCCTTGATTATTTTGTTCCCCCCTCTAAGTAGGATAAAGCATCCACTCTTTGGTCTTCTTCTTGAGCTTCATGTGGCCAGTGAACTGTATCCTGTGCATTCCACATTCGTTCCCTAATATTTACTTAATGAGTACATACCATGTGTGGCCTTTTGTGACTGAGTTACCTCACTCAGGATGATATTTTCTAGATCCATCCACTTGCCTATGAATTTCATGAAATTGTTTTTAATAGCTGAGTAGTATTCCATTGTGTAAGTGTACCACATTTTCTGTATCCATTCCACTGTTGAGGGACATCTGGGTTTCTTCCAGCTTCTGGCTATTATAAAATGGCTGCTATGAACATAGTAGAGCATGTGTCCTTATGCTGGAGCATATCCTGGGTATATGCCTAGGAGTGATACAGCTGGCTCCTCAGGTAGTACTATGTCCAATTTTCTGAGGAGCCATCAGACTAATTTCTTGAGTGCTTCTCAGTCTTTTTTTTTTTTTTTTTGAAACTCCAGATTATATTCCCCTCCCAGTCCATCCTCAGAATGCTCCACATCCCATAACTCCTCCCTTCCCTCCTGTATCCACGAGGAAGTCTCCTCAAACCCCCATCATACCTTTAAACTCCCTGGGGCCTCCAGGGTTAGGTGCATCTTCTCTGGCTGAATCCAGACCCAGAAGTCCTTTGCTATATATGTGTTGGGGGCCTCATATCAGCTGGTGTAGGCTGCCTGGTTGGTGGGCCAGTGTCTGAGAGATCTCAGAGGTACAGGTTAATTGAGACTGCCGGTCCTTCTATAGGGTCACCCTCTTCCTCAGCTCCTTCCAGCTTATCCCTAATTCAACCACAGGGATCAGCAGCTTCTTTCCTTTCGTTGGTTATAAATATCTGCACATGACTCTTTCAGTTGCTTGTTTGGTCTTTCATAGGGCAGTCATGATAGGTCCCTTTGTGTGAGCACTCCACAACCTCAGGTCTTGGGACCTCCCCTTGACCTGGATCCCACTTTGGGCCTGTTGCTGGACCTTGTTTTCCTCAGCCTCCTCTCCATTTCCATCCCTGCAGTTCTTTCAGACAGGAAGAATTATGTGTCAGAGTTTGACTGTGGGATAGCAATTGAAGACTCATCCTAATGGAAGTAGCAATGTTGTTTGCTCTTTAGTTTATACCATGAAAAAAAAATTATATCATGTGACATAAATGTGACCATTCAAGTGACAAATAGAATGCCATGGGAAAGATAATCCATTATTTTAAATAGAATGAGTGCTTGATATGGAATACACACACATACACACACACACACACACACACATATACATATATATATATATATATATATATATATATAGATAGATATATATTTACTGTGGCTTGTAACTTGCTGTTTGCTTCCATTTTAACTGACCTAGTTCATTTAATTTTCATAATTTAATTTATATATATATATATATATATATATATATATATATATATATATATATATATAACAATTCCCTCTAAGGTCAGAAAGTTCCCTCAAGATAGCTTTGTAAATCCTATAAAAGGATTTTCGGAAGTGAACTTGGAATCTCTGAAAGAGCAGGAAGCATCTTAACTGTTCATGTATCTCTCCAGCATTATCTTCTTCATTTAATATCTTATAAAAGAGAGAGAAGACTTTGCAATGCCTTATCTAGAAGTTGACATAGAAATGAAAAAAAATGTTAGTAAACATCAACCATGTCAGGTACTTATTTTAAAAGGAGTTCTATTTGCTGCTTTCACAGGAGCCCTAAGTGTAAATGCTTCCATTAATGGTATTTTCAAGCTATCATCATAATTGAAGTCATGGTAGTAGGAAACATAGCACAGTCAGATCATGCAATCAACATCAAGTTAGTTTTTGTATCTCACTAATATTGTCAAAGTATATGGGGTTTAAGAACATATATACATAGCAAAGCATGTTCGTCACTTGAAAGAACAAAAGCTAGAATCTTCGTGAAGAATCTTGTGAGGGAAAATAAAAGCACTCTCAAACATTTACTTATATCTTGTATGGAATAGCAATTTTATGATAACTGAAAACCAGCCTTTCATTGGGAAGTACACACTTGTATTTTCAATTCACTTAGTCCATCAGCTATATTTCCTTACAGTTTCCATGTGCTATTAGCGCAGACATAATTTACCCAGTGATCTTTCACTAATCACAGTGATCACATTCTTTTAGCTCATGTGTGAGACATTAAATATTTTTTGTTTATTAATTCTTTCCAGTTTGTTACAAAAACAAAGTATAGACTGAATTCAAGCCCATGAATGCTAGTATTCAGTTAGAAGTACATAAATCTGGAAGCTTGGAGTAATACCATTGAGTGAAACTATAAGAACATTCTCCTTAAAATGGGATTAATAAGACACTATCTTAAATAAAAAAAATAAGCTTGCCATAAAGCAAGCTTTAATTCAGCAAGGACCCTTGAATAAATAATTGTACTCCACATTTGCAATTATAATTCCTTTTCTATCAGGTTGAATATCTACATTTTTATATTCTTAATAGATCACTTGCTTGTCTTCAATTTACTAAGACATCTTAGTAAATTTATTTATGAAATTACTTATCCTCACTTCCTCAGTAAAATGAAGTTTTTTTATATTGTCTTTATTTTGTTACAAAAAGTTTCTCACTTTCTGTAACTTAAGGATTAAATGTGTCCACATTTACAAGTACTTTAATATTATTAGTTGCTATCAAATTAGACATGTAAAATGCCCTGAATGATGGAAAAATATCATGTAGAGGTCAGAGACAATATGGTCACATATCTTGGGATAATTTCTGGTTACAATAATGCTTAAGTCCCATGAATGTGATAGAGTGAGGACTAGCAAAAGGCTCACAGACAGTAGATTTGGTATATTCCTGGGCACTCTGGAAGGTTAAGGGCCTTCATTACTTCTGTCTCTCTCTCTGTCTCTCTCTGTCTCTCTCTCTCTCTCCGTCTCTGTTTCTCTCATATCCAAATCTTTGTCTTGTTTTGCATATATGATTCTTGCATATAGGCACAAGTTTTGGGTGCATTTTCATTTATATGAGTATACCCACCCATGTGATACTGTGCTCAATCTCAGGGGTCAGTCAGTCTTTGTCTTTCACTTCATCTGAGACAGAGTCATTTATTCAGCACAAGGTTCCACAAAGTCTTTTGTCTCCACCTTTTATTGCTCTGTAGGTGCACTGTGATGACATATGCTTCCACAATTTGCTGTTGTGAGTGTTCTAGGACTCAGAAATCAGGTCTTCTCAAATGTGTGATTGTCCTTTCCCACTTATTCAAAGAATATTTATATATGGTGCAAGACAAAACCTTCTTCATTAGCGTGTCTATTGGTATCATCCTTGTTTGGCTGGTGCTCAGACAACAATGTTAGTGAGACTTCCTGGGCATAGCTTATGACCATCCTAGAAGACACAGTCTTACAGAAAACTCTTTGTTTTTCTGACTCTTATGATATTTCCACCCACATTTCTTTAATGTTTCCTGTTCCTTAGGAATAGGAGTTATGTTGAACATTTATTACTTGTATGGAAGACAATGAATTGAGAATAATAACAGTTGTCCCTCCACATCATAAAATCAAACTCAATTTTTCCTGTTTGACCCCTGAATTTTCATATTTTTCTCATGCTTTTTAAATTGACAAAGGAAAATTGTTTTATTAATCATTTCACTCATTTACATCTCAAATGATAAC
The DNA here is from genome assembly GCF_000001635.26 of Mus musculus. Lineage (NCBI taxonomy): Eukaryota > Metazoa > Chordata > Mammalia > Rodentia > Muridae > Mus > Mus musculus. The sequence goes on along the minus strand of NC_000072.6, from coordinate 76,224,397 downwards.
TCCCTTTCCAGGTACCACTCCACAACACCTCTTCCACATCCACCCTCTCCCCTTTGCCTCTATGAGGGTGCTTCCCTGCCCACCTACCCACTTCTGCCCCACTGCTCCTGTATTCCCCTATGCAGGGACATCAAAACTCCACAGAACCAAGGCCCTGCCCTCCCATTCATGTCAGACAAGGCCATCCTCTGCTACATATATGTCTGGAACCATGGATCCTTCCCTGTGCACTACTTGATTGATCCTCTAATCCCTGGGAGCACTCGGTGGTCTAGCCAGCTGACATTGTTCTTCCTATGGAGCTGCAATCCCTCTCTACTCCTCCAGTCCTTCTGCCAACTCTCCCATTGGGTCCCCGAGCTCAGTCTGAGAGTTGGCTCCAAGCATCCTCATCTGCATTGGTCAGGTACTGGCAGAACCTCTTAAGGAGCATCCATACCACATTCCTGTCAGAAAGCACCTCTTGGCAAACAGTGTAGAGTTTGTTGTCTGCAAACAGGAAGGATCCCCAGGTGGGCTGGTACCCAGATGGCTCTTACTTCAGTCTCTGCATCATCTTTTCGTCCCTGTCTTTCCTTTGGACTTGTATGAAGATTTGTAATTTTTCTTTCTCATACACTAGTCTTCTGTTTGGCCATTATGGATTCCTACCATTTCCTTGTGTTACCTAGCAAATTATAAGAAACCTATTCCTCTGGACTTTGTTCAGCCTCAACTCAGTGAGTTATTTTGTCTCAACACAATAAAATGGAGACTGATACAGCAGAATACCCAATAGCTTGCTATACCTCTACATGTGCATCATCCTATTCAGTGTATATATATTACACAGACACAGACATAGACACGCACACACACACACACAAGAGTTTATTATTCAGTTTTATGACTTTTGCTCACAAGGACATTGTTCAATATATGGACTGATATATAACTTGATAGTGTATTCTGCTAGCAATTTTTCTTTTAAATATAATTATTAGGTTTGTCGATGTTGGTTTTAATTATAATTATAAGTGTGTTGCATTTTCATATTTACAACCATTTTTAATTTTTGGTAATAAAGAAATTGCAGATTTTTGCTGTTTATTCTCTTAAATAGGTGCCATATAGCTCAAACTGGTGTTGAAATTACTCTGTAGGCAAAGCTGCTCCTGAATACCTAATTCTCCTGTCTCTGTTACGAAGTTCTATGGTTACAGGCGTGAATCATCATGTCTGACTAAGTAACCTAGTTTCTGATAATTAACACTGATTTCATTCATTCACTTACTTTCTACTGTTTTATGAAATCACTGATTTTAAGTTTCTTTCCTGATACTCTTACAAGCAACACTTTTTGTTTTATTTTCTTGAAAAATGTAGCAGATTTGATGCTGTATATATTTATTTCATATCAAAAGCCAGAATGCCGCGGACTGGACTCAGTTGGTTCCTCAACCCACGTGGGGAACCAGGGTCCCAGTACTCAAATAGTCAAGGAGTAGGCAAAAAGTGACAAACAGACATGAACACAGGGGAGTGTTGATCTGAATGTAATTTCTTAAAGCGAGCATTAGACTTTTATTACAGAAGGAAACAAAGAAGTTATGTGACCCATTAGACAAGGTATATTGAAGTTATTTGACACAAAAAAGAGAAATGCATACATAAAGACTGACAGGAACCAGGCAGTGGTTACAACTGAGATAAAAGGTAGACCTTTCTAAAGCCAGCCATTCTAGGAGCCAGGTGAAGATTTTATACCATAGTCACAATTTCTCTGAGCCTGGTGAACGATTGTACCAGGGGATTCTGCTTTTGCTAACCTTTTCATGAATAATGCAATGCTGTAGTTCCTCCTTGAACCACAACCCTTTATCTTCATAGGCCATTGTAAATTCCTGAATATGGGAGTGACTCAGCTGTAATTCTAAGTTTACTTTTTAGAATTTGCCCTGATATTTCTAGCTCTTACCCAGTAACCTGCAATGTCTGATTTCTTTCACTGTCTATCAACACTGGAGGCATTACGTCTGAATGAGTTGAATTACCTATAATATGACACGAACTATCACAAGGACAAATCTGGTGCATTTGTGCTACAGGATGCTAAGGCTCCAGGAGACTAGTATCCATGAAACTTTTTGCCTCAGGACTGCGTCTAGGAGTCAAAATGATCTTAGAGCAGATATAATTTCTTTTGGAGCATATTTGTTTATTTGATATTATCTCATAGTCATCAAGGTTTAGTGCTAAAATTGTATCGAGAGAGGTAGAGAGAGGGCAAGGGGTTAAGAAGTGTGGAGTTTGGATTGCTCTACCCATACCAAGAGGTATGCAACTGCTTGTCACTCAGTCTAGTTTTGATCTAATAATGTTAGTGAAATCTAAAACCCACTGCTGGCTTCCATGATTCTGGAGAATTTAGCATTTCTTCTTTCATCTAGACTCCTGTGTCTGCTGCTCACTTTCCTACCTGAATATCTGCTGTATTGTTTGTAGCTCTGCTTGGCAGATCTAGAAAAAATTATCTAGAAAAAAAATCAATCCCTTTTAATGAGTACTGAGCACTGTTTTCTTGACTCATATTAGCTATAATATGTAGAAACCTGTCATTTGTGAAGAATCTATGTCCTGTCTTATTTATTTGAATCCGGTGCCTATATTATTATATCATTAGGTCTCTAGAACAAATTTAGGTTCTTATAGATATATTAAAATTACTACTTTTTGTTGTTGTTGTTGTTTTGCTTTTTCGAGACAGGGTTTCTCTGTGTAGGCCTGTCCTGGGACTCTGTAGACCAAGCTGGCCTCCAACTCAGAAATCCACCTGCCTCTGCCTCCCAAGTGCTGGGATTAAAGTCGTGCACAACCACACCTGGCACTAAAATTACTACATTCTTAAAACTTATTTTATTGTTTTAATTTGGTATCCTAGTGAGTAAAACCATTGATTTTTTTTTTTTTTTGTATCAGAACTTTTCAAATATTTTTTTTCAAATCCTATAAGGCGGAATTTAGAAGCCAGACCAAAATATTTTATATACAATCCTGTTGGATTATGTTTCATGACCCTCTTGTTAACCTTTTAAGTGCTTTGGACTCCATTTTGTCATCTGAAATATCACAGTTCCCTCCTATGAGAGTGCCATCTGCAAGAACATATGGTGCTTTAACTTCTACAGTATGACCTGAAAGAGATCGCAACATCACTGTCAGCCTGAATTCCAACTCTGGTATCTAACCTGAGTTCCCTCTCCAGGTACTGAAGCACATGATTTCGCAATCCCTTTTTATTTGTTGACATGATGCAATTAAAATTATTTATTCTAAGAGAAAGAAAATAAAATCTTTCAAATACTAAATATCTTGTATTTTAAATGTGTCATATGTTTAAAAATAAAGAGTGTGTAACTCTGATATACTGTTGACTCTTGATGTATTCTGAGGAAGTGCGAGTCATTGCTTTCATTTTATATCCACTGATATGCCTATCCTTCAGATTGTTTCAAACTCATACACAGACTATCTTGGTTGAAATGGTTAAGAGGACAAAACAAATTGGAATAGAGAAACATTTTTAAAAAGCACAGGCAATGTGAGAGTAATAAAAATGCATTATATGCATTTATAAAATTGAAAAATATAAATTTAATTAATAAAATACATAACCAGGCAATATGGTGCATGTCTTTAATCTCAGTACTTGTGATTCAGAGGCAAGCTGATTTCTCAGTTTTAGGACAGCATATTCTACACAGTGAGTTCTAAGTCATCCATGGCTACATAGTGAGAGTTTGTGTAAAAACAAAAACATAAACAAATGCATTTAATACATTATCACCTTCATTTTCATTTTTTCCCACTGGTCAATAGCTCTGCCTGCATTTCTAGAAGTCTACTGGCACCAGATGAGAATCCTACCATTCATCCACACCTCTTCTCTGACTCCTGGCAAGCCCACCAGGTGTGAGCTGTATCCTGTTGTCCATGTGCCCCATTTTCCAGCCCACAGCCCTGCTTCTATTTCAAGAGGTCTGCCAGGGCCAAGAACAACCAGATGGCTAAAGGCCAGACAAAGAACCCAATCAACAAGAGTGAGTCAGGGGAATGTGGTACCACCAGATCCCATCTATCCTACTACAGCAAGCCCTAGATATCTCAAGATAGCTGAAGTGCAAGAAAATGATGATTAATCCAATCTTATAAAGATGATAAAGGCCTTTAAAAAGGAAATAAATAAATCCTTAAAAAGTACAGGAAAAACTGCAGGAGACATCTTGGTTCCCAGAATCCACTGAAACTATTCGGCACCAGTGAGTGTGGACTACAGAAGCTAACAGATTCTGGGACAGGCGGGAGCCACAGAGCTTCTGAGGCAGCCCCCTTTTTGCAATCCAGACATCTGGGCACCTTCCCCATCAGAGGAGAGGTGTCCGCCCAGACCAGGAGGGAATTCCCAGAGCAACTGCAGGAGACATCTTGGTTTCCAGTCTCCACCAAGACTAGTCTGCATAGGTGATAGTGTGGACTATAGAAGCTAACAGCTTCTGGGACAGGTCCTATTTCATGCCTTCATCTTCTGCCAGGAGGCAAGTCTGAATGCCAGATATCTGTGCACCTTCCCTGAAAGAGGAGAGCCTGCCTGCAGAGAGTGCTCTGACCACTGAAACTCAGGAGAGAGCTAGTCTCCCAGGTCTGCTGTTAGATAATAACAGAATCATGAGAGGAACAAGCTCGAACCAGAGACAACTATAGCAACTGACTCCAGAGATTACCAGGTGGTGAAAGGCAGAATCTTACTAACAGAAACCAAGACCACTCACCATCATCAGAAACCAGCACTCCCAACTCAGCCAGTACAGGGCACCACAATACACCCAAAAATCTAGACCCAGATTTAAAGGCATATCTCATGATGATGGTAGTAGACATAAAGAAGGTCTTTAAAAACTCACTTAAAGAAATATAGGAGAACAGTGCTAAAGAGTTGCAAGACCTTATAGAAAAACAGTAAAACACATCCAAACAGGTGACAGAAATGAACAAAACCATATTAGACCTAAAAAGAGGACAGAGCTTCTGAGGCGGCGCCATCTTCAGCTCCAGACAACCGGCCACCTTCCTGGTGAGTGCACAGGGATCTGCCAGCCCAAGAGGTTTGTGCCTCAGGCCCCGGCGGGAGCCTCCTTGGCTCCAGGACTCCTCAGAGGGCAGGCTGCACGGGTGAAGGTGTGGAAAACAGAGGCCAGCCGTTTCTGGGAATGGCGAGAGCCAGAGAGCTTCTGAGGCGGCGCCATCTTCGGCTGCAGACAACCGTCCACCTTCCTGGCCAAAGCAACACAGCTTCTGGGAAAGATCCTGTTTTGGGCCTTCATCTTCAGCCAGGAGGAGGTCCAAACACAGGATAACTGTGCACCTTCCCTGAAAGAGGAGAGCTTGCCTGCAGAGACTGCTCTGACCACTGAAACTCAGAGGAGAGAGCTAGTCTCTCACTATCTGTCTGCTGATAGAGGGTAACAAAATCAACAGAGGAACAATCTCTAAACAAAGACAACTATAACAACTAACTCCAAAGATTGCCAGATGGCGAAAGGTAAACGTAAGAATCCTACTAACAGGAACCAAGACCACTAACCATCATCAGAACCCAGCACTCCCACTTTGCCCAGTCCAGGGCATCCTAACACACCTGAAAAGGTAGACCTGGATTTAAAAGCATTTCTCATGATGATGGTAGAGGACATAAAGAAGGAATTTAATAACTCACTTAAAGAAATACAGGAGAACACTGCTAAAGAGTTACAAGTCCTTAAAGAAAAACAGGAAAACACAACCAAACGGGTAGAAGTCCTTATAGAAAAACAGGAAAACACATCCAAACAGGTGATAGAAATGAACAAAACCATACTAGACCTAAAAAGGGAAGTAGACACAATAAAGAAAACCCAAAGCGAGGCAACTCTGGAGATAGAAACCCTAGGAAAGAAATCTGGAACCATAGATGCCAGCATCAGCAACAGAATACAAGAGATGGAAGAGAGAATCTCAGGTGCAGAAGATTCCATAGAGAACATCGACACAACAGTCAAAGAAAATACAAAATGCAAAAGGATCCTAACTCAAAACATCCAGGTAATCCAGGACACAATGAGAAGATCAAACCTACGCATAATAGGAGTGGATGAGAATGAAGATTTTCAACTCAAAGGACCAGCAAACATCTTCAACAAAATTATTGAAGAAAACTTCCCAAACCTAAAGAAAGAGATGCCCATGAACATACAAGAAGCCTACAGAACTCCAAATAGACTGGACCAGAAAAGAAATTCCTCCCGACACATAATAATCAGAACATCAAATGCACTAAATAAAGATAGAATACTAAAAGCAGTAAGGGAAAAAGGTCAAGTAACATATAAAGGCAAGCCTATCAGAATTACACCAGATTTTTCACCAGAGACTATGAAAGCCAGAAGAGCCTGGACAGATGTTATACAGACACTAAGAGAACACAAATTCCAGCCCAGACTACTATACCCAGCCAAACTCTCAATTACCATAGATGGAGAAACCAAAGTATTCCACGACAAAACTAAATTCACCCATTATCTCTCCACGAATCTAGCCCTTCAAAGGATAATAACAGAAAAAAACCAATACAAGGACGGGAACCACGCCCTAGAAAAAACAAGAAGATAATCCCTCAACAAAACTAAAAGAAGACAGCCACAAGAACAGAATGCCAACTTTAACAACAAAAATAACAGGAAGCAACAATTACTTTTCCTTAATATCTCTTAACATCAATGGTCTCAACTCCCCAATAAAAAGACATAGACTAACAGACTGCCTACACAAACAGGACCCAACATTTTGCTGCTTACAGGAAACCCATCTCAGGGAAAAAGATAGCACTACCTCAGAATGAAAGGCTTGAAAACAATTTTCTAAGCAAATAAACTGAAGAAACAAGCTGAAGTAGCCATTCTAATATCTAATAAAATCGACTTCCAACCCAATGTCATCAAAAAAGAAAAGGAGGGGCACTTCATACTCGTCAATGGTAAAATATTCCAAGAGGAACTCTCAATACTGAATATCTATGCTCCAAATACAAGGGCAGCCACATTCATTAAAGAAACTTTAGTAAAGCTCAAAGCACACATTGCTCCTCACACAATAATAGTAGAGGACTTAAACACACCACTTTCACCAATGGACACATCTTGGAAACAGAAACTAAACAGGGACACAGTGAAACAAACAGAAGTTATGAAACAAATGGATTTATCAGGTATCTATAGAACATTTTATCCTAAAACAAATAGATATACCTTCTTCTTAGCACATCATGGTACCTACTTCAAAATTGACCACATAATTGGACACAAAACAAGCCTCAACAGATACAAAAATACTGAAAATTTCCCATGAATCCTATCAAATCACCATGGACTAAGGCTTATCTTCAATAACAAAATTAATAATAGAAAGCCAACATTCATTTGGAAACTGAACAACACTCTCCTCAATGATACCTTGGTCAAGGAAGGAATAAAGAAAGAAATTAAGGACTATTTGGAGTTCAATGAAAATGAAGCCGCAACATCCCCAAACTTATGGGACACAATGAAAGCATTTCTAAGAGGAAAACTCATAGCCCTGAGTGCCTCCAAAAAGAAAATAGAGAGAGCACACATTAGCAGCTTGACAACACACCTAAAAGCTCTAGGACAAAAGGAAACAAATTCACCCAAGAGTAGTAGAGGGGAGGAAATAATCAAACACAGGGGCAAAATCAACCAAGTGGAAACAAGAAGAACTATTCAAAGAATCAACCAATGGAGGAGCTAGTTCTTTGAGAAAATCAACAAGATAGACAAACCCATAGCCAGACTCACTAGAGGGCACAGGGAAAGCATTCTAATTAACAAAATCAGAAATGAAAAGGGAGACATAACAACAGATCCTGAAGAAATCCAAGACACCAACAGATCTTTCTTCAAAAGGCTATACTCGACAAAACTGGAGAACCTGGATGAAATGGACAAGTTTCTAGAAAGATACCAGGTACCAAAGTTGAATCAGGATCAAGTTGACCATCTAAATAGTCCCATATCCCCTAAAGAAATAGAAGCAGTTATTAATAGTCTCCCAGCCAAAAAAAAAGCCCAGGACCAGATGGGTTTAGTGCAGAGTTCTATCAGACCTTCAAAGATACTAATCCCAGTTCTTCACAAACTATTCCCCAAAATAGAAACAGAAGGTACTCTACGCAATGCATTCTATGAAGCCACAATTACTCTGATACCTAAACCAGAAAAAGACCCAACAAAGATAGAGAACTTCAGACCAATTTCCCTTATGAATATCAATGCAAAAATACTCAATAAAGTTCTTGCTAACCGAATCCAAGAACACATCAAAACAATCATCCACCCTGACCAAGTAGGTTTCATCCCAGGAATGCAGGGATGTTTCAATATACAGAAATCCATCAATGTAATCCATTATATAAACAAACTCAAAAACAAAACCCACATGATCATCTCGTTAGATGCTGAGAAAGCATTTGCAAAACCAACACCCATTCATGACAAAAGTCTTGGAAAGATCAGGAATTCAAGGCCCATACCTAAACATGATAAAGCAATCTACAACAAACCAGTAGCCAACATCAAAGTAAATTGTGAGAAGCTAGAAGCAATCCCACTAAAATCAGGGACTAGACAAGGCTGCCCACTTTCTCCCTACCTATTCAACATAGGACTTGAAGTCCTAGCCAGAGCAATTTGACAACAAAAATAGATCAAGGGGATACAAATTGGAAAGGAAGAAGTCAAAATATCAATTTTTGAAGATGATATGATAATATATATAAGTGACCCTAAATTTTCCATCAGAGAACTCTAAGCCTGATAAACAACTTCAGTGAAGTAGCTGGATATAAAATTAACTTAAACAAGTCAATGGCCTTTCTCTACACAAAGGATAAACAGGCTGAGGAAGAAATTAGGGAAACAACACCCTTCTCAATTGTCACAAAAAATATAAAATACCTTTCCTGACTTTAACTAAGGAAGTGAAATATCTGCATGATAAGAACTTCAAATCTCTGAAGAAAGAAATTAAAGAAGATCTCAGAAGATGGAAAGATCTCCCATGCTCATGGATTGGCAGGATCAATATAGTAAAAATGGCTATCTTGCCAAAAGCAATCTACAGATTCAATGCAATCCACATCAACGTTCCAACTCAATTCTTCAATGAATTAGAAAGGGCAATCTGCAAATTCATCTGGAATAATAAAAAAAATAAGGATAGCAAAAACTCTTCTCAAGGATAAAGAACCTCTGGTGGAATCACCATGCCTGACCTAAAGCTGTACTACAGTGCAATTGTGATAAAAACTGCATGGTACTGGTATAGTGCCAAACAAGTAGACAAATGGAATAGAATTGAAGACCCAGAAATGAACTCACACACCTATAGTCACTTGATCTTTGACAAGGGAGAAAAAACCATCCAGTGGAAAAAAGACAGCATTTTCAACAAATGGTGCTGGCACAACTGGCTGTTCTTATGTAGAAGAATTCGAATTGATCCATTCCTATCTCCTTGTACTAAGGTAAAATCTAAGTGGATCAAGGAACTCCACATAAAACCAGAGACACTGAAACTTATAGAGGAGAGTGTAGGGAAAAGCCTGGAATATATGGGCACAGGGAGAAAGTTCCTGAATAGAACAGCAATGGCTTGTGCTGGAAGATCGAGAATCGACAAATGGGAACTCATAAAATTGCAAAGGTTCCGCAAGGCAAAAGACAACATCAATAAGACAAAAAGACCGCCAACAGATTGGGAAAGGATCTTTACCTACCCTAAATCAGATAGGGGGCTAATATCCAATATATACTAAGAACTCAAGAAGGTGGACTCCAGAAAATCAAATAACCCCATTAAAAAATAGGGCTTAGAGCTAAAGAAAGAATTCTCACCTGAGGAATACCGAATATCTGAGATGTACCTGTAAAAGTGTTCAACATCCTTAAACATCAGGGAATTGCAAATCAAAACAACTCTGAGATTCCATCTCACACCAGTCAGAATGGCTAAGATCAAAAATTCAGGTGCCAGAAGATGCTGGCAAGGATGTGGGGGACTTTTGGGATAGCATTGGAAATGTACATGAAATAAATACCTAATTAAAAAAAATACAGGAAAATACAGTCAATCTGGTGAAGGAAATGATTTAAACTGTTCAAGACTTGAAAATGGAAATACATGTAATTTTATTTAAAAAAAACAAATCTGAGGGTATCCTGGAGATCAAAAATAAACAAAATAATTTAACCAATATATATCCATAAATTCAGCCCTACAAGAGCATACTAGAAGGAAAATTCCAACCCAAGCGTGGTTAACTACACCTAAGAACACAGAAAATAAATAATTCAACACCAGCAAAGACAAGAGAAGGGAAGTACATGCTCTCTCTCTCTCTCACCAAAACCATCAAAACAACAGGAATGAACAATCACTCATAATTAGTTCAGTAATATCTTTCAACATAAATGGAGTATATTCCCCCAATAAAAAGACACATACTAACAAAGTTGACAAGGAAGCAAGATCAAGACCGCTGCAAAGAAAAACATTACCTTAGAATAAAGGGCTGGAAAAAGATTTTTCTAAGCAAAAAGATACAAGCACCAAAATGGAGGACTCATTCTCATATCTAATAAAATGGACTTCCAAAGTGAATCTAAAGACTTGAAGAATGAGAATTCATACTCATCAATAGAAAATCTTTCAAAATGACTTCTCAGTTCTTAATATCTATGCCCAAAATGCAAGGGCACCTATATTTGTTTAAAAAAATACTATTGCAAAACGTAAAAGCAGACATTAATTGTGGGAGACTTCAACACAATTAATGGGTGGTGAGACACACCAATCTCACCAATTGGCAGGTCATCCAGAAAAAAACTAAAAAGAAAATAATGAAATTAGAAGACTTTATGAGTCAAATGACCTAACCAATATCTTAAGATTATTTCATGCAAACACAAAAGAATATGCCTTCTTCTCAGTACCTCAAAGGAGTTTATTCAAAATTGACCATATACTTGGTCACAAAGAAAGTGTTGACATATACAAGAAAATCGAAGTAATCCCCTGTATTTTAGCAGACCACCACAGATTAAAACTGGACATCAATAACAGAAATAAAAGAAAGCACTATGCCCCTCCTTAGATTTGGGAACAAAACACCCATGGAAGGAGTTACAGAGACGGAGTTTGGAGCTGAGATGAAAGGATGGACCATGTAGAGACTGCCATAACCAGGGATCCACCCCATAATCAGCATCCAAACGCTGATACCATTGCATACACTAGCAAGATTTCATTGAAAGGACGCAGATGTAGCTGTCTCTTGTGAGACTATGCTGGGGCCCAGCAAACACAGAAGTGGATGCTCACAGTCAGCTAATGGATGGATCATAGGGCTCCCAATGGAGGAGCTAGAGAAAGTAGCCAAGGAGCTAAAGGGATCTGCAACCCTATAGGTGGAACAACATTATGAGCTAACCAGTACCCCGGAGCTCTTGACTCTAGCTGCATATATATCAAAAGATGGCCTAGTCGGCCATCGCTGGAAAGAGAGGCCCATTGGACTTGCAAACTTTATATGCCCCAGTACAGGGGAATACCAGGGCCAAAAAGGGGGAGTGGGTGGGCAGGGGAGTGGGGGTGGGTGGATATGGGGGACTTTTGGTATAGCATTGGAAATGTAAATGAGTTAAATACCTAATAAAAAATGGAAAAAAAAAAAAAGAAAGCTTACAAACTCATGGAACTAAACAACTCTCTACTCAATGACTACTGGATTGAACAAATAATAAAAAGAAAAGAAAAAAAGAAAGAAACTAAAGACTTTCTAGATTTCAATGAAATCTTCACCCAGTAGTTGATGGAAAGAGATGCTGAGACCCACAGCCAAATATTAAGTGGAGGACTAGGAATCTTGTGGAAAAGCAATTAAACTGGGCCCATTGAGGCTTACTGAGTCTGAATCTCTAACTAGAGAACATTCATGGGATGAACCTATGTCCCCCACATATATGTAACAGTCATGCAGTTTAGTCTTCATGTGGCACCCATAACAGCACGAGCAGGGGCTGTCTCTGACTCTATTGCCTGCCTTGGAACACTTTCGCCTATCTGAACGGCCTTGTCTAGGCTCAAAAGAAGAAGTTATCCCTAGTACTACTTCACCTTGATATATCAAGGCCAGTTGATATCCATGGGAGATCTATTCTATAAGGAGAAAGGACGACAGGGATGAAGGGAGGGGAGGGGAGAGGAGAGACTTTGAGGAGATGAAGTATGAAGTAGTGAAAGCTTAGATTTGAATCTAAAGTAAATTAATTAATTAATTAATTAATGAGAAATATATATTTGAGGTACATATATATTTAGGATACATCTATATGTGAAACAGTGTTTCACTATTCTGAGAAGGCTGGATCTTGCTATATAGTCTAGGATGACTTGAACTTAAAGAGATCCACCCATCTCTACCTCATGAATGCTGGACTTAAAGGAATGTACCACAACGACAAAAAGAATATACTTTAAAAAAAAAAAAAACCTTTGACAAAAGTTTAACCAAAAATATGCACTGCTAGATGTGGATAAGAAGGTGCAGGGTTTGGCCAAAATTACTCAAATGACCATGATGATAAAATATTAAGGAAGAAGAAATACAAATACATAGCAAATGCATATAAGAAAGCCCTTATTTAGGAGATGAGTAGCCACAAATGTGTATGGTGATGACATTGTATGTGTAACTTGACTAAAAATGTAGTAAAAATGAGTAAACATTAAAACTTATCACCTCCACATTATCGTAAAATAGAATATATGTAGCACTGGGCACTGCTGTGAACATTATTGGGATATGTATGCCAATACATGATTTTTAAAGAATAAATAAGAGTCTGGTCTAGAATGGTGATACCACTATGCATTGGGATGCATACCTGTCTGAGTTTTCTGTGGGACAGCTCACTCCCAACTCTGGACAAGCACAAGTTTCTTAATTATAAAATCTTGAAAGCAAAATAATTTTTGTCATTTTGAATTCAATGCCACTGTTAACATTCAATGCCTCGGTTGACATGTCCCTCTTCTTATTCTTTTAAAATCATTTAATACACTTATCCTGTATCTGTCATCTTTTATTTTTCTCTTTTCATCTATACTTTTCTGGTACCATGTGATAGACAATTTAGAAATGTAAATGTTTTTTTTTTTAAGTATTTTCAACATAAAGACCCCAGTGACTCAGGCAATTTTAATAACAACATCAAATAATTGAGTAAACATACTGATTTCGATGTCATCACATTTTTCTTTTATTTTATATCTTGCATTTTTGTTCTAGAGATAATTAACGTTCATATTCATGGAACAAAGCATAGTCTTTTATTACAGTTAAATATTATATTTTGATATTATTGATAATCACCTTGAATATTTATATTTTTGTGATATTAAAAATTCTTTATTGCAGTCATTTTGAATCATGTGATCTAATATTTTAACTAAAATAATTGATTTTAGTTTGAAGTTAATTTGTCTACAGTAACCAGGCAGTGGTGGCCCACGCCTTTAATCCCAGCACTTGGGAGGCAGAGGCAGGCAGATTTCTGAGTTTGAGGCCAGCCTGGTCTACAAAGTGAGTTCCAGGACAGCCAGGGCTACACAGAGAAACCCTGTCTCAAAAAACAAACGAAACAACACTAAAAAATTGTCCACACTAGTTTGCTTCCCTGGTTTTATGAAAATACACTTATCAAAATAAAAAAGATTTAATTGTCTTACACTTCATCAGTGTAAGAAACTTAAGAGAACCTAGGGCAACTACTCATAAGGACCTGGAGTCATGGACTGAAGCAGACTTCATGGAGTAACAGTGCTTAGGGACTTACTCCAAAGTTTATAGACAGTTAAATTATCTTCTTTATGCAGCCCAGGGACACCTATCCAAGGATAACACCAACCACTGTCAGTTGGCTGAGTATTCAGACATCAACAAATAATTAAAAAAACACTATGTAGATATCATTACAGGTCAATCAGTTGGAAGCAGTTTCTCAGTTGGACTTTCCTCTTTCAAGTTGGCAAAAAGTAACCAGTACAGATGTTTTTTCTTCTTTTGTGGTATCCAGTTACTTAACTTCATGATCTTGTTCATTGGTGTTCTATCCTTCTCCGAGGAAATAATCATGTATCCAGTTCCACCCACAGCAGTGTTTATTTGAGGTTAGTACTGCATCGCATGAAATGCAGAGTTGTATCTGACAGACATAGATTCAGGATCCTTACCTATTTTTAACTTTGTTTACCTAGATACTACTTCAAAGCTTTGGATAAATACAACTTTCAGATCTTAGGCAAGGGTATTATTCTGTGAAGTGTCATTCAGCCTAAATATTCCTCAAATAAAAGAAAGTGAAAAATTGTACCACATCAATCCACATTATAACAAAGTAAATGAAGATATTTTAATATTATGGAGTAGATTGACACGGATAAACTATTATAAGCGAAAAGATATTTTTAGTGATAAAGGGATAAAGATATGAAAATTACAAAGTCTTTCAATTAGAAACAAAGAAGCCACACTTACCAGAGAGGGGGACATAAGAAAATTAGCCATTTAATTTAGTGATTTCAATATTTATATCTCAATAATTAGTGCAATAATTAAGCAAATTAAAGTTAACCAGGGAATTTAAATGACCTATATATTTATTTTAAATTAACTTATTACTTTTAATTACAATTAAATTTAATGACCATTAAAATTAATGAAGAAAAGTTGACTTGAATAATTGGAAGTATCAACTCAATCTTGACTCTGTGAGTAGAATTTTATATGTAATATAAAATTGATCAAGATCATGTGGGAAATGCCTGATAAGAGAACATTGAACTATATGCATAGTGACTAGATTTTAGGATTTGTTGTGGGAACCATACAGGCTCATTATAATAAGTTAGGTTATTAAAAGAAAATCAAGGTAAACATTTTTATTAACCTATGACTGAGGGAAATTTATAACTCCTAATCTTTTTTATTAGTAAAAGGGCAAGTGATAAAAAGAGAGGTTCATGGGCTGGCGAGATGGCTCAGTGGGTAAGAGCACCCGACTGCTCTTCCAAAGGTCCGAAGTTCAAATCCCAGCAACCACATGGTGGCTCACAACCACCCGTAATAAGATCTGATGCCCTCTTCTGGAGTGTCTGAAGACAGCTACAGTGTACTTACATATAATAAATAAATAAATCTTAAAAAAAAAAAGAGAGGTTCAGTGTTCTACCGTAAAACAGTTAAACCAACTAAAATTGCAATCGAGGAAATTCAAGGAAGAGATACATAATTATTAAAGCAGCAGTCATTGTACACACAGCAGAGAGAAGTCAAGGGATTGTTTTACCTGAAAATAGTGGGTAAAAATATATAGATTTTAGCCAGATGAATCAAGAGAAAAGAAAAATTACCAATATTAGAAATAAGAGAAGTGACATCACTCCTAATCTCAAATCCCACTATGACAGCAAGAAGTATTATCAAGAACATTATGCTCACAAACATGATAACCATCATCACACTGAATATCTTGAACACCAAAACATCAGAGCTTTCTCAAATATAATCATATGTGTTGTCTGACATGCATTAAATAAACTGTATCAGAATTCACATAAAGCACATCAAATTTTAGAATGAGATACTTTCCCTATTCATCTGCTAACAATTATAAATAAAAATATTAACTCTGTAGTACCCTGTTCAAGTAATAGAAGAAGAATATAATGTGCAAATATTTTATGATAATAGCATTTCTTATAACATAAAGCAAAAGAGAAATAAAAGCATATTTGTAACAGAAACAAGTAAACAATGCAAGGCCATATACCTTGTGGATACAAATTTTAAATAATCTACAAAAATATTAGCAAATATATATCACAGTTAATACACAAGAAATGCTTATTCAAATGTAGTCTATACCAGAAGCACACAATGAGTGATTGTCATAATCCAACCAACATGACTACCATGAATACTTGGCAGTCCTACATGTTGTTAAGAGTAATACGTTCATGGCAGAAAAGATTGCCAAAGCCTATTTTAAAACTGAACATCACTTACAGAATCTAGCAATTCCAACAAGATAATTATAAAATCATTATGTCTACACAAAGATTTGAACAAAAAGCATATTTACTTTTAATTATCGTAAACCAATAAACTGACACTCACACTCTACTATGTTTCAAAGAGCCGGTTTGTTACTATACCTGAAGGATCTCCGCATTCCCAGGACTCTGGAGTCTCTTATTTCTGCTTACAGCTCAGTAAAGAATTGCTTAGGTTATATGCTGGGCCACCACATCTGCTTTTTCTGTGCTTCTGAGTGTTTGACCTCAGGTCTTCACACTTGTTCAACAAAGGATTTAACCACTTTAAGATTTTCTGCAACTATTATTTCAACAAATGCAACTATCTATCTGTCTGTCTATCATCCATCCATCCATCCATCCATCCATCCATCCATCCATCCATCCATCCATCCATCCATCTATCTATCTATCTATCTATCTATCTATCTATCTATCTATCTATCTAAAGTTAAGGCAATTACACAGGCACTCCAGTGGGTTGTTAGAGACATCAACCCATCCACAAAACTTTCAGCTCAAAATTTATCCTTTACTACAAGAAATGCAGGCACGGAGGATGGAACAGAGACCGAGGGAATGGCCAACCGATAACTGGCCCAAATAGAGACCCATCCCATGGGCAAGCTCCAATCCATGACCCTATTAATGATATTATGTTATGCTTGGAGAAATGAGGCTAGCATGGCTATCCTATGAGAGGATCTACCAAGCAGGTCACTCATATATATATATATATATATATATATATATATATACCCACAGCCATAGGATGGAGCTTGGGGACTCTTAAGGAAGAATCAGGAAGGATTGTGGGCCTGAAGGGGGTAGCAACTCCACCGGAAGACCAATAGACTTAACTAACCTGAACTCTTAAGGCTCTCAGAGTCTGAAACACCAAGCAAAGATAATACACAGGCTGGACCTAGGCCTCCCTTGACATATGTCCAGATGTACATCTTGGTCTTCATGAGGGTCCTGAATAACTAGAGTAGGGACTATCCCGAACTGCAACAGTGGGGTATGTTCTTCTAGCTGAGCTGCCTTGTCTAGTCTCAGTGGAAGAGGAAGTGCCTAGTCTCACAGAGAATTGAAGAGCCCCAGTAGGGGGATACCTAGCGGAGGATCATCCCCTAAAATGAGAAGGTGACAGGAGATTGGGGAACGATTGTGGGAGGAGATGACCAGGAGGGGCAGTGAGCAGGATGTAAAGTGAATAAGTTAAAAAAGATAGCTCTTGCTTTCTAGGGAAGTGCTGCTCATTGAGCTGGGCATTTAACCACAATAGATTATCGAAAAACACACAGAAAAACACAAAACACAAAACAAAAACAATTTTTTTCTTTTTCTATATTTTGTTTTTCTACATATTTGGATAAAAGTCTAATTTCATGCAGTTTCAACTCTATGTATTGTATCAAGTGTATGTTTCTTTTGGTCAAATTTATTTTCATTTATTTACTATGAAGGTTATGAAACATTCTACAAATTTACATCAAATTTTGGAATTTTTTTCTGATGTCATTAAAATTTTAAATTCTAAAATCATGAATTTCATGATTCATCTTTCTTCAGTTGGGCCTTTCAGTGTCACTCTTAATACCTCTTGTATTCTGCAATCTTGGAATGAGTTCATTAATGTTCATTCCTTTAATATTTTGTAGACTAGCTTTAAGGAGCATGATGTTAATATTTTATTGATGTAATTGGACTCTGCAGAGGATTTATCATTGCTTTTCCATTTTTAAAATTAGACTGTGTTTATTAAGCTTTTAAAATAATCATTCATGAAATATTTGTGTAAATAGTTTATATCCTCTTTTTTTTTTAAGTTTTGTTGGCCCACACACTTATAAATGTTTTTCATTTCTTTTGAGTTTTCCATTTTATTGAAATACAGTTGTCAAGGAATGTCATAGTGAGCCTCCAAACATTTATGGTTATACATTGTGACATGCCACTCTTTATTGCTTGTGATATTGAGTCTTTCCTCCACTTTTATCTGCTTGTCTACCTTTACCAGGTATTTTTCATTTATTTCCAATTTTCTTTAAATTTCATTCATTTGGGTCTTATTTATTTTAATATATATCATTGGCTTGACTTATATTTTGTTTTAGAAGACCTTGAGATTTACCATTACATTTATTTGATACATCATTGAGTTTTCAGTGAATTTGCTTGTAACTACCAACTTCCCTCTTTGAGCTGTTCACACTGTGTCCTGCATGTTATATTTTCATTCATTTTAAGATTAAAAAAAAAATTCACCCTGAGTGCCTACAGATCTAATAGTCTTTAAATTTCTATGAGTTTGTACATTTTCTGGAGTTTCTTTCTTTTTGCTTTTCTATTTTTTTTCCACTGTAATAAGATGGATGGTAGGGAGTATTTTATTTATTTTATATTTATTAATACTTACATTATGGAGTATGGCATGATCAACTTTGGAGAGATGATGAACTTCTGGGAACTATGTTTATGAGGCAGTTGTTGGTTGAAATATTTTGCAGATTCCTAAGTCGAATTAACGGTTCAGGTTGTATTTTTTTTCTTGCTATTTTCATCAAAATTAGTTGTCAGTTTGGAAAGCATGATGTTTCCTTTTTGTTTTTGTTTTTCTTTTGTTTTGTTTACTATTGAGGCCAAGATTTTGTTGGGATGCATGAATGTTTAAGATAGACACATATAGATAGATAGATAGATAGATAGATAGATAGATAGATAGATAGATAGATGGATAGATAGATGATAGATAGATAGATAGATGATAGATAGATGGATAGATGATAGATAGATGATAGATGATAGATAGATGATAGATAGATAGATAGATAGATAGATAGATGATAGATAGATAGATAGATAGATAGATAGATAGATAGATAGATAGATAGATGACATATAGATGTTGTGTCCTTCCTGTTGGTTGTTTCCTTAATTATTATGAATTCATCTTCAGTCCTCCTGTGGTGTAAAGTCTATTTTGTGATATATTTAAACAGCTACAATCCCTTGCTTTTTTAGTTACTTTTGTTTGGAATGACCTTTTTACCTTACAACTGTGACTATCTTTACTGCTGGGGTGCATTTCTTGGAAGCAATTATCAGATGGTTACTATTTTTAACCCCGTGTAGTAATATTTAGTTTTCAGTGGAAAACTCAAAGCCGTTAACATTTATAGCTACTATTGAAATGTCTACGTCACTTTTCTTCATGTTGTTTTGGTCTGTTTTGTCTTGTTTCAGTCTTTGTTTGCTTATTCAAGTTCACGTGTGGCTTATTATGCCCTCTGATGGTCCTGATTTTGATCATTCACTTTTGTATGTGTCCTTTCCAGTATCTCCTGTCATGTTAGCTTTGTGGTTATAAATTCCTTTACTATATGTTTATTATGAAAATTTTCCTTTTTAAAATTATGGAGTATATCTTGATCTCATAATTGGCAGATAATGCCATTTTAGAGCATGAGCTACGTCAATCAATACATTCTGGCTTTTAGGGACTCTACTAAAAATTCTGCTTCTAGTTAGGTGACACTGTCTTTGTATGTGCATTGTAGATTTGCTCTTGACTATCTTTGTCCCCCCGCCCTCTGTGTGTGTGTCTGTGTGTGTGTGGTGGTGGTGGTGAGGGGTTGTTCTGCATAGGTACCATTTGGATTGTAATAGAACAAAGAAGAGTTTGGTCTTTTGTTTCTTTGTTTGTTTTCTGATCCTATGTGTCTGAAATTCTAAATGTGTGCTTGATTTTTTTGAGCCATTTACCTGATTTTAAATTTTCCACCTTAAATTTCATTTAACTGTATTTACAACTTATCTTATTTTGTTATGTAAATATACACATAGGAAAGTTTGTTGTTGCTTAGAATTTTAAAAAGTGCCCATATTAATTCAATCTTTATTGTGCTGACTTTCTTCTCCCTAGCTGCAGCTGCTGTTCTGTACAATCAACTTGTCTGCTCATGTAACTGTATATCGTATTCAGTAGCACTCAATATAAAGGATTAACTGATGAGCCAACTCCAACTGGTTCGTGAGCTTATTAAAAAATAAAAATTCCAATTGTCAGTTTTGGTAGTAATTACTCTTGAGGAATGGAATAACAAGAGTGTACTTTATACACTAAGACATTAATTACTAAATGTGGAAATGGGAAAAAATAAACAGTGTGAGACTAGTAGTAACTATTCAATTAATGAAGGACAATAGCCAAGGGAACCGAGAAGACAGGAAACAATAGAGTTCCAGATAAAGTTAGAGCAAGAGACAAAGATGAACATAGGTATAATTAGAGGACACAGGGAATTCTCTCTGGTCCTGACCTGAAAATATTCTCTGGAGTCACTAGCATTCTTAGTGCTCAAAAGTGCTTCTGGGGTTGATGAGGGTTAAAAGCCATCAACAATTTCACCCACCTGTGAACTCTGAAAGCCAAAATAATGGTCTGCCTGGCAACATAAGTTTATGATATAATAGTGGCATTGTGTTATGGAGGTTACAAACATCTTTTAATAGGATTTAAGGGCCAATCTATGGAAAGAACTCATCGTCCTTGGTTTTATAAACCTGGCTAAGAAGTGGCATGAGAGGTCACAGACCCTATTGTTGGTATTTTTTTCTAAAGTGATGTAATATCAAGAAGCCTTTTTAATACTTATCCTTATGTCAGTTCATAAACTAATGAGCATTTTGCGTGTTACTTAGAGGACTTCTTTACGCAGTTAAGTTATACTGAAATTAATATTACAACTGGTCAAAGGGAATAGTAGAAAAGTCAGAAGTACTTTTCACTAAATGTGAAATTTATATCACATTTCTTGTGCCTTCACCAAAGTATTAGTAAACTTCTCTGGGTGATAGGGCAGAAAAAAAATTATAAAAACGAGACGCTAGGGAAGATTGCTGTAAAACTATGACTCTTGGATACAATGAGGTCTTTGAACTTCTGAACACACAGCAGTTATGGCTTCTGGCACAAGGCCTTAATAAGATCAAGCCAATCAACTCACCAGCACAAAGATGGAAGATAGAAGAGATGAAAGAGATAGGCCCCACTTGGAACTGAGGAGATATTGGTAGATGATAGCCTCTAGACAGGAATAATCATTTCTCTTCTGCAGTGTGGTCCATGGTGGGTTTCTAATGTTCCAGTAGATGGCACTATATAGCTATGTACATAAGTCAGCACTAAGTGGACCAAATGGGTTATAATAATTAATAAAAACAAAGAAAGGACTTTAGAAGCTCCCAGGGCTCAGTGAAGTTGACCTTATCTGAAATGCCCAACAATAAGTAGATGGAACTTGAACAGACCACCTTCAGTAGTGAAACAGGACCCCCAGTGGAGCGATGGGGTCTCTAACCCAACTTCAGCATTCTTCCTGTCTAAAGGAAACGAAGGGGCAAAATGGAGCAGAAACTGAAGGAAATGCCAAACAGTGACTGGCCCAACTAGGGATCCATTCCACGTGTGGGCCCCAAACCCTGACACTATTACAGATGTCATGCTGTGCTTGCAGACAAGAGCCTAGTGTGGCGGTCCTCTTAAAGGCTCTACAAGCAGCTGACTGAGACACATGTAGAGACGTACATCCAACCATTGGACTGAATGAAGTAGGGGACTTCTATAAGATTGAACGAGTCAAAGAGAATGGATATCCCAAAAGAAGACCTACAGTTTCAAATAAATTACATCCCTGGGAGCTCCTAGAGACTAAGCTACCAATCAAAGAGCGTGGACAAGCTGGTCCAAGGCTTTACAGAGCAAAAGCCTTTCTGAAAGGTAGGCAAATCAAATCAAGAAAGACACACACACACACACACACACACACACACAGAGAGAGAGAGAGAGAGAGAGAGAGAGAGAGAGAGAGAGAGAGAGAGAGAGAGAGAGAGAGATTTAAACTATATCTTGTAGAAGTAAATAAATATTAGCAGTGAGTTCCTTGCTACCTGCCCCAATGTTCTGGGTTCCCGAATGAAAGACACACTCATGGTCTTTATATTTTAATATGCTGTATCAGCTCAATGGCTGGGCCACTTCTTTTCTTCCATTGTAGCTAATCCACCTTCTGCCTATAATCCTGAGTTATTATTTACAAAATGTCCTATGTTGAGTGCTGTGGACCCAGAGTGATGTCCAGCTGGGTCACACACTCCTTACTGCTTCCCATGTTGGTTAAGCCTCCCTGTCCTCTACTGTCCTCAAACATTTTGTCTTTCCTCTCCTTCTCCTTCCTCCAGCTTGACAGATCCCCTTCATCTCTTTCCCCTCTCTGTCCCTAGCCCAAGAATCCTAAATGCCTCACCCCTGACTCTTCTGCCCTGCCACTGGCTGTTGGTATATTTATTTGCCAATCAGAACCAACTGGGGTTGGTATGCTTCAAGTGAGTATGTACTGCCGTCTTTGCTTATAGTTTTACTAGATTGAGTATTAGCATCATTTCCATCAGTTACATATGTATCAAGAAAAATTCCAGTGTCTCTTAAACATGAAAAGATTAAATAAATGAAAGAGTTCAACTTTCCCTTGAGATTTGGAAGCAGTGTTCTGTTAATTAATAAATGTATCTAGTCATCCTTTCTTTGAAAGAGATTACTTTGGGAAAACACATGATTTATTAGTGGTAGTGATTGATATAATCATTAGTTTAGAGCCAGTAGTATCAGACATTATAAGTTTAAGATTTTTCTTAGCAAAATACATTTTGTCATTATTATATATTATTCAGGTATATTTTAGGTAGCAATAATTTTAGGTAGCAAGAATGTTTCTATCATTAAAACATGGTTATCTAAAGGTTTTTTTTTTTACTCAATGGGAAACACATAAAATGCTTTTTATGAATTTTACAAATGACAGACAACATTTTTATAAAAAAAGTAATATTTGCATAATATTCAGAAAAGTCTCAGACATAAAACCCAAACAGGTTTAAATAACTCTGGATATGTTAGTTTTTTCAAGTACACATCTTGACTAAATACAATTATTTAAGCCAATATTTGTAAATATTATCATAACCAAACCAAAATATCATTGATGATCAGGCATATATCATCAACCCAATTTGTCTTATAGATTCTTTTGTGAGTCAGACAATTTTGCTATTTAATCTCGTTTTGAAATAAAAAATAATAATTTTAATAACATAAGAGTTAGCAATATGCACAAGCTAATTTACCTACCTTTTTAGAGAAAGATTATAAAAATTACATTTCTAACAAGATGTGTAGCAATGTTTGTTCTGAACTGTGATTAAAGAGCTTTGCAGTTTAACGGGTTGCTCTTCTCCATTACCAGCCCATAATGGCACAGTCAAGTGGCTATAGTTATTTGAAACATAAATAAGGTGTTCTGAAAGGCAAGAAGTTTGTGACTTACTGTCACTTAAACATTGTATCAAATTCAGATAATTATACAACCACTGGCATAATTTGGCATCCTTTTATTTTTTTAATAAGGAATATTTGGAAACTTTATATCTATAACTTACTCGTTTGAAGTGTAACAACCAGTCGTCACATGGTTTAGTTCTGTGATATTGGCATCCTTTATTAGACAGCTGTTTGTATGCATTTTTTTCTATACTTGAAACATCCCAACCTTGCCTATCATATGATTGAGACATATGTCAATGACTATTTAAATCAAACTTCCCATAATTTAATTTGACTATTAAAATTAGTAATTTGTAGTTTGTATTTGTGCAAATGCCTGATTTTTAATTTCTCACTTGTAAAATTAAGATAATGAGATTTACATGCCTACTTCTTAGCATATTTAAAATGATCAATACTTGATTATAATTTACAAATTACTAAATGCTCTGGAAATGAAAATTACTGCTGACGTAAAAATTGGTTTTTAATACCTAGGCGGAGAGATACCATCATTACAAAGGTGCTTTTACCAGGGCAAGGCTTATCCAATGAACTCCAGATGTGCTGACCCCTGCAATTACTTCAAGTGATAAAAATTTGATTGCATAATTTTTGGTAATCTAATCTTGTGCTGTTAACAACATTCTCTGAAAGAAGAAAAATGGTTTTTAAATATATTTATCCTAATGTAAAATCATGTATATTACTGAAAAAATTCCAAAGGGATATTTTATGTCTTTCCTTTTTAAAGTAAAGAGTTACATTAGTAATCACCTTGCTTATAGAATTCATGTTACTACATAAAACTTTTTATGGAAAACAAAAAATAATGTGTTTAGAAAATATTGTTTAAAATATTATTTTCTTTCTATTAATTTATGTGCTCATTTTATATGCATGTTGCAGCCTACTCCCTCCTCTCCTTGTGTCCCACCCTCAGAAATCCTTCCCCCCATTAGCCTCTTTCTCCTCACATAAGCAGAAAGGTCCTTTGGGTAGCACCTTGTCTAGGGATATCAAGCCAGACTAAGAATATTCTTTCCTACCGAGGCCTTATCAGGCAGTTTAGCTAGGGGAGAAATATATTGTTTTCAATAAAATGATTTTGAAAATGAGACAATACTGGGTCAAAGCCAGCATAATTACAAACATGCATACAACAAAATGTTATCCAATACTTGATAGTGGTGGACATAAAAATTAGTATTTCTTTTCAGAAAGTATGTTACTCCTAGCTATTCACTATATTGTTCTTCTTTTTTCTCTTTCTCCTTCTCCTTCCTTCTCCTTCTCCTTTTCTCTTTCTTCTCCTTTTCTCTTCCTTGTCCTTCTTTTATCCTCCTTTTCTCCTCCTTCTCCTTCTCTCCTTCTCCTTTTCTCCTTCTCCTTCTCCTTCTCCTTCTCCTTCTCCTTCTCCTTTTCCTTCTCCTTCTCCTTCTCCTTCTCTTCTTCTTCTTCTCCTCCTCCTCCTCCTCCTCCTCCTCCTCCTCCTCTTCCTCCTTCTCCTTCTCCTTTCTTCTTCATCATTGGTGTTGTCTTGGAGGATCTGAATCTCGGAAGGATATCGACAGTGCCTGTGCCAACTTTAGGTAATATTACTAAGGTTTTGAATGGACTCTCCTATTTAGTTTGTTAAACACTACAGGGTGAGTTTTATTTCAATAAGAGCTTTGCATAACAGAAAGAACCTGTAACATTACAAGTTATAACTTCAGTGAACAAATGAAGGAATGATTGAATCTGGGGAAAACCTGTCCAATTTATTGGACATCACAAATTTTATTCAGGCACATTTTTCCCCAAATAAGCTAGCATAACCCCAGTTCTTTAAAAAAAATCTGTAGAACTGCCCATTACTTCTTCAAATACTGTACCCAACTAAACCATTTGTAATGACCCCCTGTGCAAATCACCTAATGAGTAGCTCTTGGTGCTTACATGAGAAAAGTTTCTATATAAAGACAATGGTGTATCTTTAAAAAAAAAACGGTGAGGAAGTGTCAGAAACAAAGGAATGTATACTTCTTATAGGAATGTATACATTCTTACAGGTGATTGGCAGTCATGTGTACTAACTGCAGATTGGATCAATTCAGTTCAGGAACTGTGTGTCTGGAGCTGGATATTCAGGGCATTTCCAACGTCACCACTGTTCAGGAAAAAATACATCTGCACAGGCACGCACACACACACACACACACACACACACACACACAGTCCTTAAATATGCCCCTTGACTGTGTTGTACAAAATGCCTTCCTTACTGTCATGAGAAAGAGAACTTCATAAATGTTTTTATATGATTCACAGGAGTCTGGAATATGATGGAGATGTAACTTTCTCATTTTTTTCATGTGTAAAAAATTGCTAAGAGTTATAAATTGATGGGAGAATTATCATAAAAATATGTGAGGGGACTGAAGGATTCATGAACATACAAAGGGAGAGAGTGAATTAGTAGTAAAATCTGTGGGACAAACAAAAAGAAAAGCACAGAAAAAAGTGTTTGATGAGTCATTGACATTTTTAATGAAATTGAAGACATGATATCTTTGTTCTAAAATCACTTATTTACATATCCTGAAATAATTATGCTGTGATAGTGAGTGTCTAAAAGCACAACATAAATACACTAAATCTAATAGAAGAGAAAGTGGGAAAGAACCTCAAACTCATTGGCACAGGGAGAAGTTTTCCTAAACAGAACTCCAATGGCTCAGGCTCTAAGATCAATAATTGAAAAATGGGACCTCATGAAATTGGAAAACTTCTGTAAGGCAAAGCACATAGTCAAGAGCAACCTACAGATTGGGAAGCAATCTTCACTAACACCACATCTGATATAGGGGTAATATTCAAGATATATAAAGAACTCAAGAAGCTAACTACCATGAAACCAAACAACTGAATCAAAAAATGGGGTATAGAACTAAGCAAAATTCATAAGAGGAATCTCACAGAGATTCACTTAAAAAGCACTTGAAGTGGAGAAGCACTTAAAGAAATATTCAAAGTCCTTAGAGATCAGGGAAATGTAACTCAAAATGACCCTGAGATTCTACCTTACACCAATCAGGATGGTTAAGATCAAATCCTCAGGTGACAGACAGCAGATGCTGTCAAGGATATGAAAGAAGAGAAACACTCCTACTTTGCTGATGGGATTGCATAATGCTACAATCAATCTGGAGGTTTCTCAAAAAATTGGAAATTGATCTACCTGAAGACCCAGCTATATAACTTTTGGGAATATACCCGATACCTGATCATGCCACAGGGGCATGTGTCCCACTATGTTCATAGCAACCTTGTTTGTGATACAACTGGAAAAAACCCAGATGTCCCAAGTAAGAAGAAGGGATACAGAAAATTTGCTTCATTTACACAATGGAATACTAATCAGTTATCAAGAACGTGGATGTTCTAAGATTTTTAGGCAAATGGGTGGAACTAGACAATATCATCCTGAGTGAGGTAACAAAGACCCAAAAGGACAGGCATGGCATGTACTCACTAATAAGTGGATATTACCCCAAAAAAGAATAGAACAGAATACCCAGGATACAATCCACAGAACTCAAGAAGATTAACAACCGAAAGGACCTAAGTGAAGATGCCTCGATCCCACTTGAGAGGGAGAAGAACGCAATCATAGGGTTTAGGGAGGGAATTGGGGACCTGGTTGGGAAAGAGGACAGGGATGGGGAAGACATATTGACAGGAATAGTACTGAAGCCCTGAGGGCCAGCAAAAAAGAAGGGAAACAGGCAAACTCTGGAGATAGGAGGTGGGGAGGTGAACCACTAGAATGTATCAGCGACCGGGGAGGTGAGAGATTCTCAGGACCTGAAGGGAGGGACTTTAGATGATATACCCTACAGTGGGGAGAGGAAACTTGTAGAGTCCACCTCCAGCAGGAAGATAGGACACCAAGTGGAGGGATGGGGTTGTCATCCAACAGTCAAAAATTCTGACCCAGAATTGTTTCTGTCTGAAAGAACCGCAGGGTCAAAAGTGAAGAAGAGCCCGAGGGAAAGGACGTCCAGTGACAGGGCCAAATTGGGACCCAGCTCAAGGGGAGTCCCCAAGGCCTGACACAACAGCCTAGCATGAGTGCCCTCAGAAAGGCACAAAAAGCACAAAAATCAGCTGAGTCAAATGAAGATATTTATATCCAACCAACAGACAGAAGCTGGTGGATTTTTAGACTACAATTATGCCTTTGCATCATGTGCATTTCCGGTACCCACAGAGGAAAGAAGAGGGTGTTGGATCCCCTAGGAATGGCATTATAGACAGTTATGTCCTGCCATGGAGGTAATTAAATTGAACTGAGGTTCTCTGGGAAACAGGCTAGTGCTGTTAACCACTGAGCAATCTCTCCAGTCCCATATACTCTTTTTGTAGAGTCAGTGGTACGTGACCATCAACTCACAGGGTTAATGATTAAATAATTTCACTTTAGAGGAAAATGTTTGTAAACAGAGGGAGAGGATGATCACCAGGCTAAGTCATTTAAGTTTACAAACAAAATCCCTCTCATAACTCTCACAAAAATCCTAATGATGTCCTAAGTCCTAACTTGATGATATTGTGGGTAATGATGTACACACTTGACACGAATGAAAAGATGTTCATGGGAAATAAATTGCAATACATCACTGATACTAGGTACACATAATTTGTATTTTAGTATAATAGTGTCCAATAAAGCACTACATTAATTGCTTCCATCTTTTTATAGATGTTTATATTTTTTTCTATTGTCTCTTTTAAATTTGGATGTTTCTGAATATTTAGCCCTTGACTTTATTCCATTTAAAGTATTTTCTTTCATTATTTGGATTGTGTCTTTATTCTGATGAAAGTTTCCTACATAAAATAAAACTTCTATTTTTTTCTTATGGTTGCAGGTATGGCCAAAAGACACTTTGCTCTTTTAGTGACCTGAAGCAATTTTCCATTTCTTCTGTCATTTTAACAGTTTTATGTCTTAAATTTAAATCTTAAATCAATTTTTAGTTGAGACTTTGTGACTAGTGAAAGATGAGGATTCAGGTTCATTATTTAGAATGTGGACATCCATTTTTGTCTGCACGATGATTTCCTTTCTCTAGTTCTTATTTCTTTTGCAACTTCAAAATTCATTTTGCAGTGGATGTTTCTAGTCCATTCCATTATTCCTCATCTTGGCTTGTATGGCAATACCAAGATTTTTGTCTTTCTTTTAAAACTATTAACTTTGTTTTGCAGATCATAATTGCATCATTTCTCCATCCTCTTGCTCTCCCCATCCGTCCTATATGCCGTCTATTGCTCTTTTTCAAATCTATGGCTGTTGATGTATTGATAGATGTAGATAACTGTACTGGCTGGATTTGTGTGTCAGCTTGACACAGCTGGAGTTATCACAGGGAAAGAAGCCACCCTTGAGGAAATACCTCCACAAGATCCATCTATAAGGCATTTTCTCAATTAGTGATCAAGGTGGGAGAGCTTAGCCCATTGCGGTTTGTGCCACCACTGGGCTAGTCGTCTTGGGTTCTACAAGAAAGCAAGCTGAGCAAGCCAAGGGAAGCAAGGCAGTAAGCAGTACTCCTCTACGGCTTCTGCATCCACTCCTGCCTCCAAGTTCCTACCCTGTGTGAGTTCCTGTCCTGATGTCCTGTGTTGATGAACATCAGTGTGGAACTCTACGCTGAATAATCCTTTTCCTCCCCAACTTAATTCTTGATCCTGATGTTTTGTGCAGGAATACAAACACTAACTAAGATATATATGCAATATATGCATATATAATAAATACATGTATATATCATATAGATGTATAGGTATGAAGATATAGATATAGATGATATACATATATAGATGCATAGAAAAGGATTTGATATATGTTTTAACATGTAAATCTTAAATCCATATATATATATATATATATATATATATATACACACACACACAACAATTTATAAATACTACAATTCTTTGATACCTTCAGAGTATTTTAAATTCATGTAGTATCACCACTCCTACCTTTCCATGATATTTATCTTCACCCACGTATACAGCATTTCTATCCTTTCATAGTATTATCTGTCATCGATTTTTGCTCATTGCAAAGATTTTTTTGTCTTCCTTCCTAAGTTTACTCCCGAGTTAATTTTTGCATATTAACTTTATATCTTAAAATGTTGCTGTATTTTAATTATTTCTACTGCATTCTCTAGGTGTGTGTTTACAGGTACTATTCTATATGAGACCATGTTATCTTTGGATAGTGATAACTTGTGACTTCTTTCTCCGGATGGGTGCTCTTTATCACCATCTCTTGACTGACTTCTGCGGATGCGACTTGATATTGTATGTCAAGTAGTGACACTGTCACCTATCAGGACATGGAGTTTTGAGAGACTTCTAATTGCTTGTAATGAAACACCAAGAAAATAAGACAAGGATCTTGAGACCTCAGTTTCTTAAAAAATACAAATTTGTTTTTGAAATACGCATTTGTGCCCCTTCCAGATGAAGGAGATAGAAGTGGGTTTACAGCAGAATATTCATTACACCTGAGTATTGCTATTTGTTTCTAGGCCTCCATGGAAAACAACGTGTTTTTATGCCATGTTCAGCCCTTCTGCCATGCAGGCTTGTCCTAGTGATTGGACAGTTTACTCATGTGACTTTTCTTAACACTCAGATTATAAATTATTTGGTGCTATGATAAAAAGTTGACTGTTGCATGAGACTTCTGTGTGCCTCATTTATTAGCTCCATTCTCCCAGCTCCTGCTGCCAAGTGCATTGGTAAACAGTCCCCATTGTAAGATCCTGATCTAGGAAGCTCTTGGCTTTTCCGCATTCAGAATAATCTCAAGTTTTATATGTTATAATGGTTTTTACTATACAAAATTATGCTACTTTTAAAACTAATTTATTCACATTTTTCCATGAATGGATTTAAATTTTATGAAATGCCTTTTTTGCATCTATTGTCTTTTATTGATATGGTGCATCAATCATGTTTGCATAATCATATAAAATATATATGCAGAACTATCATTCTATTTCTTGAGGGAAACCTATTTGTCTATACTTAGGCATTTTTATGAGAATAACTTTTTCATATAATATACATATTCCTGTGTGCAGGTGCTCTTGTGTGCAAGTACACGGTTTTGTGTACATATTTGGAGGTCAGAGGACAAGTTTGGCTCTAGTTTCATAGCTGTTATCTCACTTGTTTGGTTGTTTATTGCCAGGGTCTCTCACAGGACTGGGCTTCCATTAGTCTATGATTGCTGGTCAGATCTACAGATCTGCCTGCCTCTGCCTTTTCAGCTCTGGCATTTTAAGTGTGTGGCATCATACCTAGCCTTTAAAAATAGGGTTGGGGAGATATAAAATTAATATACAAGGCTAACATTGAGCAATCTCTGCAGTTCAAACAACTTGATAAATAAATTATAACTTATTAAAATCAATTATAGTAGTTCATTTTTATATAGGTAATGTTGAAGATCATTAAAACACATGAGTATTAGCCCTACATAGTGATACATGGATATAGTATTAGTAGTCAGGAGGATTAGCCTCATTAGTTAGCATGAAGTTAACAAATTCAAGGGCACCTTGTACTACATAGATCAAGGAACTATAGTAAGCACTTGTCACAAAAGTCACAGGCTAGGCATGCAGTTCAGTAGTAGCATATTTGCCTAGTACCAGGCCCAGAGTTTATCACAATTACTGCATATTTGTTAGATACCTATGTTTGACTAAGGTGAGAATGAAAGTACAATTGAAGGAATAGACTAAGTCTCCATTTTAACTTACCTAAAGTAGGTGTATGTCATCCTAGCATTTCTCCCTTTTTTCTGCCTCTTTCTTTGAATCTCTCTGTCTCTTTGTCTCTGTGTTTGTGTATGTCTCTATATCTCTAAGTCTTTCTCCCCCCGACCCTTCTCTGTCCTCTCTTCTTTTTTCTCTTTGCTCTGCTCTCTGTCTGCCATATACTGGAATGTTGGGTGTGGGTTGGTGTAGGGGAAGAGTTGGGGAGGGAGAGAGCCCTCTTCTGGCCAGAGTTCCTGTGCTCTGGGCAGGAGAAAGGGAGGACTGCCAGACATTTTCCACTCAGCCCCGGGTGTGCATCTAAGCCATTGACCCCACACAAGTGTGGACAAGGGGCAGCCCCCGATACCAGGGGCCCTGGGGTGACAGGAGAGAGGGCAGAGGAGAAAGGTTCCTACACAGGCAAGAGTCCTTAATCCAGGCATTGACTGGAGCACAGGAAGGCTTTCCACTGGGAGATTAGAAATGGCTCATTAGAGAAAAGCCTATCCCATCATCCAAACACAGCTGGCATTGATAAACAGAGAAAGTCTATGGTTTTAGAGCTTTATTTTAGAAAGGCAGGGGGAAAGAGAGAAGGTAAAAGATAGAGAGATTGGCCATGGCCAAGAGAAGAGAGGGGGGAAAAGGAGAGAGAGAAGAAAGGCTAGAGAGTAAGAAAGAGAGGGGGAGAGGGAGAGAATAAGAGAGTAAGAGGAGAGAGTGAGGTAGGGCCAAGCAGCCCCTCTTATGGTGGGATGTTATCTTGTTGTTGCTAGGTAATTGGGAGTCTAGTCTGAAGGTCAGAAGCTTGGGACATTGTCTATGTGGTGACTAAAAGCCACGCTTCTCTGGGGGCTGTAGGGGGTGGTAACTTCAACAGGAGCCAGGAGTTCAGGAGACATGAGGGAATGCCTACCCATCCCATGTAGGTGAATTATCAACACCAGTACCAGGGTTCCACACCTCAGCTCAACTGAAGACCAGACTGTCTGTGTATAGCCCAGTGCCCCACACTTTAACACACAAAGACGGTGGTTGATATTGATTATGTTTTTTCTTGATCTTGTCTTTAATTTAGGTTATACTAGAACATGTGCAGAAAGGCCCACTCTCTTATCTCAGAGAATAGAATGAGTAGTAAATTATATTAAATCCATACCACAAAATTTGCCATAATTTGTATGGAAACAAGAGTAGACTTTTTAAATTACTCCACAACTACTTCACTACAGGCAAACATTATGCAATATAAAGTTTCTTAACCATCCTCAAATTTGTCTTCCCCTAATGTGCATGTTAATTTATGGAAGTAGGGCATGAGTATGATGATTGACAACCTGACTGGATCAGGAATCACCTAGAAGACAAATAAGCTTTTTTCGGGGATTATGTAGATATTAATTACCTCTGGGCTTGCTTGTTCAGGATTATCTTGATAAACTGAGGTGGGAAGGGCTGTGACACTATTCCTTGAGCTTCGGTCCTGCACTGCATCAACAGGAAGGCAGTAAAGCTGAGCACAAGAATCTGCCATTCACTGGTCTACATGCAAATTAAATGTGGTTAACTGCTTCATTGTCTTTCATGATTTCCTCAGCTTGATTGAAACCTGAAACTATAAGCTTAACTAGTTTATTCTTGGGTTGCATTTGTCAGTGTGTTACCACAGCAACAGATTAGTCCCTAAGACATGGGCAAAGGACAAGTATTTTAATTTCTAAATATGTTCTTGGGTTGGTCTGATAGCTGAGGAAGCTGCTTGTGCCATAGGAAACATCTGATCTTTCACTGTGTATTAGATGCAGCTGCATGATCTTCATTAGAGTAAGGCTTAAGCACACCCTGTAGACATTAAGAGAGTATTTGGGCCTCTACTACAGAAATTATAAAAGCTCAGTGGTTTAGTTTTAGAAAACTCAAATGTATTAAACATAGATAAAAGTAGTACATACAATATAAATAGTGCACATGCTGCCTCTGTCACCCATATCCATCAGAAACTTCATTTTATATGAACGCAAGATTTTCAGAAATATAAAGTATGGAGGCCTAACCTGCTGGTCTTGACTCATAAACTAAAATATGGCTATGTATTGGGAATGAAAAGGTGCTATACCTGGAGGTCATCTCTGAAGCTGACTGGCTAATCAGCCTGGCTGGACTACTTAGTGATTGCCAGTTCATTGAAAGACTCACACAAACATGCTCTATCATGATCAAAAGGCATGAGATTACCACGTAAATGAACTATTCTATGATATCATCCTTTATATATTTTGTTATATTGAATTCATACTTTTGAAATTATTGTTTATTAATTGTTTTATTTATTTACATTTCAAATAGTGGACCCCTTCCCAGTCTCACTTCCACACACTGCCCACCCTATGACCCTACCCTTTGCTTCTAAGAGGGTGCTCCTCCACCTACCCACCCACTCTCAGCTCACCCCTCCAGCATCCCACTTTACTGGGACAAGTCACCACAGGACTAAGCTCCTCCCATTGATGCTAGGTAAGGCAGTCCTTTGCTACATATGTAGCTAGAGCCATGATCCTGCCCATGTATACTCTTTGGTTGGTGGTTTAGTCCATGGGAGCTCTGTTACTTGACACTATTTTTCCCCTGTGGTGATATAGTCCCCCTCAGCTCCTTCATGCCTTTCCCCAATTCTTCCATTGGGATCCCCTGGTTCAATCCACTGGTTGGCTGGGAATATCTATATCTGTATTAGGTGCTGGCAGAATCTGTCAGAGGATAGCCATAGCAGGCTCCAGTCCACAAGTACTTTTTAGGATCAGAAATAGTGTAGGGGTTTGGTTGCTGCAGATTGGAGGAATCCCAAGGTGAGATGGTCTCTGGATGACCTTTCCTTTACTCTCTGCTAGACTTTTTCACCCCAAATTTCCTTCAGACAGGAGCAAATCTGGGTTAAAAATTTTGAAATGGGTAGGTAGACCCATCCCTCCACTAGAATCCATGTCTCTCAACTGGAGGCAGTCTCTTCAGGTTCTATCTCTCCTCTGTTTGGTATTTTGGCTAATGTCACCCCATTGAGTCCTAGGATCTTGTATTCATGGCATCTGGAATCCTCAAGTGGGTCCCCCAGTTCCCCACCCCTCACTGCTATTATTTTTACTCATTCTCTTGGCCCTTTGGACTTCTCTCCTGTGTCCTGCCCCCAGGTTTTTACTTCTCCTTCCTCTCTCCCATTCAGGTCCCTCCCTCCCTCTACCGTCTGTGATTAATTTGTTCCCCTTCCAAGTAGGACAGAAACATTCACATTTTGATCTTCCTTCTTCTTAAACTTCGTATGGTCTGTGAGTTGTATCCTGGGTATTTTGGGCTTTTGGGCTAATGTCCAATTATCAGTGAGTACATATCATGTGTGGTCTTTTGTGTCTTGGTTACCTCACTCAGGATGATATTGTTTGGTTCCATCAATTTGCCTGCAGATTTCAGGAAGTCGTCATTTTTAATAGCTGAGTAGTATACCACTGTGTAAATGAACCACATTTTCTGTATCCACTCTTCATTGAGGATATTTGCGTTGTTTCCAGCTTCTGGCAATTATAGATAAGGCTGGAATGAACATAGTGGAGCATGTGTCCTTGGTATATGTTGGAGCTTCTTTGGGTATATCCCCAGGAGTGGTATGGATGGGTTTTCATGTAGAATTATCTACAGTTTTCTGAGGAAACACCAGAGTGATTTCCAAAGTGGTCTATTCAGCTTGCAGGCCTACCAGCAATGGAGGAGTGTTCCTCTTTCCCCATGTCAAAACTGGAATCTACTGTTGCCTGAGTTTTTGATCTTAGTCATTCTGATTGGTGAAAGGTGGAATATCAAGGTCATTTTCATTTGCATTTTTCGAATGACTAAGGATGCTGAATATTTTTTAGGTGCTTCTCAGCCATTAGAGACTCCTCAGGTGTAAATTCTTTGTTTAGCTCTGCACCCCACATTTTAATTGTGTTATTTGGTTTTCTGGAGCATAACTTCTTAAGTTCTTCATAAACTTTTGATATTAGCCCTCTATTGGAACTAGGATTGGTTAAGATCTTTTCCAAATCTGTATGTTGCTGATTTGTATTATTGACTATGTCCTTTGCTTTTCAGAAGACTTTCAGTTTTATTAGGTCCCATTTGTCAACTGTTGATATTAAAGCATGAGCCATTGGTCTACTGTTCAAGAAAATTTCCTCTGTTCTAATGTGTTTGAGGTTCTTTCCAACTTTCTCTTCTGTTACATTCAGCATTTCTGGTTCTATGTGGAGTTTCTTCATTTACTTGGACTTGAGCTTTGTAAAAGGATATAAGAATGGATCAATTTACATTCTTCTACATGTAGGCCTCCAATAAGACCAGCAATGTTTGTTGAAAATGCCTTTTTAAAAATTATTGGGTATTTATTTCTTTTACATTTCCAATGCTATCCCAAAAGTCCCCCACACGCTCCCCCATCTACACCCCCGCCCACCAACTCCCACTTCTTGGCCCTGGCATTCCCATGTACTGAGGCATATAAGGGAAAAAAGAAGAAGATGCCTTTTTTTTCCCTCCACTGTTTGGTTTTGGCTACTTTGTCAAAGATCAGGTGGTCAGAGTGTATAGGTTCATTTCTGAGTCTTCAAGTCTATTACACCGATCTACCTGTCTGTCTCTGTACCAATACCATGCTGTTTCTGTCAATATTGCTCTGTAGTAAAGCTTGAGGTCAGGGATGGTTACTCCTCCAGAATTTTTGAATTGAGTGTGGTTTTAGATAGGGATTGCTTTGAATGTGTAGCTTGCTTTTGGTAAGATGGTCATTTTTATTACGTTAATCATACCTATCTATGAGCATGAGAGATCGTTTCATCATCTGAGGTCTTCTTTGATTTCTCTCATGAGAGACTTGAAGTTCTTTTCATACAGATCTTTCCCTTGTTTAGTTAGATGTACAAAATGATATTTTAGATTATTTGTGACTATTGTGAAATCACTTTACTGAAGTTATATTTTAGATGTAGGAGTTCTCTGGTAGAACATTTAGGGTCACTAATGTATGCTATCATATCATTTGCAAATAATATCTTGACTTTTTCTTTCCAATTTGTATTCCTTCAACTTCCTTTTGTTGTCTAATTGTTCTAGTTAGAACTTTGAGTACTATATTTAATAACTTGGCAGAGCGTGGGCAGCCTTGTCTTGTCTGTGATTTTAATGGGATTATTTCAAGATTTTCTCCCTTTAATATGAGTTGGCTATTAGTTTGCTATATCTTATTTTTATTATGTTTTTGTAGGGACCTTAAATTCCTGATCTCTCCAATATTGTTACCATGAAGAGGTGTTGTTAAGATTCTAGTATATGTTGTCTCCAATTTCTTTATTAATTATTATTTATTGGCATTTAGTGCTATGAATTTTTCTTTTAGCACTGCTTTCATTGTGTCCCATAAGTTTAAGTATGTTGCACCTTCATTTTTATTATATTCTAGAATGTCTTTAATTTTTTTATTTCTTCCCTGACCAAGATATCACTGAGTAGTTATTCAGTTTCCATGGGTATGTGAGCTGTCTGTTGGTTTGTTGTTATTGAAGACCAGCCTTAGCCCATGGTGACTGATAGAATGCATGGGATTATTTCAGTCTTCTTGTATCTCTTGAGACTTGTTTTTTGTCCGATTATATGGTCAGTTTTGGAGAAGGTACCATGAGGTTCTGAGAAGAAGGTATATTCTTTTGTTTTAGGGTGAAATGTTCTATAGATATCTGTTAAAACCATTTGTTTCATAACTTCTGTTAGTTTTGCTGTGTCTCTGTTTAATTTCTGTTTCCATGATCTGTGCATTGGTGAGAATGGGATGCTGAAGTCTCCCACTATTATTGTGTGAGGTTCAATGTATGTATTGAGCTTTAGTAACATTTCTTTTACAAATGTGGGTGCCCTTGTATTTGGGTACATATTTTCAGAATTGAGAGTTCATCTTGGTGGGTTTTTCCTTGGTGAGTATGAAGTGTCTTTCCCTATCTCTTTTGATATATTTTTGTTGATAGTGTATTTTTTTCGATATACATATCTACACGTATCTATGTGTAGGTTTGGGAATCTCTACATGTGAGTACAGTTACTCATGGAGGCCAAAAAATGTTGTTGCAGCAGACACCCTGCTGCTAGAGTTACAGGTGTTTGTGAGCCTCTTGATATGAGTGCT
Source organism: Mus musculus (assembly GCF_000001635.26). Lineage (NCBI taxonomy): Eukaryota > Metazoa > Chordata > Mammalia > Rodentia > Muridae > Mus > Mus musculus. Next base: position 76,186,737 of record NC_000072.6, on the reverse strand, counting down.
GGGAATGAACTCATGTCCTCTGCAAGAAAAGTATTCATTCTTTTTTTTTTGCCTCTCTTTTCCTACTTTTTGATTCAATACATCTTATCACATTCTTTGAACCTTTACTCTCCTTAGAATCTCAAAGTTAATTTCTTACTTGACTTTGTTTTCTTCAGTTTCCTTTAGGATAGCCTTGAATAACTATAAATAAATCATACAAAATTTCATAATTTTTATTCCCAATAAATTGTATATAACTGAATTTTTGAGAAGGTGAAAGTAACTACTTGTATGTAGTACCATCATTTAATGATAATCTTTTTCCTTTTATTGTAGTTGCTGATATTTTAGTTTATTTCCATCTTCCCAGATGCTCATACATGCCTCATTAAGACTGTGTTGTGAGTTACTAGAATCTCTAAGATTTCCACTGCACAAAATCTTGTTTTCAGTGTTAATTAATTACATTTAATCTATAAATGACATGTCCAAAATAATTTTTTAAACTTGGAGTTGATAGTTGTTTATATTGTCCTATTAGAAGGTAATATCCTGCCCCTCCAAATTGATATTGCTTCTCTTCTACATTCGCAGGATTTATTAAGATGAAGTTGGATGGACTCATACTTTCAGTAATATTTATTTTGAACTAAAGTTATAGTATTTTCATGACTAGTGTGGCTTGATTGTTTTCATTAGAAAAGATGTTTTCAAGCTGGATTAATTCATGTGAATTAAAACGAAGGAAAAAAATAAGACCCAATTTGAGGACTACTTTGCATATTTTTCATGTTGCTTTGAACAAATAACTGGCAGGTAGCAACTTAGGGAGTACAGGCTTGATTGAGCTGTCAGTTTAGGGGCAAGGGAGGGAAGCCCAAGAGCAAAACAGCTCCACAGCATGAGGAGTGTTTGGCTGGGAATCTCTATCTTTTCAAATTTGGGGGAATAGCAGACTGAAAGAAACCTGGAATTAGTACGGGATAATACATCCTCAATGCCTGCTCCCATGAGTCTCTTCCTTCAACTAGGCTGTACATCATACTGGATCCATATCCTTTCAAATGTGTTACCAGCTGAGAAGAAATGATTTCTTCCCATTCATATGACCATCTTGTCACAATTTCAACATTTATTGTTTTCTTAGGTAAGTGTTTGGTCCTTTTGCACCAAGAACTCAAGTGGAATGTTGAGAATGCAATGCTTAATATAAGGATATGGTTGACCATTCAACTTTTATCCCGAGTCCTTCTTAGGTCGGTGATATAGCACAATGAGACAGCACATGCTGAGCACATGGAAAGTCTTGTTTTTATCCCCAGAAAAAATTTAAAAATGTTTCCTAAGGGCAGTTAGGGACATATGGAATTGTGCTGAGTGAAGAAAAGCAATTTATTGTTGTGATTAAAATACATTTTCAAAACTTAAAAAACAAGTGAAAAACAATCTATCAGCTATTTAGTACCAGCAGGAAAATACATTGAGGTTTAAAATATATACTTTGTATAGATAAGTTTCTTTTCTTTCCTAGTTGGACTGATTCTGAAAAATTACCATTACCAGTTTTTCTTTCTTTGGGCCTGCTTCATAGGACCATTTCTAATAAATGGATTCTTTAGTAATATGATGAATCCACTTCTCTTCCCACCTCTAACACCTAAAGAACTGTGATAGATATTACCTTTATCTCCCATCTCTGATGAAAATGGAAAAAAAATTAAGTGGGGAAAAGGGTGGTAGATACATCTTCGAATCCACTTCACATGAGCCTTGACCATAGAATGTAGAGCTCAGTAAGTGACTTTTCTCGTGTCCAATTAGCTCAGCCTTAATTAATTTAATGTGTAATTGTGATAAATCTTGTTGACCCCTCTACTAGGGTCATTGTTAGCAAATAGTCTACTCTTAACAGATTCATTCTTGAGAAACCTGTACTGAGTTCATACCATAAATCAGATATTATAATCTGAGAAAAGCTCTAGAAGTAAAGCAAAATCACCCATTGCTTTCTCTCAAAGGGCTCATCGTGTAATCTATAGTTTAAAATTTCAAAACTATTGATCATACTTTATAATATATAGGAAATATATATATGTACACATATTTATTTTATGGCACATATATTAAGAGCTTAATATATTTATTTTAAAACAAATGTGAGTTCAGAAAATTCAATATCTTACAGGTTTCCTCCATTTTAACTTTAAAAGGGAAGTTAGTCCTTCTGACCTCATCAGCCTCTTCATTTTCATCACAAAGATACACTCATAATCTTTATGGACAATACCCAGCTAGACATGCTACCACATGTCAGTTACTTTGTCAACCATACTTATTAATTTATTTATAATTCATCAAGTGGTTGGAAAGTTTCATTAAAAATGAAATACAGCCAAACTGACTATTTAAATTAATTGACCTTCTCTTGAGTGCAGCAGATTGCAGTGAGCATAAAGACTGTCCATCCTGAAGAAAATGTATCTTTGTGAAGGCATACTGGATTGAACCTATTCAGTTTGTATTATGAGTTTTCTTACACCGAAAGTATTTGGTCTACTGTTCATTGTATTATGCTGGGTAAAGTTACAAGTGGTTACTATGAAATAGGAAATCAATTCGTACTTCCTACATTGAGAGATTTCAAGCAGATTGTAAAAGTCATATAGCAAAAATAATACCAGAGGGGTCTACACAGATTCATAGCCTGTCTTGGCATCAACAGCTATGTTGTCACTGAAGCTAAGGAGAGGTAAGTTCTGCCTTTCTATTGTACAGGAGAATGAGTAATACAGTCAACAATACTCCACTGCATTCAGCAAAATCACTAAGTGAAGAGATTTTAAATTGTCTCAGCACTAAAAATTATAAATGCTGAGTATTTGAATATTACAGAATTTATATACACACCAAATTTGTATTGTATACTGCAAATATAAACAACTATGTGTCAATCAAAATGAAATTAATGTATTTTCATAATTCAATAATTTCAATAATTAAACATTATTGATTCATTGAAGCCATACAGTATATATAATTTACTAATGTAGAAGGGAAAAGACACCACAATATTATTTTTTACACAATGAATTGTGCATTTGAGGGGAACATATCAGCTCTCAGGAGTGCCATTAACTCTCTAAGGTTCATTTTCATGTTAATGTAAAGAAATGGATATTTCATAAATGGTTAAATGAGAAGTAAACATATTGAAAGAAGCTGTATATCCAAAAATCCTTTATACAAAATTATAATAAATGTTTTAAAAAATGGAGTGGATGTTAGCAGTCATTAATGGAAACAATAAATAGGGACTTTAATAAAAATTCCTAGATAGGTATTTTATTAAGTCAATGAAACTAGTTATCTTTATAAGGCATTTCAAGTTTTCTAAAATGTATGAAAACACATGTTAACAAGTTTCTTAGTAGAAGCTGCAGAGGCATAACTCATTAGAACTTGTATTAAGTCAGAAGTTGAAATATGCCAATTGTCCTTATCATATGCATCTCCACCCACCTGCACCAGTATCTCATTAGCATGCCTTTCCCCCCACACCACATCCCTGACTGTTGTCCAACAGAATTGCTCTAATGAGTGACTCAGGAGCCCTGCTTTAACAAGAGACATCATTACCTAACAGGACATCTTCTCTAACCCAGGACACACAGCTTCACTTGACTCCTAGGAAGTCTGCCTCAATCCAAAAACACTTAGATGAGTTGACATTTGTGAAAACCAGATGGAAAAAGGCAAGTGTAAGAACATAATCAACAGAAACCAATGCAACCACCAGAAACCAGATACCATACTATAGAAAGCTCTGGATATCCAAAGACATATGGAGACGAAGATTCTGACCTTATATCCCATCTCATGAAGATGATAGAGGCCTTTACAGAGGATATAATTCCCTTAACAAAATACAGAAAAACAAAAGCAAACAGGAAGGAGACATTGCAGAGGAAACCAATAAAGCCCATAAAGAAATATAGGAAAATATAATCAAACAGGTGAAGGAATTGGACAAAACAGCCCAAGACCCATAAATAGAAATAGAAACAATTAAAAAGATCACAAATGGAGCCAACCCCGCAGATGTAACACCTAGAAAACAGCAACCACAGACAAAAGAATCAATAACAGAGTACAAGTGATGGAAGAGAGAATCTCTGGTATAGAAGACACCACAGAAGATACTGATACATCGGTTAAAGAAAATGCCAAGTACCAAAACTTCCTAACCAAAAACTTCCAGTAAATTTGGGACACGATGAAAAGACCAAACCTGTTGGCATCAGGACTTCTGAAGCCTGTGACATCACATAGGAACAGTGTGACTTACACACCTGTTGCCAAGACAACAGCCACCATATTCCCAGAATTCATTGATCCATTGGGCTCATCTCCTTCCTTTACCTGTGACCATGTCACCATCCATATATGTAAGAGGAGTCTCTCTCTCTCTCTCTCTCTCTCTCTCTCTCTCTCTCTCTCTCTCTCTCTCTCTCTCTCTCCTTCCTCTTTCTACCTCCACCTTCCTTGCGCCTCTCTCTCCCAATAAACCTCTTACATGTGGAACTGTTTTGTCCTGGTATGCTGTGTTCAGGCATGAGCCACTATTCTAACACATCATTTGGTGCTGAAACCTGGGAACTCAGCGGTATCATTAACAGCCGCTGTGGAACGCTGCAGCAGGGACCTGCAGAGGTGGTGGGATCAAGGCCACATGGACCGTTGCAGAGTAGGTTGCTACCACCGGCTGTGAGTACACAGACTCATCACTTGACTACAACCACAGCCAGTGGAGCAGGCCATAACTCTTGTCTCTCAGTGGAACTTCTGCCAGGCCCACTGTGTATGCTGGCTGGGAGCAAATGGAATCCTGACCCCTCAGCTGGTGGTTGCAGGAATTGCAGGCTTCCATCATGTGAACTGCTGCTGCTGCTGCTGCTGCTGCTGCTGCTGCTGCTGCTGCTGCTGCTGCTGCTGCTGCTGCTGCTGCTGTCATGGGACATATGAACTTATACCATGTGAGCTGTGCTGCCTTAGTCCTCTTGCGGGTTTACCTTCTGCTAGGCCCACACCTACCCACTCAGTTCCATGTTTCTCTTTACCAGTTTGCTAGGCTTTTCGCATAGGCATTGACATATTAATTGATAGTGTTGATCGGCTAAAGGGCCCCTAATTTCACAGATAGGGCCTGGTCAGCTTTTTCTGGAAACTAAGGGGTTGGCATTTTACTGCCACACATCCCAGCTGACATATGAATTAGGACATCGACCTTTTGAGTGACCATTCCCTCAAAAACGGCTCTCATTCCCCTCCCCATCCGAGCTCTTGCAGCCATTTAAGACACCCCTGGATCAAGCGCCTTCTTCCCATTGATGACCAACTACGTCATCCTCTTCTACATATGCAGCTGCCACCTGACTGTCCCATACATACACTAATTCATTCATATATATGTGTGCACCTTCACCCCACACATAAGTACACATACAACAGATTAAAAAATAAACCCCTAGTTCCAGGATAGAGCCTTTTCTACAATACGTCCTGGACTTACTGTATAGCCTCATTATGACTTGGGCCTCTAGCCTGGCTGATTTCTTTTTAGTTGTTGAATTTTCTTGGAACACCAATGCGAATAATCAACCCCCCCCCCCCTCCGCCGCCAAAGAGTGCTGTGATGTCTTCGACCATACCTCCAGGCACCCAACTAGGATGTCTTACTTTCCTTACCAGATCCCACCCTAGAGGCATTTTTAGAGTTGTACTTCTCACCCATTCCCTTTTGGTAGCACTAACATGTCCTGTCCCCTTAATGAGAAGGGATCTTCTAGCTAGGCTAGGAGCCTCTATTTCCTTTGCTCCCCCTATTCATCTAAACCCAAGGTCATCAGCAGTTCCTCTGCTCCTTCTTCTAACCAGTCAACCTACTAACACTAATATGTTATTTCCTGTACCAGATTCTCAGGTAGATCCCTGAGTCTGGGATGTCCAGAACCCCTCTGCTACTAAACACCATTCTTCTGTTATCGAATTACTGGACTCTATCAGGTACATAACCCAAGCTCAATATCCTTTCTCTCTCCAGAGCCTCAGGGGACTTAAGCCTATCATTTCTGACCTCTTGAGAAAATCTCCTTCGCCCTACCTCTTGCCCCTTCTATACCCCAATATTAGCAGTTAAAACCCTATTGGTACCTATTACCTGGTTCAAGACCTCAGGTACATTAATTCTGCAGTGGTTCCTCTCCATCCTGTTGTGGCTAACCCCTACACACATGGGACAACCTTACTCCAGGGGACAACTTTTCATCTCACCCTTTGAACTCATGTGTAGACATCCAGTCCTAACTCCTGGTCTTTCACCTAAATGCTCTCCCCTCCCAGACCATCTACTCACCCCATTACCTTGCCACCTCCATTCTCTCCTATGGAACTTTGTTGACCACCATCTACGGAGACCACACAGTCTCCTGTCCACTGCCTCTCAACATTGGAGACAAAATCCTTCTATCCCTTCCAGATCATAGGCCCTTACCCCCTTTTTCCAAATGGCAGGGCCCTTTTAAGGTAACCCTCATGACCCCTACAGCTGCAAAACTCAAGGGACTCCCCCATTGGGTCCACCTGTCTCATCTCAAACCTTTCATTCCTCCACCTAAAAATGACTCTTCTTCATACAAGTCAACCCTAACAGGACCATGTTCTATTGAGTTCCGGAAGATGTTGAGACCACCCATCTTGTCCCCAATCCCTGAAAATGAGACTCCACACAGGCAGCCGAGCTCTACCTCACTGGATTAAACATGGGTTTCTTGTCCTCCCCCTGCTGTTCATTTCCATTCAGAGTAGCCCTTACATCTGGAGATTCAAAGTCCAAGAAAGCCCCACAGATAATCAGAAAAAGGCTCCATAGCCGGGATGCCAGGAACCGATCCAAATTGCTATCATCCCATATCTGTTATTCCATCTAATTGTTATGATCTTCATACTTGATTTCTCTTTGCCAAGAAAAAACATTATTATAGAAAACGGCCAGAAGAATATGGGGGCTGCCCATATTTGTCTTGTCAGATACATATGCTACCATCACGGACCAATCATTTTTTTCTATCAACACTGCAAGACCCATAGGATTCCAGGTGGGAGACAGGAGTTGTTGCTCCTATTATAGAATTACCTGCTTCTGTGAGGGTGCTTTCCTACCCACCCACCCACTCCTGCCTAGCATTCTGCTATGCTAGGGCATTAAGCCTTCACAGGACCAAGGGCATCCCCTCCCTTTGTTGCTACATAAGACCATCCTTTGTTTCAGATGCAGCTGGAGCTAGGTCCCTCCATGTGTGCTCTTTGGTTGGTGGTTTAGTCTCTGGGAGCTCTGGGTAGTCCAGTTAGTTGATATTGTACTTCCTATGGGGTTGCAATCCCCTTCAGATAATCTTTGTTTAACTGCTGCTAGGAAGTATCTAGGGAATAATTCTGGCCAAGGTCAAGCCCTGGTACTTGAGTGTAGTAGCTTGGGTTCAGCTGTGGATTAAGTTTTCAGACTGTGGAGAGCCTTTGAGGATCCACTTGGCAGGAATCTGACATTGGCCAAGGACAAGGAAATGGGCTTCAGGCAGGAATCTGACATTAGGGCATGGCAAGGAAATAAGTTCAGGCAGGAATCTAATTTTGGCTAGAAAGGAAAAGTAAGCCTTGGCAGGAATCTTAGTCTTAGGGTAAAACAAAAGAAGTAGGCTTCAGACAAGAATTGGATTTGATGCTTGGAGAAGGAAGTGGGCTCAGATATTTTGGTCATTCTGACAAGCCTTTGGAAACAACTGTCATGGGAGTAATCACAGGACTTTGCTTATTGCCTTGCTCATTCCTCATTGTACTCCTGACCTTAATACTTGCATGTAATTAAAATGATATAAAAGCCGATTGGGAAAAAATAAACCTGCCTCAGCCTCAGCCTCAGCCTCAGCCTCAGCCTCAGCCTCAGCCTCAGCCTCAGCCTCAGCCTCAGCCTCAGCCTCAGCCTCAGCCTCAGCCTCAGCCTCAGCCTCAGAACTTGCTGGGGTCATGCTACAATATTGTCTAATTTTTCTTTTTAATCCTCACTCCTGCGCTGGAGAACCCTGTTGACTGACTGAGCAGGCTTGGTCATCAGGCTTTTTTTTTTTCTCCTTTTATTTTAAGATGAAGGCCAGTCCCAAGGTGGAATAGATTCGGCCTCTCATCCCCTCTTTTTCTGGTAACTAGATGGCCCAATCGTAGGACTTCCTGAAGCTATTATTATATGTTAGAGGAGTTCCAGTTAGTCATCATATACTTATCATAGTATCTCTAGGACTTGAATATGGACCACGACCGTGGGAGACAGAGGAGAATCCTGAGCCTGAATTTACTCCTGCTGGTCAGTGTTGTCTTTAACTATGAACAGGTATGTGGTTAATTTATGGGTATGTGTGAAGGACCTATAGTGCAATCCTGTCAACCTTTAGGGTGATGTATGTGATCAAGATCATAACATAGGAACCTTTTAAAGGAGGCTCTAATGACCCCTGGCTGGAGAGGGACATGTTTTATAGAGAACATCAAGTTTAGCCCAAGTGTATTTATGAGCCCACTGTACACCTTTGAGATTGTCTATCAATTTGTAATCCTGGAACTCAGAAGTGACCTCTGCCTGTATATTAAGAACAATAGGAAGTGGTATCTCAAACATGATTTTAAAAAGGGTAAGTTCTAACCAATAAGGGGAGTTTTACACCAGGTAGAGAGCAAAGGGAAGGAGAGTTACTCTGTCATTGCCAATATCTTAGGTCAATTTGGTTAAGGTCTCTTTTAGGGTTTTGTTTATTCTCTCTAGCTGTCCTGAACTATGGAGTCTATATGTATAATAAAGTTTGTAATCAATCTCCAGAACATTAGCTAGTCTGACCAACCTGGGATACAAAAGCTGGTTCACTGCCTGACCTTATAATCTGAGGAAGCCCATACCTTGGCAGTTTGTCTTCTAAGAGCTTCTTTGTCACCATAGATATAGTTTTATGTTTGGTGGGGAAAGCCTCAGTCCAACCTGAAAAGGTATGTATAAACGTCAATAAACATTCATAGCTAAAATTTTCTGGTTTATGTCAGTGAAGTCTGTCTCTCAGTAGACTCCTGGTTTGGTGTTCTGGCATCAAGTGTCAGGGTCTTTTTCATTGGCAAACGTGTTGGTCAATTGATAGGCCTTACATTTTATAATACTTTTAGCTACCTTTGAATTGGCATTTCTAATTCTGATATGAGGCTGGTGGATTAGGTCTTGTGTTCTTTGGACACCCATATATAAAGAATGATGGATCTTTTGTAGTATGTATAGACCCATATTCTTTGGTACAGTTAGTATGTAGTTAGCAGTCCTTTATCATATTACGACATTAAGACATAGGTAGTTTCCTGGCCCAGAACACATCTTCTGTAGTATAACTGAGCTGGTCAGAGACTGTGGGTTATCCTGGGTCTAGGCCAATCTGGGATATGAGGGTCTCAATATTTAGGGCCACACACTGGGCTGTATTGGTCCAACTTGTATTGCATAGTTGAGCTCCATTTGTTGGGACTCCTTGAACTCAGGTTGATTGGATGCACATGCTGATGGAAGACTCTTGCTGAGACAAGACTGGTGCTGAGGCAAGACCCATGCTGAAGTTAGGCATGTGGAGGACATGCAATATTTGGATGGTATAAATAGGACTCAATAGAGTGATGGAGAAAGAGCTTGCCTTGATAGTACATCTAGCTGTACAACACTTGTGGGTCTCCTGTCTTTGCTGATATGCACTTCCCTGAGAGAGGCAGAGACCAGAACTTGTCTTGGTGTTCCTGTTGATCCCTCCTGCTGACTCAAGCCAAAGCTGAGGCCTGGCTGTCTCTGCTAGTTTGAGTCACCACTGTTGCTAATCTGACTCTACCAAACTGGATGGCTGGTATATCTGTGAGGTGTTTCCCAGTGGATCGAGCTGCCTGTTGCCTAAACCTGTGGATTAAACTGCTTATTTCCAGACATCACAGACAAGAGTTATTCCAAAGAACCTTTCTAAGCAGGTCCATTTAAGCATGTCCTTTCTTTTCCACTATGTCTGGTGGGTGGTGGGATACAAGGGAGGTTAAAGCATTTAAGAACCATCTTCAAGTTACATACTATGTTTTCATGAACTGGGGTACAATTGATGGGGTGACATAAATGAAATTTCTAACAGATTACTTAGTAGAAAACTTAAAAATCATTCTTGAAAGTGAGAACACTCTCTATAAGTACTTAGACAATGGTAAAGAAGAGTTCCTATGCAATGCAGAAGATTTAGAGACAAATGGGCATGAGATCTAGCCTAACAGTCTCTAAGTTAGTGATGGGTAAGTCTAAAACTTCAGACAGAAGCTAAGCTTTGTTTCATTTCTGCCGGATTTTACATCCCCTGCTGTTGCTGAGCATCCCTGAGCCCACTCCTGTTAGTACAATTATATAATGTTAGAGGTTGACTGTCTTTAGAGACACTCCATTCTAAATCATTTTTAAGAGAGAATTTTAGATAAAAGAGAATCAGAAGCTTATGATTACATCACTCAAGTTGGATGTTGATCCTCACTCATGTAGTAAATAATTTATTCCTGGTTTTTTTTTTTTTATATGTGTGCCTTAAATACACAAGCAAATCCAAAGCCCGTGAAGAAAAGACTTTCAATCTTTTGCAAACCTTAGTTTTAGCCTCATTCTCCATACAATTAATACTCAATAAAAACTAATCAACTATACATAATAAACAGTAAATTAATAAGCATCCTTGATTTTTAGGCTTAAAGATGTTTTATATTATTAAATGTGGCATTATTTGCCTCATCTTGCTGGCCTAGTTACACAAAATTTCCTCCAATCCTGAGACACTTCTTCACATATGTTATGAAAAATAAATATAATTATCTATTTTGAGATGATGAGATTTCTGCTATGTTTAAGTATTTGGTGTTTATTTCATTTTTCATCTTTTTGAGTGTTTGTGTGTGTGTGTGTGTGTCTGTGTTTGTAGGTATGTTTTTTTTCTACAGGTACCATAGCATATGTGTGTATACCAAAGGCCAATTTGTTGGTGTTGGTTATCTCTATATCATACAGGTCCTAGATATTTAACTCAAGACAACAGGCTTTTTCAAAAGTGAATTTACCAACTGAGCCATCTTTCTAACTCCTGTGTTATGTTGTGCCGCCAAATGGTCAGAGTAGGAACCTAAAATGCAAGATGTAAGTTTGTAATAATTTTTATGAGCAGGTTGAGTATGTGCAATGGAAGGGTTTCTATGAAAGAGTATAATAAAAGAGTATCTGCAGTGTTCCATTTGGAAATACCAGCATACCAGTTGCTTCTCAGACCAGTGATCCAAGTTCCTGCTCCTCAATTCCGTCATAATGAGAGTCTGGTGGGAGATTGTCTTCTTCCCTTGACTGATAGCTTTCTATGACTTTAAAGAACTTCTTCTGAATGGATGAGATGATTTACCAATTAATTTTTCTCTCTGTTTTCTCCCCCTTTCTCTTTTCTTTTTTGAAATAATGAGTATGTAGTTCCTCATGATTATTTTCTTACAAATCTAACTATAATATAATCATAAATACAGGAGGGTTTGTGCATTCCTTACAGAGGTTCTATATTTTCCCATAAACTCTAGAGGTTCTTGCCCATATTCATAGCCTCTTTTCCTGAAGCGTATGTGGAAGATAAGTATTTCATTAAGTTATTTCTTCAAATGTACTGGATTCCTCTTGCTTTTGTTTTCCTTAATTGTCCATTATTTGTCACTTGTCCCTTTTTTTATATGATATGTCAAAGGCTTTTTTGAAGTAAAGGGTTTTTGTGACAGAGAATGAAATATAATATTCAAAGAATCAAGGAAATTTAGCAACTAATGGAATTCATTTCAGAAAATCATAACTAATCTAAGTACAGAAATAGAGAACTAAGTTAGAAGGTATGCATGTGCAAAACTCTCACATGTGTAAGGTTGAAAAGACATTGAGGAAGAGAAAGTAGAGAGATTGTGTCAAAGGACCAGGAAGTTTGTGTGAGGTAATATCTCCTACTAATATCAGAAGCTACAATCAGTAAGTCTCAACAATAAGACTATCTAAATATGGCCTGAACAATTACAACAACTACAGATATGCCAAAGTGGAAATAGAAAGGCTCATGAGGCCTCCATGCTACACAAAGTACTACAGGAAACTAAGTAAGGCTAGGAATGGAAGACTTGACTATTTCCCTGAAAGAACATACCAGTTGGGTGTTCTAGTGATAAACTCTCAACTCTGAAAATATTTACACAGATTACACTATGTAGAATCAATAGGTTATATTTACAGATATAGACTTAGACACATATACATACACATCATACATACACATATAATAACAATTAGAAAAAATAGGTTACAAATTCGAAGGAGAGTGGAAAATGGTATATGCTAGTTTTGGAGGGAAGAAAGGGAAGAGAGAAATGTTTGTACTTAAATTAATTTCTCAAAAATATACTCTATGCATTTTTCAAAGAAGAGATCTATGAAAATATACAACAGAGTCAGTGATACCACTTGACAGTATCCCCAATTTAGACATGTGATGGTTAGGTAGCTTCAGTCTACCATTTACTCATTTTGGATCATACTAAGAACACATATCTTTAAGAAAGATACTGGGGCATATAAAGTTTGCATGTCCAAAGGGCCTCTCTTTCCAGTGATGGCCGACTAGGCCATCTTTTGATACATATGCAGCTAGAGTCAAGAGCTCCAGGGTACTGGTTAGTTCATATTGTTGTTCCACTTATAGGGTTGCAGATCCCTTTAGCTCCTTGGGTACTTTCTCTAGCTCCTCCTTTGGGAGCCTTGTGATCCATCCATTAGCTGACTGTGAGCATCCACTTCTGTGTTTGCTAGGCCCCGGCATAGTCTCACAAGAGACAGCTACATCTGGGTCCTTTCGATAAAATCTTGCTAGTGTATGCAATGGTGTCAACGTTTGGATGCTCATTATGGGGTGGATCCCTGGATATGGCAGTCTCTACATGGTCCAAAAAGGGGGAGTGGGTGGGTAGGGGAGTGGGGGTGGGTGGCTATGGGGGACTTTTGGTATAGCATTGGAAATGTAAATGAGCTAAATACCTAATAAAAAATGGAAAAGAAAAAAATAAATAAAAAAAAGAAAGATACATGTTTATGTGAGAATGAGTATGTAGGATACAAGTCTTCTCTAAATGAGACATAAGAGGAGGATAAAGGGGCATTAGAAGTGAAATTCAGTTGTTATGAAAGTGTAGGCGCATAGTAGGATAGGTAAGGTTCGATCAAAGAGTGGTCAGGAATGTTGGGAAGGAGAGTAGGTGGAGGTAGGATCAACTAAAACTAAGGATGGATGAGATAATAGATTAACAAGAAAATGAAATTTCTAAACAACCACCAAAGTATTTTAAATTAAAACATTCCATGGGGGTAGATAAAATTGTTATAAAAAGACATTAGCTATTATATAAAAATGTTTGAGCCAACTACCTCTGAATGTGTAGTTGGTTGTAGGGAACATTCAACTACCTCTGAATATGTAGTTGGTTGTAGGGAACATTCTGAGAGGCAAAATATCATAGGCTACTGCAACTGCTTTGGATATTACCACAGTAATTTTTGTCAAATTAACACAACTCAAAATAACAGTTTTAGTTGTCAAATTGATACAACTTAAAATGACATGGAAAAATAATCTCTGAGAGGAATTATTAATATTAGGTTGCCATGCTGGCATGTCTCAAGAATTGTCTTACTAATTTTATAAATATGGCAAGACTCAGCCCACTGTGAGTAACACCATTCCCTAGGAAGGTTTTAATGAACCATAGACAGTAAGAGAAAGCAAACAAGCAAACAAACTTCCTTTATTTTTTCTCTTTGCTTTAGATATTAATGAATATGATATAATTGCCTTCTTTCCCCTCCTGACATTTTGACTTCTCTGCCATGATAAACTCTAACTTGGAATTAATGAATAATCCCCTCTCTCCCTTACAATTTTTTTGATGCGCTCTCTTATCACAGCAACAGAAATAAAAATATTATAGTTGCCCACCAGAGCTAGATGCTAAGATTTTTAGCTGAAGACACTGCAAACTTCTGGCAAAGTACACAGAAATTAATCTAGAATAGAGATAGAAAGTCCTTCCTGCTGGTGAAATTGTATGGTTCTGAATAGGAATACTATGCAGTCTGCTGGGGAAGTATGGCCATCAAAATACTAACTCAGCTTTGGAACATGTAATACTCTGGAACACTCAGAAAAGAAGGATGCAGTATGATTAGAAAGATGGTGTGGCTCTTATGAGTACTCATCCAAGTCAACTTCCACTACCCAGAAGGCAACACATAAATTGCTATAATTCAGTTCTGGGAATTTGATTCCCTCTTCTGGTCTGAGGTATCAGAATCACAAGTGATGTACATTCACTCATGCAATCATTCACATACACACAAAAATAAAATAAAATAGTTTAAAATATTTCCATTTTTTTCAATAGTGACAATCTACTAATAGAGGTAAATTATCATTGTCTAAATATATGTAGACCCCACTACACAAGTAGTGTAAAGTTTTCATAACCTTGTGGTTGAGGAGATTATAGATAATAATGTGGATTTTTTTCTGAATGGACATAATATGCCTATTAATTTTTTTCTAAATAATTATTTTTATATGCATAGATTACTGCACACTGTCACCTCTTGTTAGAAAAACTATTTCACAGTGAGACATAGTAACTACAGCGATTTTTAATTGGTAACATTTCTGAGAGCAAGTGACTGATGAATTCTCAACCATAAAAGGAATATCTATCACACTCTCTTCAAGGCTTCAGAACTGTGAGGAAGAGGACATAGAAAGAATACAAGAGCTGGAGGATGTAAGGGTATAGGGAATTGGTATCAAACTTGGAGCATGACATTGTTCTGTATTCTTGATCTTATAGCAATTGCATTTACTAGCTACCATCATTAGCTTTGGCTGTCCATCTGACATACCCAGAGTCAATTTGGGAAAGGTAGCCTGAATTGTAGACATAGCTAGATCAGATTGTTCTATTAACCTGTCTGAGTCACTTTCTTGATTGCTAATTGATGTAGAATGACCCAGTTCACTGTTGGCAGTTCTATCTCGTACTACATAGGTCTGAGTCATATAAGAAAGGTATCTGAAAAGTCCATTGACAGCCAGTCAGTAAGCAGCATCCCTCTATTGGTTTATTCTTCAAGCCATTGCCTTCAGTTCCTGCCTTGGCATCCCTCAATGAGAAACTATAACCTGTAATCTAAAACCTTTGTTTTGTTCAATGTTTATTAAAGTAGCAGAAAAACAAAAATAGACTATCAGCGCAAAATCTGCAAAAGCTTGGCCATGTCAGTTCTGTTTCATAGGAATCCAGGAGGGCTCAAACCTCTCAGCAAAGTTAAAACAAATGTAGCTAATTCAAAGAGACCTTTGAGATCATATCTCAAGTAGCTACAATCAGGTTAAAAGTTTTCAGGGGCAGCAGACATATTTTCTTTAGTGCTGTGACCACTGCAAACCAAATTAACAAACAAACAAAGAAACAAAGAAACAAATAATCCATTTCTAACGAATATCAATAAGAAATATCAATAAAATACAATGGACTATAAAAAAAGATTAAAAATGAAAAAAGAAAGAATTGTAAGGAGAGTATCCCAGAAGAAGAAGAAAATCAGAAGTGAGTACAAAAAGAGTGATAGAAATAGATGCCCCTCAACAGAGGAATGGATACAGTAAATGTGATACATTTACACAATGGAATACTACTCAGCTATTAAAAAAATGAATTTATGAAATTCCTAGGCAAATGGATGGACCTAGAGGGCATCATCCTGAGTGAGGTAACCCAATCACAAAGGAACTCACACAATATGTACTCACTGATAAGTGGATTTTAGCCCAGAAACTTAGGATACCCAAGATATAAGATACAACTTGCTAAACGCATGAAATTCAAGAAGAAGGAAGACCAAAGTGTGGACACTTTACCCCTTCCTAGAAATGGGAACAAAACACCCATGGAAGGAGTTACAGAGACAAAATTTGGAGCTGTGACAAAAAGATGGACCATCTAGTGATTGCCATATGCAGGGATCCATCCCATAATCAGCTTCCAAACGCTGACACCATTGCACACACTAGCAAAATTTTGCTGAAAGGACCCAGATATAGCTCTCTATTGTGAGACTATGCCGGGGCCTAGCAAACACAGAAGTGGATGATCACAGTCAGCTATTGGATGGATCACACGGCCCTCAATGCAGGAGCTAGAGATATTACCCAAGGAGCTAAAGGGAACTGCAACCCTATAGGTGGAACAACAATATGAACTAACCAGTACCCCGGAACTCTTGTCTCTAGCTGCATATGCATCAAATGATGGCCTAGTCGGCCATCACTGCAAAGAGGCCCATTGGACTTGCCAACTTTAGATGCCCCAGTACAGGGGAACACCAGGGCCAAAAAGGGGGAGTGGGTGGGTAGGGGATTGAGGGGGGGGTGGATATGGGGGACCTTTGGGATAACATTGAAAATGTAAACGAGGAAAATACCTAATAAAAAAATTTAAAAAATAGATTATTTATACATCTATGAAAGTGTCCTATGAAACCCATTCCTATGTAGGACTCATATGTGCAGTAAAGGGTCTGAATAGAAGGCTTACCTTTAAGAGCACTTTTTGCTATTGCAGAGCATTAACATTTGATAAATACTTCCTCTGCATGCAGGATTCATTTTCATATGCATTTCAAATAGTGGGAAAATATGAGCTAACTATATGTATGTGTATATATATATATATATATATATATATATATATATATATAATCTGGTTTGGAGTTATATGGACTATATGGATTAAGTAGAAAAATAGTCAAGCCTCTATGATGTCGAAGTCTTAATTTCTGGAAACTATAAACATGTTTCTTTTGTGGGAATATAAAATTAGAGATGAAATTAATGTTAGTGATGAACTACATTTACAGTAGAAAGTTTTACCAGAAGTTTCTAGATAAACTTAATGTAATTTTAAGGCAAGGGACATTTTAAAAAATGAAGGCTCCAAAATATAGCATGGAATCAACTAGTTTGGAAATAATTTGCCTGACACCCTCTTTATGATAAGCCCAAAGCAAGGAACTTCTAGAAGGAAGATAACATGCCTAAATGTCATTGTCTTTTGTATATGAAGGTTCCATAAGAACAATATCTTGTGCCATGATTTCCTGTAAAGTGAAACTTTACATATGAGATGTCTAAAGTTACTTTAGACAACTAACATTTTTCAAATTAGTAAGCTTGCTTTATACATTTGTCACAGAGTTGGGCAATTGTCCTAAGGTGTCTGATGATAGCTGCAACTGTATCATGTGTCTATTTCTTTCTTTCCATACTGATTACCTAGTACATACTTTTCTTAAAGTTTATCATCAATATTGTAGTGATATTTAATCTCAAAGTGTATTTTCTATATTTTCTCTAAGCTATATAATTCTTCTAGGACTCAAGAGTTCTTTCATTTTACAAAACTTTAATTATTGTTGTGTAATGTGTTTCTCAGATCTCATTTCACAAAATGTCTCTGCTGAAGTTCAGGTTTTAACTGACAGTACTAATGTATTTAACGTTTTATTCAAAGTACATAATCTGTTTAATTAAATAGGTATATAAAATTTGCATACTTGTTATTTTCTTCTTTGTTGTATTATTTTTATGACTGTCCAAGTACACTCACATTGGATTTATCTGCTGTTATGGCCTAATAATATACAGTGGTTTTAATTCTATATGACTTTACTTTGATGCTCAAATGATTCTTGCTTTGTCTTAAAAAAATGTATAAGCTGGACGTTTCATTCTCACAGCAATAGATTCAGAAGGAGAATATTAAGGGAATGGGGGATGCTTACATCACCAGAGCTCTACTGTCATGGATGGATTAACACTGCCATTGAAATATATAATATTTCCTCCCTGGAGACTACAGTGTCCATTTCACCACCCTGGAAGAACAAAAGAGATTTGTAAAATGTCATCATGATCTTGAATTTTTTTTTCTTTAAAAATGATTGAGTTGTAGGTATCTGTTTTAACACTAAATGGGCTGATACAGATGTTCTTTATAGCAATGTAATAATTAACCTTCTGTCATGAGTATTTAATGGAAATGTTCATACTCATAAAGCTACAACTTGGTGATAATGAGAATAGTGTTGACATCTATGTCATATGAATATTGTCATTAAAGTGATTCTTGGGAGACTTCTGGTTCCATACATTTGCTAAGGAGAGATAAACACTTGTGTGCTCCAGAGAGGATGTTAAATGTCTGTGCTTTCTTTACTCCCCCAAACATACATGTCAATCTGGGATGATGCCACATGTCAATCATTCTAGCACAAGAACGCCTACTCTTGCTTTCCAAAGATTATATTACAGTTAAAATTTTGTAATATGATTAAATGAAGTGGGATGAAATTATAAACACTGATTAGCTCTCATGCAAATATTTTGTGGATACCATACCTAGACACTATCTGGATTTTCTATGTAAAGGAGCTGATAATGAACAAATTGAGAAACTGTCACCTATTAGAATGTTCAAATAAGATGTTTCTATATTTGGAATGTAGGATACATGAGCTCCATCCATTTGCATCGCCAGCAAAGAATTTTTAATTGTATTATATTATGTAGATAGATGATAGATAGATAGATAGATAGATAGATAGATAGATAGATAGATAGATAGATAGATAGATAGAATAACAGACATTTTTGAAGTATACAAAGTACAAGTTGAAAAACATGACAAATAACAAGACCATTAAACTTTGTTTCCAACTCAGGGTAAAAGAAAAAAGGATTATATTGAGTTCAATCAATTAATTGTACTAATTAAGCTGTTTTAGATCCTGAAGGAGTTGGAATCTGAATAATTTGATTTCAGTCTCGATTTTTCTGCTGTTTTGCTTATGTTTTGATTTGTTTTAATTTAATTTTATTTGTAATTCACTTTTTATACTCCATATTACATTCCCAGTCCTTCTCCATCCACCCTCCAACTGCTCCACAACCCACACCTCCTTCCCACTCCACCCCGTCTCCATGTGAATGCTCCCCAGAACCCCTGACCTTTAAACTCCCTGGAGCCTCCAGTCTCTTGAAGGTTAGGTGCATCATATCTGAATGTACACAGACCCGGAATTCCTCTACTGTATGTGTGCTGAGGGTCTCATATCAGCTGGTGTATGCTGTCTGTTTGGTGGTCCAGTGTTTGAAAGATCTCAGGGGTCAGATTAGTTAAGATATTGGTCCTCCTACAGAATCACCCTTCTCCTCAGCTTCATTCAGACTTCCCTGATTCAACAACAGGAGTCAGCTGCTTCTGTCCATTGGTTGGATGCAAATAACTGCATTTGACTTTTTCAGCTGCTTGTTAGGTCATCTGGAATACGATCATGTTAGGTCCATTTTTGTGAGCCTCAGAACAGATCAGATCTTGTTAAGTTTCATCTTCCACCTTTATCTAAGGAAAGCATCCTCTGCAGGTTCTGTTTTGTGTTGATCACACACACCTTGTTATTCTCATTTCTGTGTCTATGATTCCACTCTGACCATTCTCTACTTCCCTATCATTTCATGTTCTTCAATGTAATAGTGTCTGAAAAGTAACAACCTGAAGGCACTGTTATTTTCTGTGAGCTAATTACAACTTTATGTGGGAAATTCTTGGAAATTTTTAACATATTTCTCAGTAGTAAATTTTCTTATCATTTTTGTATCTCAAAGATTTAATATTTTTCAGCAACTTACTCAATCTACATATACTATATTCAAACAAAGTGCCATGTTCACAATCAATGTAAAGCAAGGGAATGAAAGAAATGGAAAACAATAAATCATATTGTAACAAAACAAAAAGAAAAACTGTTCGTTTCCACAGGTAAATTTCTTAGAAGGTCTGGGATCCATTCTTATATCCCAAGTAAGAGAAAGAGAAAACAAACCAATCAAAGTTGTCTTCTCACCTGTGAAACACGTGCACGCACACATGAATATGCACATGCACACTCACACACAAACATGCACATATGCACAACCACATACTTGCACACACATCATCTATATACATGGTCTTAATAATAATAATTAATAATAATAAACTACTTTGTGTTCCTGCTTTTCTGTCTCTTTAGTACTGGATAAATGAAGGACATATTAATTTTAATGGAATATTTTTTCATGAAATGAGGTGAAACACAAAATGGAGAGTTGTAAATATGCTGAATTTTATACTGAAAGTACTCATTGACTAGAAACTGAGATAGTCGTAATGAATTTGAGTTCTTGGTCACATAACCTGAGTCCATATGATGTTCATTTAAGATACACACTCTGTTCCCTAAGGTGAAGCAGAAGTAGAACATGGATAGCTATTCTATCCCATGGCTCTGGAAAGACTTCACATTAAATGGAAATAAGGAAAAAAGCACTTCTTTTCTGCCAGCTCAGGAAAAGTTAAAGGATACAGTTATTCTATTAGACACAACTATGAAGAACTATTCTTTACATGAAATCAAATTTATAGCTCTAATTTTCCATCTGGGCCCAGGACTGAATAATCTGAACTAAGTCTTCTTCTTTTTCCTAAAACCTTGAACAACAACAAAGGAAAAGCAAAGATGAATATAAGAAACATCAGGTAAGGTGTGCAGGGATGGACTTTAGGCTTTGAATATCAGGCAGTAAGTGTCAAAGAACACTGAAAGACGAGAGACGAAATAGTCGAGTGATCTGAATTTACTGGCATATTAACTGGGGCATGACAGTTTCCTGAAATTGAGGACACAGATGTGGGAGTCTCAATATGTCCACATAATTGGTGCTCCCAGAACACAATAAACGGAGGCAGAGAAACTGGGAGGTTGGAAATTTTCAGGTTTCTTAATGATGAAAGACAATGTGGATAATCAGATATATAGCAAGAAACTTTCTAAGTCTTTGGAAAAATCTACTATCAAAGATTATATATCTAGGTATTACACTGTCCTAAGTGCTGATTTGAAGTCTTTTATGATTGTCACATATTAGGTGGTTTGGATTTTCCAAAAGTCCTTTTTTGTTATTGTTATTGCTGCCTTGACAAGAACTCCAAAGTTAGAGTAACTTGTTTCAGGCTCTTTGGTTTCAGGACTAAGTGTTTAGCCAGACATGTGCCAGTGTGTAAGTGCATATCAAACATCTGTCTTCATCATATTGCCTAGTGTTTTATTGGCTGAGCTCTGAGTTCATGTGGGAATGAACCACATATGTGCCAATCAGGTTATCTTGGAGTCTGTCAAATTAATGTTCCTTCACAATCTACCACCTCTGTCTTCTAATGATTCACATGTAGAAAATAGGCTAATGTTCCAAAGACCATAAGATCTCATCAGTTTCTGCTATCACCTCATGCACTTTTCATTTAGAGCAGATTCTGATGTAGGAGCTGAGTCTCACTGCACTTTCTAAGGTATAGTGTGGAATCGTTATCTGCACAAGTCAGAGAGGTGCAAAATAAAAATGTAAAGTTATTCTCCCTCATATACTCAGGAGTAATGTTGGAAGTAGGCTCAGTTAATCACTATGACCTTTCCCATCTAAAAGCATAAGCAAGACTAACAAATTGTTCACTGTGTTTATTTCAATTGTTCAAAATATTTCATTGTAGTGTCCTCTATATTTTTAAAGAACATTAAGAATATAAAAATAGCTGATTATTTGTACAATAATTGTTTTTTCCTCTGGATAATATAGATATTTGCATGATTATTTTAGAAATTAGAAACATGCCAATTTAGATATTGTATCTCAACCTTAGTTTTTTGAAATAATTAAATATATTATTTATAAGACATTGGAATAAAATTTGTTCTTTATTTGCTTTAGGAAAACCACATTTTCACTATCAATTGGGAAATTTTGAAAAATCTCATGTTGTTCCTTTTAATAAAAACCTGTTACTTCTATTTATGGTTTTGATGGATGCACTAATATCCTAACTCTTAGATTTTCACATAATAAAATCACTCAAATCAGTAAGGCCAATTTTAATAAGTAAACATTTATGTTATATAAATGTATTTTGTTTCATTCACTCCTTTTTAGAATTATCCCCCTGCCAAGAATAAGACATATCTTAGGTAGGGAAAAAAGATTGCAGCCTATCCTTCTAGCCAGAAGAGAAAGCCTTATAAGCCATTAAGCATTAGGTAGAATAATAATTAAAATAAATCTGTAAAACCAGTAGGGTAGAGGTAGCCCCAGTCCTCTCTAAAATTAAAAACCCTGAAAAATGAATGTTGCCCTTTTTAAGTGATTTAACTACACACTAGAGTCAAGTTCAGTGATTTTATACAAATACAGATTTATCAGGATGCAACAATATAGCATACACATATTTGAAATTCACTCAAATATTACCTCATATAGAAAGATAGAAAATTATGATTCATATTGAGAATAAAAAATCAATACATAAAGACATAGAGATGACATCAAGTTTAAGCAAGGTTTATAAAATTATTGAAACAAAATCATTCAATTCTATTTTTAAGAGGGTAGAAAGCTATATTACATAAGATAGAAAGAACATTTAAGTAGATTCAAACAAACTTTTTGAAAAATATCACAATAACTAATGTAAAAAATACAGAGAATAATGTGAATGGCAGTTTTGACATTGTAAAGGAAATGTTATTGAACAGAACCTATAACATTGAGATGACCAGAATCAAATGATTTTTGAGGAAATAGTCAACAAAGGAATGCAAAAATCAAGATTGAAATGCAGAACACGAAAAAGGACAATTATCTGCATATGTGCTATTCAGGTAACAAAAGGACATGGAGGTCTATTTAAGAAATTTAAGCGATGTTGTATTAAAAATTCCCAACTTTGTTTAAACCCTTACATGCAAGAAATTAAAAGATTCCACACGTTTTCTAAGAGAATACATTTAAAAGAAGGAATACATTTTTATGTATTTTTAATCAAGAGAAAAATTGCACAAAATTTTTAATCAGTAAAATGTCCTACTGTAAACAACATGATCCAAAACATATTCTGCATCTATTTTGACAAGTTAATGAAGAAAGATATCTTGATAAAAATACCTTATATTAAACAAACATTTTTCTGAATGGTAAGGCTGATCTTGGAACTAAGTATCTGAGCAGTGAGATGATAAATCATTCCAACTGACTGAATAGAAATAAATATCAGAAGGAAATATGAGTGTAATCCAAGATGTTAATCATAACAAAATATTTGAAAACATAACTTAAAAGCTATATATTATATTAACTTTAAGATTTCTTCACAACTAGTGCTTAAGTAAAATTCATGTTAATTTTACAGACAGTATCTTATTATCTCACCATTTAGAGGCTGAGGAAGGAGGATCATGTGTTTGAGATTGGACCACACTACATAGTAAGGTTCTATGTATAACATTATACCTACCTAACTAACAAAAAACAGAACATAGTAATGTAATGGGAAATTCATGTAAGCATCTGATACTATACACTATAGAACAGATATGAACAAAGAGTATGTACTTGAACTCACACCATAGTGTTCATCAAGCAGAGTGACATTACTTGAAGTTTTACTGTGATGAGATGTATATGTAGTACAAATGTTTGTGAAAATAATGTTCATGAATGAATTCCTAAGATGAAATAGAGTTACAAAATATACAACTTATTTCAAGATTATAGAAAAATAAAAGGAAGCTAAAGAATAGTTGCTATTACTATAACAAATATATATCATATATATATTTAAGATACTAGATGTGATTTATTCATGATTATTATCATGAATTAAGAGAAAATAATTTTTCGCAACAAAGTCAATTCATCAAGATCATTGAGCATTCCTAAATGTTTATGTGCCCAAGAGCAGCTTTTTAATTTATGCACTTTACATCCTGCTCAGTGACTCCCAGTCACTCCCTCCCACAATCCTTCCCTAATACTCTCTCCCCTTCTCCACTGAGCTGCTAGGGACCCCCAATCCTGGTACTTCAAGTCTTTGAGAGGCTAAGTAATTCCACAACGACTGAAGCCAGATAAGACTGCCCAGATGAAAGAACATATCCCAATTACAGGCAACAGCTTTTTGAATAGGCCCCTCTCCAGTTGTTCAGAAGCCACATGGGTACCAAGCTACACTTCTGCTACATATACACATGGAGGACTAGGCCCAGCCCAGCTATGTTCTTTAGTTGGTGGTTGAGACTCTGAGAGCCCCAAAGTCTTCCTGTGAACAAGAGCAATTCTTAAAACAATGTAAAAACAAATCTTTTGAATAAAGAAATTCAATGTAGTAATATATAAACCTACAGGAGGTTTTTCTCTTTTTATATCTCATAATAAGTAACAGGTAGAGAGAGAGACTGTATGTCCCTAAGGTTTCTAAAGGCTTGAAAACACTATAATGTTATTCTCAATAATTTCAAAATAATTAAATAATGTTTTAATTAATTGTTTACCATCAGAGAATGTTAGACATGTTATAGGAAACTAGAAAAAAATAAGATTATGAATTATCTAAAATTAAAGAATATCAAACTACTACATTTACATAACAGGAAAAAAGATATTATACTTGATTGATGAAAATATTTAACAATCCTAATATTATTATGTAATAAATACAATAATATTTTTCTGAAATAACTTTACAGGATAAAAATCCAAGATTCAGATGGTAACAGGGTACTGATTACATACAGAAGAAAATATTAACACATGAAATATGAAAATATTAATTCAACAGGTCAAAATATTTATGAATTAGATTAAAATAATGACAATTACCATCAGTTTGCAGATAAACAAGTTGGCACTTAGACTGAGACTTTCTGTCTGTACTTTGTTTTTGCTGAAGTTCTTCTAGATTCATCCGGTCAAAATATGAGACTATTAAAGCAAAAATCCAGTATTCTAAATTAAATTTTTAACATGACATTTTCAAGTATTATTGAATAAAAACTAAGTATTAATACATTTTAAAACTTCTCTTATTTGCTTGTTGAATGCCTTCAGAATACTCACAGAAATGATGTTTGCATTCTTAATTTCCCAAAGCACTGGAGAGTATGTTAAAGAGGGACTAAGTAATTTTCTTATCATTGTTCTAAGTATGGCGCTGATCATGCCCGGGTCATTGGTACATTATGGTAAAATCTAAATTAACCCCTTTAGATGGTGTCTCACCTTAGCATGCTATGATTCCAACATTGCTGGAGTTCATAGGGCAATAATTCGGGCTTGACAAAGTTCTGTGAAGTTTCTAAACGAGAGCCAGAGAAGCTAGGCAGTGTTTGACAAAGTTGGGAGCTTAACCTAAAACATTGCAAGGATTGCTGAAGCAGCCATAGAGACTCCAGGGTCTTGGATGTGACTGCTGAAGTAAGCAATTAGTTTGAAGAACCAGCTGCAGACAGTGGCTTTGTGGACTAAAGCTAGAAGGGCCAAGATGTCCACAGCCTTCGTAACTCACATTATACTTTGTGCCTTAAATGACAGACATGGAGGGAAGCTTTACATGTTTGCTTTACTGATTACATCTTGCTTTGATACATTTTTTTCCTATAGCCCATTCCTCCCACTTAGAGCTTATTTGCTCTGTTCCATTACGACCTGTATAGATGTAACATAGTGTTTTGATTTTTATGAGGAGTTAAAAATTGAATTATTTGAAGGTCTGATGGAACTCTGCACTAAACCCATCTGGTCATGGGCTTTTTTTGGTTGGGAGACTATTAATGACTGCTTCTATTTCTTTAGGGGATATAGGACTGTTTAGGTCATTCATCTGATCCTAATTTAACTTAGGTGCCTGGTATCTGTCTAGAAATTTGTCAATTTCATCCAGGTTTTCCAGTTTTGTTGAGTATAGCCTTTTGTAGTAGGATCTGATGATGTTTTGGATTTCCTCAGGTTCAGTTGTTATGTCTTCCTTTTCATTTCTGATTTTGTTAATTAGGATACTGTCCCTGTGCCCTCTAGTTAGTCTGACTAAGGGTTGATCTATCTTGTTGATTTTCTCAAAGAACCAGCTCCTGGTTTTGTTGATTCTTTGAATAGTTCTTTTTGTTTCCACTTGGTTGATTTTAGCCCTGACTGTGATTATTTCCTGCCTTCTACTCCTCTTGGGTGAATTTGCTCCCTTTTGTTCTAGAGCTTTTAGGTGTGCTCTCAGGCTGCTAGTGTATGCTCACTCCAATTTCTTTTTGGCAGCACTCAGAGCTATGAGTTTTCCTCTTAGGAATGCTTTCATTGTGTCCCATAAGTTTGGGTATGTTGTGTCTTCATTTTCATTAAACTCTAAAAAGTCTTTAATCTCTTTCTTTATTTCTTCCTTGACCAAGTTATCATTGAGTAGAGTGTTGTTCAACTTCCACATGAGCCCAGAACATAGAGTTCTCTAGGCTAATGAGGTATCTAGATGGCCCCTGAGGGTTTAGCCAATAAACTTCCCTTCTAGGACATTCCTTCCTGCAAAATGTATTCAATCTCTGGTCCACATTGAGGAAGTTGTTTGTACCCATTTTCCACAATAAACAGTGAATAATCAATATAGACAAGCAAAGACTCTCTCTCTCTCTCTCTCTCTCTCTCTCTCTCTCTCTCTCTCAAGAACCACCATTGGGGGACAGGGACGGGGACGGGGGAGCTTAGCAGTACAGAGCCTCTTCCTTTAGAAGGCTCATCTGATCTCCTAGACAATCACCACTAAGCTCTGGAGCTCACCATCCCTCCAGCCCTGAACTTGTCAACCTCAGCCTATGGCTCCCTCCATTCCCGACTCCCTGCAATTTCCAGCAGCATGTGGATGTGTAGTAGTGTCGGAATCCAGGAGCAGGCTCATCCTCAGAGGCCTGCTGTCCCTCTCCGTTCCTCACTCTACCTGGTCTCCAGCAGTGACTGGATGTCCATGAGTCAGGGAACTCCTGACTCTTCTGCCTCAGCCTCTGCCATTTATCATCCAGGCTTGGGTCTCCATCTTACTCTGCATTTTCTCATCCCCTGAGATGTGCATTGGTTCTTTCCTCAAGCCCAGCACCTGATGGCAGTGTAGGATGAAATGCAGCCTGGCATTCTGGTTTTGTCAGTCTCCCAGAGCAGAGTTCACACACCATGCTGGTAAGACTGATCACAGAACCGCACATGTTGTATTATGAAGTGGACATGAGTTTTAGGCAGAAAAGTTGGAATGTTATGGTTTGAATCTTAAAGGTCCCACTAAGGCCATGTACTGAAAGCTTGGATTCCAGTGAATACTGTTGAGATGTGGTAGAAATTTTAGAAAGTAGGAGTTACAAACTTGCCCCTTCCATATTACATATGGTATTGGTATACAATATTAAAATCTATAAAGTGAAAAAGAAGGTGGTTATTATTGAAAACTTAAAATAAGATTTGTATTGTACATTAGTTGTGAATATGCAGGACTTCTTAAAAGTATAAGTACTCCAACCGATTCGTGTTGAAATAAGCAACTTTATTATAATTTCAGAAAATTCTAATCTAATGGATCAAAATCAATTGAAATACTTTCTCCTAGCCTTTACAAATTGCATTTCAGAAGCAACATTAAAGCCTTTTTTAAACTAAGACAATCTAATTATCTAGACATGTTCACACATATGATTTAATAGAGTTTTGTACTGGGATCATATTATATGCCAAATATAATATATTGTTTGCAAACACTTTCTAATTAAAAAGTAGTTCCACTGCACTTGAGGACAGATATGTAACTCTCATTACACACTGAGTCAATTCTAAATGTTTGTGTGTATAGAGTGTGCCTTTATTAAACACATGGTTAAGTTATATGAAGAAATGCATTTAATTAAACAAAAATGCAAACAGAAGAAACAACAAAAATGGCCATTATAAAGTAAATGTTTTTGAGATTATCCTCCCAACATAACTAACTAAACATCTTAAAATCTGGACGCAATTGATATTAGATATCTTAACAACAGCATCAGCTGTGACCCACAAGTACAAAATGTTATGAATTTTGTCATCCTATCAGGTGTCTAAGTTACCAGAACTTTTAGAAACATAGAAAAGGAGGGATGGAGACATTATGGAGTTGAGATGAACAATGAAATTGAAGAAGGGTGAAGTATTGTTGGGGTAGAGGCCAAAAGCAAAACAAAACAAAAAACAAAACAACAAACAAACAAAACCACACTTCATAGACAAAAGCTTCAAAATGGAAGTTCCTACATTCACAGGGAAGCGGTCAGCTCAGGATCTTATCCACGCAGAGATTGTACTACACTTTTATAAGATGATAATACAAAGTGACAGGGAATGGGTGGGCTGTTGCATTAACCAGTCATATCTTGACACAGATTAAGAAGGAAGCTAACATTGGTTGACTAGAACTTATCCAGGTCACCTGATTCAGGGTCCTTGATTCAGCTTTTGCAGTCAGGTCCCCTCCTGACCTCTGGCCTGGAATTTAGAATGGTATGGGAACAAAGGAGAGGGCAAGCTTCCTGTAGCCAATTAAGTTAAGGCAGGCAGTGCAATTCTATTTGTGTGCCTTAGTTTACATAATGAAATAATGGCAACTTCTCTCTTTATATTCTTTTCTGGTTAGCAGACAAACATGCAACAACTGAAGAAGCAGAATAGGAGTTGATTCTGCTGCCTGGGAACATAGCTTGAACTATATGTATGTGCTTATGTGTGTTTGTGTGTATGTGTGTATGTGTGTATACATGCAGTCACACATGTGTGAGAGAGGGGAGAGAGAGAACTCTGTTTTCTTTAGTTTTTTTAAATATTCAAAACAGAATTAGTGTAATCTGATACAAAACAAAGTCATTACCTCTCCTATCTTCTGACAAATGTATAAATGGTAGTTTGTGCTTGGACTTTTGTCAGAGTCCACTCTGTACTGCTGTTTGCATATCCATCTGTAGTATTAATAATGCTTCTAGTAAATATATTACCCCAAAAGATCGTCTCTTTCGGTGCCTCTCCACATCCTATATTGGAAACCTTTGACTTTTTCTATAGATGATGATAGGACTGGGTGATTCTGAACCACAGCCATTAGCACTAGGTGTTCTTGGACTATAGTGGTCCATTTGGCTTGCTCCCAAGCCCTTTCACAGATTTTTTTTTTTTTTTTTTTTGTTACACAACATACTGACAACCACCCACTAACATGTGCTGTCATCTTTGCTGATTACAACCATTCTATTGGGTCAATGTCATAACTTAAGTCTTACATTATTTTAATTCTTTTCATTTTGTGATTATTTCCTCAATACAGGCTAAATTGAAAAGCAAACGAACAACAAAACAACATCATGTAATGCAGCATACACCTAAGTGACCTGTGCTCCAGTCTTGCCCTTCCTATGATCCTTTAAAACATTTACTCCAATCACCCACTTAAGAAACAGACTTCCAAGATATAAGATACAATTTCCTAAACACATGAAACTCAAGAAAAATGAAGACTGAAGTGTGGACACTATGCCCCTCCTTAGAAGTGGGAACAAAACACCCTTGGAAGGAGTTACAGAGACAAGGTTTGGAGCTGAGATGAAAGGATGGACCATGTAGAGACTGCCTTATCCAGGGATCCA
This sequence comes from Mus musculus, assembly GCF_000001635.26. Taxonomy (NCBI): domain Eukaryota; kingdom Metazoa; phylum Chordata; class Mammalia; order Rodentia; family Muridae; genus Mus; species Mus musculus. The sequence goes on along the minus strand of NC_000072.6, from coordinate 76,156,946 downwards.
TCCCATAATCAGCATCCAAACGCTGACACCATTGCATACACTAGCAAGATTTTATCGAAAGGACCCAGATGTAGCTGTCTCTTGTGAGACTATGCCGGGGCCTAGCAAACACAGAAGTGGATGCCCACAGTCAGCTAATGGATGGATCACAGGGCTCCCAATGGAGGAGCTAGAGAAAGTACCCAAGGAGCTAAAGGGATCTGCAACCCTATAGGTGGATCAACATTATGAACTAACCAGTACCCCGGAGCTCTTGACTCTAGCTGCATATGTATCAAAAGATGGCCTAGTCGGCCATCACTGGAAAGAGAGGCCCATTGGACACACAAAGTTTATATGCCCCAGAACAGGGGAACGCCAGGGCCAAAAAGGGGGAGTGGGCGGGTAGGGGAGTGCGGGTGGGTGGGTATGGGGGACTTTTGGTATAGCATTGGAAATGTAAATGAGCTAAATACCTAATAAAAAATGGAAAGAAAAAAAAAGAAAAAAAAAAAAGAAAGAAACAGACTTCCATCAAGATTTTGCTGAAAGAACCCTGATATAGCTGTCTCTTGTGAGACTATGCTGGAGCCTGGCAAACACAGAAGTGGATGCTCACAGTCAGCTATTGGATGGATCACAGGGCCTCCAATGGAGGAGCTAGAGAAAGTACCCAAGGAGCTGAAGGGGTCTGCAACCCTATAGGTGGAACAACAATATGAACTAACCAGTACCCCCTGGAGCTCGTGTCTCTAGCTGCATATGTATCAGAAGATGGCCTAGTTGGCCATCAGTGGAAAGAAAGGCCTCTTGGTCTTGCAAACTTTATATGCCTCAGTACAGGGGAACCCCAGGGCCAAGAAGTGGGAATGGGTAGATAGGGGAGGGGAGGGGAGCATATGGGGGACTTTTAAGATAGCATTTGAAATGTAAATGAAGAAAATACCTAATAAAAAGATAGCCTTCCATTTTTGGAGGGAAAACTAGGAAAAGAGATAACATTTGAAATGTAAATATAGAAAATATCTAATAATAATAAAAGATATAGACTTCCAAGCTATGGATATAAAATAACTTTAAATGAATTCTTAGTCCATTAATGTGACATGCACAGCTTTATATACAGGGATTTTATCCTGAGGCCTCAAGAATTTGGAATTGGCATGTGCTGTAACACCTGAGGTAAGACTTACTTATAATCTTCTATGAGCAAAATAAAAACGTTTGGCGTTTTTGCAGTCCACAACGTAAAGTAAATGTGCAAATGTTGCAGTGTTATCTCATCCTTACCTTCTTCCTCCTCCTTTTTTTACTACTTCACAATGTTTGTTTGTTTATTTATTTATTTATTTATTTATTTATTGTGTGTGTGTGTGTGTGTGTGTGTGAGAGAGAGAGAGAGAGAGAGAGAGAAAGAAAGAGAGAGAGAGGATGACTTGTAAGTGCTGGCTCTCTCTTTGTGAGTCCCAGAGTAGCTCATCTCTCAGCAGAATGATGCTGGTTCAGGCCTAAATTCTATATTTGCTGTGCTTTCTTGACCTAGGATATTGCTCAGGCTGTAGCATCTTCCAATTAGGCTTCAGTCATGTCCTTCTTCTTTAGCCAGCCTCTTCCCTACTTCCACATTTAGAAGTTAGAAATTGTTTCTTCAGAGTGCTATTTCTGGATTCTTTCAAGTAGGAAAACAGCCTTTTTTTTTCCTGTTTAGAACCAATGGTAAATATTTTAGTATTTCAACTCACATAAGGTTTTTGCTTCATATTGTTTTGCTTTATCCCTTAACAGCCCTTTACAAAGATTGAAAGCACTGTTTCCTTCCGGGCACTCAGAACAAGGATACAGCAGGCATATTTTCATACTACAATTTATCTGCACCTAACACTCCCTTACATCTATTCTGTAGGGCATATGCTCTTCTCATAAAATAGCCTTTGTCAATAATTTTAAATGTTTTATTTAGGATATTTCAAGTGTCAAGAAATATGAAGTTAATGTGTATACAACCTTTTCCAAGGTGCTTTTAAAGCTAACATTTTAAATTCATTTAAATTTTATATTCATTAAAACAAGTAATTAAAAAAAATACTCTGACAGCTGTACATAGATTTTGCCATTAAGTATTATTCACTAGGCAGCATCTAGACTTGGCTGGGGAGAAATTCTAGATAAGTTCTCTAGAGCAGGTTGGCCTGTGAGCATGTCAATGGGGATTGTTCTCACTGTCAAGAAAGATGCTGGAAATTCCAGCCTGAAGATAGGTGGCATAATTCTCTAGTTTGGGGTGCTAGGTTGTATAAGTGATGAGAAAGCTCACAGTGCACTTAACTTGAAAGCGTTTGTTTCTCTCTGTTTTTGACTGTGGTTTTACCATGACTTTGTTTCAAGATCTTGCTTTGACTCTCCTGCAATGGAAGGCAGTGACCTAATGTTTTAAGTTGGGAAGCTCCTTTCCCCTTAATTGCTGTTTTGTCAGGAAATCTCATAATAGCACCATGGAAATGAAACTAGGATACATAGTTTGATTTTATGTAACTCTCAATTTCCAGTTCTGTCTTTGCTGGCTAGGTTTATGTCAACCTGACACAAGTTAGAGTGCTTTTGGAAGAGAGGCCTTCTATTAAAGCCTATGGACATGGCTGTGCCGCATTTCCTTGATTGATCCTTGCTATGGGAGGGCCCAGTTTGTGGTACTTTCACGGGCTGATGGTCTGGAGTATTGTAGAAAAGCAGACCGAGCAATGCGCGTGTAGCAAGCAAATAGCAGTGTTCCTCCATGGACTTTGTAACAGCCCCTGCCTTCATTTTTCTTCCATGTTTGAATTCCTGCCATGTCTTCTATCAGGGATTGATTAAAACCCATTTATTCTCTAGTTGTTGTTGTTTTGTTAAATCATGGGGAAAAAAAAAAGAAAACCTTAAATAAGAAGACCTCCTTCATTTTTTTCTGATATATTCTCATAAATTCTACAAAGGATGAGTTCTCTATTACTAGTGCTAATGTATATATGATCCACAATATATGAACTCATGACAATCTTTCCCATTTACTCTGAGATGGTATTTGCATGCATATACTCTGAGATGTCAAATTACGTTCTTACATCATTCTTTAATTTTGATATGAGTCATCAAGTCTCTCTCCATCCAAGGGAGTAAAACTAGATCCTTAGAGAAAGAGATATCAAAATACTTGTCAACATGTTCCTTCAACTGCATATAGCTCATTAATATATTTGCTTCTCAATAAATATTTGATCTCTGTTGTTTTCTCAAATTTATTATTGTTTACCCAGCACAATAGTCATTATGAGACCTTTATATGAAATATGTTGTTTTGACCACCACACATTTTTTCCCAAGTTTATCCTACTGTATCAGACATGAGGACACAGTATTAACAACCCCTATGATTATAAAGGACAAAAATGACAGTCTGAACTCATGGATTTTAAAAATTGATTAATTATCTGAATTTTTTGTTTGGCCAGGTAATGGTAATTTTAAAGTGGGAGTGGGTGGGTGGGGTGTGGGTGGGGAGGGTATGGGGGACTTTTGGGATAGCATTGGAAATGTAAATGAGGAAAATACCTAATTTAAAAAAAAGAAAAGAAAAGAAAAGAAAAGAAAGAATATTGCTGCTTGTTGAGATAGGTCTCCAACCCAAATATGCCCCTGTAATGAAAATACAACTCAATTAATATGAATATAACTTCGCATCTAGATTGGGCAGATCTACCACTACACTTCCATCTTCCCATACACTTTCATCTATGAGGTCCCTTATAACCTGGTTCTGCTCCACTTTCCTTCCACCTCCTCCTCCTTTGTTCTCTCTCTCCCTCTCTCTCTTTCTCTTCCACTCCTCCTTCTTCTCTCTCTCAACTTTCACCTCTACCTTCCCTTTATCTGCACAATCACCAGCTCTGACTCTAGCCTTTATTTTACAAGTTGGGAAGAAAGTTTACAGGAAATCACCTGAGTAATGATGCATTCCTTGTTTGAGTCCCCTTCCAGGAGAACAGAATTAGCATCAAATTACAAATAGCTTCAGAGCTATCTGGCACAGCTGCTCAGGCCTGGAACTTTCAAAGACTATCATATACCCTGGCATATGGCTATATGGGATTAAAGTGAGTCAGTTAATGGCGCCTTGAGCAGGAAACTTACTGTAATGTTATGCCATTTCTTCATCATTGAACTGAGAATCAGAAATGGTCATGCTTTATGAGATTATTCAAGGACTAAATATTTTAACATATACCACATTCTTGGATGAGTACTCGATCCCTAAATAGTTTGCTGTTGTTGTTATATATGTTTTAAGCATCATATTGAAAAGCAGCAAGCTACAAACATTATATTGTACAATTGTGAAATGTTCTGGGATTCTTTCTAAGAAAATCTTACCCTTCAATGTCATGTCTTCCTTTCAAAGTTCCAGTTTATAATCATTAAAATCAGATTCAAAACAAGGAGTATGAACACAAGACAGAAGTTTTATACCTTTGCATAAAAAATTAATACTGGGATATGAGTTTTCATTTTAAAATTATTATTATTATTATTAGTAGTAGTAATAGTAATATTTATAAATTATTGTCTTATTTGTACAATGTGCACATGTCGTGTTTAAAAGACAATTTCCTAAGCCAATTTGAGCTACTATGGGAACAAGTTGAGACTGGGTAAACTTTGGTCATCAAGGTTGTGTGTCAAGTGCTTTTAACTACACAGCCATCTTATTTGCTCACTTAATAACGATTATTGTTGTAAAAATGCACACATTATTTTCTCATAGCATATTGATGACTATGGACAACTATCCATCTGGGGACGTTTAGTGGTAAGTACGAGAAATGAGAAGACACTGCAAATCCACCTTGGGGAAAGGTCTATAAGATGTTCTCTTCCTGCATCTTCTACCTTGAGAAGTCTGTACCCAAACCACAGGTAACTATACACTATGCTGTCCTTTTCTTCAGGATCTTCCTGGCTCTCTTCTCCCACCTCCACTTTCACATAAATCTATATTAAACATTATTTTAATTAACCTGATTACTGCATCATAGTGACACATTTTAAAATTACTTTTAATATGTACAATAAAAGCCCGACTTTACCAAAGAAGTGATATCTGAAAATGAATTCCTTAGGCTATACACACAAGAACTTATTAGGCATCATCTACTAGCTCTCACACTCTCCTTTGAGATTCATTCTCAGATTACATTTTAATCTTGTCAATACTGATAATAAATATTAAATAAAGCAAGATATTTTAAAAAGCTGCTCACATCACCAGGCAGGCAGCATACACCAGCTGATATGAGGCCTCGGACTCATATAGAGCAGAGGACTGACTGCCTAGTCTGACCTCAGTGAGAGAAAATGCATCTAACCCTTGCAGGAAGGATATTATCTGCATCTACATTTAAAGAATAAAATAAAAGGGTTTAAGTGTTTTAATCTACTTATTTTTATCTAAATACATTTCCTGTAGCATATAAGGTAGTTTCTGACCTTCAATGAACAGGTGTATAGATAAGAAAAATAAAACAGGTACAGGAGGTCAAAGAACTTCTATCACACACGGGTAGCAAAAATGTCTTCTTCTTTTTTTTTTTTTTTTGTAATTCATAACTTTGTTTGTGGGATTTTCTTCAAAAAATAAAGGTGAAATTTGAAACTAAAATTACAAGTTAAACTCAAGGTCATATATACAATTGCCTTAAGCATGGTTCATTAATTAATGGTATTGCTTAAGAAATTTATCTCAGAAAAAGAAGTCCTTTGTAGACTATTTCTTAGTTGTGTGCAAATTCTTAACTGATCATCAAAGAAATATAACCAGTTCCTGGGATTAATGCAGCAAAATACTTCAACCAAGTCCTAGGGGTAAACGTTTGTTTTGCTTTTCATGTCCCCTTAATGACCCCTATGTTTTAAAAGTAATAAGAAAAGATTACTTGCATAGATATCATATTCCTATTAATATCCATTGTTTTATATATATATATATGCTATTAACAATATTGTTATTTTGATCACTTTCACATTGATTCCTGTCCCACATGTCTGTTTATACTCTTTTCTAAACTCTAAACTCAGTGCTACACTGAACACTTCAGGGCATAAGAAAATTCCTTCAAGGCTGTGTCCTCCACATTGAGAATAACTGCTGGTGTGTAGCAAGTACTTAATTAATGTTCATGAATGAAAGAATTCCTAAGAACATACTGTTAGTTATAAAATACAACAGCAGACTTCCACAGAATAGATAACTAGGGAGAAGACAAAGAATAATGATTCAAAATAATTATAACCAATCTGAATAAATAAATATTTGACTTTCAAAATAAAAATAATCCCTATTTTCTATTCAGCCTCAGTATTTCTGTACTTTGTCTCCATTGAATGATTTAAGTTTCAGTAATGATTGTGAGAAGGGTATCCTTTAGGAAGCAAAAGTGAAATGTTGAGTTCTGAATTTGCATGCCTGTTAGGATAATTCAATGGGGATTTCCCGGACCTTATCTATGTTCTGTGTGGTTTTGTAGTTGGGACTCATATCCTACAACATGGACTGAAGAGGACAAGGTGTACTTTACATGGTGAAATATTGAAATGGCAAATTGATTGATGCAGAATAAGCAGTTAGGGTTGAAAGTAAGAACAAAGCCTAAGAAACCCAACTCACTTTAAAAATAAAGTGATTTTTTTCCCTAATAAAAGTCCATAGAGACTGTAAGGTACTGATGAAACTTACTTTAGAGCAAAACAATAAAAAAAGAGCAGAATATACTAGTCGGAGGCCATGTGAATCAACATACTGAAGGGCCCAAATTATTCTTTAAGGCTTCTTTTTATGAATTTCAAGAGGAATGCTAGTTTAGATACTAAGATGGACTGAGGACGAGTCTCTATTTTGAATGCTACATTAGGGAACTTTCAGTTTTCTGCTATCACATCTATTTTCCTACTATATCTGATTTTACATTATCCAGTTATGGTAGGAATAATTTAGCAAATAAAGGTGACTCTCTGACCATCCATGTATCAACACAGTTTAGCTTTATTGCACAAGTATCAAAGCCAAAAGAAAAGCTAGTTTGATAGTTGTCATGGTACGAAGGTTTATCAAAGAGGTGGGTGTGTATATAGCCTCATACAGAATTCCAAATTGTAGCACATTGCGGGATGTACTGTTCAGAGATAAGTATGTACAACACTAAATCACATGGTATCCTAGGTTGCTTAAATATCTGCTTTACTTGCCTGACTCAATGGCCACACAATGCTGCTAACTCTACCACTCTGTGGAATCTACATTCATTCCTTTATCAGGCTACACTCCTAACAATAAAAATTAATTTTCTGGCCCCCAATGGAGGAGCTAGAGAAAGTACCCAAGGAGCTAAAGGGATCTGCAACCCTATAGGTGGAACATTATGAACTAACCAGTACCCCGGAGCTCTTGACTCTAGCTGCATATGTATCAAAAGATGGCCTAGTCGGAAAGAGAGTCCCATTGGACTTGCAAACTTTATATGCCCCAGTACAGGGGAACACCAGGGCCAAGAAGTGGGAGTGGGTGGGTAGGGGAGTGGGGGGGGGGGGGAGTATGGGGGACTTTTGGGATAGATGTAAATGTAAATGAGGAAAATACCTAATTTTTAAAAATTAATTTTCTATTATACACAACAATATTCTACTGGGGTAACAGTATATGATCTAAATATTTTCCAAGTATCTGTGTAATACAGTTATGCTCTACAGATTGTGGAGAGGTTGTAAAAATGTAAAGAGGTATGGTCAGGTGATGTGCCTTTATGTTGTTAGAGATAGGATCTTGGGAACAAATGTGGAACTCTTTTCACTATATGTTACTTACTAGCGATAAAATAAGCCTTTAACCTTTCTATATATTTTTTGAATGATGCGATTTCATCCTACCATCAAGCCAGTCTCCAATGCCAGAGTTCTAAAGACAGAAAAGAATAGGATACTGCAGGGCTTTGCACACACATATTTCTAAACAATATACCAATTCACCAGTTGGCACTCTAGAAGGCCTTCTATGCATCAATTTTCATAGAATTCACTATAAGTAATTCAGAAATTTCTCCTCCTATTTATAGTGCACAAACTTTGACAAATTCTGGCTCTGTGTACCTTCAAAATAAGGGAAAATTTTTTTCAAGTGAACAACCTGGGAGCATGTATTATTTTAGGGATAAAAGCTATATTTTCTTGTGGAATGGAGAGTACAAAATTGTGTTTTAGACAACAGGTCTCTTATGTTTTATAAGTTGATTATTTCAGCCTATTATAATCAAAAAGAAGTTGACTAATATAACAACAAATTTTAAGGAAATTTCAATGTGAGTTTTGGCTAGGACAAACCATATCCCCAACTCATCACGTACATAGAGTAGTAATATTAGACATGATAAAAATACTGATTCATAAAGACGACACAAACACACCAGAAAATGTGAATTTTCATGTTGTAAATAGAAACAGATTTTCATCAAACAATTAAAGTTTTTCTCTTTTCCATCGGTATTTAATGCTATTGTCATAAACATGATGCAAAAAGCAGTGGGCGCTCAAGCATTAAACAGTGAAGTTTTATTTATGAGAGAAATAGCTACAGGAGAACAATTAAGAACACCAACACATTTTTGTTAGTGATAGGTACAATTAAAATAAGTTTAGAAAATATTAAAGGTGACTCTAAAAATATTTAAGCATAGAAAAAATGTGAATTGTTAGCAATCTATTTAGTTAATGATCTGAGTATTCACATATTTCCAACAATACTTATAAAATGATGAACTTACAACCATCATCCTTATTTCAGGAATAAGTTACAGGGGTTTAAAAAAAAAGGCTAGATCACATGCTATGGTTTCATAATACTAAAGATAAGATATAAACCTAGCCTCGGTCATAAGATGTTACACCATGCAACCTTTTAGAAAATGAGACAAAGAACACACTTTGCACAATCTTGCTCTTTCAAGTCCTGCATTTGAATGACTGCACTTCACTCATTGACATTCAAGTCTTTAAAACATTTCCTGATCTTGCAGGCCTTTTGCAGCATTCCTTCAGTTGCCTTGTAAATAGCAAATGCCGTCTCATCATTTTCCTTTGCAAAAAACTTTCTATAAGCAGTAGCTAACAGCCTAAACTTCTAGTTTTACATTCAAGATCACTGATGTAGCCCTACCCTTTCTTGCTGTTATTCTTTGCATTTATTCTAGTGTCATTCTATCCAATTTCTACTTTTCGTGTCTTCCAGTAACTGTGTGACTTTAAGTAAAATCAAGAGTTTTCCCCATAATGTGAAACATATAACTACTTTCTTGCCCATCTCTAAACTTTAGGCATCTGTCAAACCAATAGAGGCTCTAGGTATGTTCCCAGCTTCCTAGGTAAAAATCTGTCACTGCTATAGCTAATCATTCTATATGATGTTTGTTTTCTGCCCTCAATGAAAATTGGACTCCATTTGTTCATTCATAAATTACTTAAAACAAATATCTGACTAGGCTTTGATAAGATTTTTTTGAAGACAGTATTATGAAAGACCTGGTAGACAGGAAAAGGAAACAAACTCACCAGAAGTTGATCATGAAAAGCCTTCTTAGCTGCACTAGTACACGATTATTGTAGCTCCATTAGGGGGACAACCAAGCAGCTTCCTTACTTCTATCTCAGTTCTCAATGTGTTTTTAACTACTAGTTCAGGCTTGACTCTTTGTCTAAGGTAACCCCTGCCACCACACAGCTTACTTGTCTACCATGTAGCTGACCTAAATGCATGCCACAAGAGTGTCACAGCTTTTTCCCATCTTCTTCATATTTCTCCTCCCTGCTGGAGTGCTTGCTGAGATTTAGAGCTTGCCTGTCCTGGATTTTTTTTTTTTACTTTGTCTAATAAAATTGTCCTCAAGCTTCCTTTTGAGTCCACTGTTAAAATCATTTATGATGTACTATGAGCCATGAGGGGAAACTCTATTTCCCTAGTAAGAAAATTAAGGAAAGTATTTTTCACAAGAAACAAATATTAATAAATTAGGATGTTTTCAGTATTTAATATATATTATTTTGCTAAAATGTTATGTTTTGTTTGTCCTCATTGGAAAGTTAGCTCTGGATTAGAGTTAGCTCCCATTACACTTCAGACACAATCATGTTATGGTCATTATCTTTCAAAGCTTCTTGACGGGAGATGTCTGGTCACTCTAACTATGTGACGGTTACCAGAGAATAGAAAAAACTGCCTCAAAGCAAAAACACTATTTTCATGGAAATAGCTAGAAACCAACTATTTTCTAACAGGTTATTATGGTTTTTCTCATAGTACAAAAGTGCCTTCAGTGTGAATGAGAATCCTGAAGAGCTTGGTCACAGAATGGTGGTGCACACCTTTAATCCCAGCACTCGGGAGGCAGAGGCAGGTGGATTTCTGAGTTCAAGGCCAGCCTGGTCTACAAAGTGAGTTCCAGGACAGCCAGGGCTATCTAGAGAAACCTTGTCTTGAAAAACCAAAAAAAAAAAAAAAAAAAAAAAAAAAAAAAAAAAAAAAAAAAAGAAAAAGAAAAAGAAAACAGAAAAAAATAAAATAAAATGAAACTCAATCAGAATCTCGAGATAACTCTTCACCCTCTCAGGCAAATTTCTCATAGCTATTGGAAACCCTGATCAGTTGATATGTGTTATTTTACCTGCATGTTTTACCGGAGGGGGCACTCTGCTCTACCAGGGCAGCTTTATTGGAAACTCCAGAGGGCTGCCTTATCTGGTTCACCTAAATCATATTTTATTGGATGTTTTGAATGCATTATTTAATGATATTTTTCTTTTTCTGTCTATTTGCCTATTGGTAAGTCTGTCTATCTTTCAATCTATCTATAGGTCATCTATTTACCTACCTATTTCTATTTCTTGTGTGATGGTTACGTGTTTTGTGTATGTGTTTTGTTTTGTTTTGTTTTGTTTTGGCTTTTAAGGACCAAATGGGAAAGAGGGAACCTCAGTTGAGAAAAATGTCTCTATCAGATTGACCTGTAGTAAGTTTGAAGGTTTTGGTTTGATTAATGGTGGGTGTGTTTGAGCTCAGTCCACTGTGGGCAGTGCTGTCCTTGGTGGTCCTGGAATGTAAAAGAGAAAATACTGTACAAAATTTGAGGAACAAGCCAATAACCAGCATTCCTCCTTAGTCTTTACTTCATTTCCTGCCTCCAAGTTTTTGTCATGGTTGAGTGTAGACTTTAATTTCCTTCAATGATGCAATATGGGCAGTACATCTAAGTCAAATTATTCCTTTCTTCCCAAGTTACTTTTTCTCAGTATTTTATTACACAAATAGAAGTCAAGACTGATACCTTTTCATTTGTGCTATCAGTTTTTATATACTTACTAAATTCACTTATTATAAAACAGAAGGCTGATTATCATAGATCATCATCTGGACTCTATGAGAACTATTAAGAAATTTTCAGGTAGACCTGGACTCAGTCACAAATTATAGAATACTGTTAAAATTCTAGAAGGGATGATGGTAATTTGATCTGTGAAGGTGGTAGAATAAATATAAATATTTTGAAGAAATAAAGATTATAAGTCCTGTTAATGTATTATAGAAGTAGGTACTAGACAGTTACATAGTAGAATGAACCTTCATGCATTCTATAAATAATTTAGATTTTTTTCAATCAGCTTTTCAATGAAAACAGTCATGGTCATTTTCTGAAAATACCCAGGTATGCTTCTTTGAGAATCTTGGCAATTTTTACTTTTATTCTTTCTTTCTTTCATTCTTTTTTATTTATTTTTTTTTTCTAGTGATGTTTCAGGGAAAAATCTCTAAGGTAGTTTTTTTTTTTTTTGATAAGTTTTGAAAAGATATAATTCTTTGTTTCTTCCTTTTTCTGCAGTTTTCTTTCACTGAATTGATGACCAAGGTATGTAATGTTTTACCAAAAGTTTAATACAGCTTTGCTGCCTCAGCATGCAGCAACCATAGAAATATGGAGTTTACTTTAATGACATCCTCACATTCATTCTTAGGTCACAAACAATCTATAAAAAGTCACTATTGTTCCTTTAAAAATAGCTCAGTCTTTGGCCTTAGATTTGCTTTGTAATATTTTCTTCAAATCTCACTTTAGTGTTCAACTCATTGGCTGTATACTCAAATTTTTCTATATAGTTCAATCACCTATTCTTATATCTTCTGGCTCATGGCTTAGCATCTAAAGTAGCTTCCATTTGAATATACCTCACAGATTTTCATGGAGCTAGAGGGGAAGTACTTATTGTAATATTGTGTTTATGAGACGTGTCACTGTAGTTTAAATCTCACTAACAATAGCTTACACAGCTTATTTTTGTCATTGCAATACCAAAGTACCAGTCTACCATGGGAATTTAAGATGCTAATTAGACAGAAAATGCTCAAAGTTCTGTGTGAAACTGCATATCACAGAAAAAGCAAACCGAAGAGAATCTGTGACATGCAAAGAGCTCTCAAATATCACACTCTGTAAAATGAAGCCCCTTGAATTGTATAGGGTGGCAGTTGAGGTCCCTAGCAAAAAAAAAAAAAAAAAAAAAAAAATCGCTGCCTGTTTCATCTCCTTAAAATATATTCTATCTTCACAGATTCTATTCTTTGCTTCAAACTATCTGTATGTCTCTGTCAAATACCTTGTCCTAGGACAAAGGGACCTGGAAAAACTTTGAAGGTACTTACCAAACCATAGCATCCACTATACCAAATTAAGAGCCTGTGCAAAACACAGAAGTGGATGCTCACAGTCAGCTATTGGATGGATCACAGGGCCCCCAATGGAGGAACTACAGAAAGTACCCAAGGAGCTAAAGGGATCTGCAACCCTATAGGGGGAACAACATTATGAACTAACCAGTACCCCGGAGCTCTTGACTCTAGCTGCATATGTATCAAAAGATGGCCTAGTCGGCCATCACTGGAAAGAGAGGCCCATTGGACTTGCAAACTTTATATGCCCCAGTACAGGGGAACGCCAGGGCCAAAAAGTGGGAGTGGGTGGGTAGGGGAGTGTGTGTGTGGGGGGAGGGTATGGGGGACTTTTGGGATAGCACTGGAAATGTAAATGAGGAAAATACCTAATAAAAAATATTTTAAAAAAGAGCCTGTGCAGTCTCATTTTATCAATTTTTGCCTCAGAATATTGCTTTTCTTGTTCGTGTGTGTGTGTGTGTGTGTGTGTGTGTGTGTGTGTGTGTGTGCGTCTGTGAGTGTCTGTATATGTATATGTAACAGGCATGTGAATGGAAGTCAAAATTCAGCCCTAAGTGTCAATAATCATCTTCAGCCAAAGTCTCTAGTTGTTCACTGCTGATGAGGCTAGCTGACTCAAAGGCTTCTAAGAATTCTTTTGTCTCTACTTCCCAGTTTCCTTTAGGAAAACACTTGATAATGGAATTCTTGCTCTACTACCTCTGGTTTCTGTATGAATCTGTGTTCCCAAATTTAGGTTGGCAAGTTTGAGAAAGACTAGTTTTACCAAATAAGCCACCTCTACAGTCATGCCTTGGAACTTTTCAAGAACTCCTTTCCTAAGTCTTGCAGTAGGAAGTCATATATAGACATGGGAATTGGTCTCAGATGGAGGAAACAGTTGAGGATATAAAGCAAAGTAGACACTAGGAAGGAAGTCAGCTGGATGTCACATATGTGAGGCTTATAATTGAAGAAATTAATGCAGCAGAAATATGGAACACAGAAATGAGTGTTTCAGGATAAAGAGGACAGGGGGATGAGTGTGCATTGAAGCTTCTATTAATGTATTTCAGATCCTGAGTGTGCTGCTTAATGAAGTTTGCTCATCAAGATAAGCTGCTCTTGGGACAGTTCATACTAACAATGTCTTAAGTGTCTCTGTTTTCTCCTACACATAGAATGAGATTGGCATTGGGCATCAGTAGATAATTCTTTATTCTAACACTGTTTTAGATCATTTGACAATTCTTTGTGACCCAAATATGAACTATCTGTGTGTTATCCTATTTTTGAAGATACTAGTGCAGATTAAATATCATGAGGATCTCTAGTCAGAAAACAGAAAGGTAAAGACATGAAAGAAAGGCTAAGTGAATAAGCAGTAGTAAAGAGAAACTCAAAAAATATTGCTTCATAGGACTCAGAATAAATGAGCCTCAAACAAGTCTGGCATCAGTGAGAGATGAAGTTAGTGTTTCTCATTGTGTAACAGAGGAATTTTTTTTTCACAAAATGCTTACTGAACTCAAGAAAATCTTGACTTAAATCATTGCCAATACAAAATAGGTTAACTCTGACCTCACAAGGTAAAAGACATAATTTATTCATTAGCCAGATATGAATGACCCTGGCCGAAACATTCAAGTCATCCCAAATTGCATTTCCCGATATGATAGGAGTTTTATGGTGATTTTATGATATTAAAAGGTAAAGTTATAAATCAGGACACTGTAAAGATGCTGGTGAAGCTATCAAGTAGACAGGTTCCAGAAAAGAGGAGGAACCTAAGGAGTAGGCCAAAATGCTTTCCGATACCATTTTTACTCTTTGATTGGTGGAGACAAATGTTTTGTTTATGAGTACCTATTAGTTATGAAGATACTAGGCAGCAAATAGAAGAGTCAAGAAGTGACTACTAATGGAGCTAAAAATAGTCAAAGATAAACTGTGATGAGTTCTTGGACCTGCAACATTCCAATATCTCCATAATTTAAGATTTACAGAAATATTTTGGATTTTAAGTTGGCTTAAACAAATATATATGACTTTAATAAATAAGATTTAAAATAACAGTGAGATATTATACTTGACTTGAAGGTTGAAATAAGATTAAGACCTAATTGTAACATATTTAATGAATAGGCTTTCTTATAAATGGCTGACAAGGGCATGGACTAGTTAGTTCTATGGCATTTTTTCAGAGAATATGTTTTAACATTGCCTTTGAATTTTCATTTGTTAAAATGTACCTTAAATAAAATATTAATAAATATAACACTAGTAGTATTTATATTAGAACTAAGGAAAAAACAACTAAAGATATCATCAGAAAGTGACTAACTTAATTAAAATTTATACATACATACAGGAGAAGATTATAGGTTACCTTTTAATATGAGAATACACCACAGTTAATAATTCATTTTATGAGTTAATGCTTTGCAACTAAGAAAATAAACTATCTGGAAAGCATTCTCTAGTTCGAATATTCTGAATGTGTGTGATTAGTGACAGAGTGAGGAATCGGAACAATAGAAATATAGTCAATGATTTAGTTATGAAAGGTCAGTGTGAAGATACTATCATACAACATTTCCCTTTACATATGATAGAATAATAGTATGGGTAATGATTGTAAGACATGTGGAAAGAGGAGAAACTTCTGTAGATAAAGTAGTTCTGGATGACCTCTGCACAGGAGAGGGACAGGTAGATTCACATAGAAACTGTATTTACTTTCTTAGTGTCCATAGTTACCTGACATCAAATTATGTTTTCCTTTTATAAATATATTTCTGTTTCCTAGATTCCCTCATTATCATTTACCACTTCATATATATTTATATCTCATATATACATATATATGAAATGCATGCTTGGGTCAGCAATATGTTTCAATTATTTTGGGTAGATGATGAGAGAACCTTAAAAATAAAAGGATATTGCCTTATCTAAATATTTCCCTTATTAGCTGAAAGCTCAGCAAAAAATGTCAAATACATTGACCTTGCAAGATAAATATGCTGCCCTTTCTTTGGCATTCAGGCTTTATTTGACTTCTTTCTATTTTGCTTCATTCAGATTCACTTTTATTTTGTATTTATTTTCAGCTACCTTCTTTTTATTTTTTAGTTTAACCCTTATTGCTTTCTGTAAGTGTCTCTCAGCAACATAATTCTTCCATGACATAAAAACAAAATGTATTTTATCTATTTGTTCATATAAGAATAGTCTTATCTTCCATTGGAAATCATATGAATCTTAAAATTGAACCAAAGTGAAGCAAGCTGGTAAGATGTTTAAGCACAAGTTGAAATTTATAATGCTGTCTTTTATCAGTAGTTTGGTGGTCACACTTTTATTTACACCTTCAACCAAAGAGTTTAAATGACAAATTTCAGAAATAAATAATTCATATTATTAAAAGGTTGCACCATTCATTTGCAATATATTGCTAACATAGTTGGATATGAAGGTGGCTATTAAGTGCTCAGCTATCTGTCATATATACAGTGCTATGCTGGACAAAGCATGAGTCATGTACTGGAAATACAGTGGGCAGATTTTGTTTTGAAACTCACCAGGGCTTCGCAGGGATCAGTGGAGAAGGTCAACTGTAGCCTAATGTTGTAATACACAATCCATTCCCATCACAAAGATTCCTCCTCCTCTGATTAGATCAGCAGTGGAACAATTGTATCATCTCATTAAGGTTGTGTAGAGTTTGTTCTTTCTTTTTCTCATGTCTTTATCTTGTCAATTATAGTTGTATTCTATATGAACAAGCTATATCACCAAAATTCAAGCTTTCATCAGTAATTTTAATACACCTGGGCTTATTGAATCACTCTTCATTCCATAAGAAGATTCTGATTCGGCATAATTCCATTACCCATATGAAAATATTTCTCTAGTAAGCTGTGAGGAGGTTAATATTCACAATTGACTTATCAGACATTTAGTTTTTTAACTTCAGTAAAGGTACTCCATGAGAGACAATGGAACACATCCTGAAACATTTCAAAGCTGAATAGACGACTCACTCAAATCCAGTATCAAATGGTCAACTCTGATAACATACAAACAAGTAATATTATAAGGACTGAACAGCTTATAGTTAGGAATTGTTATATGACATAAAACTAAAATGTATTATATATAAATGTAAATATATACATACATATATGCATAAGAGAAAGTGAAATCATGAATTGGGAGAGTGTGAAATAGTATATAGGAGGGTGTGGAAGGAGAAATAAAAATGGAGAAATATAATTATATTATAACTTAAAAATTAAAAAAAAAAGAATATACTCAATGCTTTTACAGAAGACAAGAATTCAAATCCTGGGTCTTGGGTCAGATATCTTGCCACTATCTGCAATTCTACTTTGAATGGATTCAATGCCATCTTCTGACTTCCATGAATACCATCATATTTGTGAGCTTACATACACACAGATGTATCTACATGAACATAAATAAAAATAAAGATTTTAAGCAGAAAATGTTATAAAGTAAAACTGAACTAAAAACATTTGACTTGTTGAACTTCACAGGTTAGCATGGAGCAACTACAGCATTCTCAAATGCATAAACATCAGCCAACAAACAAAACAAAACAAAAACAAAAAACAAATCAACAACACAAAGCCTATTCATTTTAAAACATGAGGTAATTCAAATAAATACTAGTGAAGTGGATTCTGATATGTAATGGTATGCAAATTCCAGTCACACAATTGTAAAACTGAAAATCAAGTCATAAATTATAAACACTCAAGACAGTATGTGGAATATAGTGATTAATATACCTGCATTCATAGCAATAGAGACTGGTTGAGTATCAAGATTTGAAAACAGTAATAATGTCAGGGTTTAGTGTACATCCATGGGTCCCAAGTTGGGCACCAAACCTGACAATATGACTGATGCTATATTGTGCTTGCAGATGGGAGTCTAGCAAGATTATGAGAGGCTCTATCAGCAGCTGAGTGAGAAGATGCAGATATGTACAATCCACCATTGGACTGAGGTCTGAGACCCCTAGGGAAGAGTAAGGGGAAGGATTGAGGGAGCTCAAAAGGATGGGATTTTCATAGGAAGAGCAAGAGTATCAAATTACTTGGACCTCTGGGGGCTCCCAGAGACTAAACCCAAAGAACCAAAGAGCATACAAGGGTTGATCTGTGACCCCCAGCACATATGTTGCAGAGGGTCTACCTTGTCTGGCCTCAGTTGGAGAGGATGTGCCTAATCCTATAGAGACATGATGCTGCAGAGAAGGGAAATGTTGGTGATGTGAGGTGGGTGGGTGAGGAGTGGGGGCTATGGGAGGGGGGTTGGGTTCAATGGGAGGATGGGAGAGAAACCTCTCAGAGGCCAAGGGGAGGTGGGGGGAGGTGAAGAACTCTTGGAATGATGACCATGAAGGGAAGCTACTTTTGGAATGTAAATAAAACAATTAAAGAATCAGCAAATCTGACAGAAGGACATGGATGAGGCTTTTGCATCTGAAAGAAAATTCTAAGACATGCTGAAAGAACCTAGTGGGGATACCCCCACTCAGCTCCTGATTGGCGTGCACCCAAGAATCACAAATAGAACACAACACCTTGATGTAACAACACGAGGTATTTTAATGGCGGAGCTTCGGGTGGAAATGTATCTCACACAGGAGACAGTGGATTCGACCACGAGGCTTGGAAGCTAGGGGTTTTTATAGAAAAGGAGTGGGGCTGGGGGAGGAATTGGCGCTGTTTCACATGATTGGTCCATTTAAACATCAGCAGCCCGTAACATTTAACTTAGGTCAGAGGGGTGGGAGATAGGGAGGCGATGGGTCTGCCCGGGCATGTCCTGGTCTGTTCTGCTATGTTCTCAGCCCCAGGTTTCAAAGCTCACAAAAAACTCTTTGGACTATTTGACATACATTACATGAATCACGGGTCTCAAGTTTTATTTCCTTTCAATGCCAGCATGAACTGATTCAGAGAGGAGAAAAAAACACAGATATAATAGTCGGGTGAAACAAAATGTAGAAAAATTAAAACTCATTGGATGGAGATTAAATGAACTGCTATTCTAAATTCCTTTTTGAAAAATTAGAATTCTGCTGATTAAAAAGGCTTTCATTTCATTTTGTGCAAACATTGGTTTAGGAGGTGAAATTACTCAAAAATATCACATTATACTAAAATGTTTACCAGTCTTTCCTTTACTGCAACCATATGTTAATAGTATTTTCTTTATTCACTTAACTGAGCTTTTAATGGATTAAATTGTTCAAAACATCACTATTATGCTTTTGGGCTTTTTAGGCATCACATAATTGCTATGTATTCTCTTCCAGCTGTGTATTAACATAAAAATGCAGGCATTATTTTCACTAAGACTGCATACCAAGGGTGGAATTCAGTTTGGTCCTAGAAAAAAATATGGCAAAGACTGCTTCAGAGCACTGTGCATTTCAAAGTATGATGGTCATAAGGTTATCTTTTTTAATGAAACACATCTGATTTAATTAAATATTTAGGTATGACTTACTATATTCACCAACTTTGGAATTCTCAATTTAAGATATGTACTAGTGAATATTCGTAGTTTAAGAAGAGCAAATGTTGGGTACAATGGTAGATGGGTGTGGTAGGGGAGCATTGAACTAGCTTATCTCAATGTCATATAGCAGACATTCAACAGCAAAAAATACCAGACAGGAATACTTACAGTTATTTATGAGTTGGAAGAAGAAGATGAAGAAGAGAAAGAGGAAGAGGGGGAGGAAGAGGAAAAAAGAAGAGGAAGAAAAAAAGGAGAAAGAGAAAGAGGAGAAGAAAATTTTAGTGGAAAATAAAAGGTTACTTTGACGATATGTTAATGTGCAGTTATCTCATAAATGTATGTATCTCACTTGGCTGCTGATAATAAAGCCCTAATAATTTTATTTAATGGATGTACTCACCTAATTACTATAAAAATATCTTAGAAAATGAAGGATAGTGAATATAAACTATGAGTAACATACCCTCCAGAAGATATATGGCAATATCTGAAAGTATTGCTTCAACTAGGAGAAAGAGGTTGATAACTGGCATCATTGAGTAGAGGTCAGAGATGCCTCCAAGCACTTGTAAAAGTTCTGGACATTACAAAATCAACAGTGTCACTCTGAAAAAAATCCACACAATGTCTATTATTGCCATTGCTCTTGGTTAAACATTTTAACTAACTGAAAAAAAAATTATTATATCTGAAGACACAACAGGTTTTGGTTGCAACACATAGAGAAATTAATTTGGAACCAAATGTGGACCTTCATCCCTGGTGCCTAGCATATATAGTTTTGGAATGAATGATGTAGGCTTTGGGGCTAAAAATATCATCAACAGTATACAGTTTATTGAGCAAAAATATCAACCTCTGAGGCAAAGTGTTCCTACTGATGAACAGTGCCATGAATGGTATGGGTATAATTTACTACCTTCTGGTTAGATTTGAGTGATCCCCACAAGAAGGAACTCAAGGTGGTAATGTAAACCTGGTCAGGTGCCTCTGCTAGGAAGGTGATAGACCTTAACAGAGCACATATTACTGCTACTTCGCTATGTCAGTGTGTGATCAAGGTGCCCTATAAATTGATATGTATATTAGTGATGTTCTCAGCCTTAAGCAGAGTAATTTCTTATTGCAGTTGTCTGAGAAAATGTAGAGCCGCTATGGTCAATGTGCTGATAATAAATAACTGTGACATGCTTATTCCTAAATGGAATGTCTGTATTATTTCATATATGGCCCAGGGAACATCACAGAAGATGGGTAAAAAATATATGAGCCATGAGATGGGAAGGTACTCTTCAGAAAGATATCTTCTGGATATGACTGACCATTATAGTCTTGAACATATTGTCGCTATGCTTACATATATACATCTGCATAGGACTTGGCCTGTCAATATCTTATCATGGATGGATGATGTACTTACCATGGATGGATGAGGTACTTACAAACTCAGCTGTTAAAAAAATGACATCATGAAATTTACAGACAAATAGACAGAACTAGAAACAATCATCCCAAGGAAGATAACCCAGACCCAGAAAGGTAAACATAGTATGTATTCATTTACATGTGTATATAATGAAATTTTAAATAAATGAAAATATACTATACTCAAAAGACCCAGAGATGTTAGGTATAAAGGAAAGGACTAGGAGAAACACAGTTCATCCTGAGAGCAAGAAATAAAGTAGACTTTATGGGTAGACTAGGAACTGGTAGAGGAAAATGGGAGGATCAGGTGGAATGGAAACTTCCTACAATATATAAAGGCAATCTTAATGAAGTCTCAAAACAATGAGAGAGGTAGCATTACAACTAGCCATCTCTTGTCATCAAACAAAGTCTCCACTACCCAGACTAGATTATATCAATTTGAATTGTTGGCCAGTGTGGTTGCATGGAAATCCCCAAACAATCCATACTGGTATCATAGCAATAGGTTGCTCTCCAGGAACTGATAGCAAGGTTCCATTATTGACAAAACAACCACATAATTCATTGAGTATGGAGAGGTTGAACTGGTTTATACATAGTCAATTCACCCATATGTTCTAGTGTTTTTGGTGTCAGAAGGTACACTGTAAGTTACCTGTGGTGTTTTCAAACAGGAATAGCCCAAATTGATATATAAATTTGAATTCTTGGTTATTAGGAAGTGGCTCTACTTGAGAGGGAAGAGAATGGGTGGCCTTTTTGGAGTAAGAGTGACCTTGTTGTACAAAGTGCTTTACTGGGTGTGGGCTTTGGAGCTTCACAAGTTCACGTCAAGTCTAGTCTCTCTCTCTCTCTCTCTCTCTCTCTCTCTCTCTCTCTCTCTCCCTCTCTCTCTCTCTCTCTCTCTCCCTGCTACCTATAAACCCAGATGTAGAACTCTCAACTCTTTCACTCTAAACTATGCCTGCCTGTGAGCTTCATGCTTCTCACCATGCTGATAATGGACTAAATCTCTGAACCTATAAACTAGACCCAATGAAAATTCTTTCCTCTGTAAGAGTTGCTGTGTTCATAGTGTCTCTTCACAGCAATAGAGCACTGACTAATACACTACCAAAAAAGAAACCTAAACACCTTCCTAGTCATGAAACCATTGATATGTCCTCTGTGCAAAATATGATAGACCAATGGAGACACGAAGCTATTGGGCATAATCAATGTTTGATTTGACTTAATACCCATTCCATGAGAAATAACCCATACTAGGCTCTTATGTGAGCAGAACCCAGATACTTAGATAGCCCCCTTACCTTCAGTAAAACCAAATAGTGAAGAAAGAAGGAAAGAAAGAGAGAGAGAGAGAGAGAGAGAGAGAGAGAGAGAGAGAGAGAGAGAGAGAGAGAGAGAGAGGAGAGCAGCTTGACAAGCACAGCTCTAATTAGGACATCTCCATCAAATCTTTCAACTCAAGTCTCAGGGAACACCCCACAGAAATGAAGACATACAGAATAGAAGAGGGGATGAGGGGACACCCAGAGAACAAGGTCCTCTAAATCAATCAAACAAAGCTCATATAATCTCACGGACTGCAGCAGCAAGTACATGAGCTACAGGGGTGTGCAACAGGTCTCTCAATGTATGATACATAGCTTTCAAATTAAGTTTTTTTTATCGGACTATTGAGTGTGTGAACAAACGACTTTTGTACCATCTCTTGGAACACTTTTTCTTTTGGTGATTTGCCATGTCCAACTTCTATGTAATGGTTTTGGTTTAATTCATTATTATTATTATTATTAATTTTATTTTGGAATGCTTTCTTTTTATCTCCTAAAAGCCTGTTCTTTTCCAATGAGAGACAAAAAAGAAATAGCTTCAGATTGGAAAAGAGGTAGGAGGAACTCAGAAGAGTATAAGAGGGAAACTGTAATCAGAATATATTATATGAGAAAAAAAATCTATTTTTGATAAGGGGGGAAATAGAATAAAGAGAGTGAGTTGTGCCTGCAGGGAAGATCTCACCAAGCTATGCTTTCAATTTATACCAAGCAAAACACAGTCAACATAGTAAACATTTAACAGGTTAATATTTGTGTAAGTCTAAGTTATGAAGGGGAGCAGGCTTCAGCCCAAGCAAGCAGAAGAGTTTGGCAGTTTCAGCCACAAAGTTCTAGTTTTAAAGTCAAGGGGTTATGGACTTACTCCGTGGTTAATAAAAGCTGTGGATGCCAAGAATATGGCAGAGGAATCCTCATATAGGAGGTCTAGAGTCCATTTCATGAAGCTGTGATGGTAAAGCCTGCATTCTGCTGGAGAATCCAAGATGAAGGATTTCAGGGATAACTGCAGGCAAGAAATACAGACAGGTTGTGGAACTAGTCCAAGATAGCAAAGTGTGTCGCAAAGAACCATGCTTGAAGAAGTGTGAGATTAAAAGAACCACCTCAGGATGTTAATGCATATTTTCTTCCATTGTATATTGTAAGTATGTGATTTGATTTTGATTTTACAGTGTGTTAAGAGATTACCCTGACTCTCAGATGAGGCTTTGAACTTTTAAACAGTGTTATCGTGATGAAAGGCTATGGAGACTTTTAAAGTTGCAATGAATGCATTTTACTTTGTGATATATATGGCTATAAGCCTATGGAGGCCAGAAAGTGGAATTTGATGGATTAAACGAGAATGTCCCATAGGCATACTTGAGTGTTTGGTTCTGTTTTTGGGACTGTTTAGGAAGGATTATGAGGTGTAGCCTGATTGGAGGAGTTTTGTCAATGGGAGTTGACAGTTGACTTTGAAGTTTCAAAATCATAGACCTAGCTCTAGGTCTTCTCTATCTCTCTATTTCCCCCTGACTCTCTCTCTCTCTCCTTCTACCCCCTTCCCCTCTCCCCCCTCTCTGTTTCTCCCTCTCCCCTCCTCTATCTGTCTCTCTGTCTCTGTTCTCTCCCTCTCCTCTCCCTTCCCCACCTCTCTCTCTCTCTCTCTCTCTCTCTCTCTCTCTCTCTCTCTCTCTCTCTCTCTCTCTCTCTCATTTTCCTTCCCTCATTCCCCTAGTTTCCTGTTTGTGATTGGATAGTAGCTCTCAGCTACTAATCTAGTGATCTGCTACTACCATGCTCTCTATCATGACAATAATGGACTAATCCTATGAAACTCTTAGCAAGTCCTTTATTAAATGCTTCATTTTATAAGCCTCCTTGGTCATAATGTCTTTCTACCGCAGTAGAACAGTAATGAAGACAGGGATGTACTTCCTGGGCAGAAGAGGAGTTTGAGTAGATGATATGGAGATGGTTTGAGAGAAGGTAATGGGGAATTTGAAATTGTTAAATTAAAATATGTTTAAAAATCTAAAGAATGCCAATCAAAAGAGGAAAAAAGTAACACCGTAACACCCTATGAGATAAATTACAGTGAGAAACTGAACTAGAGTTCAGTTAATTTTTTTATCTTTGAATAAATGACATTCAGTCACACACATCACACATCTGTATACAATTTTGTGTACACGTTGGTGCATGGCATGTGGAAAACAAAAGCATCAACAAATGTCCTCCTAAGTCATATTTCAGCTTATTTTCTGGGGTAGAGTTTCTTACCAAGACTAGGCCACTAATTCAGTTAGGCTGGTAGGCCATCAAGTTCCCTGAATTTATTTTTATCTACCTAGCCAGTTCTGAGATATCAGATATATACCATACCATTTGCCAATGTTTTACCTGAGGGCTGGGGTTCAAACTTAGGTCCTCATGCCTACTTGGCCACAATGAACTGACTCAAACATCTTCCTGGTCATGTTGTATGTTTAAAAATGCCAGTCTCTTTGCCTCTCCCCCTGTCTGTTATTGTCTGCCCCTCCTCTTTCTCTGATTCTCTGTCTCTTTCTGTCTCCCTCTTTCCTCTCTCTATAAAATGTCACATATGTGGAAGTAAGAGGACAGACTCAATATAAGTCCTTATTTTCTGTCTCCTTTGAAACAGTTTGCTTGTCCACCTCCTTATTCACAAATAAACATCATCACATCAGACTTTTCCTTGGGCTATATAGTTTCAAACCTAGGTATGAGACTTGCATGCCAAGCAGTTTTCTGTAGCCACCATTTTCATCCCTTCACAGTGTTTTCAACTTCCCCAGTAGGGTGCTGTTTAGATTTTTTTTTTCTTTTAAATTGCCATCCCAGGTTGCTTTCTTTTGAGTTTGTTAGACTACCTCTTTCTGAGATGCTTCATCTACACTTCCATTTAGTTGCTCAGAGTGAACATTTTCTCTTTTAGTGCATAACAACACGTTTTCAGTCAATTTCTTAAATAATACAAACTCTACTTGTGAATAAAAGACAATCCCCTTGGTTCCTGAATTTCTTAGTAACCTCACTTTGATCTAAAGGACTCTCAAAGCATGCCAAGTAAAGCCAAAAGCAAGTGGGTGATAGAGTAAATAAATGCAGCTGCTAAAAATGATTATTGCAAATCGTGGATGCCAAACCTTTTAAACACACATGAAATAATTTCCCGAACTCTCTGGAGCAGGTTCACTTCAAATTTTGCAACAGAGAAAATTTTGGGCCATTTCACTGCTCAAAGCTACACAGAAATAGTAGAATATACACCTGTTCTCAGAATCACAACCCAGAATATCTACCTTTTGTGAATGTTTAACAAGTCAATTCTGGAGAAAATTTAGCTATGGCATGTCGAGGAAGAGATCAAAAGAAACTGTTCCCATTGGGTTTGGCAATTTTTAAAAGAAGCAGCTTTCAAAAAATGAGAAGGCACAGGTAGAAAGGTTTAGAGAAAACTCAAAGGCTCAGAAAAGTAGGGTACAAGGCCTAAATCAGGAAAAAGACTCATAATACTGAAATACAAAAAAGAATCTACCCCCATATAGACACATAAATGCAGTCTGCTGCCATAATTAGACAATGTTTTTATCTGCACTCAGGAACGTATAGATGAAATATGGCAATATGATGGAAGATGATGATTAAATGGTCCATCATTGTGCAGGCCTGTAATCACAGCACTTGGTAACAGAGCCAGGAGGATCAGGACATCATGGCAATCCTCTACTCCAGCACTCAGGAGGCAGAGGCAGGTCGATTTCTGAGTTAGAGGCCAGCCTGGTCTACAAAGTGAGTTCCAGGACAGCCAGGGCTACCCAGAGAAACCCTGTATAAAAGAAAAAAAATCTCCAAAACAAAACAAAACAACAACAACAAAAACAAAACCATTTCACAACAACAACAAAACTCAAAATTTCAAAATTTGGAACTACAGAAAATAAATAAAAAGGAAGAAAAGAAATAAAGATAAATATTATGAAAGCTCTGCTTGAAGCAGTTATAAATTCAGATGCAATTTAAATCAGAAAAACTGGCTAAAGAGATGACTCAGTAGTAAAAAGTACTTGCTGATTTTGCAGAGGACTTGCACACCCACACCAGGTATTTGGGATTGTCAAGAACTAGAAATCCGCAACCCTATAGGTGGAACAACATTATTAACTAACCAGTACCCCGGAGCTCTTGACTCTAGCTGCATATGTATCAAAAGATGACCTAGTCGGCCATCACTGGAAAGAGAGGCCCATTGGACACGCAAACTGTATATGCCCCAGTACAGGGGAACGCCAGGGCCAAAAAAAATGGGAATGGGTGGGTAGGTAGGGAAGTGGTGGGGAGGGTATGGGGGACTTTTGGGATAGCATTGGAAATGTAATTGAGGAAAATATGTAATTAAAAAAAAAAAAAAGAACTAGAAATCCAAGGGATGTGATACCTTCTTCTGGCCTCCAGGGGCACTGCACGCTGTGTCCATGCTCACATGTAAAAGTAACTTTTACTTGCCAGATGTTATTTGTTGTCTTGGAGCCTTGTGCTGAATAAGCTCACCCTTCCTAGTTCTTTCTGGACTCTGGCTGACTGGTTCAACTCAGCTGCTGTGGCTCAAAATACCTTTCGAAGCAGACTCATTCAAACTGGCTTCTCTTGGCTACTCACTAAGCTGCTCTGTGTGGCCTCAATTTAACTCTAGCATTCTTTTGACTCCTTCTCATTCTCTAGCTGTTATTTCTTGACTTGCAACTGGTCACTGTAAAGCTGTCTCCTGTCAGTCTGTCTGTCAGTCAGTCAGTCAGTCAGTGTCTCTTTTTGTGTCTCTGTCTGTCTGTCTGTCTGTCTGTCTGTCTGTCTCTCTCTCTGTGTGTGTGTGTGTGTGTGTGTGTGTGTGTGTGTGTGTGTGTGTGTGTGCAGCTCTTTTAATTCCTTTCTTTCCTGTGCAGTTCTCCTGTGATTTTGGCATGTCCTATCTATGCCCCATTCTTTCAAACCTTTCTCTGATTAGTCACTTTGCCTACCCTTCAATTAGACATTACTTCTAAACATGTCTAATTCCTTCTACAAACTATACCTTTATTGTTTGGGAAGTTAGGGAATAGATGTTTGTATTAAGGGCTTTTTTCTGTTCCAGCCAGAGAGATTAAAGGTGTATGGTGCATCAGAATTCTTGTCGGATCACAGAGACGAAGTTCTTTGGACATCATCCCTTTGTAGTGCAACCATGTTGATGGATTAAAATTTATATACACTCCAAGCACAAACACATCTATATATAAAATTAAAAACTAAACTGAACATCTTTCCAATTGGAACTAGGTAAAATTTCTTTGATAATTTATTGAAGGGAAAAAAGACATTGATAGTAGGTGTTATGGCAAATAAAGGGTGTGAGTCTGGCTGGAACAAGCTACAAATGTAAGAATAGATGAAATTAAACTCTCAAGCGAACTGAACTGAAAATGATTGCTGAGAACTCAGACAAACATCCATTATATTTCTCCATTGAGTATACTGGTTTCTGAGTTTTTAGTGGGGGTAATAATTAGTTGATGTCTAATTATGACAATGCATCATTTTACGTTTCCTTTAAACACTCGTAAACCTGAAATGGAAGTGCATATTAAAATTCTCCAATAGGGATATATATATATATATATATATATATATATATATATATCCACACAATGTCACATTTCTTGTGAGCAAATTGCTTTATGTATTTAGTTACCATAATCTGATAATATCTAAGAAAGTCTACATATGCAGATAACAAAATTATTGTGTACTGATTAAATGTTAATGATTACTTGATAGCTTTCTATCTTTATTTTCTCTTGTAAAGGACTTTATATGTCCTTGCATATGTATATAGTCATAGAGAAAATAGCAACTATCGACAATTTCCAGCAGCAAATACGCTGGGAGAATTACAAGGCATCCCACAATGGGTAACCACTAGGGACCCAAAGAAAGGCAAAGAGAAAAATACAGTCAACTTGAAGAAATAGAATAGGTTTCAGAAAATTTGAATAGAAAATTTTATAGATACATCAGAAATTAACACAACTTGGGCATTGTATAGTTAAAAGTAAATGTTTATTATAACAGATTGTTCATTATTGGATAAAAAAGAATAGCAAAAAATAGATATCTCTGCTTCTGCATTAATATTTAGCCATTAATTTTTATCTAATTTTTTCAGGTGATGCTAAATAGGTGATTCAATAAAATGGCCTAATAAATATTTGGAATACATGCTTTTTAAAAATTATTTATTTAACATTCCAAAAATTACCCTCTTTTCTAGTCCAATCTCCCAGGTTTCTTCATCCCCTTCCCCTCCCTTTTGGCTCTGAGAGAGTGCTGGAGCACATGTTTTTATCAAGCAGAAATACTTCTTGTGTGTGTATTTCTTGTGAGAGTGGGTGAGTGTGTGTGTATCTGAGAGACAGAGTGTGTGTGTGTGTGTGTGTGTGTGTGTGTGTGTGTGTGTGTGTGTGTGTATCTGAGAGACAGAGAGAAAGAAAGTGAGAAAAATAGAAAGGTGTGTGTGGAGTTTACTGAGGATTCAGAATAATCTTGAACTTCACTAATTCTGCCCCAATCTCCACCTCTACAGTACTAAATGACTGCATTTTCTTTTCTGAATTAGAATATCAGCATGACTTTGGGTTTCAGTAATCTTCAAAAATGATTGCATGCTCCCATTTCCCAGTACATATTTACATGAGTAAATGCTAATGGTTCCATTTGGTAAAACATGGCAGAGATCAGTGTCATACCCTTTTCATAGAATATACAGTGTCTCCTTCCATAGCCAAATACAAGTTCTGTGTTAGAAATGACTTATAAACTAACTTAAGACTTGTAATTTAGGTATGGTTATTTCTGATCTCTGAATAAGCCACTTGTTTTAGTTTTATTTTCTATTGCTGTGATTAAATTTCTACCTAAAGAATCTTAAGTATGAAAGGGTTTATGTGCCTTATAATTCCAGGTTGCATACAATTTATGAGTGTAGGGAAGTCAAGACAGCAGGAATCTGAAGCAGCTAGTCACAATGTTTTCACAGTCAGGAGCAGAGCATAATGGACAGTTTATATGCAACACTCCTATTCAGTCCAGGGCCCCTTGCTGGGGGAAAGATGCAATGCACATTAGGTAGAATTTTACTCCACAGGCATTACCACAAGCCAACCTGATCTGGACAGACTCTCATTGAAATGTTCTTTGATGACTCAAGATTATGCCAAGTTATCAGTTAAAACTAATGATCAAGTCATCCATAACTTTTTTCTCTATGTTCCTTATCTTTTCACCATAGTTTCTCATATCAGAATGATTACAATTGGGAAACATTCTTTATGTTGAAATGAAGAAATAGAAACCTAAAGTATCAAAACACTGCTTAATGTGAAAATATTATTTAGCCAAGATCCAAGTCTTAGTACCTCTCAACTTTCCAGAAACAAGTCTAGAAATAGAAGTAAGAGTCTTTGATAAATGACAATCAAGAGATGAATCAATGAAGATGCCTATGAACATGCTCTGTAAACACTGTAAAACAGCTTAGGAAGAAGGAGAAAAGACAGGTGATTTATTTAAATGAAGTGTCTCATTAGAAATTAATAGAACTCACCACAATGTGATGTAATTAGACCTTCTTTGCATGATTTAGTTAAAATTAGTAGAGGTGTAAGTGAAAACGAGTTCCCATTGCATCTTATGTGTTTGGATAAGCAATGTTTTAAGTTTAGTATAGATTTCATACCGGAAGTTCTATATAGGCAGCTGCATTATTCTAAATCTCTTTTCTCCAGCAAGAAGAAAGGCAGAAGCCATATACCGCCTGTAACAAAATATCATCACCAATCTAAGAACTCACCATGTACCACACGCATCAACTTCCTGAGTTTCAGTATGCTGACGATATAGGTGTTATTCATTCTGGTCTTTATATTTTACTTAGTTCAATTTCTGAGATTAATAAAATTACATCATTTTTATAATTACATTTTATTCTTAAAATGTATGGCCTCTTTTTAAAATTAATTTTTACAAAATATATAAGTAGAATCTTTTCATTCTGTATAATGTTACCAATATTTCTATTGTTAGGGTTGGCAATTCATTATTGGATAAACAATTAATTGTAAGATTCTTCCCTGGATAAGACTGGTCACCCACTCTTAACATTTCTTCGTTGCTTGTAGTTCTATTTGTAGTGTTGAAACATCCAGAGATTTCCTCCATCCACATCAGTGTATTACTGTTGCCCTTGATCATATCATGTCTGGGCAGTCTTCTTAGGTGAGACTTTATGGGTGTAGCTTCTGACTTCTAGGAGAAATTATCTCACTGCAAACTCCCTGGTCATTTGGTTCTTACAGTTTTAAGCTCTCTTCTGTAATGTTTCCTGGGACCTAGGCTCAGGAGTCATATTTTAGATGTATCCTTTGGGACTTGGATCTAAACCTCAGCTTTTCGGTTGGTTGTGGTTAGCTATAATGGTCAGTCTCTATATACCACAAATATTGATCAGTTGTTTTTACAGTTGTATAAATTGTATATTTCCTGTAGTGAATATTATAACAGATGCAATTAGTATCCTTGGGTTTCAAAAATAAAATTAAGAATAAAATATAAGGAGTAAAACTCACTTAAGTGTTACATAATTTTTAGCATAAGTATCCCTTTTCAATGCTTGCAGGCACCAAAATGGTAAAGGAGAAACAGAAGCCACATTCTACTGAGTGCCTGTGTTCTATACTACTGATGCCTTGATGCCTTGCATCATCTTTATCCTAAAGGGTGATAGTATTTCTATTTTTATCTTTTCTCTCCCACTAAACCCACATTTTATCACTTTGTCCTCTCCAATTTCCATTTTTCCCTGTGCACATATTTGTCTGTTTACAAAAATAAATGAACAGAAAAGACAGGTAACACATAACCTTGGTTTAATTAGTTATTATATAGAAAACACGCTTTGAAATTGAAATATGCTTCATGTATCTCTTGTGTTATAGACAACCCAGAAATAATTGAGTTCAATTACTTTATTATAAAATGTAAGAAATTCAATGTGTAGTCCCTGCCCTTATTTTTTAATTTTTTTATTTTTTTTGGCCTGGGAGTATCTTTACTATTGTTTAATTCTTATCCACAGAAGTAACAGTAAAAATCTAATCTCAGGTTTCTCTGATAGAATGCCATTGAGAAAAAGTGTTATAGCCACAGATCTTTCTATTTATACCTCCAATCCTCTTCCCTGGAACATTATACCATCTGTTATTTCGTTCAGACACCTAGCCTGTGAGCTCCATGCCCTTCTCATTCTCCTTTTATTCAAATTTCCCTCATGTTCAGGAAAAAAGGGAATGTAGCCTGTGAGAATAATCTCTGATGTTGTATCTTCCCGCATCGAACCTTCAGTATCTTTTCCTCTAGATTTCTCCATTTGATTTTTTTCTTCTTGCTATTTTTATAGAGTTCTCTACCTCTGTAGCAGTGATCTTTCTGTTTTATTTTGAATGTGTTTCTGTATGTCTCAACTGAACACAGGCAGAGGCCATTTCAAAAACAAATTTGAGACATATATTGTGAATGTATTTGAAAAGTGGCATTTGGGTTAAAACCAAGGATGAAAGGGTAGATGAGAGTGAGAATCCACTCTGAAATGATGCTTTTATTTGCAGAGATTTCAGAGGAGACTATAGTATATAGCACGGATAGCTCTGAGGCCATGATCAGGGGGGTGGGATAGGTTGGTTACTATGGCTTCTTTCTTTCTTTCTTTCTTTCTCTTCCTTTCCCTTTTTAACATTCTCATGTTGTATACTACAAGTTTGCTACTAGAATTCACTAAACCTAATTTTATGTTCCTGTTGAATATAAGCAGGAATGCTCTCCTCTTCTTCCATCTTATTAGATGTTGTAGGAATTCCTATCTTCACTCCTAGAACCATAGATTTCTGACTCATGAGTTGTGGTTGTTAGATAATAGCCACAATGATGTACATGAAATGGAACTTCACATCTCTGTGTAATTTTCAGGGTTACATCTGTGTGTATGTATTTGCTTAGTAATTCACCTTAGATAATAATCTTGGCCATTCCCTTCAGCATCTTTATCTGACCCTTGCTCTGGGGCATGGCTAGAGTCTGAATCTATGGGCCTGGACCCACACTATGGTGAGCCAATACACTGCCCAGGCAGAGGAATGTTGGAGATAGTCTGGAGTTTGTTGATGCAGAGGTAATTCTGGATCCTGAGGCTCCAAGTTCCAACCTAATTCTAAGGAATGCATAAAGGCTTACTCCTAAATAAAAGCACAGAGCCTTGAACCAACTAGCCATTCTAAATGCTGATACTTCTACATAGAAGAGTTCCTGAGATTAAAGCTGATTTGTTGGCAATAAAGGGAGTAGTGGCAGAGTATTCTGGATTGAAATTGAAATTCTTTCAGAGGCTTTTGAGTTGGTGCTTGGTCCCTTTGTAGTGGTCATAGTTTGGAAAGGTGAAGAGGTGAGGTCCAGCTGGAAACAGTAGTAAATCATTGGTGCTGAGTCCTTGTATTTGTCCCTAGATGTTTCCCATGTGTGAGTGTGTGCATGTGAGTGTGTGTGTCTGAGTGTGTGTGTATTTCTGCTTCTTTTCCCATACACGAAGAGAACTCTTGTCACATGCTGCTGTTTCGCTCTTGTTCCTAACTACATAATCAGCATTAATCCAACCATAATCAATAGACCGTGTCCTCTAAAATGTTGAGTCAAGATAAATCTTTTCTCTCATTATTTTATTTTTTATGTCACTCTTGGAGTGATATAAAACCAACACTTAGGAAAACTAGGTAAAAATATTTCTAAGAGCTTTAGACTGGCCTGTATACATAATAAGTTCTCTGTTGCCCTGGACTAACACATGATAATGTATTTCAAAACACCAAAACCAGCCAAACAAAATTCTACAACAAAAACAGTTCTTGTCAGACATTTGTCATGGTGAAAATAAAATTTGCTTTTGCACAAGGAACTGGCATATTGCCCTTGGTATCTACAAAATGTTATTCTTTTGATACTTGTACTAGATATGATGATCTCTCACCTTTTTTTCCAGACTTTGAGTAAATGTATATTTTGAGTGATTATTTATGCAGCTCTGTAAACATACATGTTCTACCAGGTCCTACTCTGCCATATTTCTCCTCAAATTGCCCCAGACACTTGTATTAACTTCAAAGAATTCCAGTTTTCTTTTTTAATTGTTATACTAGTACAGGTATTTTAATTTTCAAAGCATCAACTTGGATCAAGCAGTATCTACTAATTAATAAAAAATGGTACTACTGTTTAGAAACAATACTCTTGTTAAAAAGTTTATTTTTTTTAAATTGTGTGTGTTTGTTGGGGGAATGTAATAGTATTTGAGAGCAGGTGCATAAGGAAGCTATGGAATCAGATCCCCTTGTTTAAGGGTTATTTATTGTGAGACAGTCTACAAAGATGCTGGGAACCAAACTCAGGTTGTCTGCAAGAGAGCCACACTGGTTCTTCATAGTGGTTCATACAGCAGACACATTGCTCCAGTTCCATAGTTACATATTTACCGAACAATGACTACACAGAGCACGAGAATAAATTTAATCGTGTCATGCCAACTTTACTAACTATAAAGATTCCCTCCCCGGCAAGTAGAGTATCCATATACAGTGGAAGGTGGCCCTGAACTTAAGAGATCCTGCTGCCTCAGCCTGTGGAGTGCTAAGGTTCCTTATGTAGAGCTAAAAATTATTAATAATATGCATTGACAATGTGCCAACTCATTAACATTGAGGACTATTGGTTCATTGGTAAACTGAATTTTTTTCTGTTATGTGAAATCATTTTGCCTGATTTTTTTCTTTAAATCCAAACAAGGAATATGTAACTTTTCTCCTAAAAATTAAATTGTTTTTTTACAAATTGCATTCTCTGATTTTTTTATCAGCCTGCTATAAGGATATCCATGTGTTCAATATAAGCATATAAGCTCGAAGTTTGGCCCACACCAAATAATTGTTTAACCCAAATATCTGAGCAGCGAACTGAAATGATTCTTCTGGAGAAAGTATAGTTGAACAGCCGAGACCACTGGTCAATTGAAGAGATGACCACGCATCCTGAGCACCCAAGTCTGGTGTGATTGGGGGACAGCCGATAACCGGATATGCAGTATTACCAGACATTACTGGGCCTAGACCATTGCTTCTGCCCCCCACTGACACAAATACAATAGCTATGTTATGTCCTTCATATTCTGCTTTAACCCTCAAAGTTTCATCTGGTCCTTTATGCATGGATGTTACTCTAAGTTCAAACGGAATTCCAAAATTTATACAAGCCTTCTTAGTTTTTCGCAGT
Source organism: Mus musculus (assembly GCF_000001635.26). Taxonomy (NCBI): domain Eukaryota; kingdom Metazoa; phylum Chordata; class Mammalia; order Rodentia; family Muridae; genus Mus; species Mus musculus. The sequence continues at coordinate 76,122,452 of NC_000072.6, read as the reverse complement.
GACCAAGGTCAGAGGTTGAGCCCATCAGCACTACCACCCTGCACTGACTGTCTGACTTGAGAAGCAACTCCACTCAGTTTTCAACCCACTCAGAGTTTTTCTTCACCATCTGGAGTCTTTCCGGAATTACTTCTTTGAGATCATGGTCAGACTGTTTGTCTTTCTGCTGGCTCCGATCTCCCGATGGCCTTAGTCTCCAGGAATCATTATCAATGACATCAGCAAGAACAATCTCTTTGGTTGTTACATCAACGCCAAGTTCAATCTTCGCATAAACCAGCGTACAGTTCTGCGGCAGCCAGGATTTCTCCAGATTTTCAAAATAACTTGTGTGGTGTGACTCATGATGTCCACTTCAGTCTGCCCTATAACAAGGCCAGCAAAATGCAATTTTGCAGCGATGAGTTGCTCCTCAGACCACTGTGGATCATTTCTGGCATCATCCTCTAAGAACGTCTCCAGTTTGGGTAGATAAAACTTATACCTCCTTTACACCAGGGTTCCTTTTGAGAAAAGATCCAGTTGCTAGTCTTCCACATACCCATTCAATTGGAATCATTTCACATAGGGGTGCAATGCAAGCAGTCTCCCAAATTTCTTGGTGAAAGCAGTTTTTATACCAGCTTCCTGTAACAACTGAAATATGCAGCTTGGAGATCTTGTTGGAGATTGCAGCTTTGCCCTCCAGGTGCATTTCTTGCTGTAATCTGGTCCTTGCACTGCAGGAGGACTCTTTCAGGATTATTTAACAATTTATAGACTTCTTTTGTTTTGTTTTATCCTCATAGAATTTCTTCCCGATGTTCAATACTTCGGCTGTTGCCATTATCCTAGGTGAACTAGAGCGCTAAGTACTGGGCTGGCTGTTAATTCTGGTTTTCTTAGAATAGGGGATATGTGGTCTCATAGATTGCTTTATAATAAGGATACATCAAAACATGTAAAAGACAAAAGTGCCAAAATATAGTAAGGGATCAATAAGTGGTAATAGAGAGTAAAGTAAAGGTACTTTGGGATACAAATTCAGGTCACACTTGGCTTCAATAATGCCCAACAAGACTAGTTATTGATGGCATAAACTTTTATTTTATGGTCAAATAGCAACATATACATATTTTCAGCCTTACGTAACAAATAATCTCTTTTGACTAATTTTTTAATCAAAATTTTATGGGTTTATGTATTTATTTACTTGTTTATTTTTGTTGAGTCAGGTCTTGTTCTAAATTTTTATGACTGTCTCAAATTTCCAAGCTGCTCAAATTGGTACTTGAGTTTGTGCCTACATTCTCTTTATTCTAATTAAAAATAGTATTTTTAAATTAAATTGGGATATGCATAGTAAAGCAATTTTATAGACAAATTTTATAAACAAAGTTGTAGGGCAAGTGCTTGGTATCCTCTGAAGCTTTCATAAGCTAAGTGTTTAGGTTCAAACACTGTAAACTTGGCCTCTTTCTTGGCTCTTAGTGCTTCATATAAACACTTCAAGTTTCATTTCTACTTTTTAAAAAAGATTTTACTCCAAAGAGTACACATGGAGCAACTCATGGTTCCAGCTGCATATGTAGCAGAAGAAGGCCTTGTGGAACATCAATGGGAGGAGATGCCATTGGTCTTATGAAGGCTCCATGCCCCAGTGTAGGGGAATACCAGGGTGAGGAGGCAAGAATGGGTGGGAGGATTGAGGAGCAGCCTGATAGAAACAGGGGGATGGGGATGGGATAGGGGGTCTCCTGAGGGGAAACCAGGAAAGGGGCTAACATTTGACATGTAAATAAATAAAAATATCCAATTTTTAAAACGATGTTAAAAAAGATTTAAATATTTTATGTATATGCTTGTGTGAGTAGAAGAGTGTGTGTGCTTGTGTGTGTGTGTGTGTGTGTGTGTGTATGACATATAAAGCTACTTGTGTAAGCCAGAAGAGGGTTTTGAACACCCTGGAGCTGGAGTGACCCAATGGATATAGATTGTTGGGAAGTGAACTCCAGTCTCCTGCCATTACAGTAAATGTTCTTAACTACTGAGCCTTCTCTCTGGTCCTTTAAGTCTTACTGATGAGGTTTTCTCTACAAATAAAGACTCTCCATGATGGACACTGACACCAAGAACAGAAACAGAGAGGAGATGGACATCAGACGAGCTACTTTATGTGGTTAACTCTTAGAATTGCATTTAGTTGTATTTTATTTTCACTGGCATAGAAATGTAAAACATATGCTGTGTATGTAAATGTGTTGCTGTGTCAATGTCATTAATTCCACCTTTCTTTGCAAAGTAGAAAGAGATATCTAAGAGTAGAAGGCATCTTTGCTTGCAAGGTGATTTCCCCAGAAGTTAGAACAAAGGATCTAAGGATAACTTTTTTTAATTTGATGTTTTATTCATTGAGCGATCTATAGATGTTTATACTTTAGTACTTTACAATTTTCACCAATGTTCACACCTAGAGACAAAAATAAAAAAAATATACTCGATGACCTTATACACCAATAATTATTATTTATGATTCATAGTCACATCGTAAGATAGGGGTTAAAGATGAATAACTGACTCATTGGGTAGTGCATTGGCTTTGAAAGCTTGAGGACCTGAGTTCAATCACAACAGAATTAAAAAAAAGAAAAGCAATTGCTTTTCATCCTAGTACTGTGGAAATGAAATTAGGAAGATTCTAAAGCTATAGCAGAGCCTACCTATTCTATTTGACTAGATTAGTCTCAGGCCAGTGATATCATCTTCAAATGTAATTAATACAGCATTTGAGAATAGTACCTGGGGCTGGTATCAGGCATTCATACTCCTTCATACACACACACACACACACACACACACACACACACATCAAATAAATGAGTACCTATACATTAGTACATCAAATTTCAGGCCATGTTTAGTGGATGGCCCCCACATCCATGTGCATGCAGGCAGTAACATTTGGACTCAATGAGTTAAAAAAAAATCAATTGATTAGTTACCAAAGAAAAGGAGGAGAAGATAGAGATGGATGAGTCTGTGAGGAGTTTGGGTGGGGAGGTTCAGATGGATATGATAAAAAAAATCATCATGTACTATATGAAACTACAGAATAAAATGATCTTTAAATAGATACAAGGCATTCAGAATTTCTAATATGATATGGTAAGCCAGAATTTAATCAATACACTATCACTGTTTCATGACAATAGTTCTCATATAAGGTGATGTATGTTAAAAGTTAGTATAGTTAAGTTCATAGGAACCTGTGAGCCATCTGCTTTTAGATAGCTTCTGTAGCTTCTTCATAGATATTTACCCTCCCAGGGCAGAGAACTGTAGGAGTGTTGACTCTGCAGTTAGTTTCTTTTCTCAGGCAATAGAATATTATTATTAGCCTTAGTGTATTTAGATGGCCATATGGGAGCCAGATTTTTACTTTATTCCCCAAGATGTACCCCACATCCACTTTTCTTAGACTTAAGAAGAGATAATTTATTTATTTATTCATTCATTCATTTATTTTTATCACACACACGCACGTATATGTGTGTGTGTGTGTGTGTGTGTGTGTGTGTGTGTGTGTGTGTGTGTGTGCAATGCTATGACTGTAGGTCTTTATGGGAGCAAGAAAGTGCTGGATTCCTTAGAATGGGGGCTTCAGGCAATTGTGAGACATCAGACATTAAAGCTGAGAACTAAACTGAGGTCCTCTGAAAAAGCAACAATTTTTATAACATCGGAGTCATCTCCTCAGTCTCTCTTTGTAGATTTTTAGAAAAAGAATAATGTAACATTGTACCTGTAACTTCAGAATATATGGATCTTGTCCAGATCTACTGGCGAAACACTGTTGCATGCATCTAAAGTTCCACAATTTTATCTTTACTTAATAAATGAAAGTGAGGGGCTGGAGAGATGGCTCCACCATTAAGAGCACCAACTGCTCTTTTGAAGGTCCTAAGATCAAATCCCAGCAACCTCATGGTGTCTCACAACCATCTGTAACAAGATCTGATGTCCCCTCCTGGAGTGTCTGAGGACAGCTACAGTGTACTTACACATAATAAATAAATCTTTTTAAAAAATAAATTAAAGCAAATATTTTCATTTTAACAATCAAGAAAGAAAATGAAATATGTTAATATTCATAAGGCCTCTGATAGGATGGTAACCATGAAAATTCTTGAAAATAATTGTATACTTTTCAGGTTCTTTTCATAGGAGATCTACTGTTGGCTTGAATGGTCATAAAGAAAAGAGCTTAAAAGCTGAAACAACTCTTTGCATGTTTCATAATTTTGTCATGATTTAAGGTAGGCTAAGCATAAAGTGGAGAGGTTGTCCCAGGTGTATATTCAAGGTCTTCTACAGTCCTTTTAATTAAATATCAAACCCATTTTACTAAATTAGTTTGCCCTTTATTTGAGGAGCTAGAGAAATTTTCTTTAAAATGTACAAACATACACACAGATGCACAATCGTGTTACTTGATTCTGTGTCCTTTTCCTGTTTCTAAAAAGATGTTTCCGTTCAGGGCTGGATGGTTTTGCTTTTGCCTTGGAACTTTCAGTTTTCCATTTGTTTTCAAGACACCTAAGCTCAAAAGCATTTTCTACAATTTATGAGATTGGAATAATACCCCAGCAGGGGTAAACACTGTAGGCTCAAGTTGCTTAAACTCTGCACATTCCTAAGAAAAGCCAACTTTTAGAGCAAGCCCTTATACAGCTCCTGAAAACCAAGGCTCTGGAACTCTCCACTTCACAAGGATGGGTTTTTGTATGCCTGAGGCCTTCAGCACACCTCATCAATATTTTTGTGGTAGATTAATCTAGCCATCAATAATTGATACTCAACTGCTCTTTCCTGGGCTTGTGGTCTGTGGGTTACTGAAGTCATATGCAGGTATTTTATGCCTTCATGTCATTGCACAATTAAAACTGTTAGTAGTAGGCCAGGGAGAGAGGCATTTCCCATGAGATATCACATGTCAATTTTGAGAGATTAGCTGCATTCTGTGCTATTGGAAGCACATTTGGAAGCTTGTAATGAGTTTCTTGTTGAATTTGCTCCATTCATTTCCCCTCTTATGGAATTTTGATATAATTATTTGCTTGTGTCTAATGCCAAACTGCACTCACTAAAAGGGGAATATGATCATTTATTCTGAGCCAAATAAGATTGGCCATGTTCTGAAAACACTGATTAGGGGTGTTTTGGATAACATTTTTCCAATGTAGAAGCAATTATATAAACTTTTTATAGACACAGAGTAAAAGGACATGATGAAGAAGGCATTTCCCAAATACATTGTTGCGGACATCAGCAGATGTATTTTAACCAAGTTATAAATCTCTGCTCTTCGTCTCTGATGTTAAATGATGATATCCATAGATTTGGGGGAGGGGAAGTTGATAGAAGACAATAGTCTGCAGAGAATATATTGCAAAGCTTTTGATAGATGGCCAAAAGAGTGCTAGGTCAGTCACTCTAGAGGGAAACAAATACTTACTAAAAGGATAAAGGCAGCATAATATGATTTTGCCTCTGGTTTTGAAACATCCCACCTCTGAGCTGTTCCAAATATCCAATCAACCATGTAGAAATGTTGACATAGGTGTGGACATACAGTTTCCTAGGAACTTCATTCAACTCATGTTTCCCAAAGTTAGCCAAGCATCATATTTTGTCCATAGCAAGTCTAAGTTTGTTACGTGACTTATGGTACTAAGAAGACTCATTATTTGGAGCCTCATTATATTGAGGCTGAGTAGTCAAGAAAACAATATTTATAAGGGGAAAATAATTATTAAATTATGAAAAAGAAATGTGCATGTTAAGTTATGATATGTGTAGCATATCAATGTTTTAGCCATCATAATCAAGGTCTGAATTTTTCATTTCTCATGAGCATGTTAAGCTAAAATATGTGCATCATATCAATATGTTAGTCGTGATAACCAAGGTCTGAATTTTCCATTTTTATACATTGTGAATGTGACACATAAATGGGTATATTAAATCTAACATTAAAATATCTTTTCTTTTTTATTAAATTATTTTACTTATTTAAATTCCAAATGTTGCCCCCATTCCCAGTCCCTGTCCCAGATTTCTTAAAAATATACTATGTCTAAAAGTCTGTAACAGACAAAGGAAACAGGTACTTTTAGAAACCAAAAAGTACTCTGTATTTATCATCATATTCTTTATGTAAACTTAGTTTTCCTCTTTCTCTGCAATCATTTAGATGGCATGAAATAACTTATTTGATGTTTAGAATACTTGAAATAATTTATTTTTATTTTACTTTACTGTTACCTTATAGTTAGTATCATTTTATAGCCACAGCATTATTTGAAGTAACCAGTTACAATTTCAGCAAAACTTAGTCTTTAGTACCTGTCAGTGATCTATTCTTATGCAGAGACACAAGGGCACAGAAACTTGTAAAGAAAACATTTTAATGGGGTTTCTTAGAATTGTAGATGTCTGTTTCATTATCCTCACAGCAGGGCAAATAGGCAAAGGGGAAGCTGAGTGGTCTGCATCTAAATACACAGGTAGCAGGATAAGAGAGCCACTGGGACTGCTTTGGACTTTAAAAACCTCAAGGTCCATTCTCTCTGACACACTTTCTCCAACAAGACCACACCTCCTAATCCTTTTAGGTAGTATCACTACCTGATGACTAAGCATTCAAACATATGAGTCTCTGAGGGCTATTCTTATTCAAACCTCTATAATACCCAAGTTATTTAACTGTTCTTCATGGCTAATATTATTTTTCTTAGTTCATTGGCATTATGTCATAGTCCCAGCTGTATTTGCAGGGCAGGAGTCATGAACATGTTAAGCTATGACAGGCAACACAGGCAGCTGTGTTTATGCTTGTTTTTCTGAAACAGAATTAGATCATTAAGAGATTTTAATACAGATTGTACTGCTTTTAAGGAAGGCATTTAGGTAGAAAGTAAAACAAACCTGAATAGGTGAGTGTGAGCTTTTCATGCAGTGACATACTCTTACCATTTATTTTTTTTTCCACTCAGTTTCTTCTATTCTGAAAATAAAATAATTTACTTTAGGTCATAATAATCAGTTAACAGTATAACCAAAGTTTAAGTACAGTTTCTGCCCAAGGAGTAGAATTTAATAGCTCATTTCCTTTTAGGTTTAGATTAACATGCTGAAAAGAATCTTTTCCTTTGACATAAACACACATACACACACACACACACACACACACACACACACACACAGGCACTCGCACAGACACAGACACATATACACACATATCACATGTGTTTAGGACTTTCCTACCAGGGACCTTGTTCCAAGATAAAACTGATTCTTCTCTCAGCAACTATTAATTGCTAATTGTTCTTCATCTGAAGATGTCCACCTGTGTAATATTCCTCATCTACAATGACATTTTAACAGTTGTCATCAATATGTACAGCTTGTTTAGGCAATATATTTTTATTTGACATGACGTCATCCTGTCGTCCTATCTTCTGTGATGTTCCTTGAACCTTAAGTGCATCGATTCCATTTTGATGTACTACTAGCTGATACTGGGCAAGTCATGTTTACCTATTCTCTTCATTTTCATCAATTGTAGATGTCTGTAATAGTCTCCATCTGCCTCAAAGAGGAGGGCCTATAACAGTGAGTATATTCTTAACAAAATAAAATATAACAAAAATGATTTCATGTTAGTTCAACAAGGCAGACCAACAAAAGGAAGAGCCCAAGAGAAGGCAAAGAATAAGGGACCAAATCATTCACACATTCAGAAGTCCTGTAAACGTATTAAACTGAAAGCGATAATGTAGCAGAGGACTTGGGCAGACCTGTCAAGCTCTGTGGTTGCTGCTTCAGTCTCTGTGAGTTTCTTATGAGCGTTGCTTAGTAAAATATGTTCTTTACAGTGAAATGTCATTTCCTATTTGCTTTGCTCACATCACGTTAATTGAAGCCAGAGTAATTCTTCCTAACAAATGTGTGTTTTAGAGAAAAGACATAGTGCAATATGGGATTTCTCCTACTATGTTTGCTCACTAAAATTCTTCATTTGCATTTGTTAAGGTATTTGCCCTAATTTTGAAACAAGTAAAATTTTATTGATTTGCTTCTCATAATTTATTTAGTGTTATAATTAATGACACTGTATGAGGCCAAAATGACAGTAATGTATGAATATGAAAGTGAAATCTTTCTATAAACTTACAAGTGAAAATCTTCTCATGTATGCATAAAATGTGGTTAAACTTTGTTTTGTTATAGAATCAGCATTCCAGAGGCCAAAATAGCCTTCATTTTCTTCCTGAGTTTGGACTGTTGTCTTACTCAGGGTTTCTATTCCTGCACAAACCTCCTGACCAAGAAGACAAATTGGTACCAGAATAGTGGGGTATTCCTGTGACAACCTGACCATGTTTTGGGGAGGACTGTGGAAGGACTTTGGAACTTTGGGCTAGAAGATCCATTTGGTGTTAAGAGCTTTGTCAGATGTTGTGTAGGAGCTTGGAGATAATGTTGATAACTGTGCAGAAGATGGAGGCCTGGCTTGTGAAATTTCAGAGGGAAAATTAAAGACTTTTTTCAGGGCCATTGCTATTTTGCAGTTTGATTATTTTGAGGTTCTGGTTTGCTGGGGCTGAAGAATCACCTGTGATTAACAAAATACCAGAACTACTAAAGCTAAACCTTTGCGTTACATGGACTATTGATGTTGGTTAGCTGAAGCTAAGAAATTACCGGTGATTAAGAAGAGACCAGCAAGGTTGAGGTGACATCTTCTGGGAAGTGTTTTCTGAAAGCACAAAGAGGCTGTGTTCCAGAGATAGCCAAGGTTGTACTCCTGCTGCAGCAGGACTTGATAATGTGTAAGGGTCACCCAGGTGGTACTGGTTTTGAAGGCATGAAGGGGTCACACAGAGCAGCTGAGGCTCGGTACTGTGAGAGGCCATGGAAGGCCATTGGTGAAGGTACAGCCACAGTTGCAATTGACGGCCCAGGACTGAAGGGGTCATGCAGTGATTTGGAGATGCCAGTACATACCAAGAGCAGCAGCAGTGGAGTACAGGCATCTGGAGCCTAGAGGATGATGCTTGTGCTACGAAGGGCATGGCTGGTGAAGTGACCCAAGCCCTTAGAGGAGCCCAGAAGATTGTGAGTTGGATCCCAGACACTGGACAGTTGGAGTTTAATTTTTGCTTTTGATTGTGACTGTGCTCTGATATTTTCCCTCTTAAAGGAAGAAACTATTTTAGTGGAGCCCACAGTTAAAAGACTTTTAATTGTAAAAAGACTTTGGATTTTAAAAGAGATTAATAGATATTTTAAAGAGATTGAAATTTTAAGAATATGTAAAAACTATGGGACTTTTAAAGTTATTTAGCTCTTGGGGATGAATAAGATTATAAGGGTTGAGGCTTACTAGTGATGTGTTTGTGTGTCAAGTTGACAAGGGGTCAATTGTACTGGCTAGTTTTGTGTCAACTTGGCACAGCTGGAGTTATCACAGAAAAAGGAGCTTCAGTTGAGGAAATGCCTCCATGAGATCCAACTGTATGGCATTTTTTTCAATTAGTGATCAAGGGGGAAAGGCCCCTTGTGGGTGGAACCATCTCTGGGCTGGTAATCTTGGGTTCTATAAGAAAGCAGGCTGAGAAAACAAGGGGAAGCAAACCAGTAAAGAACATCCCTCCATGGCCTTTGCATCAGCTCCTGCTTTCTGACCTGCTTGAGTTCCAGTCCTGACTTCTTTCAGTGATGAAAAGCAATGTGGAAATGTAAGCTGAATAAACCCTTTCCTCCCCAACTTTTTTCCTGGTTATGATGTTTGTGCAGGAATAGAAACCCAGACTAAGACAACTGTGTTCCTTGTTTTCGAGAATGAGAATGCTGTCTAAGCTTTACTCTTTGATCCTTTGACTTGGTCCTTTTATAGTAGAATTGTTTCCATGTGAAGAAAATATGATAAGGCAGCCAAGAACTGAAAATTCCAACATGGTTTCCAACTTGGGATGTGAAAATTCAAGTAAACTCAGATTTTCACCTCTTTAAAACACATTATTGGGGCTGGGCAGATGGCTCAGTGAATGAACTGTTTAGTGCTTAAGTCTGAGACCTTCAGTTCAGATTCCTAGCACCCCTGTAAATACTCATGTAAAACTTCAGCTTGACACTGTATGGATGCCTGTTATCTCAGATCTGACAAGAGGTCGGAGGTTAGAGAATGGCGACAGGAGGATCCAGAGGACTTCCTATCTATCCAGTAGAACAGAAATATCAAGATTGATGACATCAAGGTTTGGTAAGAGACTTATGAATAAACAAAATATATCGAATATAGAGAGATAAAAAAACTAGACACTAATCACTATCCTACACACACAAACATACATAATGCAGTAGGTCAAGGAAATAATAAGTAAAGAAATAAACAACTTCAGTCACAGAATAACTGTAAAGGTTCAATTACAATTGAACACTAGTTATTTAATTGCTTAATATATTTGGAGATTTGGGGTATTAAATTATAGGTATACCATACTAATGCCAAATTTTGAAAATTGATTATCAAATATCAATCATCAGCGAATAAACTGGGACTCTTCACTGGGTCTGAGTATTGACAAATTTAAATCTTCTGTGTCACATCTCTGCATCTTTGGTTTTCCATCGTCTTCCGTAAAAACATCTTTGACTTTTTTTGATTCTTAGACTTCAATGTACATCTATATGTACACCACATTAACTATACTATGATAGTTTGCATTAAAATCACTGTCAATTTCTTATGAAATTTCCTCAGGCTGTTAAAATGTTGTATTAACAAATATCAAACAGTTCATTCTTTGAAATTTCTTTTTTTCTTTTTTCTTTTTTCTATGGGTATGGATGTTTTGACTGCATTCATCCTGCTTGTCACCTGAAACTTTAATATTCAAATGCAAGGACTGACTGTCTGTTGGAATCTTCAGAGCCAGCCTGCCATGATATAATCATTTTTATGTTACCAACCCTTCCATAATATAGAGACCAGGTCACATGGGCAAAGAGAAATGCTCAGGCCGGTGGTTCTCAAGTTGTGGGTTGCAACCTATTTGGTAACCGTCTATCTCCAAAAGCATTTACATTACAATTCATAAGACAGCAAATTACAATTATGAAGTAGCAACAAAATAACTTTATGGATGTGACTCATTATAACACAATGAACTGCATTAAAAAGTCACAGCATTAGGAAAATTCAGAACCACTGACCTAGACAATGATCTCATTCCTGGAAATATAGTTATGAATGCATGTTAGCCACTATGTTGGTGCAGGGAATCAAACTTAAGTACTCTGTGAGAGTATCAAGTACTACTCTTAAACTGCTGAGACAACTCTCTGGATCCTACATGACATTTTAAATTGTTTTTATCATTCAAAATAATTTGAGGTAACTCAAGAAACAGAAAATGGAAAAAGCACAGGTGAAAAATATTTTTTTTTGCATTTTTCCCATAAAAACATACCCATTAAATTAAATAGTGAGGGTGAAATAAATCTCTTCAAAGTGGGAAAACAATTAATAGTACTTAGGGACTGATTTTAAGGATTTAGGGGTTGTAAACCTAAAATATAGATTCAAATAAGATTACTATAATTAGCTCCTTGCAGAAGAATATTTAGCAAGTCTTTCATTGGTGCAGTATGTAAAAGGAGGAATCTTAGCAGTATATCCTGAGACTTCAATGAGGAGGTAGAAAAGACTACCTGGACCACAGTGAGATTTAATAAACATGTTAATTTTGACTTGTATACAAAATAAAATTTAATAACAGCATTAATTGTAGGATCTGTTAGGCCCTTTAGTCTGTTTTAAGCATCTAGAACATCCTATTTAGAAATTTCGCTAGAAAGCCACCATAGTCTACTGAAATCCTCTAATATGGGGAAGAGACTGACCATAAAGTCTTCTTATGTTTGCAGACAGGATCTTAGAATAGCTATTCCCTGAGAGGCTTCTTCCAGCAGCCGATAGAAACAGATGCAGAGACCTACAACCAAACATCAGGTGATGGTCAGACAGTCTTATGAAAGAGTTGGGAAAAAAAAGTGGAGAGAGCTAGAGGGATAAAGAACAACACAAGAAGACCTATGGAGTCAACTACATTGGGCCCATGGGGACTTCCAGAGACTGAACCACCACCAGAGGAGACTGCAGTGGTTGGACCTAGCCCCTCCATATGTTGCAGATGTACAGCTTGGTCTTCATGTGGCTCTCCTAACAATTGTAGCAGAGGCTGTCTCTGACTTGGTTGCCTGCCGTTAGGTCCCCTTCCTCTAACTGGACTAGGAAATTGGGCCTCAGTGGAAGAGAATGAGCTTAGGACTACTATGACTTATATGTTCCAGGGTGGGGTGGTACCCAAGGGGGTCTTCTGCTTCTCTGAGAAGTGAAGGCATTAACGGGGGAAGAAATTTGTGGAGAGGAGGGATGGGGGTCGTGATCAGGAAGTAAAGTGAATAAGTAAATATGTAGGTAAGTAACTGTGTAAGTAAACAAACAAACAAACAAACAAGACTCTTTCCTATTCAGGTCAGTCATTCAGTCATTCATAGATATTCAATAAACGTAAAAATACTTAAATTCTTAAGTTTTATTGTGAATTTGAGTCAAATAAATTTATATTTAGCACACATCTTTACATCAGTGAACACGTCACTAAATTAAATGCCACATGACCAATGCTGACATGACTTAGACAATAGATTTTAGTTGACTTTACATTGTGTGGTGATCTCTAATCATTTTGTGGGGATGGTAGAAGAACGCATTCCAGAAAATGATTGAGGCTGGAAGAGTTTCTGCCAAATTCTCCCATAAAGAATTGCTGTCACACTAAACAAGAGTTGGGGTTTTCAGTCTGATACTGTGAAGCACCACACCGAGTGGGCAGACCCAGGAAGAGTTTTAACTATCACCAGCATTCAGGACAACCAAGTAGATTGCTGTGCCTGTACTTGGGACCCTTTTCTTCCTTCTGGGTTGCCTAGTCCAGTCTTAACATAAGGGTTTGGGCCAAGCCTTAGTGCACTTGTTATGTTCAGTTTATTTCCCTCTGAAGCCTGACTTTTTCTTTTTTGAGAAAAAAAAAATGGAAGATTATATCTGGGGACATGGGTAGGTTGAGGAAGGATTAGGAGAAATGGAGGGAGCAAAACAGTGGTCAAGATGTAATATGAGAGAAGAATAAAAGATTGGGGAGATCTACCACTACACTATCATCTTCCACATCTGTGAGACCCCTTGACCCCTTAGAACTTGAAGTTTTCCCAGACCATGTGCTGCTGCTCAGCTTTTCTTCTTCTTCTTCTTCTTCTTCTTCTTCTTCTTCTTCTTCTTCTTCTTCTTCTTCTTCTTCTTCTTCTTCTTCTTCTTCTTCTTCTTCTTCTTCTTCTTCTTTCTCCTCCTCCTCTGCATCCTCTCGCTCTTCCATTTTTTCCTTCTTCTCTCTCCCTCACCTTCAGCTCCACCTTTCCTTTTATCAGCCCAATCATCAGCTCTCCTTTATTTTACAAATTAAGTTAGGAAGCAAGTTTACAGGAAATCACCTGAGTGCTGACATTGTTCACACCCACCCACAGGAGGACAGAATTAATATCAAATATAATTATCTCCAGGGCTATCCACAACAAGAGAGGGAGAAAGCAAGCAAGGACTCTAGTGGACCTCATGATGGGATGCTTGAAATTAGTGAGGTAGAGATATCCTACATGTAAATATTGTCATTAAAATTTGGGAGTTAGAAATACTATTCAAAGGAAGAACTTTCAGGCCAAGGCAATGTTTAAAGAAAGTTTCTCAAGGAATTTTTGATGGTCTACTGGAGAAATACTAAAATGAATTTCAAAGCCCCAGAACATTACATAAGCTATGCTTTTGAAGATCGCATTTGTCCTAGTTACTATGAACGGTTAGCATGACACAATCTAGACCAGCCATAAAAATAAATTACTTTCGATTAAGTAATTGTCTTTAGTACAGTGTTTTGTGGGAGTGTCTGAGCTAGAGGGTCTTGGTTAAGAAATGATGTAATAATTAATAAAATGGTAAAGCCTACCAGGTGCAATGCTCTTCTCTGGACATGTGGTCCTTGGTTACACAAGAAAGCCATGCAAGCATGAGCCTGGGAGCAGTCACATTCTTCCAATATTTATGCTTCTAATTTGTCCTTGAATTTCTGCACTGATTTCCTTCAATTACGACTTCTAAGTGCTCTGCACATAAACTCTTTTTTCTACTAAGTTGTTTTCAGTCAGTGTTTTTCACAGCCACAAAAATAAAACTAGAACATTATTAAATCAGGTTCAGTTTTTGCCCAATTACAATACCACGTTTTGTATGTTGTTAAATTAGATAACATTAGAGAATGTGAGTCAGACACATCTACCTTACTTTACTTTTAATGTAAATGATGTTCAAAATGATATTCAATGATACATGACCTAAGGCTTATCCATTCTGGATGTGGTGATTCATTGTGGGAGGTCCTAATGGCCTCCTCTGTGGGATAGATATTAAAGTTAAAGAAAGCTCTTGACTCCTCAAACACTATAACATTGATATACACATTAAATTAAGAAAGTCTTAGATTGTGCACACTTAAGAGTCCAGGATTTAGAAGGCTGAAACTAAAGGATCATAGCAAATTTGAAGATAGCATGGGCTACAAAGCAAGGTCCTTTCTTAAAACAAACAAACAAACAAACAAACAAACATTATTGAAATCTCTTAATATATCAACCTGTTTATATGGCCTCTTGAAAGCTTGTCAGGTAGAGGCAGGGAGTGGCTTCTCTGTGCCACTTTTCTGACATTTGTGCCTCCATGCTCTGAAATGGTTTCATTCTTAAAAGTAGGGTCTAGTGTTCATTTGCTTAATTTTTAACTACATTTTATTTATTTCTTCTCTGCACTCTTGTGTTTTTGTGTATCCATGGGAGCCTATCTGTGCCATAGTGTGTAGAGATCAAAGGGTAACTTCCATGAGTTGGCAGGGTCTTTCCTTCTTTCCTTCTTCTATGAGGGTCTCAGGGATAAAACTTGGGTCCTCTGGGTTGGGAACCATGGCCTTTTCCTGATCATTTTTCATGTTATCCCAAGCATGGAAATGTGGTTGTCACTTCATTTCCACTTCCATCAATAATGGTAGAAGCGTTATGCAATTCTTAGGTGCATTTTTATCTCGCACTGGGAGTTCTTAGAAAAAAAGAAACATATAATCACTCCTGGTCTGGTGTAAATTGTCAAAATGATACACAATTAGTGAAGTGTTATGTGAACTCCCTCCTGGAAATCTACTCCACAGAGTGCTCATTAGCTCCAGACTGGGGCAATGTTTTAGCTCTATTTCTTTACAAGTAGCAACTCCCCTAGGGTTCACAGAATATGTTTTGTTTTGATTTTTCTTTTCCTAAATTGTTTTAGCGATGAGATTTGTACATGATAGCTTCTGGAAGTCCAGCCTGCCTCAGCAAGTAGAAGTTGACCATGCTCACTGACCTGCTTCTAAAGAGAGCAATGTATTATTCACTGCTATAATTGGAGCAATGCACAGCAAACCTGTGCGTGGCTATCCCATCCTTTATCCTCAACGGAAAACTTAGTATGGCCATGGCCATCTGCCCTGACTTGTTTCAGTCGTTTTTTAGATTCCGTCATTAGATTTATAGGTTGTTGAACATAAAGTCAGGGTCCTATTCCAAAGGTCTTCTAATGCTGTTAATATCTAACTAGCTACTTAATGATAGTAGATGCATGTTATTATACATGTGTCTAAGCCCAGTAAGTATAAATCACCAAATTTGAACTCAAGAGTAAATTATTATGTGAGCACTTGAGTACTAATTAACTTAGGAGAAGGTATAATGCATTAGGATATTTAGAATATCTCTATACTTTCTTGCTCATTTTTGGGGGGAACTAAAATTATACTAAAAACATCAGAAATAATTTACTAATAAAATGAATCAGAGAAAATCTTATATACTCAAATTGAATGTGTCCATGATTGAAAGTATTTAAACAAATACTTCTAAATCTTGTTATTACCATTTTTACATATGATAAAATATGTATCAAGTGTATTCATATGGACAGATATGCTTTAATTTGCCCATCTCTATTTATAATAACGTCTCTATTCCTATTTATCTGTCACACATACATAGCATGAAGGGCCAGGCAGAAAGAGTACGCATTCATAGTGACCACTAAGAATAACAGAAAAGAACGGGAATGAGTACTTGAGGTAATCATTGCATACCTTTACTTCGAATATTTTTGCTTTCAAAATTACTGTCATTTGTACTAGTGTTCATATGTTAAGAGAAAATAGAACAGTAAAAAATATTTTGAAAATGATCTCTGATTGAAAAATTAGATATGTGTGGGAATATATAATTTTTTTTATAATTGTAGTTTTTTATATGTGTGATGGTTTGTATATCCTTGGACCAGAGAGTGGCACCATCTGAAGGTGTGGCCTTGTTGGAATAGGTGTGACCTGGTTGGAATGAGTGTGTCACTGTGCGTGTGGGTATATGATCCTCACCCTAGTTGCCTGGCAGTCAGTCTTCCACTAGCAGCCTTTGGATTAAGACATAGAACTCTCAGCTCCTCCTGTGCCATGCCTGCCTGGATACTGCCATGCTCCCACCTTGATGATAATGGACTAAACCTCTGAACCTCTAAGCCAGCCCCAATTAAGTGTTGCTTTTTATAAGACTTGCCTTGGTCATGGTGTCTGTTCACAGCAGTAAAACCCTAACTAAGACAATATGTATCATATATTTTGTAATATAAGGATTCAATAAGAATTGTAGTATATAAACTATACTTTTAATAACCATAGTTCAAAATACTTTAATATATAAAACATGTCACAAAGCAGCTAAAGGGTATGAAATCACTCATGATAACGTATATATTTAGTATACATTAATTTTACACAGTAACATTTTTAGAATATATTTGCTTGTTAATGTATTTACAAAGAACAATATACTTGTCATCAGTAGTCATTTCCCATAAGCCACTTGAGATGACTGCATATTTTGCATATGTTTACCATCTCTTTTTAAAATTTATTTATTTACTTGTTTGTTTATTTTTCACACTCCAAATTTTATCCCCCATCCCGAGTCCACCCTCTGACTATTATTCCACATCCCATACCTCCTTCCCACACCCTATCTCTTCCAACATCTTCTCACCCCATCTGACCTCTAAACTCCTTGGTGCCTCCAGTCTCTTGAGGGTTAGGAGCATCATCTCTCATTGAACACAGACCAGATAGTCCTCTGCTGTATATGTCTTGGGGGCCTCATATCAGCTCATGTATGCTGCATGTTTGGTGGTCCAGGCCTGACACTATTACTGAGGCTATGAAGTGCTCAAAAAAAGGGAGCTAGCATGACTGCACTCTGGAAGACTCAACAAGCAGCTGAAAGAGTCAGATGCAGATATTTGCACCCAACCAATGGGCAGAAGCTACTGACCTCTGTGATTAAATTAGGGGATGGCTGAAAGAAACTGAGGAGGAGGGAAACCTTGAAGTCAAGAGAGACGATTTGGAGGATTGAATTTGGTTATGATCAATCATATCTACCTCAGATTGTGGACCAGCTTAGCTTCTTATACTACATATAAGAAAATATGGAAACTGTTATAGCAAATAATAGAGATGTTAAGACCACACTGATCTCTGTGTATAAGGGCAAATTTTTATAAATCATTGTGGATATTACTTGTTTTGTAAATTAGTAGTAGGTAGATTGAGGCATATTGATATCAGTCTTCCTGAGTAATTGCTGTAGTTACTATACATATTTGTACTTCTACCAGCAATGAATGTGTGTTTGCCTTTTCTACTTCTATGCTGGCGTGAGCTGTCATCTGCTTTAGTAATCTGACTGCTGTGAGGTGAAGTCTCAAACTGGTTTAGATTTCCAGTTGTCTGATACCTGAAGATACTGAATATTTTTTTAAATGTTTCTCAAACATTGTTATTTTTTTTTAACTTTTGAGAATTCTCTAGATCTGTTATCCATGATTTAAATTGGGTTATTTGTTTTGTTGGTATCTAGTTTTCTGGAGTTCGTCATATGTTTTAGATTTTAACCCTCTATTGGAGATATAGTTTTAAAAAATTTCCATTCTGAAGGCTGCCACATGATCAGAACAAAAGTGGCCTTTTCCATGCAATACCACTTTAACCTCATGAGGTCTCATTCAGTATTTGTTGATCTTAGTGTGAGTGCTACTGGAATTCTGTTCAGCAAGTTTTTTTTTTTTTAATTTTCTTTTTTTATTAGATGTTTTCTTTATTTACATTTCAAATATTATTCCTTTTCCTAGTTTCCTCTCCAAAAATCCCCTATACCCGCCCCCTGCTCCCCAACCCACCCAGAAAGTCCTCGTTTGTACTGATGAATCCAACACTCTTCCCTATACTATTCAGTGTAGGCTTTATGTTGAGTTACTTGATCCATTTGGAATTAAGTTTTGTGCAGAGTAATAAGTATTGGCTATGTTTGCATTCACCTACATGCAGCTATCCAGTTTGATCCATACTATTATTAAAGACACTGTCCTTTCCACAGTGCATTTCTAGGTTCTTTATCAAAATTCAGGTGTCCTTATTTGTGTGGATTTATGTCTGGGTCATCATTTCGATTCCCTTGATGAGTGGACTGTGCCCAGTTTCATTCTGATGCTGTTTCCTTACTATAGCTCAGTTGAATAACTTGAAATTGATGGTGGTGATACCTTCAGCGGTTTTCCTTCTCTTTCTTTCTTTCTTTCTTTCTTTCTTTCTTTCTTTCTTTCTTTCTTTCTTTCTTTCTTTCATTTTTCTTCTTCCACCCACCCTCCCTCCCTCCCTCCCTCCCTCCCTCCCTCCCTCCCTCCCACCCTCCCTCCCTCCCTTCCTTCATTTCTTTCTTTTCCTTTATTTCTTATGTGGTTTGAGAATGAAAGTATGACCCCATAGAATGAATTCACCAATGTTCCTTTGGTTTCTCTATTGTACAATAATTTGAGTTGTATTTAAATGAACTGTTCTTTGAAAGCCTGGTACAACTCTGAAGTAAAACCATCTTGCTGTGATTTTTCTTTGTTTGTTTATGTTTTTGTGTTTGTGTTCGTTTTTGTTTTTTATTTCCAGCATTTTTTTGTTTTATGTTGCTTTGTTTATTCGATTTCATTCGTCTTGTTTTGTTGTTGTTCTTGGTTTTGGCTGGTAGATATTTTTAGTTGCTGCTTCTATCTCAGTAAAGTCTATAGGTTTGCTTACACTGCTTATCTTGTCTTGATTTAGCTTTGTTAAAGGGTATTTATCCAGAAATTTATTAATTTCTTTTAGATTTTTTAATTTTGCTAAGTATGGGATTAAAAACTATCTTCTTATAATTTCCTGTGTTTCCTTTGTATGTCCTCCTTTTCCTTTCTAAGCTTCTTAATTTGGATATTCTGTCTCTAATTTTTCATTATTATTCCATGCCATCTATTCCTTTGAGTATGGATTCCTTTTTTTCTTCTGGAGATGTTTTTCTCTGAAATTATTAAAGTAAGATCTTTTCAATGGTTTCAATTTAGGCGCTTAGTATTAAGAAATTGTCTCTTAGAATATCCTTCATTGTATCTCATAAGTTTAGAATATATAAATTCAATTTCATATAATTCTAGATAGTCTTTAATTTCTTTTTAATTTCTATTTTACTCATTTTTTTTTATTTTAGCAGGCAGCTTTTTCCAGTTTTAATGAGATTATATTCTTTTTTGTTGTTTCTGTTGTTGATATACAGCTTTAGTCGATGGTGGTCAAATGGGATTTAGGGTATTATTTCCCAGACACTGGGCCACCAACCAGGCAGCATACACCAGATAATATGAGGCCCCCAACACATATATAGCAGAGGACTGCCGGGTTTGGACTCAGTCAAAGAAAATGTACCTAAACCTGGAGAGACTGGAAGTCCCAGGGAGTGGGGAGGTCAGAAGGTGGACTGGGAGCAGGATGACATCTAGACAGGAAAAAAGATTAAAGAAAAAAGAAAAAGATAAAAGAAAAAAAATGAAAAAAATGTTCTTATGTGGACACATATATGCTAAATGTTTGTCAAAGATACACAAGGTGCTTAGAAAAGGGTAATTTTTTATATATGTTTGGCTTAAATGCTCTGTAAATATCTCTTAGGACCATTTATTTTATAATTTCAGTTAACTGCAGCCTTTTTGAGTGGATGATATGCTATTGGTGTGAGTTGTGTATTGAATTCCACACTATCAGTGTGTGAGGGTCAATATGTATTTAAGTTTGAGTAGTGTTTCTTTTGAAAAATTGGGTGTCTTTGTGTTTTGAGCAGGTGTTAATAATTAAAGTATCATTTTGGTGGGTTTTTCTTTTGATGACAATGTTGTTCCACTTATCTATCTCTTTTTAGAATGAATGGATGCATTATTTAATGAAAATATTAAATCTAAAAAAAAATGTCCTGGCAGAAAATATCTATGAATTCTGGCACACCGTTAAAAGTCCAAATGTAGTAGTAATAAGAATAGGAGTCAAAGAAAGAAGAGAAACTCAATGACCCAGAAAATCTTTCAACAAACAATAGAAGAAAATTTCCCTAACCTATAGAAGGAGAAGCCTATCAAGGTACAAGAAACATACAGAATATCAAATAGGTTAGAGCAAAAATGAAATCCTGATACATAATAATCAAAACACTAATTATGCAGAATAAAAATATAAAAAGCCTGAAGTTAAAAAAGAGAGACCCATTGGACTTGCAGACTTTATATGCCCCAGTACAGGGGAACGCCAGGGCCAAAAAGTGGGAGTGGGTGGGTAGGGGAGTGGGGAGGAGGGTATGGGGGACTTTTGGGATAGCATTGGAAATGTAAGTGAGAAAAATACCTATTTAAAAAAAAAGGTAAAGTGACATACAAAGGCACTTTAATAGAATAACACCTTACTTTTGGAAACTTAAAAGCAAGGATCCAGGACAAATGTTCTACAGAGTCCAAGAGGCCAGATATACCAGCCTAGATTACCATGTCCACGGAAACATTCAATCATAGTAGATGGAAAAAATAAGACCTGTGTTTAAACTAAATTTAAGCAATATCTATCTGCAAAGACAGTCCATAGTAATAGGTGCTAGAAGAAAACTCCAACACCTAAGAACACAAAAAATAATAAATTCCAGACCAGAAAGTCAGAAGAGGGGAAACACACACAACACACACACACACACACACATGCACACAGACAAACCAAAAACCAAAAACAATACTCCACTACCTCTACCACCACCACCACCACCACCATGACAACAACAAGAAAATAACAAGACTTAATAAACACTGTTCATTGATATCTGTCAACTTTGGTGTTCTTTTTTTTTTTAATTAGGTATTTTCCTCGTTTACATTTTCAATGCTATCCCAAAGGTCCCCCATACCCACCCCCCCAATCCCCTATCCACCCACTCCCCCTTTTTGGCCCTGGCGTTCCCCTGTACTGGGGCATATAAAGTTTGCAAGTCCAATGGGCCTCTCTTTGCAGTGATGGGCGACTAGGCCATCTTTTGATACATATGCAGCTAGAGTTAAGAGCTCCGGGGTACTGGTTAGTTCATAATGTTGTTCCACCTATAGGGTTGCAGATCCCTTTAGCTCTTTGAGTACTTTCTCTAGCTCCTCCATTGGGGGATCTGTGATCCATCCAATAGCTGACTGTGAGCATCCACTTCTGTATTTGCTAGGCCCCGACATAGTCTCACAAGAGAGAGCTATATCTGGGTCCTTTCAGCAAAATCTTGTTAGTGTATGCAATGGTGTCAGCATTTGGAAGCTGATTATGGGATGGATCCCTGCATATGGCAATCACTAGATGGTCCATCCTTTCGTCACAGCTCCAAATTTTGTCTCTGTAACTCCTTCCATGGGTGTTTTGTTCCCATTTCTAAGAAAGGGTAAAGTGTCCACATTTTGGTCTTCGTTCTTCTTGAATTTCATGCGTTTGGCAAGTTGTATCTTATATCTTGGGTATCCTAAGTTTCTGGGCTAATATCCACTTATCAGTGAGTACAAATTGTGTGAGTTCCTTTGTGATTGGGTTACTTCACTCAGGATGATACCCTCCAGGTCCATCCATTTGCCTAGAAATTTCATAAATTCATTTTTTTTAATAGCTGAGTAGTATTCCATTTTCTAAATGTACCACATTTTCTGTATCCATTCCTCTGTTGAGGGTCATCTGGGTTCTTTCCAGCTTCTGGCTATTATAAACAAGGCTGCTATGAACATAGTGGGGCATGTGTCCTTCTTACCGGTTGGGACATCTTCTGGATATATGCCCAGGAGAGGTATTGCAGGATCCTCCGGTAGTACTATGTCCAATTTTCTGAGGAACTGCCAGACTGATTTCCAGAGTGGTTGTACAAGCTTGCAATCCCACTAACAATGGAGGAGTGTTCCTCTTTCTCCACATCCTCGCCAGCATCTGCTGTCACCTGAGTTTTTGATCTTAGCCATTCTGACTGGAGTGAAGTGCAATCTCAGTGTTGTTTTGATTTGCGTTTCCCTGATGATTAAGGATGTTGAACATTTTTTCAGTCAAGTCTCTAAAGAAAGAAATTAAAGAAGATCTCAGAAGATGGAAAGATCTCCCATGCTCATGGATTGGCAGGATCAACATTGTAAAAATGGCTATCTTGCCAAAAGGAATCTACAGATTCAATGCAATCCCCATCAAAATTCCAACTCAATTCTTCAACGAATTAGAAAGGGCAATCAACAGATTCATCTGGAATAACAAAAAACTGAGGATAGCAAAAACTCTTCTCAAGGATAAAAGAACCTCTGGTGGAATCACCATGCCGGACCTAAAACTGTACTACAGAGCAATTGTGATCAAAACTGCATGGTACTGGTATAGTGACAGACAAGTAGACCAATGGAACAGAATTGAAGACCCAGAGATGAATCAACACACCTATGGTCACTTGATCTTTGACAAGGGAGCTAAAACCATCCAGTGGAAAAAAGACAGCATTTTCAACAAATGGTGCTGGCACAACTGGCGGTTATCATGTAGAAGAATGCGAATTGATCCATTTCTATCTCCTTGTACTAAGGTCAAATCTAAGTGGATTAAGGAACTCCACATAAAACCAGAGACACTGAAACTTATAGAGGAGAAAGTAGGGAAAAGCCTCAAAGATATGGGTACAGGGGAAAAATTCCTGAATAGAACAGCAATGGCTTGTGCTGTAAAATCAAGAATCGATAAATAGGACCTCATAAAATTGCAAAGCTTCTGCAAAGCAAAAGACACCATCAATAAGACAAAAAGGCCACCAACAGATTGTGAAAGGATCTTTACATTTCCCAAATTGGATAGGGGACTAATATCCAATATATATAAAGAACTCAATAAGGTGGACTCCAGAAAATCAAACAACCCCATTAAAAAATGGGGCTCAGAGCTGAACAAAGAATTCTCACCTGAGGAATACCAAATGGCAGAGAAGCACCTGAAAAAATGTTCAACTTTGCTGTTCTTAACTCCCTCATAAAATAATACTCACTAACTCTTACACGCGTTCTCGTGACCGGCCAGGAAAGAAGCAACAAACCGGAATCTTCTGCGGCAAAGCTTTATTGTTTACATCTTCAGGAGCCGGAGAGCAAGCGAGCAAGAGAGCAAGAGAGAGAATGGTGGAACCCCGTCCCTTTTAATGAGAATTATCCTCCGCCTAGGACGTGTCACTCTCTGATTGGTTGCAGCCCATTGGCCAAGTTGTCGTCACGGGGAAGGCAGAGCACATGGGGTGGAGAATTACCCTTGGCACATGCGCAGATTATTTGTTTACCACTTAGAACACAGGATGTCAGCGCCATCTTGCAATGGCGAATGTGAGGGCGGCTTCCCACAACTAACAGAATGGAAAATAAACCAGGATCTACCCTTCTCTTGCACCCAAGAAACACAGCTTATCATAAGGGATAGATTCACTTCAATGTACTAGAATGGCAAAAATTACACTGAGCCACCAACCAGGCAGCATATACCAGCTGATATGAGACCCAGACACATATACAGCAGAGGACTTCCTGGTGTGGCCTCAGTGAGAGAAGAAGCAATTTACCTTGGATAGATTTGAGGCCCCAAGGAATTGGAAGATCTGATGAGGTGAGAGTGGGAGATGTGGAGACATCCTCTTGGGGCAGGGAAGTAGGTATAGGCTACAGTCAGAGGGCAGACCGGGAGTGAGATAACAACTGGAATTTAAAAAGATTAATTAACAACAACAACAACAATGGATCTAAGAAGCCAGCCAGCCAACATTAACTTTTAATATGTGATAAATCAAACTACAATCCTGGAAGGCTTTAATGTTCAAGTAGTGATATATTTTACATTCTGCCTTTTTGCATCATGTGTGTCTGCAACTCACTCTACAGCTTTTGTGTTTAGGTTAGAGCACTCCTGTGCCATTTCCATTCTCTTTGCCTTCATTGAAGAACAGCTTTTTCTAGTGTTAGCATCTTTTAAAAGTCTTGATGAAATAGTCAGTTTTGGATTTATGTAATGGCATGACCAAGTCAAATTTGAATTTATGTAATGGCAAGATTGGGGGAACCAAGAAAAACCACCATATGCAGCTCACGTTCCTTTCTAATCAATTTTCCTCCTCTAATTCTCTTTCAGATTGGAAGGAATCATGCATGCATATAGAACTAGGAAACAGCCAAGAGTGTGACAGATATTCAATGTCCCATTGTGCTACTCTGTCTTTGCCTATGTACCTGGAAAGAGATTTCTTTTTAGATACTGTTTTACAATATTGTGTATGCTTGACAAGATGGAAATCTCAAGAACAGACTAGCAGCCTGGATTTAGTGAATAGCTCACATTACAGCTGGACTGGTCAGAAGAGTTGAAAGAAGATCCACTTCCTTGAGGGAATCTAAGTCTAACTGTTTGTTTTATCTTAAGACTAAATACATGTTTCCAGGCCCATTATGGTGAATTATCAGTGGCCTTTTCATCAAGTCTGATGACTTCATTATTAATCTAAAGTTTTTCTTAGCAGCAATGTGTATAGTATTGATTGAGCAAATATCTTGACACTACTTTGTCAATTTACACATGAGATTAACACATTCTAATGACCACAAGAACAACTAACAAATTTGGAGGTAATGAAGACAACATCATCTAACTTTAATATTTTCTTTCAGTAGTACCCCCTGTCTTTCACTGAAGCCAGAGCATGCTGTTTTGGGTATGTTGGCTGTTTAGTGAGACTCAGGGAATCACCCTTCTTCTCTCAAGTACTGGAGTTACAGATGTTTGCTATTGCACCTGGATTCTATATGGGCAATTGGTCTTTGAATCTTTATAAGTGACAGACTATCTCCCTGTCCTTGTGTTAGATTGTTTATGTTCAGTTTTTGTTCTTCTCCTGATTCTAATTTAGCCTGTGAATGTTTTTGTTGCTGTTGTTGTTAGTGGGTCTTCTTGTAGCTTAGTTGTAATGTCAACACAACATGTTTTGCCAAGACACACGGGATAGCAACAACATGGGCAATTGTTTAGCCTTGCATTTCAGCTTATGACTTCCTATCTGAGGCAGAATGTTTTTAAATTCCTAATCTGACTCTTATTTGTCATTCTGTATTCTTACAGATCACATCCAATAGCAGTGCTCAAATTTGGCTGAACATTGGAATGGCATATGGAACTTTAAATAAAAATTGATGCCTACAGAGAATCCCGATTTAATAAGTTGCTAGAATGACCTCAGCAAATTTGCTTCCCCCCCCCCGCCCCCATTTTGTGAATTTCTTAGTTTGGAAGCCTACAGGCAGTACTAAGGTGAAGCTGAGTTTGAAAGTCACTGATAAAATGCTATTCCTTGTTTGACTGCCTTCCCCAGAACCAAGTCCAGCATCTTACCTGTTAGATGCTTGCATTATAGAGATGACTCTTTCTACTCCCAAGGTCTTGGTTAGTATCATAAATATTTTAAACTCCAGTTGCTAGCAGCAAAATACAATAACATCCTCATCAATATGCTCTATTGATAGCCTGGTGTTCAATCAATGATTTGTTAGTCCAACTTCATTTCCATTTCAGAAAGTTAGGCACCTCTCTCAAGTTTTAAATTTTCTTGTCAATATACTTAACACCATGAAAATAATCTTGTTTAATTCATCAAAAATCACTAGGTGCTTATGGCTGGAACTGTGGCCATTGTTTCTTATTTTTAAAACACTTCTAATATGCTTGCCACTATTCCAGTAGCATCTTGCACTTTCTTGTCAAGGGCTATCTTGATATTATTATGTTTTACATAGGCAAGTCTGTATTTTCTAATAGGTGGTATATTGCACAGGGCTAAAAGTTATGTAGTGCAGGGCTTATGAAATCAAGTCACTGTTGCGGTCCATGGCACATGGAGCATTTAAACAGCACTGACAACACTAGCTATTGACGCACATAGCTTGATGTGTATCAGTTTGGTATGCTGTGGTTGAGAGAGTGCAACTCTTCTAGCTCGTATGAGCCATTTAAGAGGCTTGAAGAACAAAATTGCTCAGTGAATGTTCACCCTTGGATCCCCAGCACACACATTAAAACTAAAAAAACTATGTATGTCTGTAATTCAGGTCTAGAGGATTCAGAGAGTTGGGCCCAATGAGTTTCTGGTCTGCCTGAATAGCATAAATAATCATCTCCATTGGCAAGTTAGAGACTGTGTGACAAAATAAAGCAGAAGAGTGGTTGAAGTAAGTATCTGGACATCAACTCTGAGTTTCATAGTACCAATTGCAGAAAGCATTCACCTTCACACACACACACACACACACACACACACACACACACACACACACACTGGGAGGAAGTGGAGAGAAAGGGAGAGGTAGTGGATTTTTCTGTCCTGATAAACCTCTTAAGTCATTCCCCACATGTAGCTAGTAAAACTTAATTTTAATTCCATACTGTCAGTAACTAGTTTATATCATTCATATTTCAGGAATTTAGATAGCTAGGTATCATTATAGACAGTTCTGGTGTAGAGTTAGGTACTTACCTTTTATTCAAAAGGTAGTCCACTCTGTTTTTCTGTAAAATGTAAAATGTAACAAGATGTTAAGCTAAATACTGATCTCCAAATGAAAGGAGAAATTCGGCTGTATGAATTTGATATTTGCCTCTGTTAAGTTCCCTGACCATTTTAATCCTGCATATGTCTCCTTATAATGATAAAAGTTCAAAACATCCAAAATCCGAACTATTAACCTACACTTTCACCATATGCACAGAATCACCTCACCTGCTCATCCCTGCTATGATGGAATGAAGTCTCTTGAAGTCCTCAAAGTAAAACTCACTTCTTATAAGTTGTTTTTCTGAGATATTATAGTCACCGCAACACAAAAGCCAACTAACCCAGCCTTAGAAAGCTTGTTGTTGGACTTTCTTATTTCACAGTTGAGCAACCCTAGAATCAGAGGCTTGAGCAGCTTGTCAATTCTACACTGCTCGTTTAAATCGGGAGAAGGAGATTGCGACTGTGAGAAACAAATTCACAGCTAGACCCTCTGCTCCACAGTCCAATTGTCAAGCAGTGGGTCTTCTAAGATGCATAGCTCCAATACTAGATGCTAAGGCACAGCAGGTGTGAATATACACTCCTTAAACCCCAGCATGATTATTTACTTGTGGTTGATTCAAGAAATATCAAAAATAAATGGCAGCCAAAGGAATCTCTGTATGCACACCAACATAGAAGGATCCCCAAGGGTCGCTGGCTTCAATTACTTCTATATTTCCAGAGTTGGATCCCAGACAGCAGCGGTGTGCTATTTAACACGGAAATAAGTCAGTGTTCCTTCTTTTTCAGTTTCTCAGCCTTGCACAGCCTCCATGGGCTGACACAGTCCGGGATGTTTATATTCCATTCCAAATGAACACGCTTTTACACAGCCGATAGTTATGAGAATGTCGTAAGATATTTGTAGGGCTATCCATCAAGCAAGGTAGACCAATTCTGCTTGGTAATTATTATCATAGAAATTCAGGTGAATGTCAAAATGGAGTCGAAAAAATACCCTCCAGAGGAACACTTTCTTCAATTATCTGAGTCTTACTAAAATCTATCTCTTTTGGAATTCATAGTTTTTATGAACTTTACTTCTCAGTGATTTGCGTGGAAACACTTTACTTCAGAGTTTTTTAATGTAATAGGTGTAAAATACACACATTTATGCAAATGTATTTCTCCCTTGAAACAGAAAATAGAAATACAGACAAGTTATATTCATCATAAAAATAGACAGAATATTGTTAGTATCAAAATCTAGTGACTGACATTCGAAATGTTATATTCTATATAAAATAATTCAACTAACTAAATCTTAGATTACATTTGTATAGATTCTAATTGTTTTGCATGTGAGAGACTCTTTATTAACTTTTGGTGTTATAATATCCAAGGTATCCTTTGGAAATAAATAAACTCTGAGGGATATTGCAGGGTCAAGGCAATCAAATATCAATGGATTTTCCCCCACCTATGTCTGTATATATATTTTTTCTCTCTCTCCCATATTGATTATGATAGATAGGCACTTTTCTTTGTAGTAGAATTAAAATATTCTGCTGAATCTCTAACACTTAGCATAAAGTAACTGCTTAAGGGTAACATGCCATGGTATCATATTAATTCATCCTCCTTAATAAAAACTTCAGCAATTCAGAGCAGAAATAGTTGCTTGAAATATGTCCTTCAATCAATTCTCTCAAATTGACTGAAGATATATAGGACTCTGAACTGTGGAAGAAGAATATGAATTTTGTGAAGATGCACATTATTTTTCCAATATAAAGAGAAAGGAAGTAAAGAAGGAAGAGAGAAGAAGGAGAGAAGGAGGGAAGAAGGAGAGATGGAAGATGGGAAGTAGGGAAAGATGGAGCGAGGAGATGGAGAGAAAGAGGAGAGAGAGAGAGTTTAAGTTTAAGGGAAGCCTGGGCTATATAATGACTTTGACAGAACAATATATAGAACACACAGAAAAGATGAGAAAGGTGGCTAGAGAGATTGCTCAGAAGTTGAAAGCACTGGTATCCTCGTTCATAGGTTCTGAGCTCAATTCCCAGAAACCACATACTGGCACATAATCATCTTTAATGTGATATGGTACCCTCTTCTGAATGGCAGATGTACATGCAGGCAAAATGCTGTATACATAATAAAATAAATAAATCTTAAAAAGTAAAGACTTGCAAAAAATTTTAAGATTTTCACCAACCTGTGGGCTGCCATGTTGCTGGATAGTATAATCCTCCTCTTTCTCTCCAGTATTTTAGCTTCATGAAATCTCATTTATTAATTACTGGTCTGTTTATTTGGCACCCCATTCAGAAAGTAGCCAGAGAACTAAAATATATTCAAATTACCTAATGTATAATATACAAAATAAACAATACAAAGTACAAAAATAATTAAATAGTAGGTAAAGAGATCATATAAACATTTCTCTAAAGACGATATACACATGATCGATAAGGTAGATAGATAATAGAAAAACCACAAGAATTATTTTTTTCAAATTTTTATTAGATATTTTCTTCATTTACATTTCAAATACTATCCCTAAAGTCCCCTAAACCCTCCCCCTGCCCTGCTCCCCTACCCACTGCCTCCCACTTCTTGGCCCTGACATTCCAAGCAAGTAAAAACAACAATAATTTGTAGATTGCTCGTGGAAAACAGTGATTCAGCCAATGTGGGAGGCAGGTGGTTACTCAGAAAGTGAAATATAAGATTATTTAATGACAGAGTAGTTTCATTATTAGTAAATTAACAAAAGAATTGAGCACAGCATGAACACAAATTCCACTTGCACTTGATTTTAGTCTGATGACTTACAGCAATTGAAGTTACAAACAGCTCTGTGTATATGTGTGTGTGTGTGTGTGTGTGTGTGTGTGTGTGTTTGTGATCCAGAGTTTAAGAGCACTAGTAGCTCTTCCAGAGGACATACTGCATGTGGGTGGCTTAGATCCTTCTTTAACTTCATTTCCAGGGAAATTGATGACATCTCCTCATCTCCACACACACCTAGAACATGAATAGAGCACACCCATACATATAGTCAAACATCCATGCTCATAAAATAAAAAATCAATAAACAGCCCAAACTTCTATCACCATAAATATGCAGAAACAAAATACCCCATCAATTTAAACAGTATTAGTAACACTCATTCATAAGAATAATATCCTATTAAAATGTTGAAGTGATTAATTCAAGCCTTAAGACTACTATGCTATGTGAAAGAATCTGTATATCAGAGATTGCACAATATATGATTCTACAAAATTTCTAGAACACATGAAGATGACTAGCTGCCTCAGGCTAGGGACAAGAAGACACATAGTAGGGAGCATAAAGTGGAGGAGTTACATGATTTGGAGCTAGGCATAGGCTCTGACCTAGCATTGTGACTAAGTTATTGTTCCACTGTTGCTCATGGCTTTAAATGGTTAGTTTTTGGAGGTGTGAAATTCATCCTCAGAGTAAAAAAAAAAAGGGCAATGAAAGTGTACACAATGTACATTTGTAAGTGGAACAACAATATCAATTAACCAGTAGCTCCGGAGCTCGTGTCTCTAGCTGCATATGTATCAGAAGACGGCCTAGTCGGCCATCATTGGGAAGAGAGGCCTCTTGGTCTTGCAAACTTTATATGCCTCAGTACAGGGAATGCCAGGGCCAAGAAGTGGGAGTGGGTGGGTAGGGGAGTGAGGGGTGGAGGGTATGGGGAACTTTTGGGATAGCATTGGAAATGTAAATGAAGAAAATACCTAATTAAAAACTTTGAAATGGAAAAAAAAAAACAGCCAGTTCTGTGATAGCAGATAAATATCTGAAGTTTGTATAATGTTATAGGGCAGTTACAAAGTTTTTCAACAATGAAGATCAGAAACAAAACAAAACAAAACAAAACAACAACAACAACAAAACCACATCTCTTGGAAAACTTCTCTTGGAAGAAGTAGACACTGAACTGCAGTCTAGACTGAAGTCCTTGCAAGTTTAAATACAACGTTTTTCTAAATGATGGAATCTAAATTTTCTTTTGCAATGAAATTGCCAAACTGTGGCAAAAATAAATAAAAAAGGAGGCTATAGTTTGAAGACATTTTTCTTATAATTGTTGTACATTCCTTTTTCAAAAAAATTCATAGTAAAGCATTTATTTTGGAAATTTTCACTAGTTTTGTTTTTGTTTTGTGTTTTGTTTCTAACATTTCTTAAGTTCTTCAAATTTATTCAGAAATATTTGGTGTAGTGAAATATAAAAGGTAGTTATCTATCGATCAGTGCAGAATTGGACCAGAGCAAGGATCTATTTCTCCTTAGGCCTAACTTGTTTATTATTCTGAGCCAGTAATTGCTAAGTCACTCCCTCAAACTAGGCAACCATTTGCAAGACTACAATATGATACAAAAAATAGTGAGACTGCTTCATTTTCTTAATACAAGAGTAATAAGTTAATAGCCTGCAATGTCTACATGGCAGACAGGTATATACTGAGTTAATGGTTAGTGATGTTGCATCTTAATTGTTAATATTTTAAATGCACTATTCATTAAGAGTCATGCAGATTTTTCCAATAGTTTTTAAAGGGCATCTGGAGAGATGTTTCTCTACTTACGAGTTCATGCTGGTCTTACAGCACTTAAATTCAGATCTTAGCATCTATACCACAATGCTCACAGTCTACCTTTAAGTCCATGTCCAGGTTGGTGACACTTTCTTCTGGACACTACAGATTCCCCACTGCATGCACGTAATTAGAAATAAAACTCCAATGAGTGTATTTACTCCAGTATTTGCTACACAATCATTCTGTCATGTCAAAACCTGTGCAGCTGTGGTCTCATATTCCCACATGATTCATCTATCTGCACCCTGGGACCCCTAACACTAGTCTCCCTCTTCTCCTTGACAGTTTTATAGACCCCTGTTTTCACACTGGCTGAAATAGGGTAGTTTGTGCTCATACTTATACACATTGTACAAAATTGTTCCTTTAACATAGTTCTATAAATTGATTGCTTGAAGGTGAAAATATTTGTTTTTAAACAAAAAACAATAATTTTAACCGAGTAGCAAAGTCTAGCTAACTAACATGTATATATATATATATATATATATATATATATACATATATATATATATATATATATATATATATATATATCTTCCATTATACACTTAAAGGATGCTGTGTATTTCCATAGTGGACTTCCATAGAAGCATGTACTGATACCAGAAAGGACTGATGGTGGAACAGAGGCTTCCCGGCTGTAAGAGAAGACAGATGTTATATAGCATCAATTAAAAAAAAAAAAAACCTCAGCAGACGAGTCCAAGAAACCATTCCTTCAATAAGCAAAATTACTCCCACTGAGAGTTATTTATTTTGATCTGCTCTAAACTTGTCTGGTAAAGCTGGGAAATCCCTTCTGATTGTTTAAAAATACATGAACAGCGGCACATCGGGAATGGCTAATAAAAGCCATATTACCCAGGCAGTGATAAACAGAAAATTAAATCAGTCCCAGAAACAGGATCAAGGGCTGCAACAACAACAACTAAAAGTTCCTTCCTTTTACTCATCCCTCCTGGAGGGTTTTGCCTAAATTTATTTTATATTTTTTTATATAGAAGCAGACAAATAGGATGAGATCCGAAAATTTCTAAAACTACCAATAAATGATTTGATTTCTAAAACCAAGGTCTATTTGTATATCCTGAGACACTCCTCCTTGTATCAGTGTATGCATGAAGTGGGGCTCTTTTCTTTCTCTATTCCTTATTTCTGCTTGCTTCCTGATTTTCTTTTTACCATGTTAATTTTATCTTTTTTTCTAAGTTATGGATTATGTGCACACGTGTTTGAATGTGTGCATGGGGGTGGGTGGGGGAAAACAAGTGTTTTCCATGTGACATATGTGAAAATCAGATAACAGTTTTCTGTAGTTTTTCTCTACTTTAACATTGTTGATGCAGGGTGTCTTTTGTTTCCTTTTAAGATTCTTATGAATTTTACTGAGGATCATGTGTGTGGTGTGACCATAGTTTTTGAAGCTGGAATTTGGTGGCCTAACTGTGGGTACACAACTGGAGATAATGACTGTACTTCTGCAAGAATCCTTCAGTAGCTACCAGTTCATCATGGAAAAACTTCGGCTCATCAGCTTCTTCGTAAGCCCTAACTGGTTGAACTGTCAATAGCCTCCATTTTCTGAGTACCCAGTACAGGCAACTCTGTTTGCATGACTGTATTATGTGCTAAAGGCTACATCATGAAGATATATCTATATCCTGGCTCTTAAATTCTTTCTTATCTCTCTTCAAAATTGTTTCCTGAGCCTAAGGGGTAGCATCAATAACCTGTTTAGTGCTGAGCATTCGAATGTCATTACTTCTAAGCATTAAGCATCCAAATAATTCTGCATTGATCGATGTCCACTGCAAGAAAGGCTTCTTTTGTTAATGATGAGAATAGACTTTGACTATGACTATAAATGTAACTATCTTATTGCAGTTTGGTGCCATGTTAGTTGCTGAACAATAGGAATGGTTTTCCTCTGAGGACCTGTGGTTGACTCAGCCATGGGTTTTTGACTGAATTTACAGTGCCAGGGATGTTTTAACTCCTGTGGAGTGGACTCAACCCACAGTTGATCACTGTGATAATAGCCATGATGCTGTTTTATCACTGGGATTATTTTGCCTAGAAGTTTGGTGTTATAGTTGTTAAAGTTTACACTTGAATAAAATCACTGGTTACTTTTCTCTCCAACATTTAATTTTCTGATATTATGAGAGCTATCTGTCAGAGAGAAAGTTTCTATCATAGTTCGAGCTCTCTGTATCATACAATCAAAATGTGGTGTCTTCAACAAATTGATCCTAGCATCTAGTTCTGTTTATAACATGGATAATCCAGGAAATGAGAAGGGCATGTAGTAGAAAAATTGATTTGAAACCCGAAAGGAATTATGTTGGAGTAAAAAAGGTTTAAACAGAGATCCTGTGATGGAGGAACATAAAGGCAGAGATTAAAGTCAATTAAAAAGAAGAAATGGTGAAAAATACACAGCTGAATGGAAACCTTAAAAACAAAACAAAACAAAACAAAACAAAACAAAACAAAACAAAACACAAGACAGTTAAAATACATGAGTTTTTTTGTTTGGTTATTTTGTTTTGTTTTGTTTTTGATTCAGTATAGCTCAAAAAATGATGCTCTTAGAAGCTGGCATTTAACTAATGGAAGTTCTTGTGCTGGTTGTGGGATACACATTAGTTTGTGCTTACTCAGATATGCTTAAGAGGCCCTTCTAAGTACAGTTTCTTCTTATGGCCCATAAGCTTCTAAGTTATTCTACTGTCTCTGTGCTGATCTTTTTATAAGAGTGGTAATGTTGCAGATGTGTGCTTTCTGCATGTGTTCATGGTGTAGTAGTGCTGGAGTTACAGATGTGTGCTTTCTGCATGTGCTCAGGGTATAGTAGTGCTGGAGTTTCAGATGTGTGCTTTCTACTTGGGTTCTCAGGTGTAACTCAGGTCACTAGGTTTGTGCATCTAGCACTTTGATGCTCTGAATCATGCCTCTAAGCTCTTTATGCTGTAACATGGCATCTCCCTTTTACTGTTTTATAATACTATAAATTAATCTCTTTCCTACAAAATAGATCTGACAGTAGAAAAATTTTTCTATATACCTACAACAGAATGAGTTCTTTAGTTGATGAAGCTGGACAGTTTGAAGGACATCTGATGCTGGAGAACTCTTGGTAATCTTGACCCTGATTACCTATCTGTTCTAAATTCCTCTCCTATTCTAAAACACAACTTGACTTCCTGATTCTTTACACCTTTTCTAGCATCTGCCCCATTAACTGTGTCCTTTCATTTACTGGAAACATAGAAAGGTATAAAAAGGAAAATTTAATGTTTCTTCTAGAAAGTTCCAGTGATTGGTCTAAGTCAATAAACTTCAAATTCTATGCATAACAATTGCACTGATATATATTTATATATTATATGCATTATATATTAGTACTTCTATTAACATAACCTAGTAGACTCTTTCCTTGATCAATCAATTGTTATTTCACATTTGAAATTAAAATATTATTTGATCAATTTTCTTTCTTTTTTCCTACCTCCAATTCATATAATTCATGTTGCTCTTTCTCAAATTCATGACCTATTTTTATTTTAGTATTGTTACATATGCATATATGTGCATTGTTCTTAAGTGTGTAATTAAAACCTGTTCTGTCCCTATAATGCTATTTGTTTCTACATGATATAATGGCTGAAAATTTGGTTTTAGATAACCAATTGGATGATTCTTTGCTGGGTAAGACTATACTCTAGA
This sequence comes from Mus musculus, assembly GCF_000001635.26. Classification (NCBI taxonomy): domain Eukaryota; kingdom Metazoa; phylum Chordata; class Mammalia; order Rodentia; family Muridae; genus Mus; species Mus musculus. The sequence continues at coordinate 76,086,914 of NC_000072.6, read as the reverse complement.
AGACTATTCTACATGGCTATGTAAAGAAGACTTAAAAGGAGACACACCATTAGATAATCAACCACAGTGAATACTTTTCCGGTTTACCAAACTCAGACAAAGGACTACAGGCCCCTAAGTAATACTGAGAGCAGCAGTAGCTTTCTTCAGTCTTAAGACTATTTGAAATCCACATAAACAATTACAATTATCAAGAAATTGCTAACTGCTAAAATACCAAATACCATGAGTTACATATGAATATATGTGTTAATAAAATTTGTAAATGAATAGGCAAGTTAACAAAATGTCTACCATAAAATCGATTTCGTTTACAGACTTTTATATGTGTCACTTGCTTGGTGATATTTTCTTTGAATGTAGAATTTAGACCTCTACCCTAGGTCTCTCTCAACCCCTCCTTCTGCTCTTCCTCCTCCTTTCCTCCACCTTATTTTTCTTCTCCTCCTTCTCTCCCTCCTCCTCCTTTTTTTTTTTTTTACTTCATTCTATTGTTTCTTCATTACTTACTTTACTTATTTATTTTTTGAGACAGACTCAATATATATTACTGAATATTTTGGAATTTATTTAGACCAGGTTGGTCTTGAACTCACAGAGATCCATCTGCCTCTGCCTAATATATTTTGGGCATAAAAATAGGTCCCACTACACCTGGTCCCAGCTGTTATTCATTAACTTGATTAATTGAACTCTTCCTTCTTTTATGATATAACTGAGGCTTAGAGCTAGATATTTTTTATAACCATAAGATTCTACTTCTCATAATAATTTGAGCAACTGAGTTTATTTTTAATTAGAACATTTTGAACTTCAAAACCTCATTTGCTGAGAATAAAATTAAAAGTGTTGCTATGGAAATAGTCTCTCTTTTCAATCCTGACTTTTATTTCAAATAGAAGCCAACTGATTTCTTTTCTTTAATGCATAAGTAGGGAGTGTTCACGTTCACATTTACTTGAGTGTAGAGTTCTTTTAGTTGTCACTTAACAAGTTCTAAATGTTTTCATGCAGCTTGGTTTTAGGATACTTTTGACCTTTTTAGATTTTATCTTATTTTCATTTTTTTTTTTTCTGAAATGTCAGGAACCATCAAGTCACTACTCTTGAAGGTAAAGGTCATCTCAAAGAAGAAAGTTAGTCATGAGTTGAGTGACAATGTTCTCTCTGTCTAATCTGACATGTCAAGCACTAATTACAGAGTATCTGAGTGGCAGCTTATGCTCTGTGCTGGTCCTGGAGGAACAGGAATGCTTCAGAAACTTCTCCAGCTGTTTACAACCTCAAACCCATGAAATGTGATAAATGTCAAAGTTCAAGTGCTAAGGAAAGTGGGGCACTTTCTCTTCAAGGACATGTCTTTGTGAAATCGGTGCATATGTTTGCTTTAAAGTAACTCACCATTGATATCCATGAGCACTTCAGAGGAACCACTCTCAACTAATTGTTGAAAACAACTAGACATTAGCATAAGTCACAATGTTCTTCTGTGAGAATCTCTATCACTATCAGAGAATAATTGGAAGACAGAGTAAATACAAAATAACATATGGTTCCAACAAATAGATCACATCCAAGGCTTTTCTTTTTATTATTATTTATTTTTAAATTGCCTTTAAGGGCAAATGGCTTTATACTAAATAGACATTATGAAAATTTAAAATGTATTGTAAAATACTATAAGCATGAAGGACTATATCATCTGTTGTTAAAAAAGTTTTGTTTTCCATAAGAAACACTGAGGCAGAAATTATGCTACTTGTTCAGGGACTAAGGGCAGTTCTAACAAAGTCATCAACTATATGTTTTTTCCAGAACATTCTATGCTGTAACCAATGGCATTGTCACTGTAAGATGCAGTTTGTGATCCAAATATTGAATTGGATATTTAAATAATCTCTTTTATAACACTGCACTATTCAGTTTGATACTAGTTCTGTGATATCTCATTAAGAAATTATCTCAGTGTCTGATAAGGATGTTGTTTAGGGGCAATAAACAAAACCATATTGATGCTTATGGTATGAGAATTAGAAATCCTGAGATTCGATCCACTGTGTTACTCAGCATGCACCTTTAACAGTTTTAAGTCGCAAAAATATAGGCAATTATGTTCTCTGAGAAGTTACCAAGGTGGAAATTAACTAAAGTTTTGTTTGGTCTTCAAAAGTAACACACATGAGCTTAACTCTATTATAGAAAGAGTCTCACAGCTTCATCCCCAAGTTTATATACGTTTAAGTATATACTCAATTCTCAATTATTAAAGTGGAGAGAAAGAAACAGATCTGATGTTGAAAGCTTAGCAGCAAACCCAACACTCTGAAATATAGTTTACTTGAATCTGAAGATTCTGAAAATACTTCAATGGAAAGAAACAAATGACAATGATACATTATTTATGGCACTGAGATTACAATGAGTTTTTAACATCAGTAAGATCAAACTTAATTGATTTTGTTTTTGATCTATCTATCTATCTATCTATCTATCTCTCTATCTATCTATCTATCTATCTTTTTCATTTGTGTAATATAACAGTAAATATATGCTTTTGGTTCATAAAATATAGTTTTATTTTTATTTAGTGAATGAGTTCCTATGTGTTTATATGTTAACATGAGTGCAAATAACTGCAGAAGCCAGAACAGGTCACTGGGTCCTCTGGAGATTACAGGTTATTGAGAGCTGCCTCACTTCAGTGCTGGGAACTAATCCTGGGTTCACTGCAAAGTGGTTTGATTCCTTAATCACTTCACCAACTCCTCAGTCCAATAAATATCTTATTTCCAATAGACCTTCATCAAATATATAGGGAAATATAGCTTGAACAAAATTATCTACATAAGTCCTGAGAAATTTCCATTTCAATGTCATGTGATATGAATTACTACTCTCAAAAGTTGCTCCTAGGTTATTGATACAATGTCATAGTAAATTCATGGTATAGCACAGTCTTCACCTGCCAGGCTTTTCACAAAATGTTACAGTTTTCAAAGAAGTTGCATTTGTTTGCCTGCCCCCACCCCCACCCCATGCCCAGTTTGAATTTCTAAAAGATTGTAAATTTTTTTGTTAGAGAGTTTTAAAAGGTAAAATTGATTCAATCCCAGAACAGTGTCTTCACAAATCAGAAATAAATTGATTCCAATAGCCCCTTGCAGTTGCTGGGCCTTGCTGTTCATGTCCTATGTCTAAATGAGAATGTAATGAATCCAAGATGGAAAACTCCTTTCTAGAAGCACCTTAGACAACTCCAATACAGGAATGAATTTTATTATTTATTTTATTATTTTATTATTTAATTATTTCAAAGTTGGGGGACAAATGCAACAAAGTATACACATCTATACTCTTGTTTCTTTAAAACAAAAGAACACACTATATAGGTATGTAGCACCTTGCCACTGTTGGTATTCTGCCTAATCTTGATATCTTTTCTGGATTGCAGTGGCTGAACACCTGGAAGCCTATGTCTTAGACTTTTGTTCCCATCAAAACTATCACTTATATTACACTCATGAGAGTTATTTTCACAAAGGATTGAAGGAAGCAGAGATAGTGAGCAAATTATTGTTTCATATGGTGACAGGCATGCGACTATAGTACTGAGATTAAGTCTTTCAAAAAGAATTAATTTTAGTTCAGTACATAAGTGTGTGAGACTATGGTTGTATTTGAAGGTCTCTGCAAGGTCCAGAAGATGTCTGTTTTCTTGAAGCTAGAGTTGCAGGCAATTGTGAGTTTCCTTTGTGAGTTTGGGGAATTGAACTTAGGTTCTCTGCAAAAAAAGCAAAACAAAACAAAAAATAAAAACAACAAACAAACAAGCAGATAAACAAAACCCCAAAAACCTAGTTGCTCTTAACTACTGAGCAATCTCTTTAGCTCTTGTTGAATATTTCTTAAAGAAAACATGACTTTAGAAGAATATATATATATATATATATATATATATATATATATATATATATATGTGTGTGTGTGTGTGTGTGTGTGTGTGTATTTCATGTTATAGTTAAAACTATTAGCCTAATCAAAACACAGAGGCTTCATTAATATCCCTGATTATCTTATTTTCTTGTTTTCTAATATCTATTATCTCCATCTGTGGGCATTCATATTGAGTAGATAGTATACTTAGAGTTCATCAACTTCCTTAAGGCTTCTCCTGAGAACCAGTTTCCAGAGCTTAAGTCTTTGTTGAGGATAGGATAGTCTATAACACTACTAAGGATTTTCTTGGAGGATGATTCTATTATATATGCATTTCTCCCAATTCTAGAGACAGAAACAACTTCATTCTGTTAGAATCTTTTTTTTTTCAGGTAGATTTTAGAAGATAATAGGTCTATATATAGATGAAAATAGTAATTTTTCAGCTTGAGTGATATAGTGTCCCCCCCCCATGGAGAATAGAGATAGTTACATTTTCCTTGAGACTTGTGCTAGTTGCTTAAATTTAAGCTCCTATCCTGGTACACTATACCTGTGCATGTATCATCAGACCTCCTTGTGGTTATCCCATTGTGGGAAGTGAATTTTAAGGGACCAACTTGTACGTTTTGTATTATGATTATTGATTTTATCTTTCTTAATAAGGCATTCTCCATACCTCTATGCCATGAGTTTCTAAACTTCTGTCTGCCCTGACAGCACCATGTCAGACGATAACATTTAAATTCTCAACAGTTTCTGGAAGTGCTGCGGAATTTTGGTTTATTACAGATCAGTGGTTGCTTTATACTTCATAAAACCCTACAACAAAGGAGTTTAAGGTACTGTAAAAATCTTCTTGTGAAGCTACATAGCCATCTAGATCTTCCTGAATAGAAGAAACTGATGACTAGAGCTACTATATGGTATGTAGTGGAAAAGAGAGGAGAGAGAGGTATCTTGGAAAGGCATGAATATAGTATATTTATGATAAGATTGTGGTTTGTCAAGTTGAGAATTTGATTTTGGCAGGTTGCCTTTCTAAAGATGAACATCAAAATAAAATTATATCCCAGTCTATAAGCATGTGTAAAGCCCCTTCTAAGGACCATCATTTCCAAGTAAAATATTGTCATGGACACTAATAGTTTAATTTTTTTGTATAACCAAAAAGTCACTTTTCTCTATTTGTACATTTACACAATCCCTTGCAACTTATTTCCCAAAATGAACAAAACCTCGTATCCTACCCCCTCCCTCTGCTTCTATGAGATTGCTACCTATCCCCCTGCCCACCCACTCCCACCTCACCGAAGGACAATTCTTGCTCAATGGTAGCTTGCTAGTTTTGAAGCAAACTTCATAAGGAAGTTCTTTGATGACCATATTCTTTGAAGTAGAATTGGGGTGGTGGCAGGTGCAGGTGCTGTCTCATCAAAACCAAAGCAAACCAAACCAACACACACACACACACACACACACACACACACACACACACACACACAAAAGCAAGTTAGGAATAAAACATCTTTTTAAATATCTGTGGATCATTGAGGTTTTTATAGAATAGCCAAACAATTTTTGTTAGTTATTTGCTATCTATTTAACCTAGAAAACATATTTCTGTAATTAACTAAACTAGTAACTATCATTATCTAGTTTAATTGACTGTTAATTTGTATTCCTTAATTATCCTAGTCTGCAATAGCAGCTTTCAAGTACTAAAATTTAGTACTGCACTTTTAAGAATTACATAGGTTCAATACCTTAAAAAGAGTTGATACATCATATGTTGTAATCAAATAGAGCCTTAAATTTTTAACAATTTACAAAGAGAAATACAAATGTAAGATTTTTTTGGCTAGTAGTAGCTCTACAGTTTAAGAGCATTTTTATTCCTATGCTATACCAGGATATCCCCCTTTCCCTTTCAACCTTTCATCCTTTTACCCCTAAACAATAGGTGGGAGAAAAAGAAGAAAAAATGAAAGAGAAAAAGAAACTCCTAAATCTAACCTTCCTCGTTTTGTTTCTATCCTGTCCAAGACCAAAATACTTGTAACCATCCTCAATAAACAACAACTGACATATATCATTCACTGAATAGCCAAAACCCATCCAGTTCACCTTCATTGAATGGGGGGGCTTCCATACTTTAAAATTGCTTCCTGCAAATTTAGGATACCATTTATTTTTGACTCCTGCCAAAAAAATGAATATTGGGTAGTCAAAAGAATACTAGCAGTAACATTTGCTGCCCAGTCTCTGCACGGTGAGCAATTTCAGGGCTTAACTGAAGTCCTGGCTAGAATGGTCGGTGCAGCTGGACAATCTATGCAGAAATCTTGAAATTGTCCCAGATACAAATTTTTGAGGAAACAATATTGAGGCAGTCTGAGGTAGGGTCCGACAGTAAGCTAGAATAAATAAGTCTCAGCATCACAACATCCCCAAGGGTAAATTTTATCAGGGCTATATTGACTTCATTGATGTCTATAAACATATAAGTATCACAGGTAATATATATTTCTGCAATAACACCTACATGAAATGTGCATTGTGCACACATGTGAGTTAAAGATGGTTCTCTGTTCAAGCAGGTAAGGCATTTGTCTTTCTTTTTAAGTTAGTTTTGACTATATAACCAAACTGTACATTTCTATCAATGCCACTAAATAGAAAGCATGGTATGATAAGTCTAGAGAATTATAACCAGCAAGGTTTATTGTCTATGCACACCTGAAGTTCTTCCTGATGACATTTTCATGTCTCAGCCAGTCTCCTATGTGCAGCCAAATATCTTCAGGTGGTCTCCCCCTCTCAAATCAGATTTTTACCAACTTAGAAGAAATGCATGCCGTTATTTCTCCCCTGTAGAAAAAAATATAAGTCCACTTCCCCAAAGTAACATATTCCCTTCCTTTATTCTGTTATTTATTTTAACATTTTTACTATAAATAGGATGATGCACATCAGCATTTTTCCATAATCTGATGTCTCTCAACAGATATTTTATCTGTCTCATTGACATTTAGACATATTAAAGTAAATACAGCATGATTTAATCAATCTCTTGGAGATCTCTTATCCTCCTTCTATCCTACGGGCATTTCCTTCAAATCCCTGTTAAATACTTTTATAATTTCATGACCTGTAGAATTGTGATATATACCTGTAACAGGTTTTATCGAACAATGTCTAAATAATTGTTGAATTCTAATGGATACTTATGCCTCAGCATTGTCAGCTTCAATCTGCAAAAGCACCTCCAAAATAGCCTTCATAACTAATAGATGTACAATCTCAGAATCATCCTTTTTAGATTTCAAGGCAGAAGCCCAAGGGAATTTTGAATATGTTCTTTTAGTATAATGTATCATCTTGTGTACATATCTTAATTTTCTAAACTCTACAAAGTGAAACATATAATCTGTTGTATGCCATTACTATAAGGTGACATTAGATATAATTTGTATGCTTAATTCAGTTTATTGCATTTATGTGGGCTGCCGTCCTAATTCCTCGAGCCTTTATTGGCTTTGCTCATTGGAAACTATTACCATTTCTCCTGTCATCAAACATTCCAGATTGGATTCTTCTGAAGAATTTTTACTCTAATTTAAAGAACCTCTAACCTCTGTTCTATGGTGCCCAATCTAGGATTTCATCTTTCAGTCTTTTCCTTCTCTAAGTACCCTATCATGCTATATTCCTTAAAGAGAATGTATTTGTTTACAAATATTATTGAATATATAATCACTTTCATGCTGAAAATTGGAAAAAAAATAAGTTCCAAGTATGCTTATCATTTTATTTTTCTCCATTTTTTTTCCATTTTTTATTAGGTATTTAGCTCATTTACATTTCCAATGCTATACCAAAAGTCCCCCATACCCACCCACCCCCACTCCCCTACCCACCCACTCCCCCCTTTTGGCCCTGGCGTTCCCCAGAAATGGGGCATATAAAGTTTGCGTGTCCAATGGGCCTCTCTTTCCAGTGATGGCCGACTAGGTCATCTTTTGATACATATGCAGCTAGAGTCAAGAGCTCCGGGGTACTGGTTAGTTCATAATGTTGTTCCACCTATAGGGTTGCAGATCCCTTTAGCTCCTTGGGTACTTTCTCTAGCTCCTCCATTGGGAGCCCTGTGATCCATCCATTAGCTGACTGTGAGCATCCACTTCTGTGTTTGCTAGGCCCCGGCATAGTCTCACAAGAGACAGCTACATCTGGTTCCTTTCGATAAAATCTTGCTAGTAGTATATGCAATGGTGTCAGCGTTTGGATGCTGATTATGTGGTGGATCCCTGGATATGGCAGTCTCTACATGGTCCATCCTTTCATCTCAGTTACAAACTTTGTCCCTGTAACTCCTTCCATGGGTGTTTTGTTCCCAATTCTAAGGAGGGGCATAGTGTCCACACTTCAATCTTCATTCTTCTTGAGTTTCATGTGTTTAGCAAATTGTATCTTATATCTTGGGTATCCTAGGTTTGGGGCTAATATCCACTTATCAGTGAGTACATATTGTGTGAGTTCCTTTGTGAATGTGTTACCTCACTCAGGATGATGCCCTCCAGGTCCATCCATTTGGCTAGGAATTTCATAAATTCATTCTTTTTAATAGCTGAGTAGTACTCCATTGTGTAGATATACCACAATTTCTGTATCCATTCCTCTGTTGAGGGGCATCTGGGTTCTTTCCAGCTTCTGGCTATTATAAATAAGGCTGCTATGAACATAGTGGAGCATGTGCCTTTCTTACCAGTTGGGGCATCTTCTGGATATATGCCCAGGAGAGGTATTGCTGGATCCTCCGGTAGTACTATGTCCAATTTTCTGAGGAACTGCCAGACTGATTTCCAGAGTGGTTGTACAAGCCTGCAATCCCACCAACAATGGAGGAGTGTCCCTCTTTCACCACATCCTCGCCAGCATCTGCTGTCACCTGAATTTTTGATCTTAGCCATTCTGACTGGTGTGAGGTGGAATCTCAGGGTTGTTTTGATTTGCATTTCCCTGATGATTAAGGATGTTGAACATTTTTTCAGGTGCTTCTCTGCCATTCGGTATTCCTCAGGTGAGAATTCTTTGTTCAGTTCTGAGCCCCATTTTTTAATGGGGTTATTTGATTTTCTGAAGTCCACTTTCTTGAGTTCTTTATATATGTTGGATATTAGTCCCCTATCTGATTTAGGATAGGTAAAGATCCTTTCCCAATCTGTTGGTGGTCTTTTTGTCTTATTGACGGTGTCTTTTGCCTTGCAGAAACTTTGGAGTTTCATTAGGTCCCATTTGTCAATTCTCGATCTTACAGCACAAGCCATTGCTGTTGTGTTCAGGAATTTTTCCCCTGTGCCCATATCTTCAAGGCTTTTCCCCACTTTCTCCTCTATAAGTTTCAGTGTCTCTGGTTTTATGTGAAGTTCCTTGATCCACTTAGATTTGACCTTAGTACAAGGAGATAAGTATGGATCGATTCGAATTCTTCTGCAAGATAACAACCAGTTGTCCCAGCACCAATTGTTGAAAATGCTGTCCTTATTCCACTGGATGGTTTTAGTTCCCTTGTCGAAGATCAAGTGACCATAAGTGTGTGGGTTCATTTCTGGGTCTTCAATTCTATTCCATTGGTCTACTTGTCTGTCTCTATACCAGTACCATGCAGTTTTTATCACAATTGCTCTGTAGTAAAGCTTTAGGTCAGGCATGGTGATTCCACCTGAAGTTCTTTTGTCCTTGAGAAGACTTTTTGCTATCCTAGGTTTTTTGTTATTCCAGATGAATTTGCAAATTGCTCCTTCTAATTCGTTGAAGAATTGAGTTGGAATTTTGATGGGGATTGCATTGAATCTGTAGATTGCTTTTGGCAAGATAGCCATTTTTACAATGTTGATCCTGCCAATCCATGAGCATGGGAGATCTTTCCATCTTCTGAGATCTTCTTTAATTTCTTTCTTCAGAGACTTGAAGTTTTTATCATACAGATCTTTCACCTCCTTAGTTAGAGTCACGCCAAGATATTTTATATTATTTGTGACTATTGAGAAGGGTGTTGTTTCCCTTATTTCTTTTTCAGCCTGTTTATTCTTTGTATAGAGAAAGGCCATTGACTTGTTTGAGTTAATTTTATATCCAGCTACTTCACCAAAGCTGTTTATCAGGTTTAGGAGTTCTCTGGTGGAATTTTAAGGTCACTTATATATACTATCATATCATCTGCAAAAAGTGATATTTTGACTTCCTCTTTTCCAATTTGTATCCCCTTGATCTCCTTTTGTTGTTGAATTGCTCTGGCTAATACTTCAAGTACTATGTTGAAAAGGTAGGGAGAAAGTGGGCAGCCTTGTCTAGTCCCTGATTTTAGTGGGATTGCTTCCAGCTTCTCTCCATTTACTTTGATGTTGGCTACTGGTTTGCTGTAGATTGCTTTTATCATGTTTAGGTATGCGCGTTGAATTCCTGATATTTCCAAAACTTTTATCATGAATGGGTGTTGGATCTTGTCAAATGCTTTTTCTGCATCTAACGAGATGATGATGTGGTTTTTGTCTTTGAGTTTGTTTATATAATGGATTACATTGATGGATTTTCGTATATTAAACCATCCCTGCATCCCTGGAATAAAACCTACTTGGTCAGGATGGATGATTGCTTTAATGTGTTCTTGGATTCGGTTAGCGAGGATTTTATTGAGGATTTTTGCATCGATATTCATAAGAGAAATTGGTCTGAAGTTCTCTATCTTTGTTGGGTCTTTCTGTGGTTTAGGTATCAGAGTAATAGTGGCTTCGCAAAATGAGTTGGGTAGAGTACCTTCTACTTCTATTTTGTGAAATAGTTTGTGCAGAACTGGAATTAGATCTTCTTTGAAGGTCTGATAGAACTGTGCACTAAACCCGTCTGGTCCTGGGCTTTTTTTGGCTGGGAGACTATTAATGACTGCTTCTATTTCTTTAGGTGATATGGGACTGTTTAGATGGTCAACTTGATCCTGATTGAACTTTGGTACCTGGTATTTGTCCAGAATTTTGTCCATTTCGTCCAGGTTTTCCAGTTTTGTTGAGTATAGCCTTTTGTAGAAGGATCTGATGGTGTTTTGGATTTCTTCAGGATCTGTTGTTATGTCTCCCTTTTCATTTCTGATTTTGTTAATTAGGATTTTGTCCCTGTGCCCTTTAGTGAGTCTAGCTAAGGGTTTATCTATCTTGTTGATTTTTCTCAAAGAACCAAATCCTCGTTTGGTTAATTCTTTGAATAGTTCTTCTTGTTTCCACTTCGTTAATTTTACCCCTGAGTTTGATTATTTCCTGCCTTCTACTCCTGTTGGGTGAATTTTCTTCCTTTTTTTCTAGAGCTTTTAGATGTGTTGTCAAGCTGCTAGTATGTGCTCTCTCCCGATTCTTCATGGAGGCACTCACAGCTATGATTTTCCCTCTTAGAAATGCTTTCATTGTGTCCCATAGGATTGGGTACATTGTGGCTTCATTTCCATTAAACTCTAAAAAGTCTTTAATTTCTTTCTTTATTCCTTCCTTGACCAAGGTATCATTGAAAAGAGTGTTATTCAGTTTCCACGTGAATGTTGGCTTTCCATTATTTATGTTGTTATTGAAGATCAATCTTAGGCCATGGTGGTCTGATAGGATACATGGGACAATTTCAATATTTTTGTATCTGTTGAGGCCTGTTTTGTGGCCAATTATATGGTCAATTTTGGAGAAGGTCCCGTGAGGTGCTGAGAAGAAGGTATATCCTTTTGTTTTAGGATAAAATGTTCTGTAGATATCTGTCAGTTCCATTTCTTTCATAACTTCTGTTAGTTTCACTGTGTCCCTGTTTAGTTTCTGTTTCCACTATCTGTCCATTGATGAAAGTGGTGTGTTGAAGTCTCCCACTATTATTGTGTGAGGTGCAATGTGTGCTTTGAGCTTTACTAAAGTGTCTTTAATGAATATGGCTGCCCTTGCATTTGGTGCGTAGATATTCAGAATTGAGAGTTCCTCTTGGAGGATTTTACCTTTGATGAGTATGAAGTGTCCCTCTTTGTCTTTTTTGATAACTTTGGGTTGGAAGTCGATTTTATCCGATATTAAAATGGCTACTCCAGCTTGCTTCTTCAGTCCATTTGCTTGGAAAATTTTTTTCCAGCCTTTCACTCTGAGGTAGTATCTGTCTTTTTCCCTGAGATGGGTTTCCTGTAAGCAGCAGAATGTTGGGTCCTGTTTGTGTAGCCAGTCTGTTAGTCTATGTCTTTTTATTGGGGAGTTGAGACCATTAATATTAGGAGATATTAAGGAAAAGTAATTGTTGCTTCCTTTTATTTTTGTTTTTAGAGTTGGCATTCTGTTCTTGTGGCTGTCTTCTTTTTGGTTTGTTGAGGGATTACTTTCTTGCTTGTTCTAGGGCGTGATTTCCGTCCTTGTATTGCTTCTTTTCTGTTATTATCCTTTGAAGGGCTGGATTCGTGGAATGATATTGTGTGAATTTGGTTTTGTTGTGGAATACTTTGGTTTCTCCATCTATGGTAATTGAGTGTTTGGCCGGGTATAGTAGCCTGGGCTGGCATTTGTGTTCTCTTAGTGTCTGTATAACATCTGTCCAGGCTCTTCTTGCTTTCATAGTCTCTGGTGAAAAGTCTGGTGTAATTCTGATAGGCCTTCCTTTATATGTTACTTGACCTTTCTCCCTTACTGCTTTTAATATTCTATCTTTATTTAGTGCATTTGTTGTTCTGATTATTATGTGTCGGGAGGAATTTCTTTTCTGGTCCAGTCTATTTGGAGTTCTGTAGGCTTTTTGTATGATCATGGACATCTCTTTCTTTATGTTTGGGAAGTTTTCTTCTATTATTTTGTTGAAGATATTAGCTGGCCCTTTAAGGTGAAAATCTTCATTCTCATCAATTCCTATTATCCGTAGGTTTGGTCTTCTCATTGTGTCCTGGATTACCTGGATGTTTTGAGTTAGGATCCTTTTGCAATTTGTATTTTCTTTGACTGTTGTGTCAATGTTCTCTATGGAATCTTCTGCACCTGAGATTCTCTCTTCCATTTCTTGTATTCTGTTGCTGATGCTCGCATCTATGGTTCCAGATCTCTTTCCTAGGGTTTCTATCTCCAGCGTTGCCTCGCTTTGGGTTTTCTTTATTGTGTCTACTTCTCTTTTTAGCTCTAGTATGGTTTTGTTCATTTCCATTACCTGTTTGGATGTGTTTTCCTGTTTTTCTTTAATGACTTCTACCTGTTTGGTTGTGTTTTCCTGCTTTTCTTTAAGGGCCTGTAACTCTTTAGCAGTGCTCTCCTGTAATTCTTTAAGTGACTTATGAAAGTCCTTCTTGATGTCCTCTATCATCATCATGAGAAATGTTTTTAAATCTGTGTCTAGATTTTCGGTTGTGTTGGGGTGCCCAGGACTAGGTGGGGTGGGAGTGCTGTGTTCTGATGATGGTGAGTGGTCTTGATTTCTGTTAGTAGGATTCTTACGTTTGCCTTTCGCCATCTGGTAATCTCTGAAGCTAGCTGTTTTAGTTGTCACTGTTAAGAGCTTGTTCTTCTGGTGACTCTGTTAGCCTCTATAAGAAGACCTGGAGGGTAGCACTCTCCTTAGTTTCAGTGGGCAGAGTATTCTCTGCAGGCAAGCTCTCTTCTTGCAGGGAAGTTACCCAGATATCTGGTGTTCGAACCAGACTCCTGGAAGAAGTTGTGTTCCACTCACTAGAGGTCTTAGGATCCCATGTGGAATCCTGTGTGGGCCCTTGTGGGTGTCAGGCGACTCCACTGGCAGGGTACCTTGGGGCTCGAGTGGAGTGGTAGAGGCTTGTGCCTCAGGTCAGGCCCAGGTAGTCTGCTTCCCTATGTACCGCAGTCTCAGGTTCCACGCGACTGGATTGGGGCCAGCGCGGTGTTCCACTCACCAGAGGTCTTAAGATCCCGTGGGGAGTCCTGTGTGGGCCCTTGCGGGTGTCAGGCGACTCCCCTGGCAAGGTACCTCGGGGCTCGAGTGGAGCGGTAGGGGCTTGTGCCCCAGGTCAGGCCAGGGTAGTCCACTTCCCTATTTACCGCAGCCTCAGGTTCCATGCGATTGGATTGGGGCAGGGGCTGTGTTCCACTCATCAGAGGTCCTAGGATCCCATGGGGAGTCCTGTGTGGGCCCTTGCAGGTTTTGGCGAGACTCCGCTGGCAAGGTAGCCCGGGGCTCGAGTCTTCTCCATTTTTTTAAACATAGAAAACATTTCTTTTAAATCTATTTCTCCTACAGAATCATTTTCTTTATTTCAAACTAAATATTTTTCCCTATGATTTTTTTAACCTGGTTTCATTTCTTTCATTAGAACCTAAGCATATTTTCAAGCATAGTATACCTGTTCAGAGGTTTTACTCATTTTGGGGCTCTAAAGGAGTCATCAGGCCTCTCTGTAGTTTCCAGACTCCACCTTTCCCTGGATCCTGCAGCAAGCTAGCCAATAGCTGCTTTGATCACAGAGCAGCCTGCCCACAGCCTCAGATCATAGCAGCACAATAAACCTTCCTTGACCGTGGCCTTTCAGGCTCTAAATCTGAATTCTAGCCCTGTATTCAGTGTACTATTTATAACTGCAGGCACAAGTTCCCAAAATAACATCTCTGAGACTCAATATTTTATGAATAAATGCCTAGGTTAAGAAGAACGAAGACCAAAGTGTGGACACTTTGCCCCTTCTTAAAATTGGAAACAATCACCCATGGAAGGAGTTACAGAGACAAAGTTTGGAGCTGAGACAAAAGGATGGACCATCTAGAGACTGCCATATCCAGAGATCCATCCCATAATTAGCCTCCAAACGATGACACCATTGCATACACTAGCTAGATTTTGCTGAAAGGACCCTGATATAGCTGTCTCTTGTGAAACTATGCTGGGGCCTAGCAAAAACATAAGTAGATGCTCACAGTCAGCTATTGGATGGATCACAGGGCCCCCAATGGAGGAGCTAGAGAAAGTATCCAAGGAGCTAAAGAGATCTGCAACCCTGTAGGTGCAACAACATTATGAACTAACCAGTACCCTGGAGCTCTTGACTCTAGCTGCATATGTATCAAAAGATGGCCTAGTCAGCCATCACTGGAAAGAGAGGCCCATTGGACTCGCAAACTTTATATGCCCCAGTACAGAGGAATGCCAGGGCCAAAAAATGGGAATGGGTGGGTAGGGAAGTGGGGGGGAGGGTATGGGGGACTTTTGGGATAACATTCTAAATGTAATTGAGGAAAATATGTAATAATAAAAAAGATTTAAAAAAATAGTCCTATAGTTAAAAAAAAGTTTTGTCTTGTTCTTATTAGCTGATAAGTCAGTTATCCTGTTTATTCTAGTTTAAGTTATATCATGTGGCAAGTTACCTTTCCTCAGGTTCATGGTCATCTTCTTTGGCGTTCTGGATGAATCTCCTCCCAATCCTGACTCTGTCCCACAATTTTCTATCCCTCCTAATTTCTTACCCCAAGCAAATACACCAAGATCAGTTTAATGACGGGTGATGCTTCAATAAGTTGCAAAAGAAATTCTCTATATTTAATTGTTGAAAAAAGTCTGATTTCATAATATATGCTAGTGAACTATAACAAGCAGTTGTGTCTTTGTTGAAGGACCTGAACTCGAAGTTCTTTTATAAATATGTGTTTTACTGCTTCTGTGCTCATTGACAAGCAAAATCAACATTGGCTTGAAAATCATTGAAAATGTTATTTGAGGGCTGAAAAGAAATGAGATCTTCAATCATGGCTTTTTTTGCTTAGATGTTTGACAGGTAAACAATTAGAACTCTTTATTCTACTTGTTCCAGGTACACTGACTCATGCAGAATATAAAGGAGCATCCATTTTATTTCGTACTTTAATGTCTACTGTCTACCCACTATTGAAGGATTTTCTTTGATTCCAAACCTGGTTTCAAAGAGAGACTTGGACCTTCTCACCCAATTACCTTCTGTGTTATTCCTATGTTTTGTTATAATAATGTTACAATAATAAGTCAAGTCCCACTTGTTCGAGAGATTTATGTTTAATTGTTGCTAAAGAGAGAGAAAACAGCATGAAGTAATCAATTTAGAAATGTGAAAGAGATACCAAGTCTAATGATCATACTCCTTTCCTTTATTTCTCCTGGCCATCTTTCTGCAACACTGCTCAAAAGATCAACAGTTGATAATATTTAGATAGCAGTATTTATAATATTTTTATATCCTTTGAAAAATATAAAAATATTTACTGTATTTTGGTCATATCAACTTATGATTTTTATGCCTTTATTACTTATTCCCCACTACCATATCTCCCTTTATATTTTCTCTGTTTCTAAGCCATAGGCAAGTATGCATTTCTGAGGATGTACTTCATTAGCCTTCTTGTTAATGTGGTACATTTCTTAAGAAGTACAATAGTGAATATCCAGAAATATTTTACAAATTGTGTGACATATATACATTTACGGTATTTAGTCATGATCTCACACCCTATGAGTGTTTGTATTCTTTTAATTGTATTCACAAAAGTTCTTACCATGCTTGTGCATAAGAAGGATTCATAAATAAAATCCACACTTTACAGTCCTTTTCTGAAGTGAGGACTTCAGGATTCAGTGTTTATTTAAATCCAATCTACTGTAAGTGAGACTAGTTCTACAACTGTGTACTTAACTGAATGTCTAGGTTTCAAAATAAAACATAGATTTTCATATTATTACTTAGTAAGCTCTACTAATATTTACATAAGCAGAAAAAGATAATAATAAGGAAAACTACTATATCTTATAATTACAATATAGTTACCACATATATTTTTATATCTCTATATTTCTGTATGTAATTTTAACATTGATGATTTTATGACTAGGAAGGTCTGGAGACACTTTGTAATCACCAATATGTTAAAAACTAATTATATTCAATAAATTGTTTGTTGACACTGCTTGAAGTCTGAAACAGAGTGCTGAAAAATTTGGCCAGTAATGGTCCTTGCTTCTAACTAGTGTTCAACTTTGTCCATTTTCTTTGATTTGTGTAATATATTTTAAGATACCATAAATCACTGCTATGGATAAACTATTCTTTAAATAGTTATATGTTTATACTTGGGAATTTCACAATATATTTAAATTATTTCACAGAAAATATTAAAAAAACTAGGTAATAAAATGAAATTACACTGTGAAAAATTAAAAGACAATGTGATATATTATTTATGGGAATAAACAGAAGCTTTTCTGCCCATCTACTAGCATTTGAGGATTGAAATAATTCTAGTATTGTCTTGAGTACAATTTTTTATCCCATAGAAGCCAGGTTTAATATATTAGCTTAGTGACTAATGCATGTTAGAGCCTACAAAATGTAAAATGTTTTGCTTATGTCAGTCATTTTTTATTCAAGGAATATCTCCAGGTATTCAATATGTAACTGGTATGTTTATGTTGTGAAAGTAATGAAACATAAATTATAATTCTATATTCTATATGCCAAATTAACTGCAAAAGGCTAAAGTTTTAAGAATATTTATGATCATTGTATATCACTGAATTAAATACAAAAATAAAAAAATTTGGGATTTTGTAGTATTTGAAGAATTAGTAGGAAATTTTGGGTAAAAAGACAAATATCAGGAAAAGGAAAAGTGATGGTAAAGATATTGGAAGTTAAAGATATTATTTAGTTAGTAAATAAAGAAGTGAGATTATTGTGTTGTCAGCTGTTTAAACATGAACAGAATAATAATAGATATAAACTCATGTTAAAATGAAAAAAAAAAAAAAAAACTACAGCATGGAAGACAGAAGACCATAAGTTCAGCAATGTGAGACTATGAGAACAGTGAAAGAGAGGCCATGGATACCAGTGTGATAAGTTTAAAGGTCCTAAGTCCAAGAAGTGATAAGAGACCAGGAGATTGTAGGATGGACACAATTAATATGTAAAAGTAAGAGAGGAAAGGGAAGGGAGAGTTTCAAGGAGAAAATACGGAATCAAATGCACCCAATGATTAAGATAAGAACTCTATATTATTGGGTATCTATGTCAGCAGTGAACATTAAGAATGAAAAATGCTTTCATGGGAATTCTCTTTCAGAAATAAAAAAAAAACTATAGGGTAAATTTTAAATATAGAAAATTAATGTAGGTAAAAAAAAAACAAACACTGATTGAATAATTGCTAGGGGAACTTTCAAATCTGATGAGGGATGAGCAGAAATAAATGAAAATGCTAGGCAGTAAGGTTCTCTCCAAACATAGCCAAGACAGCTATTCCTAGGCAAATAAAAGAAGTTAATTTGGTGTCCATTTTGAGAGATATTGGAAGAGAAAAAGAAAGGATGATATGTTTTTAAATAGTGAGTTGCTTGTATAGAGCTCAAGATCTTCATTCTTCTTTCTGTAAAACCCTGTGATGGTGACTCTGAAAAGTGGAAAGTAACTTTTTTATTGAAGTCTATAACCATTTTGAGATTTTTTTCCAGGATCACGGCTTGCTATGTGAATTTCAACTTATGAATTTCTCCTAACCTCTTATTGCAAATCCCTTCCAATCAAAAAGGGAAAACTTGATAATGGAAATATATACGTGTTACCAGATGCTCAGTCCAAGGAGGAGTTGTCCTGGTTACTCATAATGACCTAGTTTGGCATTCACCACATGAGTCTATAGGTACCACTCTTACTAAAAATCACCATAAGGTGGATAATACTCAAATATTTAACATGCTTAATATTTGAGCATAATTACTCTATGAAAATGTACTTTACTGCTGCATGGGTATGCTTAGACTGAGTTAGAGATTATAATTAGAGATCCATTTCAGGAATGAGAGAGTTATATATCATGGTGTACATACTCATACCATTTTTATGAGACATAGTGAGGAGATTCCAATGTATCTGGTTGCATGAGAACAGCCTCTGTCCTATTGTAAATGCAAAGAAAGAAAAGAGCTTATTGCATAAGTATCCCTGACTTATTACTCCTGGAATACAGAGGTAAGAATATGATTATTTAGATATCTATACTTATTTCACTGTTGTCATTTGTGTTGCAGTTGCAAATAGTAAGAAGGTTTCCTTTCGTTCTTCCCATCTCTTGCTAAACACTTGCTATCAGTAGCAATGCCTACATGAATAGAGTCCAGTTCTTGTTGAACTTCACCTTTTCTGAAGTGAGTGGAGATTCTTTATTGATGGGCAGGTATTGTTGAGAATGAGATTCCATGAGTAGAGCAATAACTTCATTAAAAAAGAAAACAAAACAGTAGTTCAGTCTGAGAGCATCCTTCATGAGAAGAATAGGTTTCCATTCAAGTCCTAGGGCGAGGAGAAATGGTAGAACACAGTTGTACCTTCAATATTTCACAATGGCTTTCTTTGGATAGTTATAATCAACCTATGCTTCATAAATCATCTCAAAGGTTAACTTTTGAGCTCAGGCTGAAAGGTGTCTCTAATGGGAACAATTCACCATGGACAGAAAAAATTAACACAAAACGTTCATTATGACTTACCCCCACCCCCTCTAGAGCCAGAATAAGATTACTTCTTTCACCATGTCCACATTGTCTCACTTCAATTGCATCAAATGCACAAAAGGCTGGAAGAAATATCAGGACAGGAAATGATATATTCAGAAAAGCCATTCTACTACATGTGACTTATCCATGAGTATTTTCTTAAGTCAATTAGCAAGTTTACTTTATTTGCTCTTAAAAGGGGACCTTGAACTATCCTTACATAAGGACTCAACAATTGCTTTCTGATGATTGAAGCTAGTTAATTTGCTGAAGGAAAATCAACAAAGCAGATTTAATTTTATTTTTGTTGTTGTTTAAGGGGTTCCTTGTTCCAGGTAACACTATATTTGAATGACTACAACATTCTTGGCAATATAAACTAGTAAGTGATTCTGACAAAAAGTTCTATAGGAAAATGTGTCCTTCTTGCCTGCTTTCTCCAACATTATTGAGCTAGCACTATTACAAATATTTACACAGTAAATATTGTTGTGTACTGCTTCATATGAAATAAAAATCAATAAATTAAAAGGTATATGTGCTGTGAGAGTTAATCCTTCTGCTCTCCTGATCTAGGTATTATAATATACCCAATGAAGGTAACTGTACTTTCAGAGATTCCTTAAACATAGACAAATTAATAAATATACATGGAAATACATAAATATGATTTGTTCTGTACATACTATATTTCCTATTCTTATCTTTTGATCTTTTATTATTTTTTAAAACAGTTTTTATTATTTTGAGATTTTCTATAATTACACAATTTCTCCCCTCTCCTTCCATATCTGCAAATGCACACAAACTCCCTTTCTCTCCCCTGGCCCTTATTCTTTTTGTATTATTACATACATGCACACAGAGGTAAATATTTCTTCCCATTCTGTGTGCTTCCTCTTCAATAGTGTAATTGTTTCACTGCACATACAGATGACATTTCCCCAGCAATATTTGTTAAAGAAGCTCCTCCTCCTATTTATGATGACTGCTCAGAGAAGCAAGAATGCAAGCATGCTTGTTCTGTATAATCAACCTATGGATTAATTGTACCTCCTTAGAAATACTAACTCGTGAAGCTACAAAGAAAAGAAACCTTAAAATTCACACAAAGGCCCTAAATATATAAAGATATCTCAATCAAAAAAATCTAGAGGCAATAATTCCTGATTTCAGGACATACTACAGAGTTATAGTAATTAAAGTAGTATAGCAGTACACAAAAATGGGAATTTATGCCAATGTACTAGAGCTCAAAGTTCAGGACTGAGTCCATGTTGTGCTGACATATGATTCTCAACAAAGCTGCCAAAAGCACAATGTAGGAAAGATTCTCTCAAGTGTCTTGTTTCCAGTGTCTGATGTGAAGTAGACCTTCAAAAAGAAGAAGCAAAAGGAAGACTTTATACTTGATATTAAGCCTTTCTATCCTGTTGTTTCTGCTGAGACACTGTTATCTAGTCTGTTTTCCGGAGGATACCACATCCTGAGGCATCCCAGAAGATCTGCTACACTCAGAGCATTTGGTAAGAACCTTCCTGAAGTCCCACAGCTGTCACTGGGAGCCCAGTGGACTCAGGGACTCATCACCCCCAAAATGCCCACAACCCAAATACCACTCCCCTTCTTCCCAGTCCTTTCCGCTGGGACAAACTGCTAGCTAGTCTGCTTCCCTGAAGATAAGACATCCTGCGGCATCCCAGGAGATCTGTTGCACTCAGGGCATCTGATACTACAGCCAGAGACATCCCACGAGATCCGGTAACTGATACTACATCATGAGGCGATTTGCTGTAAGGAGAGCAACTGGGCAACTGATTGCCAGCTGGTCTTTTCTGCTTAAGACACTACAGCTTGACTGCATCCTAGGATTCCTCTGTACAAAGGGCAACTGGGTAAATGACACCACAGTCTGAAGACCTCCCAGGGGCACTGTGTCATGTAGGGCCAATGACCTGACAGACTGAAAGCCTCCCTGAAGTTCTGCTGCACACAGGAAAACAGAAACCACAGTACAGAGGACACCTTGGAAAATAGCTTCACACAGGAGAACAGCTTGACAGTTCCTCTGAAGACCCAACAGTCTGAAGGCCTCCCAGGAGATCTACTGAAGCCAGGGCAACAGATCAGCAGCTTCTCTGCCTCTCTGAAGACCACCGAGTTAGAAGGCAGCACGGAGATCTGCTATAGTCAGGGCTGCAGGCCTACTAGGAGACCTGAAGCAACCCAGAGACAAAAGAGGAAGACTCCAGACAGAGTTAACCAGACCAGCAAACACCAGGTATAACCACATGGTGAGAGACAAACACAAGATCATAAACAAATAAACCACTATACATGGGCATTATAAGAACCCAGTTCTCAGCTAGGCGTGGTGGTACACGCCTTTAATCCCAACACTTGGGAGGCAGAGGCAGGCTGATTTCTGAGTTCAAGGCCAGCCTGGTCTACAAAGTAAGTTCCAGGACAGCCAGGGCTATACAGAGAAACACTGTCTCAAAAAAAAAAAAAAAAAAAAAAGAACCCAGTTCTCCAACCATAGCAAGCACTGAATACATCAACACACTTGAAAAATCAGGAAGCTGACCTAAAAGCCTATCTCATGAAGATAATAGAGTCCTTTAAGGAGGACATAAATAACTCAAATAGGGAAAAACACAGGTAAATAGATAGAAGCCCTTAGAGAGGAAACAAATAAATCCCATAAAGATATACAGGGATGGTGATTCCCACAGAAGTTCTTTTATTGTTGAGGACAGTTTTTGCTGTCCTGGGTTTTTTGTTATTACAAATGAATTTTCAAATTGCCCTTTTTACCTCTATGAAAAATTGAGTTGGAATTTTGATGGGTATTTCTTTGAATCTGTAGATTGCTTTCAGCAAAATTGCCATTTTTACTATATTAATGCTGCCAATCCATGAGCATGGGAGATCTTTCCATCTTCTGAGATCTTCTTCAATTTCTTTCTTCAGAAAGTCCAGAGAAGCAGATAACCTTATTAAAAATGGGGTACAGAGCTAAACAAAAATTTTCAACAGAGGAATATTGAATTAGAAGCAACTAAAGAAATATTCAACATCCTTAGTCATCAGGGAAATGTAAATAAAAACAAACCCGAGATTCCATCTCACAGTTATAATGGCTAAAAATTGAAAATTCAGGTGAGAGCAAATGTTGGCAAGGATTTGGAGAAAGAGGAACACTCATCCATTGCTGGTGAGAATGCAAGCTGATACAACCCCACTGGAAATCAGTTTGGCAGCTCCTCAGAAAATTGGACATTGTATTACCTGAAAACCCAGCTATACCACTCCTGGGCATATACCCAGAAGATGTTCCAACATGTAATAAGGACACATGCTCTACTATGTTCATGGCAGCCCTATTTATAATAGCTAGAAGATAGAAAGAACCCAGATGTCCCTCAACAGAGAAATGGATACAGAACTTTTGGTACATTTACACAATGGAGTACTACTCAGCTATTAAAAACAATGAATTTATGAAATTCTTAGGAAAATAAATGGATCTGGAGGATATCATCCTCAGTGAGGTAATCCAATCACAAAAGAACTCACATGATATGCACTCATTGATAAGTGGATATCAGACCAGAACACCCTCATAGAAATAGCAGGGAGTGGGGGGGGGTGGAGGATGTGATAGGTTGTTTCTGGGAGGGAAAGCAGGAAAGGAGATAACATTTGAAATGTAAATAAAGAAAATATCAAGAAAGAAAGAAAGAAAGAAAGAAAGAAAGAAAGAAAGAAAGAAAGAAAGAAAGAAAGAAAAGAATAGAAAAGAAATACAGGGAAACATAAGCAAACTTGTAAAGGAATCGCCTAAAGTCACCCAAGACCTAAAAGTGGACATAGAAACAATAAAGAGAACAGAATTGTAGACAAACCTGGAAATGGAAAACCTAGGAAAGAGGTCAGGAATTACAGATGTATCACAAACAAAATACAAGAGATACAAGAGATATTCTCAGGTATAGAAGATACTATAGAAGAGATTGACATAACTGTCAAAGAACATTCAAAACATAAAAATCTCCTAACTCAAATCATCCAGGAAATTCAGGACACAATGAAAAGACCAAATCTAAGATTAATTGGAATAGAGGAGAATGAAGATTCCTGGCTCAAAGAACCTGAAAACATCTTCAACAAAATAATAGAAGAAAACTTCCCCAAACTAATACAATAAGCCTATAGAACACCTAACAAATGTGACTGAAAAAGAAAAATCCTCTCCTCTGATAATAATCAAAACACTAAATGCACATAACAAAGAAAACATTAAAAGTTGCAAGGGAAAAGGGACAAATAACTTACAAATGTAGACCTATCAGAATTACACCAGACTTCTCAACAGAGGTTATGAAAGTTAGAAGAGCCTGCTAAGAGGTCATGCAGACTCTAAGAGAACACAAATGCCAGCTTAGGCTAGTATACTCAGCAAAACTCTAAATCCACATAGATGGAGAAACCAAAATATTCCAGGACAAAACTAAATTCAAAGAGTATCTATCCACTAATCCAGCCCTATAGAGGATCATAGAAGGAAAACTCCAACACAGGGAAAGTACCTATTCCAAAGAAAAGAAAAAGATATTAAGTATCTGACAACAAAGTCAAAAGAAGGGAACGACAAACACATAAAGCCTACAAAAAACAAATATACAAAAAAAAATATAACAGGAACCAACAGTCATCAATCTTTAATATCTCTCAATGTTAATAGACTCAACTCACCTATATAAAGACATAAGCTAAGAGAGTGGATACACAAGCAGGATCCACCATTTTGCTGAATACAAGAAACACACCTCAGTAACAAAGAAAAATACTATCTCAGAGTAAAAGGATGAAAAAAGGTCTTCAAAGCAATTGGTCCCAAGAAACAAGCTGGAGTTACCATCCTAATATCCAATAAAATAGATTTTCAACCAAAAGTTACTGAGCATGATGAGGAATGACACTTCATATTCATCAAAGGGAAAATCTACCAAGAGAAATATCTATTCTGAATGTCTATGTCCCAAAAGCAAGGGCACCCACATTAAAAAAACAAAAAACAAAAAAACAAAAAAAAAAAACAAAAAAATCTTTACTAATGCTCAAAACACACACTGATCCCAACACAATAATACTGGGAGACTTCAACACCCAACTCTCACCAGATCTTTGAAACAGAAACTAAACTGAGACACAGTTAAATTAATAAGGTTATGAACCAAATGGATTTACCAGATGTCTACAGAACATTTCACACAGCCCCCCCCCCCAAAAAAAAAGGAATACACTTTCTTCTTAGCACTTCATGGTACCTTTTCCACATACTTGACCACATACTTGGTCAGGAAAAAACCCTCAACTGATATAAGAAGAATAAAGTAATCCCACTAAACTATCAAATCACCATGGCCTAAGGCTGGTCTTCAATAATAGCAAAAACAACAGAAATACCACATACAAGTGGAAACTAAACAGCTCTCTACTCAGTGATAACTTGGTCAGGGAACAATAAAGAAAGAAATTAAAGACATCCTGGTATTGATTGAGAATGTGGTAACATTATACCCAAACTTTTAGGACACAATGAAAACGGTGCTAAGAGGAAAGTTCATAGCACTAAGTGCCCTGGTAAAGAAATTGGAGACATCTTATAGTAGCAACTTAACAGCACACCTGAGAGCTCTAGAACAAAAAGAAGCAGACTCACCCAAGAGGAGAAGACTGCAGAAAATAGTCAAATTCAGAGCCAGAATCAACCACATAGAAACAAAGAGAACAATACAAAGAATCAATAAACCAAAAGTGGGTCCTTTGAGAGAATCAGCAAGATGGATAAACCCCTAGCCAAAATAACTAAAGGGCCCAGAGGCAGTATCTAAATTAACAAAATCAGAAAGAAAATGGGAGACATAACAGAAACAAAGGAATTTTTTAAAAAAAAAATCATAAGTTCCTACTACGAAAGCCTATACTCAACAAAACTGGAAAATCTAGGTGAAATGGATGGATTTCTAGACAGATACCACATACCTAAGTTGAATCAAGAGCAAGAAAACTATCTAAACAGGCTCAGAGCTCATAAGGAAATAGAAGAAATCATTAAAAAAAAAAAAAAAAGCCCAAGGCCAGATGGATTTAGTTCAGAATTCTCCAGAAAGTTTCAAAGAAGACCTGATACCAATATTCCTCAAACTGTTCCATAAAATAGAAACAGAAGGAACATTACTTAATTCTATGAAGCCATAATTACTGTGACAACTAAACCATAAAACGACCCAACCAAAAAAGAGAACTTCAGACCAATCTTGCTTATGAATATTGATGAAAAAATACTCAGTAAAATTCTTGTAAACCCTGATGGTGGAGCACAGGGTCCCCAGTGAAGGAGCTAGAGAAAATACCCAAGGAGCTGAAGGGGTTTGCAGCCCTGTAAGAGGAACAACAATATGAACTAACCAGTATCCCCAGAGCTCCCTGGGACTAAATCATCAATCAAAGAAAACACATGGTGAAACTCATGACTCTATCTGCATATGTAGCAGAAGATGGCCTAGGTCAGTCATCAATGGGAGTAGAGGCCCTTGGTCCTGTAAAGGTTCTATGCCCCAGCATAGAGAAATGCCATGGCCAGAAAGCAGAAGTGGGTGCATTGGGGAGCAGGGGAAGGGGGGAGGAGATAGGGGATTTTCAGAGGAGAAATAGGTAAGAGAATAGCATTTGAAATGTAAATAAAGAAAATATTTAATTAAAAAAATCTTGTAAAATGAATCCGAGAACACATCAAAACCATCTTTCAGCACAATCAAGTATGGTTCATCACAGGGATGCAAGATTGGTTCAATATATTAAAATCCATTAATGTAATCCACTATATAAACAAACTCAAAGGACAAAAAAAATCACATGATCATCCCCTTAGATGCAGAAAAAGTATTTAACAAAATATAACACCCTTTCATGTTAAAAGTATTGGAGAGATGAGGAATTCAAGGCCCATACCTAACCATGATAAAAGCAATCTACTGCAATTCAACAGCCAATATCAAATTAACTGGAGAGATACTTGAAGTAATCCCACTAAAACTGGGGACAAAACAAGGAAGCCCAGTGTCCCCACATATTGAATATAGTACTCGAAGTTCCAGCTAGAACAATAAGACAACAAAAAGAGATCAAAGGGATACAAATTGGAAAAGAAGAAATAAAGGTATCACTATTTGCAGATGATATAATAGTATACATAAGGACCTCAAAAAGTCTACCAGAGAACTTCTACTAGCTGATAAACTACTTCAGCCAAGTGGCTGGATAGAAAATTAACTCAAATAAATAAGTAGCCTTCCTTTATACAAATGATAAACAGGCTTAGATAATAATATAGGAATAATTTTGGCTTCCATGTTGGTATCACTGGTGAGTAGAAGACTTTTAAAATTATATGCAACAATCTGCAGAAGTTAAGATTTCTAATGAATGTGGATCAGAATCTTAACTGGTAATTCTCAGAATTAACTTATCAGCTTCACATCAGAACCACTGAGTACCAGAGTTGGTTCCATCCCTTGGTACAGAAAAAGAAAGAAACATTACAATTACAATAAAGGTTAAATGGCCTAGCAGTAAGATCACAAGCAATTGGCCACGGAGAATGAAAACAGAACACTGCGACCTGGACCTCATTAAACGACATTCAAGTTATTTAGATATAGAAGTACTGACTATTTTATAATACCAATAACAAGTTCTATCTCAAGTTAGTACAAGAAGCAGTTGTATGTAAATTGAACGATGCAGGAGTCCATACAAAAATTAGAAACCTTAATGAGAAAGTGCTATATTGTATTGCTATTATCACTGAGTTACAATTTAATTTGATTTTTAAAAAACCATTTTAACAGCTTTCATTAAGGCAATTAAAGCCTTAGAAATTAGGACTGTTAAGGGGCAATTGCATCTGATCACACCAAGTATAGGTCAGGAAAGAGAATACCACAGACTTCATTTCTTGTCCTTGTCTTAAAGCAGTGATCAAATGAATGTGCCTTAACACATGCATACATAGAGTTTAACTGTGGTCAGAGTGATTCTGGATACATCTAAGACATAAAGGAATAATCTTTAATTTTTCTAATTCAAATCTTTATCTGTATACATACTGTTTCTAATACTAATAGATTAATTCTGAAAGCTGCTCAGAAAGAAAAAAAAGTGACTTTAAGTATGGGCAAGAGCTTGTCTAAGGCAGAGTCACATAAACATATTCTCATATTTTTAAATTATTGTAAAAATTTCATACTTTAAATTGCTCATAAGCAACTCCATGTAAGAAAAAACAGTTCAGCTCAGCAAACTGGCATTTAATGAAATTAAGTCGCTGTACTTTGTAACCTAGCACAGATAAAGACATACACCTTTCTCTTGGCTCTTAACCCAATATATTGAATGACTAAAACATATTTAACAAATATAGTACAATAAAAGCAATTGCTTGCCTTTTTCATGATTACAAAATACAATGATACCTAGCTCTATCCCTGTTTGTTGTTCTACCTCTTTCCCCCATTTCTCCCATGTCTCAATCCATACCTCTCTTCCTCTTTCTATTCCCCCCCCCCATCTCTCTCCAACTCTCTGCCTCTGCTATCATTGTTTTGCCCTATATGATACCAAGAACTGTGGTGTTAGAGAAGAACAAGTAGAACAGGTTCCAAATATGTGAGGACACTTCTTTGTCTACCAGTCCTTGATAATCTAATTTATGTTACACCCTTGAGACAATTGAGGAAAAAGTACGTGTTCAGATGAACCTCAAGGTAACAGCATCTCCAGGAAATTTTTAGACTGTGACCTGTACTGAACAATGGCTAAGAACCCCAATTAAGGCAGTCATAGATCCCTGACTTACGTAGACTGAAGTTAATGAACATGGATTCTTTAAGCTGATATATTTTGAGTTCTTAGTATTAAACATGACATAAGTAACAGTTTTATGAGTAAGAAAAATGAAAACATTTTGTCACCCAGAAATTCTCTGCATATGGCAAAATATTTCTGGAAGTTGTAATAAAAAAAATCAGGCTATACTAGTTATCATTATTCATAGGCACATAATCATATGCTTATATTTATTTATGTAGCTTTGTATGTATGATGTCTGTATTTACCTTTCCATCTATGTATCTATCCATAATACTAATGTGAGCTGTGTATTCTCGGGCATCCCCCAATCAAATCTGTACAATTACTTTCTATGCTATGAGTGGGTGTAGATATGCACACTGAATATGCATGCTATTATTACTTTTTGTAAGTACAAAACTATAAAATCAGGTAAAAGTAGAACATTCTAAACTACGCATGTTTACACTTATCATCTACTGAATGCTTATGAGCACATAAAAGATAAATATATAATTTTGGAAAGACAAAGAAAGTGATTTGAGTGGGCGCAGGATAAATAGGAGAGTTGTAATGCAATGGAGAATAGGCTACAGAAAGGTAATGTAAATCCTTTAGTTCTTCTAAATATGTCTTTCTGTCTGCTTAGACCAATCATGGCAAGAGGTTAGGGATAAACAAAGAATGGGACATTTGGCTTTTCTTTTCTTTCTTTTTTGAAAATTAATTTTTAATAGATGTTTTATTTGTTTACATTTCAAATTTTATCCCCTTTCCTCATTTCCCTTCCGAAAACCTCCCTATCCCATCCTCCCCTCCCCCTGTTCACTAACCCATCCACTCTTGCTTCCCTGTCCTGGCATTGGCTACACTGGGGCATCTTCTTATTCTCTTTTTATTAAATTAATTTACTTATTTACATTCCAAATATTGTTACTATCCTGGTCTCCTCTCCCAGAGTTCTCTACCACAACTCCTCTCCCCTTTGCTTCTGAGAGGGTGCTCTCCCATGCAACCACCACATCAAGCACCCACCCACCCCAACTTAGCCCCCTATCACTCTTCTCTGTGTCATCAAGTCTCTACAGGATTATGCACATCCTCTTTCACTGAGGTCAGACAAGGCAGTCTTATGCTACTTTTATGTCTGGGTCATTGGACAAACTCATGTTATCTTTTTTTTTGGTGGTTTAGTCTCTGGGAGTTCGTAGGTGAGTTGATAATGTTTTTCTTCCTGTGGGGTTTTCAGTTTCTTCACCTCCTCAGTCCTCCCCTAACTCTTTCTTAGGGATCCCCAACCTTGGTACTGTGGTGGCTATAAGTATCTGCATATTTCTCAGCCAACTGTTGGTAGATTCTCTCAAAGGACAGCTATGCTCAGCTCCTGTCTGCAAGCACAACATAGAGTCGGTATTGTGTCAGGGTTTGGTGCCTGCCCAGGAGATGGATTCCAAGTTGGGCTGGTCACTGGATAGCCTTTCCTTCAGTCTTTGCTCCATTTTTGTCCCTGAATTTCCTTAGACAGAAATGATTATGAGTCAAAATTTTTGAAGATGTTTGAGTGGTCCCATCCCTCCAGTGAGGGTCCTGTTTATCTACTAGATGTGGTCCATCCCACCACTGTTGGACATTTTGGTTAAGGTCATCTCCATTGAATTTTGTGTGCCTCTCATATCCTAGATCTCTGGGAATTTCTAGAGGTTCCCCTCCTGGCTCCTATCCACTGTTGGTCTGAATTTTGTTCCACTCCACAGCAGTGGAACATGTTGCTTTTGGGCAGATGGAAAGCAGAGTGCTTGTAGACTGTGTTTACCCTGCACCTCTGCTGTTGGGTGCTGGACTTTGGGGAAACACCTGAGAGTCATCAATCAGAGGGTGAGAAAACACAGTCTGGCTTACTGCACAAAGGAGTCAGAAACAAAGGATCTGGAGTCTACCAGCCGAAATGAGGCCAGGACCAGATGCTTCCAAATGCTCAACTGGACCGAAAGAAGTTGGGAGCTTGTGAAAGACTGTAATGTAGCTCAGGAAGGGTAGAGTTAAGCCATAACTTCATTTACATCACTGCTAAGGCAACAAAAGTAGTACCTTGGATTTGTTTGGGTCTGTGGGTGTAGTTCAGTAGTAGAGCACCTTCCTAGCATACCAAAAGTCCTCCATTCAATTCCCAGTCTCATGCCTATGTGCACATGTACACATATGTTTACATGCACATACATGTGCTTTAAGTTAAAAGCTGTGAAAATCTTGGAAATGGTCTCATCTTGATTGAAAAATAAACATGTTTAAAAAAAGAAGGTTAATTTTGACTTGAGTTTTTTTTTTTAATTTTAATATTTTTGGTTTTTATTTTTATTTTATTTTTTATTAATCATTCCATTTGTTTACATTTCAAATGAAATCACACTTCCTGGTTATCTCTCCACATATGCCCTCATCCCACAATCTGTTTCTCCTCCTTTCCCTTTGCCTCTATGAGGGTGCTCTTCACCTACCCACTCTCTCCCACCTCATCACCCCAGCATCCCCTTAAACCAGGGCATCAAACTTTCACAGGACCAAGGGTCTTACCTCTCATTGATGTCAGACAAGGCCATTCTCTGCTACCTATGTATCTGGAGCCATGGATCCCTCCTTGTACATTCCTTGAATAATATTCATTGGTATTTTGTAAGTGTAATTTTGCCACTGTTATTAATCATACTGTAAATATTTGTGTTTTATTATGGTCTTAGAAAACCCTTGTGAAAGGGTCATTTGACCCTCCAAAGGGGTCCCAACCTATAGATTGAGAACCACTTCTTTAGAAGTTCAACTGATTTAAATACCCTCCTTCCTCTGACCTCTTTGGTACTAAGATTGCATGCTTGTGCCACGGGGTCTTGCTTGACTTAATTTTTCTACGGTTTGTTTTAAAAACAGTGTCTGCAGCAGAGAGACATTTTCTAAAACTGAATAATTTACACAGAAACAGAAAACTTGTGAGAAATGTGTTATAAATTCTTATTGATCTAGATACTTTAGCAAACTTACATGACAATAAAAAGTCTTTTATAAGAGAAAAGGAAGAAGTTGGTAGCTGAGTTCAGGGCCTACAGGTTGAGAATGGTGACCAGCCTGGAGCCAGGGGAAATGGGAGCTCAAGGTTAGCTCTTCACTGAATGTTCTTAACTTAGCAATGATTGGAAGTGCAGAGAAGCCTTCTATAGGAGACTTAGGCTGCAGCTCTATAGGTTCTCCATGCTCTCCATGGTGGTTTTAATGGAAGAGAGAGCCCAGGTTTATTCATACCATGTATTGACTGCTCATCATAGAAAATAGATGTATACCAACTACTCAGGACAGACATTTTGTAGGGAGGAATGTACTAGAAGGGAAGCTTATTGGCTAAACTCTCAGTGTCTCTAGATAGCTCATTAGCCTGGAGAACTCTCTTCTGGGCTATAGGACCAAGGTGGGAAGTGTGGACAGATGTTCCAGGCCAGGAATCTAGTAGGGAGCAGGGAGG
The DNA here is from genome assembly GCF_000001635.26 of Mus musculus. Taxonomy (NCBI): domain Eukaryota; kingdom Metazoa; phylum Chordata; class Mammalia; order Rodentia; family Muridae; genus Mus; species Mus musculus. The sequence continues at coordinate 76,055,017 of NC_000072.6, read as the reverse complement.
CACCTACTGTCTCAGGTGAGTATCTGAGGTCTCAGACCCTCCCTAACTTACCAAGTTTTCTGGCATGGTCCACTATCCCAAAATCCCCCACACTACATATTTATTTCCATTAATTCTCTTAGTCCTCTAGGCTCCTCTCCTGTCTTCCCCTACATGTGACCCTGTCGCCCATTTTCCCTCCCCTACCCTTTTCCACCCATGTCCCTTCTTCCCTTTGACTCCCATGATTATTTGTTCCCCCTTCTAAGTGGGATTGTAGCTTACTCACTTGGGCCTTCCTTCTTCTTAAACTTCATATGATCTATGAGTTGTATGATAGGTATTCTGGAGAATGCAATTCAGAAAATCAGGTCTCACACAAGCTGGGTAAGCTTGCTGATTCACTTGGCAGATGCCAACCTGTCTACTTTCTGAGACTCCAGCAATAGTGAGAGAAGACAATGGTTGATGAGGACTTTTGGGAAACAGCATCTTCTGAACATGACAGCTCTTGCATTAATTCACAGAGTTCTGTTTGCCTAAACTAGACCTGCACAGAGTTTGCCTAAACTAGACCTGCACAGACTCAGTCAGTATTCCAGCATAACATGTGTGTGTATGTGTGTGAGTGTTAGATAGCAAGGCCAACACCTTAGAGAAAACTATTGTCAATTAATGGCTGATGGGTAAGGAAGAGTGAGTTTTCTCCAAGACTTGTTTCCATTCACAGGTTCCCCATATTTGGGGGAGGGAAGAATGTTCTTTTAGTATAAAGTAAACTCAGTGGTTACAAAAGAAAAAATAAAGAAAGATATGAAGTTGGGAAGAAAAGGTAGGGGATTGGAGAAAGATGGAAGGTGGAGTAAGTAGTAGATACAATCAGAACATATTGCATATATTACATGCATATATGAAATAAAGAACTAATAAAAGGAATAAAATCTTAATAATAAAGGCTTATAATTTATGCTTCCTGTGATGTCTAGGAGTCTAAATTAAGCCATAGTTAATGTGCTTAGAAATGCTGACTCTTTTGTGAAATCTAAGTGTGGACATTGCACTGATTAGCTTTGAGAACACACAGAAAAGCATAGCAATGTCTCATAGTGAGAATGTGCATCAATCCAACATTTCCCTAAAAGTTTTTTCAGCAGTAGTGATTATTATAAAATAGCAGTGATTCTTACTGCTGATAGGTTATAAAATTGATTTTAAGTTCCCTTTATTTCTACCAAACAACAGTCCTGATACATACAAGGTGTTTTTGTAATTTAATATATTTATATTAGATAGGACATTCTCCCAGACAGTCAATACTATGTATCTTCCAAGGCCCCCTCAACAACCTGTATTGCCTCATTCCCCTCTTGTAAATTACTTTGGATTTTGTGATCCCAAACTCACTCTCTGCCTGTAAGTCCCTCAGAGTTTCTAAAGATTTTTGGGAAGCAAAGACTACCTTGGAATTTACAATCATATTAATTAATCTCTATTTCTATATTGAATGTTGTGCCATTGAATATATATATATTCTAAATCCCCCTTCTTCCCATAGAATGTCAAATGTTCTACAAACTGTCTGGCTCAGAGTAGGAACTTCATAGATTGATTTTCTTCCTCATTGATGTAGACATTTACATATATATAAAACTGAAGGAAAGATGTACTGAGGGGAAACTCTGGTAGAAAAGAAAAGAACCATAAAATTTCTAAAGAAAACTCACCATTTTCCCAAATATTTTTGTCTGTCAGAATGAAGAATTGTGTTCACCACACCCTTTCATTCTAACAGTTCATTGTACTGTAGAAAGCGTGGTGATGAAAGACATGTGCCTTCTCTTTCACTCACACAGCTGGGTGGTGAAATGTCTCCATAGAAACAGCAGAAGCCTTGTTAGAGAAGGAGGAGTGCTTCAGAGCTTTATGCATCAGGCTTTTTTCTTCTATTTATCACTGAGTAGCAGTCCTGGTTTGGTTGAGATCATAAACAGACAGACATCAATTGAAGTTGTGTGGAAACCAGACAAAGCTCAAAGCAAAGCCTTTAACATGCAAACTTCTAAGTTAACACAGAAAAAAGAATCTTGGACATATGTAGTGCTAACTCTAATTCAATGGGCATGCCAATCACTTATTATTCATTGAAACTTATCCTTGAGACTAGGAAAACAGCCGAGAAGTCTATACATGTGTAGTTAAATAATTAGAGTCCTTTGAGTAGAGTGGCAGAGAAGAATAGGTAGTTTATTATATTATGAAAACTCACTCCCATGCATGGTATCTGTGCTGTGCAGTGTGCAGCCTTCACCATTGCTAGGGCTGAATCCTTTTTCCTTCCTGGTAAAAGAAACAAGAGTTCATTCTTTTTTTTTTATTATTTAAAAAATTTTTTTAAATTAAAACTAGATAAAATTAATGTAACATTAAGGAATAGTTTTAAAAGGATTCTACTGTAAAAATGAAATCTTTTTTTTTTCAGGGAAAAAAGAATGATCTCTTTTTTTCTTTTTCACTGAAGAAATTCACTCAATGCTGATTTGGAAGAGTGTGATAGATATGATGAAGGAATCTTACTAACAGTAGATGATAGATGGTCCCTATTATATGTATATCTTACCTAGTTTTTAATTTCCCCTTGAAAGTGTTTGTCTATGCTCTAGACTAATTGATCTTCTGTACATGTTGTTTCATTTGTTCTTTTTTATTGTATTTTTTATGTTATTTGTGTATTGTTTTGTTCTGTCCCTTTGCTTTTGCTTTGAGATAAGACCTCGATTAGCCAAGAATGACTCAAACTCTGAACTCCTAATCAAACTGCCTACATCCTCCAAGTTCTAGGATCACATATCCAGTTCTAGGTGTCAACATATCCAGATATGTTGGTTCTTACCAATCAGAAAATTGAAAAATATCAATTTCATCAATTTCCTGAAAGTTTCTCTTTTGTTATCAACTCTGCAGAAAAAAAAAAATGAATGGGTATAGATTAAATAACAAGAAAAAAATTCAAAACTGTTTGTATCACCAAGGATAAATTAGTAGCAGTTATTAACTGTTTAGAGAGAATTACATCAGTTCAATTCTTGTGTGGGTGTGTCTATGTGTATGCATGTATCTATCTATCTATCTATCTATCTATCTATCTATATATCTGTATATGTGTATATATGTGTATATATCACAAGCATATGCTTATGCACATATGTATACAATACATATGCTTTTTCTATATCCATTAAACATACCAAGTCTTTAACTTTGATTTTTCAATCCTGTTCCCATAAAATGACATATCACAAGTATGTTGTGAAACATATATTTCAAAAATTATAACTTTTGATTCCACAAGAAAATAATACACTTTAAATGAGTACATTGACTTTAGCTCTAAATTATTACTTTGCTACTAAAAAGGGTTATTGATTTAGAAATAGCCTAGTAAAAATAATCTTCCATTATTTTACAAGTTGTTTGCTTTTTATAGTGAAAGTGCATTTTCTTATGTTCTTGTAAGATATTAATTATTGGCCTAGGATGAATTTAAATTAAACCAGAATATTTCAAATCATGCTCATAAAGAATTTACAGAACACACATATATAATAAAAATTATCTAGGTGTTTATTAAGGTGGTATTAGAATAACATAATCTAATTTTCAGAACCAAAGAGCAAGAGTATTAAATAAATCACTTTATGGCACAGGGTGCTACAAATATATTACACAAATAGAAGACATAATTTTCTTCTAAATTCAGATAAGGAGAAATTTCTGTTCAAAGTTGGTGAATTTGTCAGTTAATTAATTAACTAAGTTTAAAGGAGTACATGGAACTGAGGCGATGTGGTGGGGGAGTTGTGGAGGGAAGCAGAAGACAGCTATGGCGAGCTATGATTAAGATATTTTCTATACCTTGACATTTTCAAATCGTACATGAAAAATGTTAAAAAAAAAGTAAGTATAAAAAAACTGTTAAAATTTTAAACTAATCTATTTATTTCTGCGAAGCTGAAAGTTGGGCTTAATTTTATATAAAACAGGGTCACGGAGGCCCAGCTTCTTATAAAAAATAACCATAAATCATCAATAAAGTTTCTAAATCAGTATCTTTGCTCCTTTGGTAATATAGAGTTCTGCAGTCCATTCATCAAACTTTTAAAATTTTGAACAATATCTAGTATTTTTTAAACTGTCCTTAACAACATTCACATACTCTTGTTGTTCCTTTGTATTTTTAATAATCCATCCTATATATGCTTTGATTGGTTCAATTCTACACATTGAATACCTATTAATATAAAATGAATACCTTGTTTGAGATATTAATTTACTAACTGAGCCTTTTTGCATGATAACAGTAGCATTCCATAACACTCACATTCATTCTCTCATTTATATTTTACCCAAAACAAACAAACAAACAAACAAAAACAAAACAAAAACAAAACTTGACAACAAAGTTGAAATGTACTCAATCATATAATGTAATGAAATGGCCTTTAAGCTTAGATGCTTATATGTTGTGAGATGTTTTTCCCTCTCAAATACAGAGATAATAAATGGAAAGCCAGCATTCCCTTTCTTATTCTGCAGGGCAGTGCATACCTTTAATTAAGATATGGCTGATGTGAATAGTGTTAGCCAGTTCAAAAAAGAGGATATTAGAAACCTGGTGTTTTCAGGTTGTGAGGTTAGAACCCAGCCCTCAAGGAGTTGCATGTAACCTCATCAGAATCCTATAGAACTTGATAACCTCTTCTAAGGTTCCAAGGGCATTTAATTATGAATGAAGTGTGGGTTAAGGGGAAAGTGTTAATTTGACTTTGCTTCTTTGTCACAAATTAAAGCTATCTTTTACTTTATCTCAGCCCAGGGCTAGACATGCTGGTGCCCTTGTATATTTTTCTACTCTCTAAAACCATAAATATTCATGAGCCTCTGTCCACTACAGGCTGATGATAGAATTGCAGAGGTTTTCAAATTTTTCTTACGGAAACTGTGACTGCTTGCAGAGCCCTGTCTATTTTCTTAGCTTCCTTTTCACTGCCTTGAATAGTTTGGATGTCTTTGCTATTCCTCTTTAAATCCATTTTATTCATGAGAAAGCCACCCTTACTGAATAACTCTTATGACTCTAAAAATGTATTGCTGATATCATCACCATAGAGATTCCAATCTATCAACAATCAGAACTGCACAGAAAAACATCTGAAATTACCGAGAGTTAGAAGGGGTATATAATGAAACCACTACATATCAGTCAAAGCTGCTGCTGAATTAATTCTGTCATATTATGTGTATGGAAGAATCAAGACCAACAAACTGAATGAGATATTATTTAACAAAAATTGGAAAGATTAATAACTGCATGAAGTGACCATTAGCTCATCAAGGTCATTTATCTCAATTATATAGTAATCTTTCCTGGAGAATTCAATGAAATAGTTGTGTGCATTTTCTGTCATTTTTTTATTTTTCTACTATATATATGGGATAATGCTCCCTCTAGGCAATGGTCGGCTTTTCAGATTTTAATTTTCTTTTCCCACAAACTCATGTATCAGGAAACTACCATGAATAACATTAACATGCTAATATCCTTATCCTCCTCCTGTCTTAGACATAACCACTTCCTTCTTCACCACTGGACCTCACAGAAATAAATAGCACAAAAACACAGTATAAAATATAGATGAAATGGAAATTTATTCAGTAGGCAAATAATGAAAATCATAATTAGGTGAACATGGTTTTTCTGTAGTTACAGCTTTACACTATGGAAATTGTCCTTTTATCAAAAGAATCTAACTAGACATAGACCATTTATTTAAAGTCTTCTGTTGCCTATCCATTTTTATAAATTTATTTACTTAACATCCTGTTCACTGCCTCCTTCCCTCTTCTCTTCCCACTCCCACACTTAACAAAGCCTCTCCACTGCCCCCTCTCCTTTTCCTGAGAGAATGAATGGGTCCATGGTTGCATACCACCTGACCCTAAGGCATCTAGTCCCAGCAGGACTAGGCACTTCCTCTTCCTCTGAGCCTTAAGCAGGCAGTTCAGGTAGGGGGAAGGAAATCTAAAGGCAGGGAACAAAGACTGAGTCAGACCCCCACATCTCCCCACTTGTTAGGGAACACACATGAAGAAACATCAAGCTACTTATTTGCTATGAATGTGTAGGGATTCTATATCCATATTCTGCATGCTCCCTGATTGTTGCCTCAGGCTTTGTGAGCCCTCCTGGCTCCAGGAAGTTGAGTCTGTGGGTATTTTGATGGTGTCCTTGACCACTAGGACATGTTCATACCAATCCTCTACTTTTCCACAAGACTCTCTGACTCCACCTGATGTTTGGTTGTAGGTCTCCTTGGTTTTTGTTTGTTTGTTTGTTTTTGTTTTGTTTTTTGTTTTTGTTTTTTAATCCCAATTCTATGAAATTCAGTAAGTGACTCGAACTCTTCAGTATAAACAGTGAGTGCTATAACTATATTGTAGAGGTTTTCTGCATAGAGTTCCATGAATGCCTTATGAAGTGTGAATATTTATATATAATATCGATTATATATTATATTTATATCATTAGATAGTTATGATGCTTTTGAAAGACCCACAATGTGAGGACTCCCCCATGTTCTGCCTCAGGAGAGGCGACATGCCAAATCACTCACGAGAAAAGGTCTTGCTGCAAATTGCAAGAGGACTTTTATTCAAGAGCACCCTCGGGCCCACAGTCATACACCATACAGGGGTAGAGGACCATTGTGCCCTGAGTAGCTGGGTAAGGGGGTACTTAAAGGAAGAAACCACACTCAAGGAAGTGGGGAGGGCATTGTTGGAAATAGCAAAAATACCTGTTAAGAGTCACAAGGAAGTGTAAAGTCACAAGAGTCACAAGGAATACCTGGTAATTGTGTGGGGGGGTTATTTCTCAAGACAGTTTCTAAGAGCCCCTAACAATAGCACATTTGCATAGCTGGTTCCAGCAATGGTCAGGGTGGGTCAGGGTGACTTTCTGTGAATGAACACTCCTTGAACCCAGGAAGTGGGTGGGTGGAGGTATGTCACTATCTGTTTTATGATTAGCATACCTTGGAGCATTGAGTCACAGAGGTCACATTCTCAAGCCTGGGCCTAAAGGCCTAGAATTTTGCTTTTACATTATACTTTTCCACTTTGTCCATATATGTAGATCACTGTTGTAGTTGCCATTTGGAGTTCATATATGATAAAAGGAATTATTAGAGCAAGTGTTGTGAATTATTTTTAACTTAAGCAAAATGCACATGGCAAAAAATTCAGCATCTCAATAATTTAAATGTAAAATGTAGTACAGTTAGATCTACTCTCATTGATATACATCTCACATTGTAAAATAGAAATTCTAGATTCAAATCCCAATCCTCTATTTTCTTCTCTGCCATTCTTGCCCCAGTAAGTAATAGTCTGTAATCTCAGTCAATCTATTTCTCCTTTCTAGGTACCTCACGTAAGTAGAATATGTATTATACACAAGTGGTAACTGGCATAAATCTTGTTCTGTCCTCATGGTTCATCCATTGTTTCGAACTAACTTTTCTAAGATTCAACATGTGCATATTTTCCTCCATCCATCTGTCAATGGTCCCTAATTTTTACTTTTATTTTTTACTTATAGTAATCCTTTGAAAACAAATGTTTCTTAAAATCTAATTTTAAATAATCAGCACATATAATATGCATATATTATATATAAAAGTAATTTTTGACCGTATTACAATTTTATGGTTTATTTTAGATCTTTTTCTATCTGTTTTCTAGTGCTCGGTTTATAGGTAATCCTTGCCCTCCTTCCTATTTTATGTGATCTTTAAGGGTCTGATCTCATATCCTCTTGAGTATACATCAAGCCATTTACCCACTGAACTGTCTTCCTAGCATTTTATATATTATATTTTAATATAAACCAAATGGAATATTACAAAACACCCAATTTCAATAGCTCTGATGATATTTGTAGAAAACATACTATGGCCACGTGCTATCTTACATACTGAGAGTTAGAGTACATTCAAATTTACTCCAATCATTTTTATTTTAGTGCATTAGTTTCCTTTATTTTGATACCATGGAAAAAGCAATTCATAGAAGGAAGTATTTATTTGGGTTTATGTTTCCAAATTGTTGAGTCACCTATGGTGAGGCAACATAATAGCCAGTAGTAGACATGGCAACAGGAGCAGGAAGCTGAGAAATCACATCCTCAACCATAAACAAGAAACAGAGAGAGCAACAGTGAGTAAGGTAGGGGTATGTACTCCTAAAGTCCACCACTATTGACATATGTCTTCCAACAAAGTACCATTTATTTATCCTTCCTCAAAGAGCACCACAAATGAGGATCTGGTGTTTCAATATGTTAGCTTATAGGAAGAAGACCCTTCTCACTTGAACCATAACACTGGGTAGCCTGCAATAGATTCCTAGTTTCTGATGTGCTTAGTTCTAAAATGATAATGTAGTATATAAATAGTTGTTCATAGGCTTATTCTGATATTTTAGTGATGGTATGTTTTAAGCTGAAGAAAGCTTAGCACTTGAAGGAGACATCTGCAAAAAATTGAATAGATTCTTACAGAATGGTTCCAGCATGAGTTTTGGCTTTCTATTTTATGGCCCAGGATATTCAACTATTTTATTTTTCTTTGGTCAAAGGTTATGTTAATGAATTTTTATTTTCACACCCTCTTAAAGGCAATTAGATTTAATTCCAATTTCTTTGGTTCTCCCAGCTGCTTATATATTCCTCAGTGACTCTGGGGTCATAGCACCTAACACAAGGGTGATAAAAGTTCCATTTCAAAATGGAAAATACATACTATTTATGAAGTGAATTTAAAAAGTACTTGACTATTTTATACTTGTGTTTATTGTGTGTTTTAAATGAACATAATTTTTACACATTCCTAATAATTATCTTATGTTCAAGTCTTCTTTATTTATGAATTTTTAATTTTAATTTAATTCTATAAAACATCTTTATTTTAATGAATTCATAAATAAAAATACATGGAACTAGAAAAAGGTAACCACTCAAGCAATTGCCTCATTGCAATCTCTATATCTCAATGAACTTCTTGTACAGTTAGAATGGTCATTCTGAAGATTTGAAGCTTTACTTAATTCACTATTATTTACATTTTATGAACTTACAAAACAGAAGAAGAAGAAGGAGGAGGAGGAGGAGGGGGAGGAGGAGGAGGAGGAAAAAAGAAGAAGGAGAAGAGGAGGAGGAAAACAAAAGAATTATGGCAGTTGAAAATAGAAAATAACTTAGCTTTATAATTTTACAACTCATATTCCCCTTTTTCTATATTCTGCCCCACATCGTCACCTAATAAAAACTTCTCTGTTTATTTTATAAATGTTATAATATCTATTTCTATATGTATGCTTATATTTGCACATATATACATATACATATTATAGTCTAGGATCCAATTAGGATAGAAATTATGCAGATCTCTTTAATATTTATCAAATATTGGGTTAACTCGATCAATTTTATCTGATGTGTTCCATACGTTTATTTGTTTTCAGAAATTTTGTGACTTGATCTTTCTTTAGAACTGAACAATACTCCATTTATGTGTGCATAGAGTTTTATTATTCTTTTATCTGCTAATGGGCATCTAGGTATATTCAATTAACTTTCTGTGGTAAATAGAGTAATAAACATAGACAGGCAAATTTCTCTATGGTGTGCACTATGGCATAGGCTCACAAGAGAACAGGAGAGACTTTGAGTACTTCTACTGTTAAGCATTTGAAAATCTCTTAAGAAAGGCAGCCAGTATAGAATAATTATAAAACAAGAAGAAAACTAGAACTACACTGAGGGATGAAATATTTCCTGAACACAAGGCCACTTTTTTTTAAACATTCTATTTTAATATTTTGAAAGGCAGAGTGTTTTAAGGTCAAGGGGATGCATAATTGCTACAATTATGGTGATGCAATGCTACATTGTTGAATGCAGTCTTATGTGGAATTCTGAGTTTCACTCAGCAGGAGACGAATATTCATGTCTTTTTCTTCTTTGTGTTTGGAAGTGTGCTAATTTTTCTGCAGGCTTCAATGACCACATCATAATGGTTTGTTATTTGTTGTTGCTACAACTTGTTTCTTAACTAGCAGTTAAAGATTCTGACACCTAAATGAGTTTTACAATATTTTGGGTATTCGTTCCCATAAAGCTGAGAGATAATTATAGGGTTATGTGGTTGACAGTGAATTTGTCTCCTATACACACAACTACCTCTCAAGTGAAGCAACACTGAGTGACCAGTCTGCTCTAATTAATTTATTTTAACTCTTTATGGAGATGTAGGTGATGTAAGAGCAGATCTTAAGCTCTTGTTATTCTAGAGAGATTTACAATTTAATATAACAATGGTCTATATATGGAGAGAATTATGTTTAAGGTTAGTGCTAAATACGTTTTCCTTAAATAAATGAGGACAAAGAAATTCCACTGCTATCTTTCTCTCAATGGGCATTGGAAAGTGTTAATAAAGACCAACTTTACAGGAAAATAAGTAGAAAAGTATGTGTTGTATTAGTGTTGAATCTTCCATGTAAGGAGTCAATAATTTCAAGCAAAAAATAAATTGTCTAAATCATCATCCTTAGTTTAGGAAAGACATTTCAGTTTTCCATTCTCCAGTCATTGACTTCCATTTTGACCTTCTTCTATATAAATACTTCAAAGATTATTAGGATGTACTTACTAAAGTCAACAGGGGAATAGTATGAAATAGATTATAATGGTGATATAAAGGGAAATGAATATTCAAGCATTTCATCTCCTAGCATCATCTGAGTACAGTTTCCTCTCAGAGTGATCAAGGAACAATAACTATATGCTAACTCCAAAGTATCAATGAGTGTTGTCTGTTTTATACTCTGAAGTCACATTTGAACTTACTTGGAATTAAAGTATCATAAACAAGGAGAACTATGGCAACACAGGGTGCCTGACTGCTGTTGAAGCTATTGTGAGAGGTGAGTATATTATATTCCCAAAAATATAAAGCAACTCAGAGTGATGGATTCAGAGTGCTATGAAAGGACCATGTGAAAAGACCCAGGCTTTCTTTGTGTTTATTTCACCTTTGCCCTTCCCCAGGCAAGCAGCAGTGACAAGTGCAACAGTCAGGGGAGAGGTTCTCTGTGATGGATTTTCAGAAGAGTGGCTGTGATCAGTACATTCCTACTTGTTTCTTTTATATTCCATGGCCCATTCTGAGGACAAAGATTCCTCTTTTTATTTGTAAGAGTACTGGGCTTTGCCAGATGATATGTCTTCATTGTTTCCCAGTAACCTTCCCCTTGAATACAGAAACTGTCTTCCTGGACAAAATGGAGCCATCCAAAGAGATCAATATTCAGTCCCTTTTCCAGATGTTGTAAAGAAATGAGTGAGTTCTCAGAATTCTTTAGACTAACTTCACAATGATATATAGAAGGAATAAATTCCTTTCTTACTCCAGGCAACAATCTCTTTTAACAGTCCAAAGCATAAGACTGGGTATTTCTATGACATTGCTTCTTTTCCTATAGACACTGATGATAGCATGTATGCTGTTGCTGAAGGCAAAAGCTGATCCTTATTCAACTAGCCAGCTAATCTCCATACCACCTGGAAAATGCTAATACTTGATGGTGACTTCTACAGCACCTAAAAAATATGCATTTTTACATATTTGACATGGTTATAAATGTGTAAAAGCTGATCATTACACACACACACACACACACACACACACACACACACACACACACACACTTTGCATTTCTGACTGCTTTAATTATAAATTGGCCTACCCTACTAGATAGAGGAGATATACTTATGAACATTTTGCAGTACCCCCCATGTTTGTTTCAACTATGCCTTTGTATCTATTTAACTATTACTGACACCTGGAGAAGATATGTTACTCTTAGCCTCGTCATCACATTTTTAAATTTAAGTAGAGACTAAGATAACTAAGAATTGTGCTTACTTTATTTGATAGGGCAACAGGTCACAGAAACAAATTACCAAGTCAAATATTCCTTCTGTATGATAGTCAACATTAGGCACAATTACCTAGTCTTTATTTTAAAATAGACAGGTTACAGTTACCTGTGAATATAAGAACATATATGTGGAATACACTTGGAAACTATGCTGATTAAGGAGAGTGGCTATAGATTGTTCTACTCTAGTGTCCATGACCTTACCAGTCATGGGTAATTGACTAAGTTTACAACACTACACAGAAATTAACTCCTATTGATTAGGCCTTAAGTTAAGTTAGACAGTTGTTACCCTCAATATATAACTGCCCAATTGATATATCTGCAAGAGAACTGCTAAGCCTAAGACATGGAGTATATCAAAAAGTGGACCGAAAAATTGTAAGAAACAGATGGCCAGGAAGTCTCTGAGAGAAAGTCCTCTATATAAGACTGGTAAGCTATATCCATGAAATTTCAAAACTATGTCCACCAAAACAATAGCAGTTAAATGATAAGTCTAGCTATTAACTCAGCATAGAAGGGAAAGTCTCAAAAGACCCAACACCCCACACTGAGAATAAGAACCTAGGGAAATAAATGACATTGAAGATTGGAGATTCTGTCCTTCTCCTTGAGTTAGCCAGGTAATAGGTTACCCAAACTTAAGTGCTAATCTTAAAACACCCACACATACCATCAACATTAAATGAACTCAGCAGGTTATATTTTCGTGTGTTTGTCTGTGTGAGTATGTGTGTGTGTATGTGTGTGTGTATGTGTGTGTGTGTGTGTGTGTGTGTGTGTGTGTGTGTGTGTAAGAGAGAAAGAGAGAGGGAGGGAGAAGGAGAGAGACAGAGAGAGAAAGAGAAAGAGAGAGAGTTCAATAACAAAGGCATGACTTGAGAGGTGAAAGCAAGTTGGGAGAAGAGAAATAGGGATAGAAAATAATACTCAGGTGAACCTTACTCAAAGATAATATTTAATTAAAAGTAAGGTAAGAAGGAGAAAGGGAGAAGGTGACTGACTTTCTTCAGTGTAAACAATGAATAACGCATTATGTTAAATAAATCAATACTGTCAATACTATTCAAATACTCCCTAATAAATAGAGCACCACTGAAAGTCAGGAATAACTGTCACTGGATTTATACACTTTAGAAAAGTAAAATCAGAATGATTAAGTAATATGACTTAAGTTCCAATGTTAGCAAGCAGGCAAAACTATACTTTGAATAGCTGTTACAAAAATTCTACCTTACCAAATAAAATAAGAACAATTCCATTTCATCAAGAGGAATAAAAAATATATATTCCTTGCTGGGACATCCTAGGGTTCTCTAAATATTAATGATGGATGATGAAATTTGATTTCCTATTGTTTTATTAGGCTAATCTATGTTTTCCTTGTCCAATTCAGGCCACTTAGGACACAAAACGTTTTGGCAAATAGGCTCAGTGAAGATGAGTGTGGCTCTGCTGACTCTTGGGATGATTCTGACCCAGACACTTTCACCTTGTGTTTACACTAATTAAATCTTTTTTATTAGATTTATTTCTTCATTTACATTTCAAATGTTATCCTCTTTCCTAGTTTTCCCTTTGAAAGCCCCTATCCCCTCCTCACTTCCTCTGCTCACCAAACCACCCACTCCAAATTCCTGGCCCTGCCATTTCCCCTATACTGGGGCATAGAACCTTCATAGGACCAAGGGCCTCTCCTCCCATTGATGACCAACTAGGCCATAATCTGCTACATATACAGTTGGAGCCATGAATCATACCAAGTGTACTCTTTGTTTGGTGGTTTAGTCCCTGGGAGCTCTGGGGGTACTGGTTAGTTCATATTGTTTTTCCTCCTGTGGAGCTGCTAACCACTTCAGCTCCTTGGATCCTTTCTCCAGCTCCATTGGGGACCTTGTGCTCAGTCCAATGGTAGACGTCGAGGATCCACCTCTGTATTTATCATGCACTGATGGAGCCTCTCAGGAGACAGCTATAACAGGCACCTGTCAGCACGTACCTGTTGGCATCCACAAGTTTCTGGGTTTGGTGATAGTATATGGGATGGATCCCCAGGTTGGACAGTCTCTGGATGGTCATTTTTTCAATCTCTGCTCCACACTATGTTCAGTTCAGCCTTATTTATAATAGCCAGAAGCTTGAAAGGACCCAGATGTCCTTCAACAGAGGAATGGATATTGATTAAATCTTGTAGCTTATCATGCTTTACTCTGCTGGTGGGATCCATGCAGTATTTGGTTGTATTCCTTTTCTGTGAGCCTTTGGCTGACCTTCACTGGCTGCTACTGTTCATGGCTATACAAAGCTACATTACTCCCAGATAGGGCTGAGGAGGAGGAAGGGGGGGATATAGGGGATTTTTGGAGGGGGAAACTAGGAAAGAGGATACATTTGAAATGTAAATAAAGAAAATATCAAATAAAAATAAAATTTAAAACAACAACCACAACAAACAAAACAAAACAAAGCACCAAAACTAACCCTACTGAGTTCCTGTTAATGATATGTCTGCTTCCTGGTTTGAACTAGGCCAGGGCAAGTTTTTCTATTTGCATGTATACAATCATTCCATCAGCCTAACTAATGTTGATCATTTGACTGGTTCTCTCAGGACAGTTGCAATATTCAGAGCAGAGCATTGGTATTCTTCTCTTAGAATCCTTTAATCTGATTTAAAAAGCAACCTTTGTCTTTAGTTTTTCATCTCATATGACCTCTAGGGTCACCAATAATGTATTAATCTTGTTCTCTCATCTTTCTGTAAACCCTTCTGGGTAAATGTTTGACATGTATGCTAGCACAGTTGAGAATATTAAATTGACACTCAAAGAAACACCTTTACTTCACCACAATCAATACATCTCTCTGCTGAGTACAGTAACCTCATCAGTTTTCTTTGTTTCATCCACATCAGTCTTGTTAGTTTTGAAGAATGAAAAGATGTTTGTGAACCAAGCTTCACCGGGGAGAAGCTTTGTTCACATTATATTCTATGCTACCTGCAACTATTGTTCAGTGAAAAGACCTAGCTAGTATTTATATAATGAGAACTCCTGTTATCATGTGTTTTCACATAATCTCCCTAAAGTCAGTGCTAATTAGAAAACTCCTAATTATGCTGAGGCAGAGCCCATGATATTAACCTTTGCAACACATATTATTATCATTATCTTGTGTATTATTAATACATTATTATAATTATCATTTATTATTATTGCTGATATATATATATATATTTCATCATGTGTTTCTGTATGCATATCAGGATGTGATGTGTATGTGAAGGTCAGAGGACATTTTTGTGGAATCTGTTGTATCTATGTTCATGTTTATGAGTTTTAGAGTTCAAACTCAGGTTTTCAGACTTGCACAGAAATACCTTTATCTAATGAAAAATGTCACTAGCATTTTCACAATATCTTTACTAGAATTGTTCAATACAATGTAAAGGTACATATGTAATGACAGTACAATGAGTCAACACAGCAAACATTAACCATTTTTATCATAAAGCTGAAGATGTTCTTTAAATACGATTTAAATACAATGACACCAGGCTCTTCCAAATAACAGCTACTTAGGACAGGTCTGATATAGGTGAGATTTAACTTAGAAGAAAACCCTAGGGTCTCTCAGAGACCAGACTGCACAGAAGAACGAGCTTGCTGCAGAAGCAACATTGCTTCTTGGACAGGGTCCCTTTGGGCCTTCATCTTCAACCAGGAGGCAGAGCTGAGCTCTAGACCTCTGCACACTTTCCATGCCAGAAGAGAGTGGGTCCCCAGGGAGGGATCTGACCCCAGGACCAGGTAAGAACACCATCTTGTATCCCTGGTCCCACAGAGACTAGTCTGCACAGGAGAGTGTGCCTGCAGAAGTAACATAGCTTCTTGGACAGGAACCCTTCAGGCATTAATATTGAGCTGGGAGGCAGAGCTGAGCTCCAGTCCTCTGTGCACCTTCCCTGCAAGGGTAAAGCTTGAGACTCAGGAGAGAGTTGGACTCCCAGGAGTGCTGACAGAGGGTAACAGAATCACAAGAGGAACAAGCCCCAGCCAGAGACAGCTAGAACATCTAACACCAGAGATTAACAGATGGCGAAAGGCAAAAGTAAGAATCTTACTAACAGAAACCAAGACTTTGCAGCATCATCAGAACCCAGCACCCCTACCATAGTGAATCCGGGATACTCCAACATATCCGACAAGCAAGATTCAGATTTAAAATCTAACTCATGATGCTGGTAGAGGATTTTAAGAAGGGCATTATTAACTCACTTAAAAAAATACCGGAGAGCACTGCTAAACAGGTAGAAGTCCTTAAAGAGAAAGCACAAAAATCTCTTAAAGAATTACAGGAAAAAACAACCAAACAGGGGATGGAATTGAACAAAACCAACCAGGATCTAAAAATAGAAGTAAAAAACAATAAAGAAATCACAAAGAAATAAAACTCTGAAGATAGAAATCCTAGGAAAGAAATCAAGAACCATAGATGCAAGCATCAGCAACAGAATAAAAGAGATAGAAGAGAGAATCTGAGGTGCAGAAGATTCTATAGATAACATGGACACAACAATTAAAGAAAATGCATAATGCAAAAAGATCCTAACTCAAAATATAAGACACTATGAGAAGACCAAACCTAGGGATAATAAGTATAGATGAGAATGAAGATTTTCAACTTAAAGGGCAAGCAAATATTTTCAACAAAATTATAGAAGAAAACTTCCCATATCTAAAGAAAGAGATGCCAATGAACATACAAGAAGCCTTCAGAACTCCAAATAGACTGGGCCAGAAAAGAACTCCCCCCACACTGACACATAATAATCAGAATGACAAATGCTCTAAATAAAGATAGAATATTAAAAGCAGTAAGGGAAAAAGATCAAGTAACATATAAAGGCAGGGCTATTAGAATTACACCAGATTTCTCACCAGAGGCTATGAAAGCCAGAAGATCCTGGACAGATGTTATACAGACCCTAAGAGGACCCAAATGCCAGCCCAACCTACTATACTCAGCAAAACTCTCAATTACCATAGATGGAGAAACCAAGGTATTCCATGACAAAAACAAATTCACACAATATCTTTCCATGAATCCAACCCTTTGAAGGATAATAAAGGGAAAACAGCAATACAATGACTGAAATTACGCAATAGAAAAATCAAGAAAGTAATCCTTTAACAAACCTAAAAGAAGACAGCCACAAGAACAGAATCTCAACTCTAACAACAAGAATAACAGGAAGCAACAATTACTTTTTCTTAATGTCTCTTAATATCAATGGACTCAATTCCCCAATAAAAAGACATAGACTAACAGACTGGCTATATAAATAAATATCATTTTGATGCTTACAGGAAACCCATCTCAGGGAAAAAGACAGACACTACCTCAGAATAAAAGACTGGAAAACAATTTTCCCGAGCAAGTGGTTCCCAAAGAAAAAGCTGGAGTAGCCATTCTAATATCGAATAAAATTGACTTCAAACCCAAAGTTATCAAGAAAGTCAAGGAGGGGCACTTCATACACACAATGGTAAAATCTTCCAAGATGAACTCTCAATTCTGAAAATCTATGCTCCAAATGCATGGGCATTCAAACTCATTAAAGAAAATATAATAAAGATCAGAGCACACATTGCACCTCACACAATAATAGTGGAATCGTGGGAGACTTCAACACCACACTCTCATCAATGGACAGATCAGGAAACAGAAAGAAACAGAGACACATTGAAACTAATAGAAGTTATGAAACAAATGGATTTAACAGATATCTACAGAACATTTTATCCTAAAACAAAAGGATATACCTTCTTCTTAGCACTTCATGGTACCTCCTCCAAAATTGACCATATAATTGGTCACAAAACAGGCCTCAACAGATACAAAAATATTGAAATTATCCCATGCATCCTATCAGATCACCATGGACTAAGGCTGATCTTCAATAACAACATAAGTAATAGAAATCCAGAATTCACCTGGAAGCTGAAGAACACTCTACTCAATGATATCTTGGTCAAGGAAGAAATAAAGAGATGAAAGACTTTTTAGAGTTTAATGAAAATGAAGCCACAACATACCTAAACTTATGGGACACAATGAAAGCATTTCTAATAGGAAAACTCATAGCTCTGAGTGCCTCCAAAAAGAAACGGGAGAGAGCATAAACTAGCAGCTTGACAGCACACCTAAAAGCTCTAGAACAAAAGGAAGCAAATTCACCCAAGAGGAGTAGACAGCAGGAAATAATCAAACTTAGGGCTGAAATCAACCAAGTGGAAACAAAACGAACATTTCAAAGAATCAACCAAACCAGGAGCTGGTACTTTGAGAAAATGAACAAGATAAATAAACACTTAGCCAGACTATCTAGAGGACACAGGCACAGTATCTTAATTAACAAAATCAGAAATGATAAGGGAGCCATAACAACAGAGCAGAAAGAAAGTGAAAACATCATCAGATCCTTCTACAAAAGACTATACTCAACAAAACTGGAAAACCTGGATTAAATGGACAAATTTGTAGACAGATATGAGGTAACAAAGTTAAATGAGGATCAGGTTAATGACCTAAACAGTCCCATATCCCCTAAAGAAATAGAAGCAGTCATTAATAGTCTCCCAACCAAAAAACACCCAGGACCAGATGGGTTTAGTGCAGAGTTCTATCAGACCTTCAAAGAAGATCTAATTCCAACTCTCCTCCATCTATTCTACAAAATAGAAACAGAATGTACTCTACACAATTCATACTTTGAAGCCACAATTACTCTGATATCTAAACCACATAAAGACCTGACAAAAAAAGAGATCTTCAGACCAATTTCCCTTATGGATATCAATGTAAAAATACTTAATAAAATTCTCACAAATCGAATACCAGAACGAATCAAAATGATCATCCATCATGATCAAGTAGGCTTCATCTGAGGGATGCAGGGATTGTTTAATATGAGGAAATCCATCAAAATAATCCACTATATAAACAAACTCAAAGACAAAAACCACATGATCATCTAGTCAGATGCTTAGAAAGCATTTGACAAAATCCTACACCATTAATAATAGCATGTCTATAGGTTTACTTTTCTTAGATCTTGCTCAAGCAGCCAACAGTATTGAAATATTATGGGTGAAGTTTCCCTATCATTTGTAGAGTATACAATCTCACATTCAATTTCCCAGTCACTTGCCATTTATAAGTTCCCTTTTCTATCATCTGTAGCGTTTCTTGTTCCTTAGTTGTGAGAACTGTATTGTAGATGCAGTCTTTGGGCCTTTACATAACTTTATCAGTTTTTCTCTATATCTTGGCCAGTATTGAATCTTCTTTGATGAGACCTGAAAGTTATATCTGAAGACTTGGATGTGTGTGTGTGTGTGAAATAGAGAGAGGGACAGAGAAAGAGAGAGAGAGAGAGAGAGAGAGAGAGGTGTATTGGCACAAGGGAGAAGAAAGCATCAGACATATAGAGCTGCAGTTACTGGCATTTATGAGTTAGCAACAAGGGTGCTGGCAACTATACTCAGTTACTTTGGAAAAGCATCAAATCCTCTTAATTACGGTTCTATCTCCCCATAATAACTTTCTCTTTTTCTTATGTTTTTCTATTATACTTCCAAATTGAGGAATTTGATTTTTATTTTAACATAATATTACTATATACAAATATATATTTGTATAATATTATATATACACATATTGATAATACATATAAATACAGTATACACACATATTTAAAAAATCTTGGAAATGGAGAGGAACACTTAAAAGTGAGTGTGAAAATTGAGATTTGGAAGTAGATTGTAATTAGAAAGGCACACTGAAAATAGAAAATAAATTAAAATTGCCAAGTGTCTCATTCCAATCAAGGATTTCAAAATAAGGGAGCCAAGACCAATGTCATGATACAGTAAAGCCCTGAAAACTACTGAGATAGTGAGTGGCCCTTCAGTTGTTCTGTTTTTGCTAGGTTGGGATTTTACTGTCGCCATTATCTACTCTACCATGATGGCCTTGGATCTTGTCTAACTCTAGATTGAGACACACATTGATGTGGACATTGCATTATCTCTTCTTATCAATGTTTCCAAACACTATGATGGGTTTTGTTTCAATGAGCATGTGAATGACGTCAAAGCTAAAATTGAGGAGTTCATTTGCTTGGAGGATCAGGGCACAAACCTGTGCTTTCTGGTATCCCGTGTAATCATGAGTTTATCAATCATTTCCTGGTAAATAAGGTATGGTGATGTACATGGGAAAAGTCCTCAAAACTCAAAACTCAGTTCTTCAGTGTCTTATGTTATTTATACATTGCAATGAATGTTCATAGAACACATTCAATGGCACTGACATTTTTATCAAAAGATGGCCTAGTCGGCCATATCTGGAAAGGTAGGCCCATTGGACTTGAAAACTTTATATGCCCCAGTACAGGGGAATGCCAGGGCCAAAAAGTGGGACTGGGTGGGTAGGTGAGTGGGGGGGAGGGTATGGGGGACTTTTGGGATAGCATTAGAAATGTAATTGAGTAAAATACATAATAAAAAAATTTTTAAAAAGAATATTATGCTACCCTAAAACAAGAGGTGGAACAAATTCATTTGCCTTTAGAGTCAGTGCCATTGAATGTGTTCTATGAACATTCATTCCGGGGTACTGGTTAGTTCATAATCTTGTTGCACCTACAGGGTTGCAGATCTCTTTAGCTCCTTGAATACTTTCTCTAGCTCCTCCATTGGGGCCCTGTGATCCATCCAATAGCTGACTGTGAGCACCCACTTCTGTGTTTGCTAGGCCCCGGCCTAGTCTCACAAGAGACAGCTATATCAGGATCCTTTCAGCAAAGAGCTTGCTAAGGGTATGCAATGGTGTCATCATTTGGAGGCTATTTAGGGGATGGATCCCTGGATATGGCAGTCTCTAGATGGTCCATCCTTTTGTATCAGGTCCAAACTTTATGTAACTCCTTCCATGGGTGATTGTTTCCAACTCTAAAAAGGGCCAAAGTGTCCACACTTTTATCTTTGTTCTTCTTCAGTTTCATGTGTTTTGCAAATTGTATCTTGTATCTCTGGTATACTAAGTTTCTGGGCTAATATCCACTTATCAGTGAGTACATATCATTTGAGTTCTTTTGTGATTGTGTTACCTAACTCAGGATGATGCCCTCCAGGTCCAACCATTTACCTAGGAATTTCATAAATTTATTCCTTTTAATAGCTGAGTAGTACGCCATTGTGTAAATGTATCACATTTTCTGTATTCATTCCTCTGTTGAGGGGCATCTGGGTTCTTTCCAGCTTCTGGCTTTTATAAATAAGGCTGCTATGAACATAGTGGAGCATGTGTCCTTCTTACCAATTGGGACATCTTTCTGATATATGCCCAGGAGAGGTATTGCGGGATCCTTCAGGAGTAATATGTCCAATTTTCTGAGGAACCACCAGACTGATTTCCAGAGTGGTTGTACAAGCTTGCAATCCCACCAACAATGGAGGAGTGTTCCTCTTTCTCCACATCCTCGCCAGCATCTGCTGTCACCTGAATTTTTAATTTTAGCCATTCTGACTGGTTTGAGATGGAGTCTCAGGGTTGCTTTGATTTGCATTTCTCTGATGATTAAGGATGCTGAACATTTATTCAGTTGCTTCTCAGCCATTCACTATTGCTCAGGTGAAAATTCTTTGTTTAGCTCTGAGCCCCATTTTTTTAAATGGGGTTATTTGATTTTCTGGAGTCCATCTTCTTGAGTTCTTTATATATATTGGATATTAGTCCCCTATCTGATTTAGGATAGGTAAAGATCCTTTCCCAATCTGTTGGTGGCCTTTTTGTCTTATTGACGGTAACTTTTGCCTTGCAGAAGCTTTGCAGTTTCATGAGGTCCCATTTGTCAATTCTCGATCTTACAGCACAAGCCATTGCTCTTCTATTCAGGAAATTTTCCCCTTTGCCCATATCTTCGAGGCTTTTCCCCACTTTCTCCTCTATAAATTTCAGTGTCTCTGGATTTATGTGGAGTTCCTTGATCCACTTAGATTTGACCTTAGTACAAGGAGATAGGAATGGATAGATTCCCATTCTTCTACATGATAACCACCAGTTGTGCCAGCACCAATTGTTGAAAATGCTGTCTTTCTTCCATGGATGATTTTAGCTCCCTTGTCGAAGATCAAGTTACCATAGGTGTGTGGGTTCGTTTCTGGGTCTTCAGTTCTATTCCATTGGTCTACTTGTCTGTCACTATACCAGTACCATGCCGTTTTTATCACAATTGCTCTGTAGTAAGGCTTTAGGTCAGGCATGATGATTCTACCAGAGGTTCTTTTATACTTGAGAAGAGTTTTTGCTATCCTAGGTTTTTTGTTATTCCAGATGAATTTGCAGATTGCTCTTTCTAATTTGTTGAAGAATTGAGTTGGAATTTTGATGGGGATTGCATTCAATCTGTAGATTGCTTATGGCAAGATAGCCATTTTTACAATGTTGATCCTGCCAATCCATGAGCATCGGAGATCTTTCCATCTTCTAAGATCTTCTTTAATTTCTTTCTTCAGAGACTTGAAGTTTTTATCATACAGATTTTTCACTTCCATAGTTAGAGTCAAGCTACGATATTTTATATTATTTGTGACTATTGAGAAGTGTGTTGTTTCCCTAATTTCTTTCTCAGCCTGTTTATTCTTTGTGTAGAGAAAGGCCATTGACTTGTTTGAGTTAATTGTATATCCAGCTACTTCACCGAAGCTGTTTATCAGGTTTAGGAGTTCTCTGGTAGAATATTTAGGGTCACTTATATATACTATCATAAAACCTGCAAAAAGTGATATTTTGACTTCCTCTTTTCCTACTTTTAAACCCTTGATCTCCTTTTGTTGTCGAATTGCTCTGGCTAGGACTTCAAGTACTATGTTGAATAGGTAGGGAGAAAGTGGGCAGCCTTGTCTAGTCCCTGATTTTAGTGGGATTGCTTCCAGTTTCTCACCATTTTCCTTGATGTTGGCTACTGGTTTGCTGTAGATTGATTTTATCATGTTTAGGTATGGGCCTTGAATTCCTGATCTTTCTAAGACTTTTATCATGAATGGATGTTGGATCTTGTCGAATTCTTTTTCCGCATCTAATGAGATGATCATGTGGGTTTTGTCTTTGAGTTTGTTTATATAATGGAATACTTTGATGGATTTCTATATATTAAACTATCCCTGCATCCCTGGAATAAAACCTACGTGGTCAGGATGGATGAACACTTTAATGATTTCTTGGATTCGGTTAGCAAGAATTTTATTAAGTAGTTTGTGCATTGATATTCATAAGGAAAATTGGTCTGAAGTTCTCTATCTTTGTTGGATCTTTCTGTGGTTTAGGTATCACAGAAATTGTGGCTTTATAGAATGAGTTGGGTAGAGTACCTTCTACTTCTATTTTGTGGAATAGTTTGTGCAGAACTGGAACTAGGTCTTCTTTGAAGGTCTGATAGAACTCTGCAATAAACCCATTTGGTCCTGGGCTTTTTTTTTTTTTTTTTTTTTTGGCTGGGAGACTATTAATTACTGCTTCTATTTTTTTAGGGGATATGGGACTGTTTAGATCGTTTACTTGATCCTGATTTAACTTTGGCACCTGATATCTGTCTAGAAATTTGTCCATTTCGTCCAGGTTTTCCAGTTTTGTTGAGTATAGCCTTTTGTAGCAGGATCTGATGGTGTTTTGGATTTCTTCAGGATCTGTTGTTATGTCTCCCTTTTCATTTCTGATTTTATTAATTAGGATGCTGTCCTTGTGCCCTCAAGTGAGTATAGCTAAGTGTTTATCTATCTTGTTGATTTTCTCAAAGAACCAACTCCTCCTTTGGTTAATTCTTTGAATAGTTCTTCTTGTTTCCACTTGGTTGATTTTGCCCGTGAGTTTGATTATTTCCTGTCGTCTACTCCTCTTGTGTGACTTTTCTTCCTTTTTTGTAGAGCTATTAGATGTGTTGTCAAACTTCTAGTGTGTGCTATCTCTAGTTTCTTTTTGGAGGCACTCAGATCTACGAGTTTCCCTCTTAGAAATGCATTCATTGTGTCCCATAGGTTTGGGTATGTTGTGGCTTCATTTTCATTAAACTCTAAAAAGTCTTTAATTTCTTTATTCCTTCCTTGAGCAAGGTATCATTGAGAAGAGTGTTGTTCAGTTTCCACGTGAAAGTTGCCTTTCCATTATTTATGTTGGTATTGAAGATCAGCTCTAGTCCATGGTGGTCTGATAGGATGCATTGGACAATTTCAATATTTTTGTATCTGTTGAGGCCTGATTTTTGACCAATTATATGGTCAATTTTGGAGAAGGTCCCGTGAGGTGCTGAGAAGAAGTTATATCCTTTTGTTTTAGGATAAAATGTTCTGTAGATATCTATTAAGTCCATTTGTTTCATCACTTCTGTTAGTTTCACTGTGTCCCTGTTTAGTTTCTGTCCACAATCTGTTTATTGATGAAAGTGGTGTGTTGAAGTCTCCTGCTATTATTGTGTGAGGTACAATGTGTGCTTTGAACTTTACTAAAGTGTCTTTAATGAATGTGGCTGCCTTGCATTTGGAGCATAGATATCCAGAATTGAGAGTTTCTCTTGGAGGATTTTATCTTTGATGAGTATGAAGTGTCACTCCTTGTCTTTTTTGATAACTTTGGTTTGGAAATCGATTTTATTCGATATTAGAATGGCTACTCCAGCTTGTTTCTTCAGACCATTTGCTTGCAAAATTGTGTTCCAGCCTTTTGCTCTGAGGTAGTGTTTGTCTTTTTCCCTGAGATGTGTTTCCTGTAAGCAGCAGAATGTTGGGTCCTTTTTGTGTAGCCAGTCTGTTAGTCTATGTTTTTTTTACTGGGGAATTGAGTACATTGATATTAAGAGATATTAAGGAAAAGTAATTGTTGCTTCCTATTATTTTTGTTTTTAGAGTTGGCATTCTGTTCTTGTGGCTGTCTTCTTTTTGGTTTGTTGAGAGATTCCTTTCTTGCTTTTTCTAGGAAGTGATTTCCATCTTTGTATTGTTTTTTTGTTTTTTGTTTTTTGTTTTTTTTTTTTTCTGTTATTATCCTTTGAAGGGCTGGATTCGTGGAAAGATAATGTGTGAATTTGGTTTTGTCATGGAATACTTAGGTTTCTCCATCTATGGTAATTGAGAGTTTGGCCAGGTATCTTAGCTTGGGCTGGCATTTGTGTTCTCATAGTGTCTGTATAACATCTGTCCAGGCTCTGGCTTTAATAGTCTCTGATGAAAAGTCTGGTGTAATTCAGATACGCCTGCCTTTATATGTTACTTGACCTTTCTCCCTTACTGCTTTTAATATTCTATCTTTATTTAGTGCATTTGTTGTTCTGATTATTATGTGTCCGATAGGAATTTCTTTCTGGTCCAGTCTATTTGGAGTTCTGTAGGCTTCTTGTATGTTCATGGGCATGACATTCTTTAGGTTTGGGAAGTTTTGTTCTATAATTTTGTTGAAGATATTTGCTGGCCCTTTAAGTTTAAAATCTTCATTCTCATCAACTCCTATTATCTGTAGGTTTGGTCTTCTCATTGTGTCCTGGATTTCCTGGATGTTTTGAGTTAGGATCTTTTTCGTTTTGTATTTTCTTTGATTGTTGTGCTTCTGTTCTCTATGGAATCTTCTGCACCTGAGATTCTCTCTTCCATTTCTTGTATTCAGTTGCTGATGGTCAAATCTATGGTTACAGATTTCTTCCCTAGGGTTTCTATCTCCAGAGTTGCCTCACTTTGTGTTTTCTTTATTGTGTCTACTTCCCTTTTCATGTCTTGGATGGTTTTATTCAATTCCATGACCTGTTTGGTCGTGTTTTCCTGCAATTCTTTAGGGAATTTTTGTGTTTCCTCTTTAAGGTCTTCTACCTGTTTAGCTGTCTTCTCCTATGTTTCTTTAAGTGGGTTATTAAAGTCCTTCGTGATGTCCTCTACCATCATCAAGAGATATGCTTTTAAATCCGGGTCTAGCATTTCGGGTGTGTTGGGTTGCCCAGGACTAAGTGGGGTGGGAGTGCTGCATTCTGATGTTGGTGAGTGGTCTTGATTTCTGTTAGCAGGATTCTTATGTTTGCCTTTCGCCATTTGGTAATCTCTGAACCTAGTTGTTATAGTTGTCTCTGGTTAGAGCTTGTTCCTCAGGTGATTAATTTAGCCTCTATCAGCAGACCTGGGAGACAAGCTCTCTTTTTAGTTTCAGTGGTCAGAGTACTCTGCATGCAAGCTCCCTCTTGCAGGGATGGTGCCCAGATATCTGGTGTTTGAACCTGCCTCCTGGCAGAAGTTGTGTTCCACTCACCAGAGGACTTAGGATCCTGCGGCGGATCCTGTGTGGGTCCTTGTGGGTGTCCGGAGACTCCCCCGGGCCAGGAACCCCGGTGCTGCAGTGGGCCGGCTGGAAGGGACTTAAGCCCCATATCTGGCCGGGTTATCCTCTTCCCTAGTTAATGCAGTCTCAGTTCCCGTGCGATTGGATTGGAGCATACGCTGTGTTCCACTCACCAGAGTTCTTAAGATCCCGTGGGGGATACTGGGTGGGTCTTTGCTGGTGTCCAGAGTCTCTGCAGGCAAGGAACCCCGGTGCTGGAGTGGACCGGAAGGCAGCATAATATTCTTTAGACTTCCTCATGATGCTTATTATCATTATGTTCTGTACCTGTGGTTTCACACTTGTCCTCCTGTACAGATACCACCATTGCAGCATTTTCTCATCCCCAGTCAGGACTACTGAAGCCGTTCTGACACCAGAAGGCCCACACCATGCTGGTGCTGGTGTATGCCTTTGTATTCTTTTATTTTCTAATTTCTATTTGCATTTTATTTCACTGTGTGTGTGTGCGTGTGTGTGTGTGTGTGTGTGTGTGTGTGTGTGTGTGTACTCTCCTTTGTAACTGAGGCATGTTAATGAAGACGGGCTAGAAGCTTCTCCACTATTACACCTATACTTTTCATCTTAGGGATTCTAATAATCATGTTTTTCTATTCTTCAGCTACTGAAAAACCACAGTCAAAATCAGTATAGTAACAGTCATCAAAACTCTACTCAGTAAAAATATGTTAAACACTTTCTCTATGAATGAGGTGTAGTAGCTCACTATTGTATTCCTGGAACTAGGAACGTTGAGGCAGAAGTATTGCCATGCAATCAATCAATGGTAGGTCAAAGTATCGATTGAGATTTATACTGAACCTATAAGAGAGAAAAGGTCTGTTCTACTCCCATATCCTAAAAATATGAAGATAAATAAATAAATAAATAAATATACAAATAAATAAATAAATAAATGGAGGGAGATAGAGAGAGAGAGGGAGAGAGAGAGAGAGAGAGAGAGAGAGAGAGAGAGAGAGAGAGTCATTTTAGGAAGACAATGCCTTGCTCTTGCTGAATGATAGGATGACATATACTACAAAATATCCATGTTCTTCACAATCTTTGACCTCTACCAATGGTGTTGTTGAAACAAACTTATTTTTCTTATTTGAAGAGTGTCTACAAATTTTATCTCAAATGTAAGAGGCTAATCACTCATATGTTTTAGTATGTAATTTTCAGTTAGCAGACATAATTTACATTTGACTGGGAAGTGTAATTTTCCAGTAAAAATATAAGTGTCTGAACAATAAACAATGTTATCCTACTTAAAATATAACATTATATCTTTTTCTCATCATCCAAGTAGTCTTTCTTACTGTCACACTTATGTTAAATATTTAATGTCATTATAATATTCTTATAAATATCCTATAGTTTTGTCCTGTTCCACCTTTCAACCAAACTCACCAGAAAAAAAAAAATCCTCCTAAATTGTACATATAGAATCATATTGGGTCGAAAAAATAGATCATTGATCTCAAGGAAATAAGAAAAAAAAGTATATTCTGGAGCTAAACATGAATGTCTATGATCCAGGAAAACAGGACTATGCTTAACACTATGTTTCAAAAAGGTAACATGCTCATGAACTTCTTACTGTTACACAACAAAGGAAGTTATTAATTGAGGGTGTTTTATACATGTCTTTGCATTTAAATTTGTAAATGTCTTATAGATATGTATGCAGAATAATGTGTGAGAACAATGCCCATATCCTGCTCTCTTACTTTCCACCATTTTCTTTAAGGCAGGTTCTCTTACTAAAGTTCAATTTAGGTCAGCCCGGCCTGGTGATCCTCCTATCTCCACCTTCTATAGTTCTTTGCTACAGGGATGTGCTCAGCAACCACTAACTTTTAATCAGAATCCTGGGGGCTTAAATTCAGAACTCATGTTTATGTAGAAAGCACACTTACTATTTCTACAGCCTGACTTTTTCTAGACTGATCGCAGTATTAGGTAGGTAGGTTACATCAAAGCAATGAAATCTCTGCTGCAGGCTTCCGATAATATTTGATGGCATGCTTACCCTCTGGGTTGGAAGATGCTAGAAATCTCTATCTACCTAAAGGTTTTTTGTAACAGTCATAAGAAGTAATGCTATGTTAAACACAGATATGGACAAACAACTGCTATTTCAGCAGGGAATTTTTGGCCTTTCTTGTCTATCTCTGGGTCTATAACAGTCCGGTTCTCCTTCATCTATGACATTTTACTTCTACTGTCATTTTTGAAGCATGTTCAACACAGATTCAACTTCTTTTCTAGAAATTTCAGTTTGCACATCCTTTTTCTAGCAAGATATTTATTATTTCTTTTTTCTGTGATATTATTTTTTTTACTTTTATAATTTAAATTTTTAATTGAAAATAGATTTTTTTCATACAATATATTCTGGTCATGGTTTCCTTTTGTCTGACAACTTCCAGACTATCCTTACCTCAAAACCCCAAGCTCTACACCTTTTCTTCTTCTCTCTTATTAGAAAATGAACAGGTAACAAAAATAACAACAACAACAACAAAAAAACCTTACAAACAAACCAGAAATAGACAAAACAGAATAAATAAGCTGGACAAATAGCCAAAGAAAACCTTCAGCGTTCACATAAAGATGGAAAGACACTTGCACAGAAAAGTGTCCCATAAAAACATAAAATTATAATTCATAATATATAGGCAAAAGACCTGTAAGGTACAAAAATTTCCAAAGAAAGGATTGAGTCAAAAACCTGTCATAAAAACTATTGTGTTTCTCTTGTGTTATTCATCTACTGCTGGGCATGGCACCTGCCCTTGTGTGTATTGTACCTGCAGTGATACTCAGTTGGAGAAATATAAAACTTTCTTTGAAAGTGGTTATGAATTAGATATAGCTTCAGGGCTAAGCATATCTGCTTATGTCAATTTCTCTTCTCAGCACTGGGATGCCATCTGGCTTTTAGCTGTGCAGGCCCTGTGCACACTGCCACAGTTCCTTTGAGTTCATATGTAAATCATTCCTGCTAAATGACACTCTTTCTTTGGTATACTTCATCCTAATGTCTCTTACACACTTTCTACCTCCTCTTCCTCAAAGGAGAGATTTGATGGTGACATCCCATTTTAGGACTGAATGTTTTGAGATGTCTCATTCTCATTTTCCAGTAGTTGGACCCTGTATTTGGTTCCATGTCCTGAGCATAGAGGCATCTCTGAAGATGATGGAGCAAGACATTGCAATAAAACATCTCATGTTGACATTCTGCTATACTCATAGATTCAGTAACTTGCTCACACATTATTTTGTTGTAAAACATTTTTTGTTACTCCAAAATGATTTTCATTAAACTTGCCTAAACTCTTTGAGGTTGTTAATATATGAGCACGATTTGTCTCCCCTCATGTCTCTCCCTGCCTTCTATTAAATCTCCTGTAATTCACTATAGTTAACAGGCCCATTCTTTGATGAGGATGTTACTCTTTGCTTTAGATACTTTTAATTGTTTGGGGAAATAATGCAAGTAAGAGTTGAGCTTCATTTCTACCTCTAAAATGACAACAGACAGAGCTAATTAGTGAGCCAGTAGCAGTTACTAAAGATTTTCTAATAAATGACTAATTTTTCAAGTTAAAAGTTACATATTCCAGGAAATTTGCTTTATATTACACATTTAAACTCAGTGTCTTTGTAGAAGACATGAACATTCCTGTTTTCTAATATAATTTTGGCTTGACTTAGAGCCATTTTTGTTGCTCTCCTCAAATTCTGGAATTTTCTGTCTTGGTAATTGGTAGGCATATTTAGACTAATGATTGTTGCCTCTGAGAAGATAGATTCAGTATGAATACTGAAGTGCCAAATTTTTAGAGCTTGCCCACACACTCAGTCAGACATCTTTAGGCCCAGTTGAAGATTCAGTGTGTTTGGCCTTCAAGTCTATGGAAAGTGATACGCAGGCTTATAATAACCTATATGATATAGGTATTACCTACAACAGAACTACTGAGAGACTACTAATCCATTGTGTCCCTGTGACAACATTCAAATTCGCATTTTTAAAGTCATCTCAGAATAAATTATTGAGAAATTTCATTTATCCCTTGAATTGTTATTACAGTCCCTTCTTATGCATTAGATACCTATTAATTTATCTACCTATTTACTTATTTATTTGTTTAATGTATCTGTACCTTTGGTATGCTTGTGGAGGGCAAAGTGCAAATTTCAATAATTAGTTTTCTCTTACTTCATGTGGGCCCTCAAAATCAAACTTAGGTTACCAAACCTTGGCAGCAAATTAAACTGCTCCACATGAGAAAGTTTCTGATCACTATGCCTATTAGGCCAACTAAGAGCATGAGGATTACATTACTTGGGGTTAACAGCCAGGAGTAGACCAGTATCTCGAAAAAGGCTCACTGCTGATATTCAGGGCACAAAATTTTTAAAGAAAAATCCCACAAAGACATCAATGAAGATAATTGTCAGAACAACTTTGCAACTTTTGTTTTAGCAGAGCATAATAGTTATTTCAATCACAACATGACAGCATGTTTTGATATATACTTTTAATACCTTTATTGGTTGTTTTAGTTTAGGAATGGTTAGACCAAAGCCAGATACTTTTCTAAACAGACACAAAATAGCTTCAGGACAGGACAAAGTTGCCTTAGCCACTTCAAAGTAGTTTTACTCAGTGAAACATGTAGAATTC
Organism: Mus musculus; assembly: GCF_000001635.26. Lineage (NCBI taxonomy): Eukaryota > Metazoa > Chordata > Mammalia > Rodentia > Muridae > Mus > Mus musculus. The sequence continues at coordinate 76,023,855 of NC_000072.6, read as the reverse complement.
AGTGTTGATTTTAAATACACACATACAAACACACACACACACACACACACACACACACACACACAGAGAGAGAGAGAGAGAGAGAGAGAGAGAGAGAGAGAGAGAGAGAGAGAGAAGCAATAGGTATATGGAGATAGATAGATAGATAGATAGATAGATAGATAGATAGATAGATAGATAGATAGATAGTCATACCCCTAAGGTTCTCTCTCTTTGGGAAATTAATTAACAAAATAAACTAAGTTTGGGAAACATGCCTTAGGAGAAACAGAGTCTAGTTAGATTGATTAATTGTATTTAGTTTTATAAGTAGCAATAGTAGTTCTTTCTAATAAGTAACATTTAGCTAAAATTCTGTAGCAAATATGTTAAATTTAGAATTAATTCTATGTACTGTGAATGAAATTAACTCTAATATTTCAGATCTGTGCTATAATCAAAGCTTCTAATTGTGGTCTTAGCATCTTGAATTTGGGTTAGTGTGTCTTCAGGGTACTACTCACCAAGTTTTCAAGGATGAATACAATCTCACCTTATTTGAACTTTCTAGACCTTGTTTGAACTGCCTAAATGTGCATGGTTTTCTTTGTCTCTGTGCTTTAGGAAGTGGATTAGAAACTGAACATTAGATTTTAAATGTATTAATTTCAAGCAATACATATACTTTCTGCTCACAAGCTAATGGTCAGAGCCAACCTGGCAGGTGCATCTTCTCTAGAAGTAGTTACCAAGAAATATTTGATACATTAGAGCCATTGTTCCTACCACAAACCACTACACCCTTGGTTTAAATCAACATGTGTTTTGAACATACCACAGGAAGTCATAAATCCCTAGATAATGGTTTAGAGCTTCACTCCTTCAGGAGGACCCAGGGCAAATACCCAGGCTTTTTAGTTTCTCAGATAGTCTTCATGCATTGCATTCCCATACAATCTACAATGCTTCCCTCCAGCCTTTTTTAAATTCTGTTTAATTTCTCTACCTCTTATTTCCCTCTCTTAATGAACCCTATGATCATATTGGTATCTTTCTATAAGGAACAAAGACTGATAAATTTGTACAGTTCTTTTGCTTTGTAAGGTGCTTTGTCACTGACTCTTGAAATTGGAATGTCTGCAGGCTGGGAAGAGGAGCATAGTTACATCTACCAATCTTGATGGGAAATGGGAAAGAATTTCTACTACTCAACTAGAGCCATATAGAGATAACTATGGATACACATCAATGGTTGAGCATCTGCCTGGGATGCACATGGCCCTGGTTTTGATGCCATATGAAGAAAAATTACAGTTAAGGCAACAATAATTAAAATTATTTCCACGTTGTTAATGTACTCACAGCACAAGTCAATGAAGAAATTAAGAATGAATACTTAGAAAGAGTCTGGAAATAGGAAGAAAAAAAGAAAAGATAGGAGGAGACACAATGTGTGTATCTTTTCCAGTAAACAAAGATGAAGATTAGGTCAAAACTGTTAAGCAAAACATGAAATTGCTGACAACAATGAATAATGAAAATTGAAGTTAGGTTGTAGGAGCTAAATAAAGGGATGGAAAAGTACATCGAAGTGAATTGAATACAGAATAATATTAATGCAATATCTATAAGATGGAGAGCAGATCTTGAATCTTATATAGCTCACACTATTGGCTATATCACCCAATTCCATCATCATTCCTGTTTCTCTCTAGTGTCCAAAAAATTCCAGAAGCAAAAACCTTGAGTGCAGAAAACTGACTTTTCTTATTCACTAATACCTGGTGGAATATTAGGTCAGACATATGCTCCAACTTACTGTCAAAATAATTAAAGATGCACAGTGTTTTATAGCGGGAAAAGGTTATGTATTGTTCCTTGTATATATTTAGTGCACAAGGTAAGTGAGGAAAGGTTAATGAAATATTGTCAAGAGAAGGAATTTGTATGAGTGCTATTTTTATTCACAAGATTCTAACTAATTAGAGACACCACCAAATTTCCTAGCCTTTGACTTGATATTTAACCAACAGAGTAAACTAGAGGAACATAAATAGCTTCACTTAAAGAGCTTAACTCTACTGTGTGCTGATATTACTGCACACATAATAGCTGTGATTACACTACTAAAGACTATGTGAGGGTAGCCTTTTTAAATTTTGAAGAAGACATTTACGTGGGACATATTGAAAATGTTCTCAGAACTGATGAGATGACTCACTATGTCAGGGTCCTTGACACCAAGACAGACAACCTGAGTTTGATTCCCAGAGCCTACATGGCAGAAGGAGAAGACCCATTCCTCTAAGTTGTTCTTCGATATTTACAGATTCCATGATGTAGTGGTAAGTTTTCTCTGCACTGCTTTGAGTTCCTGGGCTTATTGTGTTGCCAGCTATCTGCCCAGGAACTCTTGCGATCCACTGATGAAACACACACACACACACACACACACACACACACACACACAAGCTTATTTTTGAATGCATTGGTTACGTCGAAAGCTGGACAGTCTTAAACCTTCCCCTGCTACTCCAGGCCTAATTGGGGAAGCGGGATTGGCTACTTACGTGAATTCTTACACGGTTGATGGACTTTATCTCTGGCTGTGTGCTCCCTTCTTCTTCCCCCAGTCCAGATGATTCTCGCTGAGTCCTTCAGGCACAATTCTTAAGAGTTGCATCCGGTGCCCAGCCATTGGCCGCTGGCATCTCTATTGACAGATCAAATCCCATATGGGGACAAGAGCCTTCAGTGTCTGGACACACAGATGCAAAGCATAATCACCACTCCTCTACACCATCTACATCACACCCAAACTGAAAAATACAGATATCGGGCTGGAGAGATGACTCAGGAGTTAAGAGCACTGACTGCTCTTCCAAAGGTTCTTTCAAATCCCAGCAACCACATGGTGGCTTACAACCATCCATAATGAGATCTGATGCCCTCTTCTGGTGTGTCTGAAGACAGCTGCAGTGTACTTACATATAATAATAAATAAATCTAAAAAAAAATACAGATACACAAAATAAATGGAAAAATAAAATAAAACCCCTCATGTCTCTTATTTATTTCATCTCAGTGTCTCAGTGTCATTTTGTTTCTGTTGTTGCTGCTGGTGGGTTTTTTTGTTTGTTATCTTTCTTTAATATTGGGTTGTAATCCCAACTTCTTTTCCTTTTGCTTTCCTCTCTCCAAACCCTCCCATTTACTCTTTCTAATCTCCTTCAGATTCATGACCTCTCTATTCATTCATATTAGTCACAGGAAACAAGTTGTATATCTAGTTGTCATGAAATATTCTTACACCTAGTTTATAATTCTATATTATGTGTTGAATAAATCCAAGTTCTGCTTTCATCCATGCCAAAAATGTATAAGAGTCCTATGAATGTTTGAGCAATTATCCAATTAATTAGTTACAAATTACCTTTATAATCATTAAAGATATTTGATGTTTATCTGATAGCTAGGAGAAAGTATGGAAAGTCTCAGGCAATAAACACACTTATATCCTTGGGTATAAACATTTCAGGCTTGTTAGTAACTCATATTTTTTTTAAATAAAGTTTCCTGGCAATGGATACAGAGTATTTCTAAATTGAAACTCATTGTAACTTTTGACCAATATTTTGTCTAAATTCTTTCTGAACACATTTTTCTTTCTAGGCTCTGCAACCGCCTGGGAGTAGCAACATCCTAATTTTTCTTCTCAATGTATAAAATTCATGATTTATTTGACCCAATTTAAAAAATATTGTGTTATCTAGGGATTTTTATTATCAAGTTTATGCTGTAGCTCTACTTCTTTCTTACTTGATTTTATCCAATTAGCCAAATCTCCCCACAGATTTCTTGGTTTTAGTATTCAGATGCTTATATGCCTTTTTTGCTTAAGTATTAGCATTTAATGAGACCAGGGGAGGATATGTGAGATCTGTGTTTATAATAATGGAGACCTACCATTCTAACTTAAGTATTATCAAATATAACTAAAACATTAGAAGAAGCCAATGGCTGAGTGGGTAAAGTCAATTCCTGCACGACATACACACATATGACATCATACCTGTGTACACACACACACACACACACACACACAAACACACACACGCGCACGCACGCACACACACACAAATGCATAAACACAGCATACATACACAAAAACACTCAAACACTAAATAAACAAGTGACTCTAGAGCATTTAGAACCAACCATATACTCTAACACTCATGTTACCAATAACAAAATTGATATTTTGTCAAGTATTTCTTAGTAGATTTGAACTATGACATGTTGGATTTTGTACAAAACATATAGTCCTCATTTTCTGTGCAAATAAATATTCTGCAAAGATTAAAAAAAATAAATGACAAGATTCAATTTTTAATATATGCATATAAATTTAATATATGTGTATATATCTTGCATTAAGATATAAAAAATGTTTAAAGCTCTGCATGTAGGTGTTAATTACATCTCTTTTTATGAGTATAGGCATGAATGAAAAATATATTCATATGAAATTTATTAAATAATAGAAGAGAGATGAATAAAATGTTTATTTTAAAATTAGTATGTTTAATACAAATAAGTGCTTTTAGAAGTGTAATATGTTTTCTGGGAAAGTTGGAGTATTTATTTTGTTATCAGACAGAACTTGTTACACAACTCTAATCACTGTTTCCACTAGTGAGACATTTAAAACCACAACTTGGGTTTTCTTTTGCCTTCTCCATTGCTATATGATAAACTTTCTTCTTAACTTTTTTGCTTATATCCATTTCCAGTGATAGGAAATAAGTCTTAGGACTACCTGCCCCAGAAATCATTCCTGCAATAGATGAGATCTAGGTGTCAGCTGACTCCAGTGTGAAGGCAAATTCTATCTTCTGAAATTATCTTAATCCTTCCTTTACAAAGCTGTTTGTCCATTTCTTGGGAATGAGGCTGGTGTTTTCCCACTTGTCCTGGCTATCTTTCTTTCCGGGTCTGGTTATTTAACAGCAAGAGTATACAGAACAAGGTTTTACAAAAAAAGAGAAAATTCAATGTGTAACAGTGCTCTCTTAAAGCTGTTTAAATTAAAAGATTCTATCTTTTAAAATGGATTATTGGGTGCTTCATTTTCCTTTCAAAACCACCAACACTGAATAAGAGAAAGGAATAGCTTTGACGTGGAAATCAATCGTCAGAGAGGCCACAGGTGGTATCCAAACTACTTTCCCTTTTTGTCACTTGCCCAATGAAATAGCTGGACACAGAATAAAATGAAGAGAGCAATGTTCAAGACTCAGTGTGACAGGAGTGAGTTGGGAAGTAAAAGCAGAACCAAGGCATGCAGTGAAGACATTGTACAAGGTTCATGGCTCGTGATTTCTAACCTCTCTGCTAAAAGCAGCAAGCAATTGCTGGGTCTGAACTGGGTGACTATTTTTCAATGATATGAAAGAAAATAAAAAATAAGCAGGTTGGAAAAGTGAAAGAAAATTGATGGAGAGCTGATGGGAAATAGTGACAAAAGGAATTCTGTTTCTCTCTCTCTCTCTCTCTCTCTCTCTCTCTCTCTCACACACACACACACACACACACACACAAACACACACAGAGACACACACACAAACACCAACACACACACACACACACACACACATATATATATATATATATCTTTGTATAGATATATGAATATGTGTAGATGCTAAAATGGTAATGGTAAAATAAACTTTCTTTTATCGTATGATAGAGGAGTAATGTTAAGTTATATATGTGTAACTGTGAAGTTGCTCTGTGCTGACTCATTCTCTAGTGCATGACTAAAGGAGTCTAAGTTAGCATGCCAAAGAGATAATCCCAAATCCATGTTTATTACAACACTCCTTACAACAGCTTAGTTGTACATCAACAAATGCATGGAAAAAATTGTTGTTTATTGATACAACAGAGCTTTATTCAGCTTTACAAAATATAAGAAGCATTGTATTACTCAAGGAAAACAGGTACAACTATGTATCATCATGATAAATAAGTTTAGCCCAAATCAAACAAAAAATTGCACATTCATCAAATCCATGCATTTGTCTATGTATATTATATTAATATATAATGCATATGTATGTGTTCACTGTACTAATTGCCCTGATAAAAACTTTAAAGCTATAGATTATTTTCTTAGTTTAAGTTTCTTGCAATGTTTTCAGTTATCTATGCTTAAAGAGAACATAGATTCAAAATATATAAGAGGTAATTAGATATCCTCATGTTCATATATATATAATTAGTTTTAAATCTAAAAATAAACTACTTACTAAATAGTTAATGATTATTTTAGTTTAAATTTTGTGTATGTGCATGTGAGGGCACATTTTTTTGCATATGAAAACAGATCTGTGAGTACAACACCATTCACAGGGAGGACAGAGGACAACCTGTTAGTTGTCACCTGCCACCTTATTTTAGAAGGTAACTCTCTTGTTGGCCACTGCAAGTGCCAGAACCCATGACCTACACCTTCTGAGTGTCTTCTGTCTCCATTTCTCAATTCATCAAAGAATTTCTGAAATTATAGAAATATGTTACTATGGCCTTCTTCATCTGAGTATATGAAATCTGACCTTCTGAGGATATGAAATCAGGCTCTCATGCTTGCACTACAAATACTTTATTTACTTTATTATTTCCCCAGCTCAATTAAAAATAGTATTTTTAAAGCAAAAACTTAAGCACATATTAATGGATAGAAAATTGCAATGTGGGCAGAGGGACTGTTTCGGGGAAAAAGAAACAGCAGAAAGTGGGAAAGGATAGTTGATCATAGGTAAGTGGAACTGAAGAAATGGTCTAGTAAATACATACTGTTTTTCAGAGAATCCACAATTAAAAAACTCATGTCAGGCAGATTATAACCACCTGTAACTGTAGCTGCATGAGATGAGACTCAATTTTCTGGCCCCTGTAGGCAAACACCTAGTATACATACAGTGAGATACATATGCACATATTTAAGAATGAACTTTCTTTTAAGTCTGTAAGTAAAATGCCATTATGGACTTTTGGAAACTGTGACAATTAAGTTCATAAAGTAATAATTTTCATGATAAATAAACAATTGGATTGAGAATATTAGAATTTGATTCTTTGCTAATTCACTATTACTCATCATTTGCTTAACAGTGCACTATGTTAAAACTATTCATTCATTTTATATATGACTTTTAACTAAAAAGTCCAGGGAAATATTAATTCTTAAATTAAGTTTTTTTTTTTTCCAATATGTGGTTACTCTTAATAAAGCTGCTACGAGCAGAGTAGAGAAAGTATCCTTGTGGTACAATGGAACATTTTTTGGGTATATATCCAAGGGATGTATAGGCGGGTCCTGAGGTAGAGCTCTTCCAATTTTTCGGAAAAACTGCCAAATTGATTTTCAAAGTGGTTGCACAAGTTGCCACTCCCACCAGCATTGGAGAAGTGTTCCCCTTGCTCCACATCTTTGCCAGCATTTACTGTCTTGTGAGTTTTGATCTTAGACTTTCTGATGGGTGAAGAATGGAAAGTAAGAGTATTTTTTAATTACATTTCCCTGATGACTAAGGATGTTGAACATTTTTTTATAAGTGCTTCTTGGTCATTAGAGATTCCTCAATTTAGGATTGTCTGTCTAGCTCTGTATCCTATATCTTTATTGGGTTATTTGGTTTGTTGTCTAATTTCTTGAGTTGTTTTTTAATATTTTGGATATTAGATTTCTGTTGGATGTAGGGTTGGTAAAGATCTTTTCCAATTCTGTATGCTATTGTTTTGTCTTGTTGTTGGTGTCTTCTACCTTATAGAAACTTTTTGATTCATGAGGTACCATTTATTGATTGTTGATCTTATTGCCTGAGCAATTGGTGTTCTATTCAGGATGCTGTCTCCTTTGCCAATGTGTTTAAGGTTATTCTCCACTTCCTCTTCTCTTAGATTAATGTACTCAGTTTTGTGTCAAAATCTTTGATTTATGTGGACTACAGTTTTGTACAGGGTGGCATATATGGATCTATTTACATTCTTCTACACAAGCACAACCAGACAAGCACCATTTATTTCAGATTCTTTCTTCTGTTGTATGGTGTCTTAGTCAGGGTTTCTATACCTGCACAAACATCATGACCAAGGAGCAAGTTGGGGAGGAAAGGGTTTATTCGGCTTACACTTCCATACTGCTGTTCATCACCAACGGACGTCAGGACTGGTACTCAAGCGGGTCAGAAAAGCAGGAGCTGATGCAGAAGCCATGGAGGGATGTTCTTTACTGGCTTGCTCAGCCTGCTCTTTTATAGAACCAAGACTACCATCCCAGAGATGGTCCCACCCACAAGGGGCCTTTCCCCCGTGATCACTAATTGAGAAAATGCCTTACAGTTGGATCTCGTGGAGGCATTTCCCCAACTGAAGCTCCTTTCTCTGTGATAACTCCAGCTGTGTCAAGTTGACACAAAACTAGCCAGTACATATGGGTTTGCAATTCTTTTTCAAAAATCAAGTGACTGTAAGGGTGTGGGATTATTTATGCATTTTTTATTTTATTCCACTGATAACCCATTTGTTTTATGCCAATTCCATGCAGGTTTTATTAATATTGCTATGTAGTCCAGCTTTAAATCAGGGATGGTGATACCTCCAATAGGTTTTTATTCTACAGGATTGTTTTTAGCTATATTGGTTTTTATAAATGAAATTAAGAATTGTCCTTTCAAGGTCTTTAAAGAATTGTGTTGTAATTTTGATAGGAATTGCATTGAATCTGTAGATTGCTTTAGGTCCATTATGCTTTTATATTTTCTGGATAATAGAAATTCCCATTCATTTTCTTTCTTACAAAAATATTTTGACCTAAGTTTGTTTACAATTTTATAAACTCTCAAATCCATATGATTTCTAACCTTAAATATTTCAGTTATATGATCTCACTGACCAAAGAATGACATTGTGTATATTTTCTGACAAAATATCAATTTAACAAAATTCATATGTATTTATATATATACACATATATACATATATTATATAATATATTCTACTCCCTCAGATTATGCTAAATAGAAACAAAATCATACAAATAAAAAAGTATCAGGGTATTTATATAAGGTATATAAAACTAAGTATTTGTCTGCTCTAATGCAAAGGAGGTGAAAGTGATGTTTCTTAATACTTAGATATCCTAAACAAAGCAGATATTGTTGTTTATACTTTTATATAAAATATTTTTAGATACTAAAGAAAGAAATTAAGAAAGACTGCAGATGGTGACAGATCTTCCAGGGTCATGGATGTCAAAAACTATTCTTGAAAAATGGTTGTCCTACCATATTAATCTAAAGATTTAGTATAAACCCAATGAAAATACAGGAGCCTTTATGCATCACATTGCGTAAGGGAAAGTATTTTATAGCTATACCTCTGACATAGCATTATTGTCTAAATTTATTACAAGAACTCAAAAAACTCAACATCAAGGGAACAACCTTTTAATTAAAAAAAATATATATAGAACTTAGCATTAATCCTGAAAATAATAATTGCATATAGCTAGTAAATGCTTTAAAGTATGTTCAACATCCTTAATGTTCAACATTATTAAACTGGGTTTTAATCCACTTCATACATTGCTATGACCATAACCTTGTATATATAAAAACAACAGCAACAACAAATGATACTGTGGACGCAGTGAAAGTGACTCATACACTAATAGTACTAGTATAAAAAAGTGAAGGGAATTTATGGTCAATATGAATGTTTTTCAGATGCATAAACACATAAGTACTATATAATATTACTTCTAGGCACATAAACCAAGAATTTTCTTACTACAGGGATATCTGCACATCTATGATTATTGCTGTTTTATCTAAAACAGCTAAGGAATGGAATCAACCTAGATGTTCATCAACTTATGAAGGTTATATAAAAATATACTACACATACACTAGAAAACATTACTCAAGTGCAAAGAAAAATGATAACATAAACATTCTGAAATTGCCATAAAATTTGGATTCAGGACATAGTGATGCTAATCTTCAATAGACCAAGAAATGCTCTACTTGCTGGTTAGGTTTCATTATCCTGGATGGTGCTATATGGCCGTGGTAAGAAAAACGTATAAATGGTTTTACACATACACTGGCCAGTTAGATTATAATGCTGTCTACCAGGCAAGATGCCTCAGTGTTGCAATAGTAGCAAACTCTTTATGGGTGAATCTAACTGCATTTTAATTGGAATTTAGAAAGGAATTCAGTGTTTTTATTTATTAAATCTATTATTTATTTCTATTATTTCATTATTATATATAAATATAATAGTCAGAGAAGTCATAGACCCTTAGAAAATTTACATTTTGCTAAATGGCCACTGTCTTCTAGAAAATGATGCTGATAGATTTGTGCTATTATCTACGTTTGTCAAAGAAACTTTTTTATTGTTGAGTGCAGTCATTATTGGGGTTCAATCAGAGAGTGATATTTGTTCAAATGTCTGAGAATAAATGAGAATTAGTGCCCAGCTGTAGATTAAACATTTATATCACCATGCAAATATGGCTCAAGGTACATTGTGGAAGAAAGAGAAGAAAGAATCTAAGAGCAGGACATAGGGAGGAGTCACAAGGAATACTGACTTTACAAAGGACAAGGCAATTCACAAACCTATGGCTATCTGCACACAATGAAGGTAGTTAAAAATTATAGCAGGGAAAGTGGAGGGTTGTCAAAGGCGGCACTTGTCACCAGGAGTTATAAGCTATCTTTGGGTTATATCCATTGATAAGTTGTCCACAACACAATGGATGACTCTACATCTATGTTTATATAGACAGTACTAATTAAATTCACTTGCTTAAAAATAAAAATAAAAAACAAGTAAATAAATGTAGAAATAAATAGAAAGAAAGATAGATCATATAAGAATATGTGAAGTTGTAAGGAAGAAGTATTTTAATGTTCTGAGAAATGGACCATGATATGATCAAATTATATTGTGTGCATTTATGAAATTTCCAGGGAATATGTGCATATCATACATTTTAAAACCCATAAATGTATACTCATAGAAACAAATACTTAGTAGGTAAATACATAATGCAAGACAGGGAGATCTAATGAGTTTTCCTTTAAAAAAACAAATCAGTTAATATATCAGTAATGACTGAAATGAAAATCAATAATAATATATGAAAGCAATACATTCTTGGGCAAGATCTTTAGATATATGTTCACATGAGACAGAACATGAGTCTGAAGGCATATAAAATTTACATAATCTCCAGGTTGTTTCAATTATATTCATCAATGCAAAGGAAATACACACAAAACTTTGAATTAGTACCAGCAATGGGATATATCAACTCCACAGCTTCTGAAGTGGTGCACCAGGAAGTCACATCAGCTGTCTTGAATGCTTCACAGCAGTGTCCAGCTTCAAAACTACATGAAGAAGAAGGTACAAAATCTCAGTTTGAAAGGCATCTCACTTGTATTAGTTAGGGTTTTTAATACTATAATAAAACATAATGACCTCATGAAACTGCAAAGCTTCTGCAAGGCAAAAGACACCATCAATAAGACAAAAAGACCACCAACAGATTGGGAAAGGATCTTTACCTATCCTAAATGAGATAGGGGACTAATATCCAACATATATAAAGAACTCAAGAAGGTGGTCTCCAGAAAATCAAATAACCCCATTAAAAAAATGGGGCTCAGAACTGAACAAAGAATTCTCACCTGAGGAATACCGAATGGCAGAGAAGCACCTGAAAAAATGTTCAACATCCTTAATCATCAGGGAAATGCAAATCAAAACAACCCTGAGATTCCACCTCACACCAGTCAGAATGGCTAAGATCAAAATTTCAGGTGACAGCAGATGCTGGCGAGGATGTGGAGAAAGAGGAACACTCCTCCATTGTTGGTGGGATTGCAAGCTTATACAACCACTCTGGAAATCAGTCTGGTGGTTCCTTAGAAAATTGGACATAGTACTACCGGAGGATCCAGCAATACCTCTCCTGGGCATATATCCAGAAGATGTCCCAACCGGTAAGAAGGACACATGCCCCACTATGTTCATAGCAGCCTTATTTATAATAGCCTTCTAGAAGCTAGAAAGAACTGAGATGCCCCTCAACAGAGGAATGGATACAGAAAATGTGGTACATTTACACAATGGAGTACTACTCAGCTATTAAAAAGAATGAATTTATGAAATTCCTAGGCAAATGGATGGACCTGGAGGGCATCATCCTGAGTGAGGTAACACAATCACAAAGGAACTCACACAATATGTACTCACTGATAAGTGGATATTAGCCCAGAAACTTAGGATACCCAAGATATAAGATACAATTTGCTAAACGCATGAAACTCAAGAAGAATGAAGACCAAAGTGTGGACACTGTGCTCCATCTTAGAATTGGGAACAAAACACCCATGGACGGAGTTACAGAGAAAAAGTTTGGAATTATGACGAAAGGATGGACCATCTAGAGACTGCCATATAAAGGGATCCACCCCATAATCATCTTCCAAACGCTGATACCATTGCATACACTAGCAAGATTTTATCGAAAGGACCCAGGTGTAGCTGTCTCTTGTGAGACTATGCCGGGGCCTAGCAAACATAGAAGTGGATGCTCACAGTCAGCTAGTGGATGGATCACAGGGCTCCCAATGGAGGAGCTAGAGAAAGTACCCAAGGAGCTAAAGGGATCTGCAACCCTATAGGTGGAACAACATTATGAACTAACCAGTACCCAGGAGCTCTTGACTCTAGCTGCATATGTATCAAAAGATGGCCTAGTCGGCCATCACTGGAAAGAGAGCCCCATTGGACACACAAACTTTATATGCCCCAGTACAGGGGATATAAAAAAATGGGAATGGGTGGGTAGGGAAGGGGGGGAGGGTATGGGGGACTTTTGGGATAGCATTGAAAATATAATTGAGCAAAATATGTAATAATAAAAAAAAACATAATGAGCAAAACCAACTTGAGGTAGAGAAGGCTTATTTTACTTACACTCCTAGGTAGCAGTCTATCACTGAGGAAATTCAAGGTAGGAACTTAAGCACAACAGGAACCTGGAAGCATGACATTATGCAAAGGGGATGGAGGAAGTCTATTTACTGGCTTTCTTTCTCTGGCTTGCTCAGTTGCTTAATGATATCACTGAGGATCTTCGGGTCATAGTTTTAGCCACTTACAGTGGTCTCTGCTCTCCCAGATCAATTATCAGTCAATGAAATGTACCTCCAACTTCAAGTCACTAGGGCTATGCTCTCAAACGGTTGGGCATTTGTTCTTTTCCTTTTTCTAATTCCCAGATGCTAAGTAAATGCACTCTCTCTCCTGTGTATTCTCATTGTAGTAATATTTGTACATATATGTTCATTGCTGCTTTATCCACAATAGCTATAGAATATAATAGATAGATAGATGATAGGTAGATAGATAGATAGATAGATAGATAGATAGATAGATAGATATTCATCAACTTATGAATGGTTGATAAAATATCATATACATACCCCATGAAATACTATTCAACTGTAAAGAAAAATGATACATTGGACTTTTGTAAAATGACATACAGTTTAGTTGCAAGACATATTGAAATATATCTTCTACAGATCAGGAAACACCTTGCTGGTTTGCTTTTAAAATGCTGGATGGTGCTATAAAAACTGTGCAGAAAGAAAAAGCATAAATTATGTCATCTATCCATGGACCGTGCAGGCTACAGTGTTTCCCTGCCAATAAAATGCTGTAGTGGCTCAAAGACAATCTTCTAGTACCCAGTATACACAACAATATAAATTCATAAATTTGAAATCAGCCTTTTGGTCAAGCACATTTAACCTCCTGCACTGGAGCGTTAAGGAAAGGAATAAGATAAATTAATCATGAATTGAGATTTCAAAATTTATGATTAATAAATACCATTTTCTCTCTATAAGTTATCATCTCAGGTATTTTTGCAATACCAGAAATTCGACTAACAAAGTTAAGAAAACAAATCAATATTCTAGGATAATGTAAGTGGTAATAAAAAGGAAAGTGAACAAAGAATAGATGCAAGCTTTTTGTCACATATTCACAATAACCTTGAACCCTGGAGGTACATTATAGATATAATTGTTTATTATATAGATTCTTTTGATAAATTTTGTGTTTAAAGTAGATTAATTATCAGCTAGACCTTATATAAGGATGTCACTCATATCAGCAAAGCAGAGGTCCTTGTACTGCTCAGAGATTCAAGTAAGAGTTCTTATTCCATCAGGACATGGGATTAAATCATAAGAAAAGGATTACATAATACTGGGACTAATATACAAAAATAAGCAACTTAATGTTATAAGAAAGCAAGACTAAAACAGATATCATATCATAGTTTCTGTATAAAAAAATACATTTACCCAATGGCGGGAAAGGTCATTGAATGTACATTTACTACTAAAATATACAACTATGATTTATTTCTTGTTTCAAATTGTATTTTATTTTCATATACTCTCACTTTGATCTTTCCCACATGGTTTAAGGTACCCTAGTCTGAAAATATTATTACCTGTGTTTTTTTAAGTACAAAGAAATTATTAAGAATAGTTTTAGGGACAGGAAGCTATCTGGGAGATTGAAACTGCATGCTTAGGACTTTGAACCTCACAAGACTTATTCGAGAGTCAGAGAATGGCTGGGACATGAGTGAAACCTTAGGTGAGTGAGGGAAGCAGATGCTATCAGTATAGATTGACAAAAACTATGGAATTAGTTTCTGTACAAATTAATTGATATAGATTCCACAGAGTTATATAGTTGTAGAATATGGATATTAGGAAAACATAGAGAGAGATAGGGGTCAACATGCATCTAGCAAAGATATGACTTAGTAGCTAAGAAAAGAGAGAGATGTAGTGGTATACAGATACCCTCTGTTACCCAGTAAAAATCAAGAAAGCTAAACACATAAGTTTGAAATCAACCTTTTGGATAGAGATATTCAAATACCTGCTTAGAAATGTCTGATAAATAAATCTGTGTAAAACTGCTTGTTTTTTTATTGTAGCAGGTTAGAAATTTTCCTTCCCAAGTACCTAATGTTTGGCTATCAGTAGGATACCATTATTGCTACTTAAAAATCCTTCTAAGCAAGCTGGAAAAAATAAATTGTTGGCACACATCAAAACCAATTGAAAACGTTAGCAATATTCTTAGTGGGAAACTATGGTGGAATTATTATTCCATTTTTAATTGGAAAAGATGTAAGCTAAATAGTTTTATTTTGAGCACTAGCTGTAATAATTTTGTTGCCTCTGGCATACTCACAGGGTTTAATCCTCAAAAAAAATTAGCAAAAGGTTTTTAACATTGGGTTTTATTTTTAAGTATTGAGGCTGCTTAAATGTAAACAGTCTGCCATCATTGTGAATAAATGCAGCTAATGTGGCTTGTAAAGGAAATTAAAGGAAGAATGGGGATGTTCTGAATCTTTTAAAAAAACATTGAAATGTGCTAGTGATGAATTGAGGTCAATATCTTATGTTTTATGTATTTGAAGTAGCTTATTTGCATAAATCAAAATGCTTAGTCTCTCTATCTGCTGAAAGTAAAATATCGCTCATTTCTATAAAGGACAAATCAACATGCAATTTGTGTACACTAGAGAAAATGATGTTTTTCTCTAGAGCCAAAACATACTGTTCCTACCAAGACAATCAAAGCATGGAATGAGAAAGAAAATTCAAATTGAAACTAGCCCCAAGAAAGGGGATACATTTACAGAAAAGAATCATGTATCGGAAATTATGCTTCACTAGGCTGGTGGAGGGTGTGGGTCTATGCACACATGGCACTTGTCTGTGAGGACTAGGAGGAAACAGGGGAGAGCTTGATGCTTCCATGATAACACAAATGAGAGCTGATGCTGAGCAAGAGAAAGCTCTGTTATGGCTGTGAAATGAAGTAAAAAAATATTTAAAAGGTAAACATTTTTTGACTTTTCTGTTACATTGACTGTAAAATGTGAGGAAAATAATAAATCATCACTAAATGAATGTGACTACATGGGTAATTATTTTATGCAGTGATAAGGGATAATGGAGACATTACTCACAGGTTATTTCTCATGTGTCATAATGGATGAGGTCTTTGTTGTACAGGAACACATGAGATAAAAATAATACAATAATATTTATTATTAACTGAAAAAGAGGAATTTGTTTATCTCTGTTTCAATACTCTGCCTAAACATTGATCAAAAGGGGTATGTACAATAAATAAATAACCTGGGACAAACAAAATTCTCAAATGCTCTATTTGCAAATAAATAAATAAATAAGTAAGTAAGTAAGTAAATAAATAAATAAATAAATAAATAAATAAAATGTTGAAAAGAATTGTCTGTGGCTCTTTTGGCTATAAAATGCCCTAATTTAAATTGGTTTTAATGGCCTTTTTATTTTTTCTCATCACTTTACTATTTTCTTTATTATTATATTATTCATATTATTAATATAAAATTTCTCTTGAGTATTTGGGAGTTTCATACAATGTACCTGCATCACACTCTCTTCCCATTCCTCCCAGGTCAAACTCCCTGTGTCTTTTTATTGGGGAATTGAGTCCATGGAATTTGAGAGATATTAAAATCCAATGATTGTAGTTCCTGAAATGTTTATTATTTGAGATGATATTGTAGGTGTGCCATTCATTTCTTCTGGTTATGTTGTGAGATGATTAATAGCTTGTGTTTTCTTGGGTATAGATACCATCTGTTTTAAGAGTTATGGTTCTAGTATCCTTTGTTGGGCTGGGTTAGTAGAAATATATTGTTTAAATTTAGTTTTAGTCATGAAATATCTAGGTGTCTCCATCTATGGTGATTGAGAGGTTTTTTTTTTTTTGATTATAGTAGTATTCTTTTCATTGTGTCATAAAATTTCTTGGATATTTTGAGTTAGGAACTTTTTAATCCTTGAATTTTTATTGAGTGATATGTCAATATTTTCTATGTTCTTGAACTTGCCTTTTGCTCTCTTGCTATTTCTGGCATTAACTGGCCAGGGTATTTCAGACTGGAGCCTTGATCCTTGGAATCAGGTAGAGTTGTGTGACCTGGATTAGAGCAGGCCTCCTAGGAGGCAGGCAGTGTTGTTTCTGGTTAGGACAGGCCTCCTGCATCCTTAGTTAGAGCAGGCCTCCTGTATTTCTGTGTCCCTGTGTTGCTGGTTATGGCAGACCTCCTAGGAGTCAGGCAAGCTGTGGGGTTGTGTGGGGCATTGGGCTTTGCACAGACAAGCTGGTCTCCAGTTGAGCTGAGTTCTGAACCCTGGTGGTGATAATTCACCTTCATGAAAAGGTAGGCTTTCCCTCATGCTCCTGGAACTCTGGATCCTGCCTAAGTTACTGCACCCCACAGCCCCAACAAGAGAAGCATGGTCAGTAGTCATGTAGGCAATGGCCCAAAGCTTCTGACCTTCAGGCTAAACTTCTCCCCAGTTACCTAGCAACAGTGAAGACCTTAAAAGGGGCTGTTCAGCCCCACCTTGCTCTCTTGCTCTCTCAGTATTTTGTTCTCTTACCTCTCATTTCTCTCACT
This sequence comes from Mus musculus, assembly GCF_000001635.26. Lineage (NCBI taxonomy): Eukaryota > Metazoa > Chordata > Mammalia > Rodentia > Muridae > Mus > Mus musculus. The sequence continues at coordinate 76,006,229 of NC_000072.6, read as the reverse complement.
CCTCTCTCCTCTTTTCTTTCTCTTTGTCTTCTCCTCTCCTCCCCTCTCCTCCCCTCCCCTCCCCTCCCCTCCCCTCCCCTCCCCTCTCCTCTCCTCCCCTCCCCTCCCCTCCCCTCCCCTCCCCTCCCCTCCCCTCCCCTCCCCTCTCCTCTCCTCTCCTCTCCTCTCCTCTCCTCTCCTTTCCTCTCTCCTCTTACTCTCTTTTTTCTAGGCTTCTCTCTCCCTCTCTCTCTTTCTCTCTCTCTTTCTCTCTCTTCTCTCTTTCTCCCTACCTTTCTATAATAAAGCTCTAAAACCATAGAATGCCTCTACTCATCAAGGCCCACTATGCTTGGAGGATGGGACAGGCTTTCTCCTAACGAGCTGTTTGTTTCTAATCTCCAGTTAGGTCTTCCTGTGCTCCAGTCAAGATCCACTGCACTCACAGGTGTTGGGAACCTCTTCCCTCGTCTGTCTCTCCCATATCCCCAGTGGCTTTAGCAAGGTAGCTCTGGGGTCCCCAGGTAGGGCTACTCCTTGGCCACCCCCAGAAGTGTGGGTCAGAGGCTTGAATGCCTACCCAGGGATGGGTGGAAAGTGTATGGCAGCTCTCCCACACCTGACAGACCAGAGAATAGGTAAAATTCTGGCAGGGCATGGTTCCCCCCCTTCCCCTGGGCCCCCATTTTAGCTCCTTACAGGGCTGGGGCAGGGATGGGGAGCAGGCTCTCAGACTTGCCAATGATTCAAGTGGAGAAGCAAACTGGAAGGGTGATGCTGTTCTGGCAGAGTGGATAAATCCCACAACTACTGGGTTCTGTGAGGTTGTCAGCTGGCATGAGTGTTGGGGCTGTGGTCTCATATGTGTTCCTGGTTATAGCAGACCTCCTGGGGTACTGGGGAGCTGGGAGGGGGACAGGTTTGCCCGTCTGAAGGAACTTTTTTCCAAAGCATGAAAGCAAACTGCTGAGATGATGCTTAGCAGAAGAACACAAAATGTAGGGTACCAGCTCCTTTCATGTTACTGATGACACATAGTCATTTCTGTTTTCTTCTAAAGTATAGCTTCATTGACTATTCCCTGCTCCTCTAATATTATTCATAAAAGTTCAGATTTCTGATCGTTTGTGTGTATGCATATGTTTGCAGATGTACCTGTGGATGTATGAGTGTGTATTACATATACAGGTATATGAATGTCAGGGAACAATATTTGATTTATGATTCAGGAATGCTAGCTACATTATTTTGAATTTGACCAAATAGCCTGGTTGGCCACTGAGCCAAGAGATACAGCTTATTCCATTTCTTCAGTGATGGGTTTACAAACATCTAAAACCATGTTCTGGAAGGGTATTCAGAGCTCTTACCACAGTGCCATCCAGTGTTCTCTGTCTGCCTCATTTTTATTTTAACATGGGTCTAGAGGTTGAATTCAAGTCTTCAGTTTGAAAATTCAACAGCAAAACTTTTCTGATGGAGCTGTCTGAGTTCCCTATATTTATTATTTTATTTATTTTTGTTTATTGGTGTGTGTGGGTAGGGTGGTGAGGGTGAGGTGTGTGTGGGTAAAGTGCAAGTGTGAGATGTGTGGGGGGGTGAGGTGTGTGTGGGTGGGGTGGTGAGGGTGAGGTGTGTGTGGGTAAAATGTGTGTGTGTGAGATGTGTGTGGGTGAGGTGTGTGTGGGTGAGGTGGTAGAGGTGAGGTATGTAGGGGTATGTACCTGTAAGGGCCAGAAAAGAGGATCACATGCCCTTTGAGTCTGGAATTACAGTGGTTATAATCTACTCTACATGAGTACTGGGAAGCGAACTTAATTTTTCCAGAAGAGCTGCAAGCAATCTTAAACACTGAGTCATTTTCTAGCCCCTTATTTCATTAATTTATCATATGCTTCTAATTAATTTGTTCCTGTTTTACTAATAGTTTTTGTGGGTGCTATGCCTAATATTAGGATCTTAGATTGCCTTTTCAGATTTGTAAAGAGGGGTGATGACAACATTGCACTTCATCACATGTGGACTTGTCTTCCTTCATCTAGGCATTAGGAATAGACTCTGTACATGAGTTTTAATTTTTATTCATTATATAGCTAAGAATGGAAGATTATAGCTTCACAACTGTTATTCAAGGCTCACAAGGAAATGGTCATTTCCACTGGAGATATGCATGTCCTCTTCTAGGAAAAGCACCCTTGACCACATTGATAGGACCAAATACTGTGAGGCTTACATATTCTGGGATATTCAAGATATAGGTCCAGTGGTTATCCCTTTGGGCATTGCTTTATTATGCTTATAGGAGTCTTTAAGTTTTGCCATCTTCTTCATAAATGGGTGCTGTAGTGTGTAGTACAATCATAGAAGACAATGGGCCTTGGAAACATGTCTGCTAATGATTACAGAGAACTACCTCTTGTTACTCTGTGACCATAATGAAATTTATTAACTGCAGAATCTGTTACCTTGTCTTGCAACATGTGGAAGGTAAGGTTAGGAATTCAGATATAATCCTATTCCATCTCATTGAAAGACAGGAGGGAAGTAAAGGAACTTCACAGCAAAGTTATTTAAGGAAAACAAAAGGAATTGCTATCTAAAGAAGACATTTAACTTCATATGAAGCAACTTGATAGCACAGGGCAAGTAAGCCTTGATTTATCTGAATGTCTAAAATTCTGAATACTTCTTTCAGTGCCTTTATTTTTAGTAAGAAGTGCATGATGGGTATTTTTTTCTTTCAACTTGTCTGCATTTAGATTCCCTCAGGAATCATACTTCTGGATGTGTCTTTATCTGCAAGGGAGTTATCAGAGCAGTTCTACTGAAGTGAGAAGAGCCACTCTAAATACAGGTGTCGCCATTCCATGGGTTGGAACTTCTCCAACTAAAGAAAAAGAAGAAAATGTGTAACATCAGCATTCATCACTCTTCCTGACTCTAGATATGACCAGCTACCTTTTGTTCCTGTTGCTATCCCTTCTCTGCCATTGGAGAATGCACCTTTAAATAGTATGCTGAAATGAGCCTTGTATTCTTTAAGTTTCTTCTCTCATACATTTTATTAATACATGGAGAAAAATTAATTACCATAGGAGGGAGCAGATTGATGCTGCAGTATGATATGGTTGTCAGTACTGAGTATGACTGGCTGTTACTCTAGATTTTTCTTTGAAGCAAACAATAAACATACAAACAAAAAACAATGACAAAAAAAACTGTCTTCTCAGGTACCACCATGAAAGCAAAGCCTTTAAAACTCTCCTAAATTCTTATGTTTCTCTAGATTCACCTTAGCACTAAAATATTTACTAAAGCAAGACAACCATCCACAGCTGTTCTACATTTCTCCTTAAGCAGCTTCTCTGTTTCATGCTTCTCTGTTCCCCTCTGTTATGTTTACTGAGTTTTACTATAGGAAAAGGCTCATGGAGTGAAATACCCTATTTCTTCATCTTGGTTAGTATTGGAACTGCCTCTGATTCTGTGCACAAGGCGACCTGCTTTCTTTCCCTGACACCTTGCTTTAGGTTTGTTAATTTCTGCGTATGTTTACATCTCAGGCCGTTTATGAGCTGCTCTTTGAAGTAAACTGGGAAAAATTCCATCAAAAGTTAAACAAAGAAAAGAAATATCCCAAAAATAATTTTCTTGAACAAGAATTCAGTTTTCAGTTCTCTTCTATATGGTCCATTTCACAATAGTTTAGAAAGACTGCAAGTTGCCATCTTGAATCAATTATCAGTTTCATTGTAGAGAAATAATGCTTACTGCCTTAAGAGAATTAATGAACAAGCTGTAAGGAACTATTGGATTTGATACAGCATTTTTAATATAAAAATTACTCTGAAGAACATTAACAACTTTCATTAATGAAATTATAAACATATAAATGCAAGTACAACAGATGAGTTGAACATTGCAGAGGTAACTGCCTTGATACTTCAAATTAAGACAAAGAAATAAATGAACTCTATGCCTTACAGGTTATAGTTGAGCACAAATCCCTCAACGACTGGCAACTTAGGTATGTAGACCTTTGCAAGCAGGTGGAAATAGGAAAACAGAAAAGTACAAAAGAAGACATTATGGGAGGAAGAGCAGTTGACAGATTTCAATTTTATGGTAATCTTTGTCTACTTTAATGTCAAGTTATATATATATATATATATATATATATATATATATATATATATATATATATATCAGGTTTATAATAAAAATGTATTTTCAAAGTTTGTTAGATGGGAAAAAAGGTAGGTAGATTCTTATACAATTCAGAAAACAGTAACTAAGTATTGACCTCCCACAACTTCTCCAGTGGAACTAGTGGTCTGACACATCTGTATTTCAGTGAACCCACTTTACTATTCATGCTTTTCTTTAGTATTTGAAGATCAGCTCTAACTTTATAGGTGGGTATGCTATAGAGTTATGTTAACTAACTTTTATTTAAGTTGGGCAGGATTATTAACTAGAATAAAATAAAGGAGATTTTGTTGCTGATATATAAGACATATGCCAACTGGTATCTATATAGGTTTCACTCTTGGAGAAAGCTCAAGAACGCCACTTATACTTTTAGTTGTCCTTAATAATTAATGAAGAATATGACAAATTTCTGGCTCCTCAGATGTTTCATATCATTGGGACATTTATTGTCTGCTCTCTGCTACTCCTATAGAGAACAATGAACTCTTAGAATATCAGACTTACATAATTTTATTTCCAGCAGGAACTACTTTCAATTGCTTTTACATATTTGAAGAACACATAATTTACAAGGACATATGTTCAGCAGCAACACATTCTATATTAACTATGTAAATATAATCTATTTGATTGGGCAGGAAAGAATAGTTAAGATTCTGCAGCACATGTAGAACATGGGATTTTTTTTAAGTTTTATTAGCTAAATAACTGAGCTATCATCCACAAATAAATATAATTTAACATTTTTGAGACTATTATGAACATTGTTTTAAAGTTTTATTTAAATCTTATTTATGCACATAAGTGTTTTTCCAGAAGAGATTTCAGTGCCACTCACATATTTCTGGTGTGCACAGAATGCAGTTGAGGGTATTGGATCTCCTGAAACTGAAATTTTTGACAGTAATGAATCATCACATGCTGGAAATCAAACATGGCTCATTAGGAAGGGCAGTCACTGCTTGATGCATCATCTGAACAAGTGATTATGACTCAATGAAATCATCTTAGTGCAAAGCACAGTTAAAATAAAAATTATGCTCAATGGCTGAACAGATGACACTCTGGGTAAAGGTCTTTCATGTTAAGACCTTGACTTTGATCTCTAGAATCCTCATTGTGGAAGAAAAGAACTGATTGCATGAAGTCACTCTGTGATTTCCACAGACTTCTTGTGGTATTTTTAAAGGTGATTATTCCCAAAATAACAATCCAGATAACAGTACTAATCAATTCAAATTGTTGCCAAACCTATAATTACTCCCTACAAACTGACAACAACTCCCCATTGCTGAAGACAACACCTATGGTGCTCATTGAAGATGGTGATGCTGACCCTTCACCCCTTATATTTTAATATCTTTAATAGAAGAGTTTACTCTGCACATTCTCAAAAGAGAAGCATGAACAGCAAACCATCCACAAACCCTTTATCTACAATGTACAACGCTCATGGAAGTAGCCAGTCAATGCAAATTTGACTTAAGGCCCAAGCTATGGGATAGAACCCATAACAAGAATGTGAGACTAGATAGCCCAGAGACCTAGGGAGAAGGAGGAGGATGAAGGAGGAAGGTGGTAGAAAAACCTACCATATGTAGTGGGGAGCAACACAAAACCATGTCAAACCAAATGGAAGCGTGGACAGCTCTAAATTTGTTCTTTGCATCCATATGCATTCTGAGGCCAGCACATACTTACACCCACACATTAAAATCTCTCTTCCACATACATGCATACATGGTGTGAAATATTCTCTATGGGAAACATACGAAGCCCTGGTGTAGGCTAAGAATAATGAGCATGGTACTCAGCCACAATAACTCTTTTTTTCTTAGCTGCAGTTCCTTTCAGTTTTCAGAATCATGTCTCCCTACGTGTTGCAATGAGACCTCACAAAGAGACCTAAATTACATCTGACAAACTAAAGTTTCAGTTCAAAAAAATCTGCATGTTCTCATACACAGCAGAGTTCATAGAAACACACTCAGCATAGCAAGTAGCAGCAGGGAGCACTGTCAGAATGCATAATGCAAAATCCATACTTATTGGCTAGCTTTTTGTTTTTCTTTTATAATTAATGAACACTGAAAATTTTTGTTTTTCAGAGGTTGGATGCAAACCATAATGATATTGAAGCAGTCAGGTATAGTCATGGCATTTTTATAAACAGTGAGAGGTGTTTAAGCATTAAATTGTTGAGCCACTATCAACAAAAAGCTTTAGTTTGAGATCCAAGCAAATCTGACTATTTCTGGAGTCTATTCTTATATAATGCTTTATGAATTCCATTGTTTTCCAAGATGATCCTTATTGTTACTGGATTTGTATCTCCAAGGAGCCTTGTTTGAATGTCCCAGAATTCTGCTAAGAATCACTTCCTGTAGCCTAGCATAACGATCATCAGAGAGGCTTCACCCAGCAGCTGATGGAAACAGATGCAGAGTCCTATAGTCAAACACTAAGTGGACCTTGGGGAATCCTGTGGAAGAAAGAATCGAAGGAGTCTGGGGTGACAAGAAAACCTACAGAATCAACACATCTGGGCCCATGGGTGCTTATAAAGATTGAACTGCTTACAAGTGATAATGCATGGGATGGACCTAGGCCCTCTGCATGTATGTTAGCAGTTGTACACTTGTGTCTTCATGTGGGACTCCAAAAGTGGTAGTAGGGGCTGTTTCTGATGACTTTGCCTGCCTTTGGATACTTTCCCCCTAACTGGGATGCCATGTCTAGCCTCAATAGAAGAAGACATGCCTAGTCTTAATGCTACTTAATGCTAATTGATATACCAAGGCTAGTGGATATGCATATGAGGCCTTCCTTTTTCTCAGTAGAAGGGGAGGAAGAATGAATTTGGGAAAGGGGAAGGGGAAAGGGGAAGGGGGAAGGGAAAAGGGAAGGGGAAGGGGAGGGGGGAGGGGGAGGGGAATGGGAAGAGGAAGGGAAAGGGGAAGAGGAAGGGAAAGGGGAAGGGGAAGGGGGAAGGGAAAGGGGAAGGGAAAGGGGAAGGGGGAGAGGGAGGGGAAGGGGAAGGGAGGTGATGAAGAGGAACTGGAGGAAGAGGAACAAAGGAAAGCTGTGATCAGGATGTATATTAAATAAATAATTAAAAATCAATTAAAATAATCAATTTCTGTTTATTTTTGAGAACTTATAGAGGTCTCAAAAACTGAATGTTTTAGACTCAGAAGTCAAATAATTAAGGTACAAATTTCATCAATTACAAAAATATACTTCGAAGGAAATAACTTTGATAAGAGAAAGAAAAATATATGAATCATGAGACTGTGTAGTATGTGCTGTATTTTGGTGTTATATACTTCATGGCAAGTTTTTAGTAGATTATTGGCTAGAACAAAATAACTTCATTTTTTTGTAAATCTTTCCCACCCCTTTCCCTTCTAATGACATGTAGTTATTTTTTCTTTTTTTCCTTTTTATACTTAGACATTTTCTTTATTTACATTTCAAATGTTATCCCCTCTCCTCATTTTCCACTCTGAAAACCCACTATACCCTCCCCATGTCCCCTGCTCTCCAACCCACCCAGTCCTACTTCCTGGTCCTGGAATTCCCCTACACTGGGGTATCTAGCCTTCATAGGACTAAGGTCCTATCCTCCCATTGATGATCTACAAGGCCATCCTGTGCTACATATGGGGCTGAAACCATGAGTCCATCCATGTGCATTTTTGGTTGGTGGTTTAATACATGGGAGATCTGGGGGGGGGGTACTAGTTGGTTCATATTTTTGTTCCTCCAATGAGGCTGCAAACCCCTTTAGTTCCTTGTGTCATTTCTCTAGCTCTTCTGTTGGGGATTCTGTGCTCAGTGCAATGACTGGCTACAAACATCTATCTCTGTATTTGTCAGGCACTGATAGAGCTTTTCAGGAGACAACTATATCAGGCCCCTGTCACGAAGCACTTATAGGCATCCACAATTGTGTCTGGGTTTGGTGTTTGTATATGGGATGGATTCCACAGTGGGGCAGTCTCTGGATGACCTTTCCTTCAGTCTCTGCCCCATACTTTGTTTCTGTATCTCCTCCCATGGATATTTTTTTCTCCATTCTAATAAGGAGTGAAGTATCCAAACTTTGGTCTTCCTTTTTCTTGAGCTTCATGTGGTCTTTGAATTATATCTTGAGTATTCTGAGCTTCTGGACTAATATCCACTTATCAGTGAGTGCATACCATTTCTGTTCTTTTGTGATTGGTTTGCCTCAACCAGGATACTTTGTAGTTCTATCCATTTTCCTAAAAAGATCATGAATTCATTATTTTAATAGCTGAGTAGTACTCCATTGTGTAAATGTATTACATTTCCTGTATCAATTCCTCTGTTGGACATCTTGGTCTTTTCCAGAAGATGCTCCAACTAGTAGTAAGTACACATACTCCACTATGTTCATAGCAGCCTTATTTATAATAGCCAGAAGCTGGAAAGAACTCAGATGTCCCTCAACAGAGGAATGTATACAGAAAATGTGGTACATTTACACAATGGAGTACTACTCAGCTATTAAAAACAATGAATTTATGAAATTCTTGGGCAAATGGATGTATCTAGAGGATATCATCCTGAGTGAGGTAACCCAATCACAAAAGAACTCACTTGATATGCACTCAATGATAAGTGGATATTAGCCCAGAAACTTAGAATACCCAAGATACAATTTGCAAAATACAAGAACATGAAGAAGGAAGACCAATGTGTAGATACTTCATTCCTCCTTAGAATAGGGAACAAAATACCCATGGAAGGAGTTACAGAGACAAAGTTTGGAGCTAAGACAAAAGAATGGACCATCCAGAGACTACCCCACCCGGGGATCCATTCCATAATCAGCCACCAAACCCAGACACTATTGCATATGCCAGCAAGATGTTGATGAAAGGACCCTGATATAGCTGTCTCCCGTGAGGCTATGTCAGTGCCTGGCAAACACAGAAGTGGATGCCCACAGTCATCTATAGGATGGAACACAGGGCCCCCAATCGAGGAGCTAGAGTAAGTACCCAAGGAACTGAAGGGGTCTGCAACCCTATAGTGGAACAACAATATGAACTAATTGGTACCCCCAGAGCTCATGTCTCTAGCTGCATATGTAGCAGAAGATGGCCTAGTCGGCCTTCATTGGAAAGAGAAACCCCTAGGTCTTTCAAACTTTATATGCCCCAGTACAAGGGAACGCCAGGGCCTAGAAGTGGGAGTGGGTGGTTAGGGGAGCAGGGCGGGGGGGAGGGTATAGGGAAATTTTGGGATAGCATTTGAAATGTAAATAAATAAAATATCTAATTATGTTATTATATATCTAATTATATATATGTATATATATATGATCAATTTCCATTCTTCTACATGATAACCACCATTTGAACCAGCACCATTTGTTGAAAATACTGTCTTTTTTTCGACTGGATGGTTTTAGCTCTTTTGTCAAAGATCAAGTGACCATAGGTGTGTTAGTTCATTTCTGGGTCTTCAATTCTATTCCATTGAGCTTCCTGCCTCTCACTGTACCACTACCATGAAGTTTTGATTCCACCAGAAGTTCTTTTATTGTTTAGAATAGTTTTCACTATCCTGGGTTTTTTGTTATTCCAGATGAATTTGCAAATTGCTTTTTCTAACTCTATGAAGAATTGATTTGGAATTTTGATGGGGTTTGCATTGAATCTGTATATTGCTTTCATCAAGATGGCCATTTTTACTGTATTAATCCTGCCAATCAATGAGCATGGGGAATCTTTCTGTCTTCTAAAATCTTCTCGATTTCTTTCTTCAGAGACTTGAAGTTCTTATCATACAGATCTTTCACTTGCTTAGTTAGAGTCACACCAAGGTATTTTATATTATTTGTGACTATTGTGAAGGGTGTTGTTTCCCTAATTTCTTTCTTAGCCTCTTTATCCTTTGAGAAGAGGAAGGCTACTGATTTGTTTGAGTTAATTTTAACTTTGCTGAAATTGTGTATCAGGTCAAATAATTCTGTGACAGAATTTTTGAGTTCACTTAAGTATACTGTCATATTATCTGCAAATAGTGATATTTTTACTTCATCCTTTTGGATGTGTTTCCCTTTGACCTATTTTTGTTTTGTTTTCTTCTCTTTTTTTTTCTTTTTCTTTTCTAATTTCTCTAGCTATAACTTTGAATACTATATTGAATATGTAGGGGGAGAGTAGGCAGCCTTGTTATCTAGTCCCAGATTTTTGTGGGATTGCTTCAAGTTTCTCTCCATTTTGTTTGCTGTTGGCTACTGGTTTGCTGTATATTGCTTTTACTATGTTTAGGTATGGACCTTGAATTCTTGATCTTTCCAAGACTTTTACAGTAAAGAGGTGTTGGATTTTGTCAAATGCTTTCTCAGCATCTAATGAAATGGTCAAGTGTTTTTTTTTTTTTTTTCTTTTAGTTTGTTTTTATAGTGGATTAGGTTGATGGATTTTCACTTACTGAACCATCCATGCATACCTGGGAGGAAACCTACTAGATCATGGTGAATGATCTTTTTGATGTGTTTTCAGATTCAGTTTGTGACAATTTTATTGAGTATTTTTGCATTGATATTCATAAGGGAATTTGGTCTGAAATTCTCTTTCTTTGTTGGGTCTTTGTGTGGTTTATATATTAGAGTAATTGTGGCTTCATAGAATGAATTGGGTAGTGTTCCTTCTGTTTCTATTTTGTGGAATGGTTTGAAGAGTACTGGCATTAGGTCTTCTTTGCAGGTCTGATAGAACTCTGCACTAAACCTTTCTGGTTCTGGGATTTATTTTGGATGGGAGACTATTAATGACTGTTTCTATTTCTTTAGGGATTATGGGACTGTTTAGATCATTTATCTGATCCTGATTTACCTTTAGAAACAGTGTCTGTCTAGAAAAATTTCCATTTCCTCCAGATTTTCCAGTTTTGTTGAGTATAGGCTTTTGTAGTAGGATATGGTGATTTTTTGGAGTTCCTCAGTTTCAGTTGTTATGTCTCTCTTCTCATTTCTGATTTTGTTCAATTGCATATTGTCTCTGTTCCCTTTTTTATTCTGGTTAAGGGTTTTCTATCTTGTTGATTTTCTAAAAGAAACAGCTCATGGTTTGGTTGATTCTTTGTATAGTTCTTTATTGTTTTTAGTAGTTTGATTTAAACCCTGAGTTTGATTAGATCCTGCCATCTACTCCTCTTAGATGTATTTGCTTCCTTTTGTTCTAGAGTTTTCAAATGTTTTTTCAGGCTGATAGTGTATGGTTTCTCCTATTTCTTTTTGGAGGCACTCAGAGATATAAGCTTTCCTCTTAGCACTTCTTTAATTGTGTCCCATAAGTTTGGGTATTTTGTGGCTTCATTTTCATTAAACTTTAAAAAGTCTTTAATTTCTTTCTTTATTTCTGCCTTGACCAAGTTATCATTGAATAGAGGGTGTTCAGTCTCCATGTGTGTGTGTGTGTGTTTTCCCTTGTGTTTGTTGGAATTTAATACCAGCCTATTTGGTCAGTGACAATTTGATAGGATGCACAGGAATTATTTCAATCTTCTTGTATTAGTTGAGGCTTATTTTGTGACCAATTATATGGTTAATTTTGGAGAAGGCACCATGAGGTACTGAGGGAAGGTATGTTCTTTTGTTTTAGGATAAAATGTTCTATAGATATCTGTTAAATCCATTTGGTTCATAACTTCTGGTAGTTTCCCTGTGTCTCTCTATAGTTTCTGTTTCCATGATTGGTCCATTGATAAGAGTGAGGTTTTGAAGTCTCCCATTTTTATTGTGTGAGTTGCAATGTGTGCTTTGAGCTCTAGTAAAGTTTCTTCTATGAATGTGGGTGTTTTTGCATCAGGAGCATAGATGCTCAGAATTGAGAGTTCTTCTTGGTCCTTTGATGAGTGTGAAGTGTCCTTCTTTATCTTTTTTGATAACTTGATGTTGAAAGTCGATTTTATTTGATATTAGAATGGCTACTCCAGCTTCTTTCTTGGAACTGTTTGCTGGGAAAATTGTATTCCAGCATTTTATTCAGAAGTTTTGTCTGTCTTTGTCACTGAGTAGTGTTTCCTGTATGCAACAAAATGTTAGATCCTATTTATGTATCCAGTCTATTAGTCTATGTCTTTTTATTGGGGAATTGAGTCCATTGATACTAAGAGATTTAAGGATAACTATTGTTGCTTCCTATTATTTTTGTTGTTAGAGGTAGAAGTATGTTTATGTGGCTATCTTCTTTTTGGCTTGTTAAAGAAGATTTCTTTCTTGTTTTTTTTCTAGGGTGTAATTTCCCTTGTTGTTTTGGAATTTTCCATTTATTATCCTTTGAAGGGCTGGATTTGTGGAAAGATATTGTGTAAATTTTCTTTTGTCATGGAATATCTTGTTTCTTCTCTCTATGGTAATTAATTGAGAGTTTATATTAGCCTGGGCTGGCCATTTTTGTATGACATCTGTCCAGCATCTTCTGGCTTTTATACTCTCTGGCTAGAAGTCTGATGTAATTTTGATAGGTCTGCCTTTATATTTTACTTGACCTTTTCCCCTTACTGCTTTTAATATTTTTTCTTTGTTTTGGTGTTTTGATTATTATGTAATGGGAGGGATTTCTTTTCTGGTCCAATCTATTTGGTGTTCTATAGGCTACTTTTATGTTCATGGTCATTCTTTCTTTAGGTTAGGGAAGTTTTCTTCTATACTTTTTGTTGAAGATATTGACTGGCCCTTTAATTTGGGAATCTTTGCTCTCTTCTATTATCCTTAGGTTTGGTCTTCTCGTTGTGACCTGGATTTTGGGTTAGGTCCTTTTTGAATTATGCACGTTCTTTGACTGTTGTGTCAATGTTTTCTATGGTATCTTCTGTACCTAATATTTTGTATTCTGTTTTCTGTATTCCATTGCATCTGTGTTTCCTGATCGCTTTCCTAGATTTTCTATCTCCAAAGTTCTCTCTCTTTGTGATTTCTTTATTATTTTTACTTCCATTTTTAGATCCTGCATGGTTTTGTTCACTTCCTTCACCTGTTTGGTTGTGTTTTCATGTAATTCTTTAAGGGATTTTATGTTTCCTCTTTAAGGCCTTCTACCTCTTTACCTGTGTTCTCCTGTATTTCTTTAAGGGAGTTACTTATGTCCTTCTTAAAATTTTCTATCAGCATCATGATATGTGATTTTAAATCCAAATCTTTCTTTTCTGACGTGTTGGAGTATCCAGGACTTGCTGTGGTGGGAGAACTGGGTTCTCATAATGCCAAGTAGCCTTGGTTTCTGTTGGTAAGGTTATTTTGCTTTCCTTTGCCATCTCAGGTTATCTCTGGTGTTAGTTAGTCTTGATGTGTCTGGCTGGACCTTGTCCCTCCTGTGGACCTGTAAGCCTGTGTCAGCACACCTGGGAGACCAGCTCTCTCCTGGTGGACCTTGTATACAGTTGTCTCTGGAACACCCCAAGCTCAGGGTACAGATGGTAACCAGAAGGATCCTTTCCCAGCTGCTCCACTGTTCTTGTGCCATGTGTGCTCCTCACTGGTCTCGCACTGTACAGATATTGTAGAGAATATGGCTATATCAACTCTAAGCCCAGGAGTGAGATCACTCCAGGGAGACCAGCTCTTTCCTGGCAGGACCTATGTACAGAGAGCCGTGGAACAGACCAAGCTCCAGGTACAGATGGTGAGCAGATAGATCCTATCCCAGCTGCTACACTGTTCCTATGCCCTGCACCAAACAGTTATTGGAGAGAATGTGAAGATCTCCCCTCTTAGCCCAGGAATTCTCTCACTCCTGGGAGATCAACTTTCTCCTTGGGGACCTGTGCACAGCCGCCTCAGCTCCCTGGTGCAGATGGCAACAGCATGACAAGTAGTTATTGTGTGGCTCTCAGGTGCCTTGTCATAATCCCAAACTAAGATTAAAGTGATTTGACTGACTTCCTGAACCAATGTGCTCTTTCAAATTGTATCCCGAAGAATAAGACAGATAAAAAACAAGAAAATTAGTAAAAACAAACAAACAAACAAAAAAACCTAAAACAAAACAAAACAAAACATTGTTTCTCATAAATGGTATTTGTTTGTTTTGTGAGAGAACATTAATTACATGGAGAAATTGAAGATTCTGTTTCACAGAAGGGGTCAGATCCGGTCTAATAAATATTATATGTAAGAAGCAACCTGACTACACAGAAGTGGCATTCCTTGACATGTTAAAAAGGATAGAAGATACACAAAGATATTTCAAATTGACTAGATCTCAGCTTCTCCAACCTTAAACTTAGTTCCTCCTCATCACAGCTCTCTGAATCATAGGTAGATATTTTGTTCTTTGACAGTCACAGACCCTAAGTGACATTCCAAGGTTGTGAATTAAGGTAAATTTTAATTGACAAAATTCACATTCGACATCTGTATTATTAATCAGCTTTCTGTCTTGCTAAAAGAAATCAATGTAGCTAAATAGCAGGTAAAGCACAGTCACCCAATAAATAACATTAATAAATCTAGGGAACAAATTTACTTGAATGTGGCTGGAGAGTCACAGATAGGAAGGAATAGAGAGTAAGAAAGAGAGCTTGGTAGGAACAATCATGATAGGATGGGATGATACATGTTTGGGGTTTTATTTGGAGTGTAGTGTGAAACCTTGTCCACTCTTAGGTATACAAGGGAGGTTATATAACTTTTTAGAAAGTCATGTTTGATATCTCCCGGCAGATAAATATTAGATTAGCATGCCAGAGGCTGACCTGATCAGAAGGCTCCTGCTGCAGTCTAATGATAGTCACTGGAGAGTTCATATGGTTTAGCAATATCAGAAGCTGTGGTAGAAAAATGAGATGAATTGTAAGCAGAAGACCAAATCATGATTCCAGAGATCACACATGAGGGGAAGGCTGGTTAAACAAAATCTGAAATCAGGAATATTGGTGTGTTGAATATATGAGTTAAACTTTAAGAACAAAAACGAAAGGATCTACAAACTTATTTAAAAGGCTTATTTACAGAATTATTTATAGAATATTTCTACTTCAAATATTAATATATACATTTATTTGTTTTTTTAAAGAATTCCATACATGAATACTGCACATATATCATTCTCCTGTGTCTCTTTCCCCCTTTTAACTTGTCCTAAATCCCCCTGTATTTATGACATTTTCTTTGATCATCACATACACACACACACACACACACACACACCACACACCAACCTACCAAGTCTATTTAGTGCTGTTGTTGTGTATGTGTATTTAGGCTTGATGACTTGGGACTGCTTAACCTATCAGGGGGCTGATTCTTGAAGAAACTCTTTCCCTCTTTAATCAGTAACAGTTTGTCAGTAGCTCTTCTCTTAGAGGCGAGACCTTGTGAAATTCTTCATATCCACCCACAGCAAATATGAGTGTTCTTTAGCAACTTAATATATTTGAAGTCACTACACCTGCCATTCTTGATAATGCTTTAAATTTAGTGAGATTATATTAATTGAGACATTTAGTAATTAATAAGTTTCACTTTTCTTTTATACTTCTATGTTAATATTTCTTTTCCTAAGGAATTTCTACTGGAAAGGTCCAACAAACTTGCAAACGCTTTATACATTTCTAAACCTGGCCTGCTAGCTCTTCTGCTAATATTAGTCTTAATCCCTTAAGCTCTAGTAATTTGCACTTGAAGTGCATCTGCCTTACACTTCAATACTGTTGTAAGATGCGCTATGTGTATCTTAAAGTCTCAATATCAGGAAGCAAAATGTTTTGGATGGGTGTGTTCCCTTACTTTTTGGTGTCTCGTTGGTGAGTATTCTGTGCTGGTAAAGCCAGAGGTCTCAAGAACCACTACATTAAAAACACTGGGCTTCACTACACATTCTTAGAGATGACCTGTCTAAATAAAGCTGTTCCTTTTTTTTTTTTTTTCTTTTCCAGGTCAATTTATTTTTCTCTTTTTCAGTTTTAAGCATTAATCTTCAGACCAACCTGACTAAACATATAAAAATATGTTACAGTGTTATAACTCAAAAAACAAATTTCAAATCACACGCATGGTAAAATATGGATTAAAAGTACATTTGAAAAGCTCTATCTGTAAAACAAACATATAAGGTGTTACATTAACACCTGATGCTGAAAATGAAAAATACATATATACTTTTGAATGCATGGAAGTTAAGTGTGTATTTCTATTACTACCACATTATAATATAAAAATAATACAATCATAAGTAATAATTATTCATATTCTAAAATAGTTTATAAATATAATGAAAGTATAATATATTAAATAAACTTATAAAACCATTGCTACAAAAATAACTTTATGAAAGTAAATATCTGAACTTTCCTCATAGTAGTATAGATAAGATCATTTGGTGAAGACCATCAGCATATACCAGAAGTAATAAGACAGAACAGACTGTGGTCACAGCAAAACATCAGTAAAAATTTATAGGCATGAAGCAACAACAGACTTCATTAGACTGCATAGTTAGCAAGTTGATTTAAAAATTTAGGCCTTCTGTCTTTGATCTATAGTACAGTCTTCGTTCTGGGCATTCAAAAAAGCCAGACCCTGATGCATCATATAGCTAGGCGATAACCAAAGCTGAAACCCACATCTGTTCTCAGTACAATGACTTTTGTCCTTACCTTCACCCTCTTCCTGCATGTAAAAATCAGTTCCCTATTATTTTAAAAAATGTTCATTGCTTATATAAATAAATGGTAAAATATGAAAATGTGAAATATAATACAGTTATTCATACCTATTAAGTCAATACATTTCTTGTTTAAAGGTCACTGTGAAAATTCAGGAAAGGAAAAGCAAACCAAACCAAACCAAACAAACAAACAAACAAAAAGCCACATTCACTATTAGCAAATACGTTATAAAGTAAATGTAATGTGTTTTTAAGCAACTAGCTAATGTAGAATACTATAGTGCAGACTAATCGGTGTAAGACATCACAAGGTTTCAAATTATACAAGATAAAAGAATAAATAAAATGACACTAGAATTACACATCCTTTTTCATGTTCAGAATTTGTCTTTCAAATCCTCAGTAAAAGTACAAGGTATGTTTGTTCTAATGTAGTAGTGCTTCCTTTGAAATTTATATTTCACTTATTGATGTGCATTGGGGGGAGGAGAATCTAAATGGGGAGTAAGCACATGCTACTTCATGTAGAGTGTGGACGTGAGAGAGCAACTTACAAAGGGTATCTTTGTTTCCCATATGGAATCAAGTGCTGAACCACCTCACAGGCCCAATATCTGTAATTTTTGTTAAGTATTCATTCATATACACAATTTATTACATTGACTACTGCATAAAGCAGAAGACAAACTAAGCAAAGCAGAAACTCATCAGAGTTCTGTACACCTGAGAGTTCAGAGAAAAAAAATGAAATTCAAGTATCTGAAGTTCAGCTTGTGAAAGATCCCCCTCAATCTGCAGGAAACATGTCATAAAGTCCACCAGAGGGCTCTTGATGTGAAGAAAAAGACAAAGGTCACAAAGAAATTGAAAGACTTGGGAAAGACATTAATCAAGCTGTAGGAACATGTAGAAAACAAGGAACTACACGTATTTGCCAACAGTATTGGAGAGGTGAAAGAACTCCAAGAGAACTCCAAAACAGCTAAGATGCATATTAAATAAATGGATTTCCTTTCTCCTGCATCTTTTTATAATAAGTATTTCAGAAATGAGTGGTAGGGCCCTGTGAGACACACCCTAAATCATTGATAACAGGAACAGTCTAAGGGAACCCCAGTGCAGAAAATTCCAACTTTTATGAGTTCATGATTGCAATGTGGCTATCATATCCCAAAGGCTATTCTTTCAGGAATGTATTTTATACATGTAGGAGAACATTAAAGAACAATATAATTAATAAATTAAACTAAAAATTTTCTGGGCTTAAGAAGAGTGGCAGTATCTTAATGATATCTATGTAGCTAAAATTTCAAGATATTAAAGTAAATGCATGCAATCAGTGGTGAGATTGAAACCATCACTTTGGAGTAAGGACATAATTACTCAAAACTAACTTTGGTTATACCTTAAAATGTTAAACTTCAGGTAGTTTAAATGCACTTTTCTCTGTAAGTTCAGCTATTCAAACTTTTACTAAGCAAATAAAACCTGAACAGTTTCATTTTGTAAAGAAGAAAAATAAATAAGACAAAATCCAAACCTGACGAAACAAACAAGAGAACTGAAATGAAGAGATGTATGGCAGGAACGTGTTCGAATTACTTCCTCCATGCATCCCAGAGAGCTGGGTAATGAATAAAATCACACACAGAAAGTATTTGTTTTCATATTAAAAGGAACCAAATTCATATCATAAGTACTTAAAAAAATTACCTGGAAGATAAAATACCATAGGACATGGGTGAAAAGTGTAATTGGTAGGCAAAATAAGTGCCCCTAAAGTTTCGTACTTTGTCTCCTTTTGACCTTAGACTTTCAATTGTATGAAGGACTCAATGACTTCATTAGTAACATCTGTAGTTCCCGGAAGAGGCAACATTCAGGGGTTGAGATTATCTTGAATTTTATTCATAAATGTGTTAATGAGAAGTAGCAGCTGGATCAAGCAGAATGAAAAGACTGCTCCTTTGAGACCAGTGGTCACTAAATTTCTGTGCAAAGGGGAAAAAAAAAAAACAGGAGTAAAGATAAGAAAACATTGTATTTCTCTGCTTAAATTCAAAATTTTTAAAAGGAATTCCTAAGGAATTGAACATACCTGGAAGACATGAAACATACTGATTCATCATGACTAAACAAACTAGGTAAACTACCCACAGGGCTGTTGCTCACTTTATTCATGTTTGTCTTGCAGTGATGGATGCATCAGATGTACCACATAAAAAGTTTGGATAAAACTCTCAAAAAAATACTTCCCAAATAAAACCCATTCTTATATTTAGATTAAAAAATATGTATTTTAATTTTATTTATTAAAAGCCAAAGGAAAACTCTGGTTTGTAAGAGAACTGTATCAAAGTAAAGTAATAAGCAGAGTGGATCAGCTTAGTATCTCCAACATGATGAGTCTCAACCTGTAACACTTTTGGCCTCTGTTGACATCAGACATACATGTGTTGTACTTCCATGCATCCAGACAAAACACTTATATGTATAAAAGAGGTGATTGAATAAACAAGTTCATTTGAAACATAATAACAAAGGAAGAAAGATTTCACACCATTGGTTTCACAAGAAATACAAGAAGGAGTTTACAAGTGAGGAAGGGCATTGGAGAGGTTTAGCTCTCTCACAGATTATAGAAAAATAGAAGAGAGAGCATAGAGGAATTTTCATCCAACAGTGTGGCCTGTCTCCCATGGAATCACATCCAAAGATTTTTCTAGGTCTATGTGCTCTGGCTGGAATTAGACATTTTGCTAGTACACACCTTTAATCCCTAACTATGAAGATAAGGTTACTTTGTCGAAGGAAGCAGGCTTGTTTGAAAGTGGCATCTGCATGTGGAACAAAGTGATGAGTCAGAGACATATCTTACACAATGACTCACAGATAGGATATACCTAACTTTCACAAGAAAAGCAGAGGAAGGAGACACTGGTGGGTTGGGTTCTGAGAATTTCTGCACAAGCTATTCAGACACAGATCTCAATCAAACAGGGCTGATTTATTGAACACATACACCAAGACTGATAGATCAGGTATGGGGACCAGATGTGGAAGCTGAACTGTGACTCCCAGATAGAAACATATAGAGCTTTTAAAGCCTAAATTCAACAAACATTTATTCAAAGTTATTCTGCCAATCAG
Organism: Mus musculus; assembly: GCF_000001635.26. Taxonomy (NCBI): domain Eukaryota; kingdom Metazoa; phylum Chordata; class Mammalia; order Rodentia; family Muridae; genus Mus; species Mus musculus. Next base: position 75,986,241 of record NC_000072.6, on the reverse strand, counting down.
GATTTAGGGATAGGAGACTTCCTTAGGAACATGGCTTTGTTGTACACTTATCCTCCCATTGGTTGGAGTTTTCAACTATGGCAGGGGACTTGCCTTACCTAGCATTCATTTCTCATCTTAACAACCACCAGGCACATGTCTCTTTCAGTCAAGTAGGATGTCAATTCCCAGGAGGTCTTAGGAACTTAAACTTTATTCCACCCCTACTAAAAATGGAAGTTTTACTCCAAATTACTTCATATATTGGTACAGGTGCCTTTCTTATGTTGGTGTACATCCCAGGTGCAGCTTATAAAGGCATGAAACTATAAAAGCTTATATATTGGTTCAGGAAGCACTCCTGGGCTGTTGGTTCAGGTCCAACTTTACTGTGGTTAACTATACAAAGCAGTTCTAACTGATTTCTATTGTAATTGGTTTTCAAGAACACAGTAAATAACACAAAAGAATATGCAATCAACTCAGGCATAAGAAAGTTTCATCATGACAACACATGAGAAATTTTTCTTATAACATTAGTAACAGAACAAAATGGTGGTCTAGATAGACAACAGTTATTTAGGCCTTAGCATTCTATTTAGAATTTAACAAAGCCTGTTTTAGAGCAGTACTGAATGAGAAGTGTGTAGTGTGTGTATGTGGCAGTTCTACCAAGACAGTTTCGCAAAACAGGGCAGAGAGAGAACAATCTAGACACAGATGAAAACGGAAGAAATCAGAGAATAAGAAGGTGCCAGAAGATTAGAACATATTGCTAAAGTTAGTATGAGGCCAAGTAGAGCAATTCAGTTAGAAACTGAGAGCAGCTGGATCAAATCAGTCATTTTGTAAGAGTTTATTCAGAGACTAGGAGCTTCCAGGCCTACACCTAAGCATACTTCGAAGAGAGAAGGAAAATATCTGTTCACCGGCAAATTATGTGGTCATGCAGCTTGGGCGTGGCTCTTATCTCATCCTTCCATCTGTGGAAATAAAAGCATCATTTACATCTGGTGGTCAACCTGACTGGAGAAGAAAAAAGGCCACCAATACTGTAGAAAGCAGAGGACATTGCAGAACTATCCCAGAGGACAGGAGACATCTGACTGAAAGAAGCAAAGAAGAATTTCACCTGCAGTCAGCTCCAGAGGAAGCATCAGTTTTGCTGCTGAGCCAAAGAGACTTGGGAGACTTTGGATCTTCTATCAGGAATCTCTGATGCAAAAATAGCAGTAAGCCACACCCAAACTCAATTTTAATTATATCTACAGACATATCCCTTATTAATACTTGGGAAATTCTTTTGTAGAATGCTTGAAAACAAGGCTAGAATTTGAGGGGATACAACATTACTCCAAAAAGCCCTTGGAGTACTCACTGAAACTGTGACCACCAGAATAAACCCTTTCCTAGTTTCAATTGACATCTTTATATATTTCCTCTCAAAAGAGGCAGAAGAGATGACTGTAAAACAAGAAATAATACCTGCACAATAGAAAAAAAAATAGTTCTGATAGTACAAAGAATTGAGAGATAAATTCAGAGGAAATAAGAGAAAAAAAAGTTCTTAAATTTGGACCTATGGTACCCAATGAAATTGAAGATCAAGATAGACAGCCAGTTTAACCATGCCACTTCTTAATGAAATTGAGGAAAGGCAACGATGCAGTAGTAGCTTTCCCAGTTACCCAGAAACAAATAGCATACAATAATGAACATTTACAAAATGAAAATCCAGGAAGGGTGACAACATTTGAAATGTAAATAAATAAAATAATTAATAAAAATTAAGAAAGAAAAACAAACCTGGAATCCTGTTAAAATAGAAGATATTGAACACTACAATTAATCAATTATAACTTATAAAATGCACTTACCCTATATAAGACAGACATTAAATACCTGTGCTACCCCAAACAATATTAATAGTCAAGAGTGGAATAACGTAGCAGCGACTGTGTTGGAAGCTTGTTCTCAGTTATAATGGCTGACTTGGTGGGGAGAATAAGCTGCAATCATGGAAAATAATAATATGTCTAAAGGTTTTAATATTGTGAAAGATCAATTGTTAAGTGGAGGTCAATATGCTGATTTGTGACACAAAATTCAATTGGATAACATTATTATACAATGTACTTTGGTAGCTTTAAAAGTCTGGGATAAGATGGAAGAATTAGATAAAAAGTCAATGTCATTCACAAAGAATATACAAAACCTCCAAGAGACTTTTATTGACTTCTAACATACAGTAGTATCCTCAATAAACACGAAAATATCAGATCCAGATGTGAGACAGGTATTAATTGAAACTTTGAAAATTCAAATTCAGAGTGTAAATAAATTCTTAGACCTATAAACCATAACCATCAGTCATGAATAAGTAGATTATAACTACTGTTGATATTAACCCTAATGTCTATGTAATTGTACAAATAATAGCCTATAATCAGAGATGTTAAAATACCTATTGTTTTAACTTTGGGAGACTTTGGGTCCTTTGAAAGGGGATTGTATGCAATGTGTTTCCAAAGACTTCTCTACAAGACCTCAACCTTCCAGGATTTGGATAAGGTGTAGTAAGGCTAGATATTGGACTAATGAATGTTGTTCAGCAAGAGATATGCAAGGTATTCCCTTACTGATGTGAAACTACCTACAGGGTATTGCTTTAAATATGGACAACTTCCAAAGGGGTTTTGATCCTACCCTGGAACAAACAGCATGGGCCAGTTATTTCCTGTCAGCAGTGTACAAAGTAACTAGAGAAAACTAAACTCAGTTTTGGAGATCTAGTGCAGAAGGAAGTGCTGAACTAGACTTAGGCAGAAGTAAAAATCTCTTGCTATCACCAAAATTCCATGCTATAAAATACCCGCTGGAGTTCATGGACTTCTCCCCTCAAAGACATTTAGAATACTTAGAAAGAAGTACCCTAACATCTCAGTGATTCATTGTGCATCCAGGAGTTATAGATGAAGACTTCAAGAGAAAGATTGATATTATGTCTTACATAAAGAAAAGTATGCAGTTTAAAGCAGGAGACAGGATTGCTCAGCTTCTATTACTTCCATATGTCAAAGTCAAAGCAGTCCCAATTTAAACCCAACCAAACCAAACAAAATGATTTGTAAGTACTAGAACACAGCTTTATTTGGTTTTGGTGGTGTGTTTTTTTTAAACAGTTATCAGTGACCAGACACCAAAATTAAAATTAAAAGGCATTGTAATAGAAGAAGTGGTGAACACAGAAGCTGATGTAATTATAATCTCACAATAATCTTAGAATCCATGATGGTCCCTGTAGCAGGTATCTACACAGCTTTTTGGGATTGAAACATTATCCAAAGCAAAATTAAGTGTAAGACAAATTAAATGTGTGGGGCCAGAAGGTCCAATAAGAAGATAGATAGATAGATTTAGCCATAAACCTGTGGGGAAAAGATCTACTGTGGCAACACTATATATTGATATCTTATGTAATGTGGCTTGATTTTTTTTTTCTGAATTTGAACAGGTAAGACACTAGCTTGGTGGTGTTGATGAGCTAGAGATGGAATGTAAGTGCATAATTGAACTTACAAGGTAAAAAAAAAAATGTCAGCTCTTGATATGTGTGGATTCATAAAGATCTAATTGTACCTTGATAAACAGAATGAGGAAATAAGAACTGCCAGAAATAGACTGCCAGAAGTAAGTTTATTAACTTTACAATTTCTGAATGCCAATGAGGCATGAAGAACAACTGATGAAACACATTGGATGATAGGCCAAAAATAAACAAACAAAAAAACAAAAATAAAAATAAAAAACAACCCACAAATGAATTAGATTAACCTGTATACTTTTTTTTTCCGTTTTGACAATTAGCCTGATTTTATACATTAAAAACAAAACAAACCATGACAGGAAACAAGGGAGCAAACAGGAAAACAGAAGCGATGTGGCTGTGCAGCACTGTGGTCTCTCACTTGTTCTCATGGTTACTCAGAGCACAGCAGTTGTACACAAACACCATGTGTGCTTAAAATCAGTTCATTAACAAAAGCATCTCTTCAATGAAGAGGACTGGCCCAGAAATCAAGCAAGGAGGCTGCACCCCAAACATGCGCCTGAGCTGTAATAATTCTTTACTAATGATGGCTTGTCTCCAAAATGTCCCTGATTGTCCTGGAATGTTCCCTTTATACTACACAGTCCAGAAGCAATGGTAATCAAGAGCTGTCAGGTTTGTGTGCATGTATTTGTCCCACACTATCCATGTGCAATGCAGTGATTAAGGTGTAGAAGGGGAAAAAAAGTGGAACAAAATCTTGCTGAAACATAATTGACAATCTTCATGAGACAGGAAGACCCCGGAATCTTCCCATCATCCCTCAGTTTCTGTTAAGTATGTAACAATAAGAGAGCTTAGCAAAAATCTAAATTTCAGTTATTGACTTATATTTAAAAACGTCCTATTCTTTTTTTTATTACGTATTTTCCTCAATAACATTTCCAATGCTATCCCAAAAGTCCCCCATACACTCCCCCACAATCCCAAACCCACCCACTCCCCCTTTTTGGCCCTGGCATTCCCCTGTACTGGGGCATATAAAGTTTGCAAGTCCAATGGGCCTCTCTTTCCAGTGATGGCCTACTAGGCCATCTTTTGATACATCTGAAGCTAGAGTCAAGAGCTCTGGGGTACTGGTTAGTTCATAATGTTGTTGCACCTACAGGGTTGCAGATCTCTTTAGCTCCTTGGATACTTTCTCTAGCTCCTCCATTGGGGACACTGTGATCCATCCAATAGCTGACTGTGAGCATCCACTTCTGTGTTTTCTAGGCCCCGGCCTAGTCTCACAAGAAACATATATATATATATATATATATATATATATATATATATATATATATATATATAACAAGATATAGGCTAACAGAGTCACCTGAGGAACAAGCTCTACCAGAGACAACTATCTATATCTATATCTATATCTATATCTATATCTATATCTATATCTATATATCTAACAAGATGATCATGTGGTTTTTGTCTTTGAGTTTGTTTATATAATGGATTACGTTGATGGATTTCCGTATATTAAACCATCCCCGCATCCCTGGAATAAAACCTACTTTGTCAGGATGGATGATTGCTTTAATGTGTTCTTAGATTCGGTTCGCAAGAATTTTATTGAGGATTTTTGCATCGATATTCATAAGGGAATTTGGTCTGAAGTTCTCTATCTTGGTTGGATCTTTCTGTGGTTTAGGTATCAGAGTAATTGTGGCTTCATAGAATGAGTTAGGTAGAGTTCCCTCTACTTCTATTTTGTGGAATAGTTTTTGCAGAACTGGGATTAGATCTTCTTTGAAGGTCTGGTAGCACTCTGCACTAAACCCATCTGGTCCTGGGCTTTTTTTGGCTGGGAGACTATTAATGACTGCTTCTATTTCCTTAGGGGATACAGGACTGTTTAGATCATTAACTTGATCCTGATTTAACTTTGCTACCTGGTATCTGTGCAGAAATTTGTCTATTTTGTCCAGGTTTTCCAGTTTTGTTGAGTATAGTCTTTTGTAGAAGGATCTGATGGTGTTTTGGATTTCTTCAGGATCTGTTGATATGTCTCCCTTTTCATTTCTGATTTTGTTAATTAGGATGCTGTCCCTGTGCTCTCTAGTGATTCTAGCTAAGGGTTTATCTATCTTGTTGATTTTCTCAAAGAACCAATTCCTCGTTTGGTTAATTCTTTGAATAGTTCTTCTTGTTTTCACTTGGTTGATTTCGCCCCTGAGTTTGATTATTTCCTGAGTATACTCCTCTTGGGTAAATTTTCTTCCTTTTTTTTTCTAGAGCATTTAGATGTGTTGTCAAGCTGCTAGTGTGTGCTCTCTCTAGTTTCTTTTTGGAGGCACTCAGAGCTATGAGTTTCCCTCTTAGAAATGCTTTCATAGTGTCCCATAGGTTTGGGTATGTTGTGGCTTCATTTTCATTAAACTCTCAAAAGTCTTTAATTTCTTTCTTTATTCCTTCCTTGACCAAGGTATCATTGAGAAGAGTATTGTTCAGTTTCCATGTGAATGCTGGCTTTCCATTATTTATGTTGTTATTGAAGATCAGTCTTAGTCCATGGTGGTCTGATAGGATACATGGGACAATTTCAATATTTTTGTATCTGTTAAGGCCTGTTTTGTGACCAATTATATGGTCAATTTTGGAGAAGGTACCATGAGGTGCTGAGAAGAAGGTATATCCTTTTGTTTTAGGATAAAATGTTTTGTAGATATCTGTTAAGTCCATTAGTTTCACTGTGTCCTGTTTAGTTTCTGTTTCCACGATCTGTCCATTGATGAAAGTGGTGTGTTGAAGTCTCCCACTATTATTGTGTGAGGTGCAATGTGTGCTTTGAGCTTTACTAAAGTGTCTTTAATGAATGTGGCTGCCCTTGCATTTGGAGCATAGATATTCAGAATTGAGAGTTCCTCTTGGAGGATTTTACCTTTGATGAGTATGAAGTGTCCCTCCTTGTCTTTTTTGATAACTTCGGGTTGGAAGTCGATTTTATTCCATATTAGAATGGCTACTCCAGCTTGTTTCTTCAGACCATTTAATTGGAAAATTGTTTTCCAGCCTTTAACTCTGAGGTAGTGTCTGTCTTTTTCCCTGAGATGGGTTTCCTGTAAGCAGCAGAATGTTGGTCCTGTTTGTGTAGCCAGTCTTTTAGTCTATGTCTTTTAATTGGGGAATTGAGTCCATTGATATTAAGAGATATTAAGGAAAGTAATTGTTGCTTCCTTTTATTTTTGTTGTTAGAGTTGGCATTCTGCTTTCTTGCTTTTTCTAGGGCATGATTTCTGTCCTTGTATTGGTTTTTTTCTGTTATTATCCTTTGAAGGGCTGGATTCCTGGAAATATAATGTGTGAATTTGGTTTTGTCATGGAATACTTTGGTTTCTCCATCTATGGTAATTGAGAGTTTGGCTGGGTATAGTAGCCTGGGCTGGCATTTGTGTTCTCTTAGAGTCTATGTGACATCTGTCCAGGCTCTTCTGGCTTTCATAGTCTCTGGTGAATAGTCTGCTGTAATTCTGATAGGCCTGCCTTTATATGTTACTTGAGCTTTCTCCCTTACTTCTTTTAATATTCTCTATTTATTTAGTGCATTTGTTGTTCTGATTATTATGTGTCAGGAGGAATTTCTTTTCTGATCCAGTCTATTTGGAGTTCTGTAGGCTTCTTGTATGTTCATGGGCATCTCTTTCTTTAGGTTTGGGAAGTTTTCTTCTATAATTTTGATGAAGATATTTGCTGACCGTTTAAGTTGAAAATCTTCATTCTCATCAACTCCTATTATCCGTAGGTTTGGTCTTCTCATTGTGTCCTTGGTTTCCTGGATGTTTTGATTTAGGATCTTTTTGCATTTTGTATTTTCTTTGATTGTTGTGCCGATGTTCTCTTTGGAGTCTTCTGCACCTGAGATTCTCTCTTCCAACTCTTGTATTCTGTTGCTGATGCGCGCATCTATGGTTCCAGATTTCTTTCCTAGGGTTTCTATCTCCAGTGTTGCCTCACTTTGGGTTTTCTTTATTGTGTCTACTTCCCTTTTTATATCTTGGATGGTTTTATTAAATTCCATCACCTGTTTGGTCGTGTTTTCCTGCAATTCTTTAAGGATATTTTTGTATTTCGTCTTTAAGGTTTTCTACCTGTTTAGCTGTGTTCTCCTGTATTTCTTTAAGTGAGTTATTAAAGTCCTTCTTGATGTCCTCTACCATCATCATGATATATGATTTTATATCCAGGTGTAGCTTTTCAGGTGTGTTGGGGTGCCCAGGACTAGGTGGGGTGGGAGTGCTGGGTTCTGATGATGGTGAGTGGTCTTGTTTTCTGTTAGTAGGATTCTTATTTTGCCTTTTGCCATCTGGTAATCTCTGAAGCTAGTTGTTTTTAGTTGTGTCTGGTAGAGCTTGTTCCTCAGGTGACTCTGTTAGCCTCTATCAGCAGACCTGGGAAAGTAGCTCTCTCCTTAGTTTCAGTGGTCAGAGTACTCTCTGCATGCAAGCTCTGTTCTTGCATGGAAGATGCCCAGATATCTGGTGTTCGAACCTGCCTCTTGGCAGAAGTTGTGTTCCAACACCAGAGGTCTTAGCATCCCGTGGGGGATCCTGTGTGGGTCCTTTCGGGTGTCCAGAGACTCCGAGGGCAAGGCACCCCGGTGCTGGAGTGGACTGGAAGGGACTTGTGCCAACCTGTATACTTTTAAGATATTTTAACAGAATGGAAGGCAGGGAATGTACTATGTTGGGCAAGAGGTATTCTCTATCTTTCCACAGGTGAAGAAGGTCTATGGGTTCCATCAAAATTAATAGAGATCTGAGGTGAATAAAAGAAAATACCACATGATAAGCATGAGTCAAGGCAAGCAAGGAAGAGACACAGAAAGACATCAGAACGGATGGCTCAGAAAGCAGATCACCCTGCATGTAGACAACTCAAAATTCCAGCTAAAAAAGAACAGATCATTCATCAGACTAGTAGAATGTATAATCGTGATACAAATGTATATTGCTGAAGGATAGATGATCAAGATTTTAGTTATAATGGACTATTGCATCAGTGGATCTTCATAAGTACATGTGAAGTATGTGTGACTGATAATGGTTTCTCTTGTAAAAGGTAACTGTTATGATTTTTAGCTTGCACAGAAATGGGGAATATATCGAAGAATTTTAATCCAGCAACATGGCTGCTCTGACAAAGGATCACATCCAGAGGATCTTCTGAGTCTATGTGATTGGGCTGTGATACAGACAAACCTTGGATTACATTTTCATGTGGCCAGAATTATGTAATTCCATTAGTGCATGTATTTAATCACTAACAATGAAGGTAACATTAATTTGTAGAAAGAAGTAAACATGTTTGAAAATGGCATCTAATTGTGGGGCAGACAAAGTGACAAATCAGAGAAAGATTTCACTGAGTGAGTCAGAGATAGAGTATGGTCAACTCACAGAAGAGCAGCACAAGAATGAGAGATTGCATAAGAACAGTTAGAGATAGAAAGGTCATGAGTGATATGGTTTGGTGTAACTGTATGCATTTTCACCAGGATGGTTTTATAGAGAGAGGGTAGATATAATGAGCTAGACACAGGTGAAGACAGAAAGCACCAGAGACTGAAAAGAAGCCAGAAGATTAGAACATATTGCTAAAGTTAGAATGAGACCAAACAGAACCATTCAGTGAGAAGCCAAAAGAAGCCATATAGAATCAGTCATCTTATAAGATTAGATTGTATGGAGGGTAGAAGCTTCCAGGCTAATGTTTAGAAATAGAATAGAGAAAGAAAGGCTCTGGACACAGTCCAAGCAATGTCATTCTACAGCTTGGGTAAGGCTCTCATCTCATCCCTCCATGTGAGGAAATAAATCTGAAGTTACAGGAAAGAGATGAGGAAAAGGGAGGAGTGGAGTACTAAGAGGAGGAGCTATGAATGGATCAGTGTTCCTATAGCCCTTCCAAAGACACACTCTATAAATTTCTAAAGATACCACTACCTTCCAAAAGGACCATATATTGATGATCAGAGCTTGGGGAACCTTACTGATTCATACTATGACATAAAGACAAACATTTTCACTAAAAATAAACAGCAATATAAAAGCATACATAAACATAGGTAAACATTTTGTTTCATTTAAAATAAACAGCAAAGCCAGGCAGTGGTGCTGCATGCCTTTAATCCTAGCACTTGGGAGGCAGAAGCAGGCAGATTTCTTAGTTCTAGGCCAGCCTTGTCTACAGAGTGAGTTCCAGGACAGCCAGGGCTACATAGTGAAACCCTGCCTCAAAAAATAAATAAATAAATAAATAAATAAATAAATAAATAATAAATATAAATAAAATAAACAGCAGGGGACAATTCAGTTCCACAAAGCAGATCACAGCCATTTATAGCTACAGTTATTTCAGATCAAGTTCATAAAACAACTTGAAGGAGTTGTTTTTCTCTTTCCACTATAAATATTACAGGGCTAGAACTCAGGCTAGAATTCAGGCAGAAGCAGGCAGATTTCTGAGTTCGAGGCCAGCCTTGTCTATAGAGTGAGTTCCAGTACAGCCAGGGCTACATAGTGAAACCCTGCCTCAAAAAAAAAAAAAAAAAAAAAAAAAAAAACAAAAAAAAAAAACAAAAAAAAACAAAAAAAAACCAACAACAAAAACCCAAAGAAATAAAAATAAATAAATAAAATAAACAGCAGGGGACAATTATTCAGTTCCACAAAGCAGATCACAACCATCTATAGCTACAGTTACGTCAGATCAAGGTCATAAAACAACTTGAAGGAGTTGTTTTTCTCTTTTCATTATAAATATTACAGGGCTAGAACTCAGGTCTCTATGATTTAGAGTGAACACCTCAACATACTGAGCTATCCTAGAGGCCTCATTTTGATACTTTCTTCATTCATACTAATGAAACACTTGTTTCATTAATACAAAGAAAACATTCAATATTTTTAAGTTTAAAATATAGGTCTTTTTATTATTTGTTTGACTTGGCATATTTTTCTCTTCTTTTATGGGATATTTTATTTATTTAGATTTCAAATGTTATCCCCTTTCCCTGTTTCCCCTCTGGAAATCCCCTAACTAACCCCCCCACCCCGCTTCTATGAGGGTGCTCTCCCACCCACACACTCCAACCTCCCTGCCCTGGCATTCCCCTATACTGGCGCATGGAAGCTTTACAGGACCAAGGGCCTCTCCTCCCACAGATGCCTGACAAGGCCATTCTCTAGGTAGCTGGAGCTGTGACTCCTTTCATGCGTACTGTTTGGTTGATGATTTAGTTCCTGGGAACTCGGGGGGGGGGTGTCTGGTTGGTTGATATTGTTGGTCTTTCTATGGGTTGCAAACCCCTTCAGCTCCTTCAGTCCTTTCTTTAATTCCTTCATTTGGGGACACTGTGCTCATTCCAAGGGTTGGATGCTAACATCTGCCTCTATATTTGTCAAGCTCTAAAAGAGCCTCTCAGGAAACAGCTTCCTGTCAGCAAGCTCTTGTTGGCATCCATAATAGTTTCTGTACTGGCTAGTTTTGTGTCAACTTCACACAGCTGGAGTTATCACAGAGAAAGGAGCTTCAGTTGAGGAAATGCCTCCATGAGATCCAACTGTAAGGCATTTTCTCAATTAGTGATCAAGGGGGGAAGGCCCCTTGTGGGTGGAACCATCTCTAGGCTGGTAGTCTTGGGTTCTATAAGAGAGCAGGCTGAGCAAGCCAGAGGAGGCAAGCCAGTAAAGAACATCCCCCCATGGCCTCTGTATTAGCTCCTGCTCCTTGCTCTGTTTGAGTTCCAGTCCTGACTTCCTTTAGTGATGAACAGCAGTGTGGAAGTGTAAGCTGAATAAACCCTTTCCTCCCATCTTGCTTCTTGGTCATGATGTTTGTGCAGGAATAGAAACCCTGACTAAGACAGTGACTGTATATGGAATGGATCCCCACTTTGTCTCCATATTTGCTCCCATGAGTATTTTGTTCCACCTTCTAAGAAGTACTGAGGCATCCAGACTTTGGTCTTCCTTCTTGAGTTTCATGTGGTCTATGAATTGTATCTTGGGTATTCTGAGCTTTTGGGCTAATATCCAGTTATCAGTGAGTGAATACCAAATTTTTGTTTTGTTTTGTTTTGTTTTGTTTTTTGTTTTTGGGTTTTTTTTTTAAGATTTATTTTATTATTATTCATTAGTACACTGTAGCTGTCTTCAAATGCACCAGAAGAGGGCGTCAGATCTCATTATGGGTGGTTGTGAGCCACCATGTGGTTGCTGGGATTTAAACTCAGGACCTTTGGAAGAGCAGTCAATGCTCTTAACCACTGAGCCATCTCACCAGCCCGGGTTTTTTGTTTTTTGTTTCTGTTTTTTGGGTGTTTTGTTTTGTTTTGTTTTGTTTTTTTGTGATTGGCTTACCTCACTCAGGATGATAATTGACTTGCCATTTTTTAGATGTATATTCCTATCTCATACTGAAAATTTTGATAAATTGATAGGTTCCTTTTTCTGAAGCTCTTGTGAAAGAAGATTTGATCATTGATTTGAGCTGTTTCTAAATGATTCATTTGGTATTTTCAACCTCTTTGATATTTTGTCATTTTGAAGAGTATTTTCAGATTTACTTTACAGGCTTTCGTACTTGTGATAATTTCTAAGAGCATGTTCCCCACTATGCTTTTGTTGTTACATTGTATTCTATTTTAAGAATTTGTTTCTAGTTTTCTAAAGAACAGAGCCAGAACTATAAAATATGACATATTTCACATCTCCAGGTTCCATTAAATTTTTATTGGGAGGGGCATGTTTGAGTTCACAGGTCAGATGACAACTTGAAGGATTTTCATTTTTGCACGTGGCCATGCTAAATATAGTGAGCCATCTTGTGGACTTATTCTCTGTTTCTTTTCTATGACTTTTTTATTCAAGGTCACTTTACCTACTGCCATTTCTCCATTTGTGTTGTGTGTGTATATCTATTTATGTACACTTATCTTAGTATGGGTTACCTTGATTGTGGGCAGGTGAGTATACATATGTGTGTGTGTATGTATGTATGTATACACCCCTTAGATTAATGTTGTGTTTCTTCCTGGATTACCTTTCCTTTATTTATGGATACTGGGTCTCTTATCAAAACCAAACTCTTGCTCTTTTTAGCAAGACATCAGGTCCAAGGAATCCCATCTCTGCAATCCTTGCCTGGTATTAGAGGTACCTGCCAGCTTGCCTAGCATTTAAGTGATGAGTGTGTTTGTCAGTGGAATATTGGAGTAATAAGAGGGTTAAATAAAAAAATACATCGTACTCATAAAATTCTCAAAAAAAATTCGTTAAAAATTGTTCATCGCTGACACTATATACAGACAAGTAACATTGTAAGACCTGAGCAGGTCATATTTATGTGTTTAGGTATATTGGAAATATTGTCTTAGTATTTCTTTTAATTAATTAATTAATTAGTTAATTTTATTAGATATTTTCCTTATTTACATGTAAAATTTTATCCCCTTTCCTCATTTCCCATGTGAAACCTTCCCTATACCATCACTCTTACCCCTTTTCACTAACACACCCACTCCTGCTTCCCTGTCTTGGTATTCCCTTACACTGGAGCATTGAGCCTTCACAAGACCAAGGGCCTATAATCTCATTGATGTCCCAGAAGGCCATCCTCTGCTACATATGTGGCTGGAGCATTGATTCCCTTCATGTGTATTCTTTGCTTGGTGGTTTAGTCAGTCCCTAGGAGCTCTGGGGGTACTGGTTGGTTCATATTGTTGTTCCTCCTATGGGTCTGCAAACCTCTTCAGCTCCTTGGGTCCTTTCCCTACCTCCTCTATTGGCAACCCTGTGCTCTGTCCAATGAATGGTTCTGAGCATACACTTCTGTATTTGTCAGGCACTGGCAGAGCCTCTCAAGAGACAGCTATGTCAGGCTCCTGTCAGCAAGCACTGATTTTAATCCAATAGTGTCTGGGTTTGGTAACTGTATATGGAATGGATTCCCAGGTGGGACAGTCACTTAATGTTCTTTCCTTCAGTTTCTGCTCCAAATTTTGTCTCCGTATCTCCTCCCATTGGTATTCTGAGCTCCTTCTTAGAAGGGCTGAAGTATCTACACTGTGCTCTTCCTTCTTCATGAGCTTCATGTGGTCTGTGAATTGTATCTTGGATATTCCAAACTTCTGGGCTAATATTCAATTATCAGTGAGTGTGGGGAGTGGGTGTGGCGGCAGTCCCAAAGGCGCCAGGGACTGCAGCTAAGTCATATGACTTGCACCTGACTTCCTCATATAAGACACAAACATCTTGAGTGCTGTGCAGGTGTACCAGAATACAGGTGAATCCAATTTGGTGGAGATTTTCCCCCTGCTGCCCTGATTAGCTGAAGCCTCGTGACTGGCGAGGGGGTGTGGCTAGCGGTGCGTGGATGAGAGAGAGTATAAAAGGAGTGAGAGGCCCAGGGTTGGGGGAGATATAAACAAGAAGAATCAGGACTGAATAAACTGCTGTTAGAAGGACTGGTGGTCGCGTCGTTCTTGCTGGTCGAGAGCGGGCGCGACAAGTGAGTGCATACCATGTGTGTTCTTTTGTAATGAGATTACCTCACTCAGGATGAAATTTTCTAGTTCCATCCATTTGCCTAAGAACTTCATGAATTCAACATTTTTAATAGTCCATTATGTAAATGCACCACATTTTCTGTATCCATTCCTCTGTTGAAGGACATCTGGGTTCTTTACAGCTTCTGGCTACTATAAATAAGGCTGCCACGAACATAGGGAGCATATGTCTTTATTGTATTTTGGGGCATCTTCAATGTATATGCCCAGGAGTGGTAGAGCTGGGTCCTCAGGTAGTACTATGTCCAATTTTCTGAGGAAATCAGCCAAACTGATTTCCAGAGTGGTTGTACCAACTTGCAATCCCATCAGCAATGGAGGAGTGTTCCCCTTTCTCCACACCCTCCCCAGCATCTGTTGTGATCTGAGTTTTTGATTTTAGTCATTCTGACTGGTATGAGGTAGAATCTCAGGGTTGTTTTAATTTGCATTTTCCTGATGACTAAGGATGTTGAACATTTCTTTAGGTGCTTCTCAGTCATTTGGTATTCCTCAGTTGAGAATTCTTTGTTTAGTTCTGTACCCCAGTTTTAATAAGGTTATTTGGTTTTCTAGAGTCGAACTTCTTGAGGGTTTTGTATATATTTGATATTAGCCGTCTATCAGATGTATGGTTGGTAAAGATCTTTTCCAAATCTGTTGGTTCCGGTTTTGTCCTTTAGATGGTGTCCTTTGCCTTACAGAAGCTTTGAAATTTTAAGAAGTCCCATTTTTCAGTTGGTGACTTTAGAGTATAAGCTACTGGTGTTCTGTTCAGGAAAATATTCCCTGTGTCCATGTGCTTGAGGCTCTTCCCCACTTTCATTTTTTTTAGTTTCATTGTACCTGATTGTATGTGGAGGTCCTTGATCCACAGGGACTTGAGTTTTGTACAAAGAGATAAGAATGGATCGATTTGCATTCTTTTACATGCTAATCAACAGTTGAACCAGCACCATATTCATGAGGTACCTATAGGCCCCAAGGCTTAGCCAATAAACTTTCTTTCCCAGACATTCCTCCATGCTAAAGGTATTTAACTTCACACCCACACTGAGAAGTGGGGTATGGTTCTACTCATCCACTTTCTATCATGGCAATAAATGTCTTAAAACAATGGACTGTCTCTTTTCATAGGGATCTACCATGGGGAGCCCCAGAGAAGGCCTTTGACTTCAGAGGTGCTGTCTAATCTTCTCATAGAAGGCCTCGCTGGACTCCAGCCATGGCTTCCACCAAGCCAAGTTCAAGGCCACTGCCACCAAGGTCAAGCCAAGACTGCTGCTGCTGACAAGCCAATGGCTCATCCAGTGGCACCTGAGTGTCTGAGAGTCTGAGAACAAGAGGGCCCCAGCCTCATCACAGGCCGGGGGTCTGTGCTTTTCTACCCCTGAAGCAGTGTCCCAGGGCTTCCTTATAGCCCGAACAAAAGCCCAGTAACAGCATGGACAAATGGTCCACCTCCCCAGAGGCTGTGCCCTGTGGCAGAGGGGATGCAGGACCTCAGAACCCTATAACAGAACTAATGCTGTTTTCCTGGATGTGAGAAATGATGGATAAGGAGTGAGGCCTTTAATCCTTTTTATTTCCATAAATAGGAAATGTGGTACTTTCCCTCTCCAATAATCAAATGTAAGATTTCTGAATCCCCAAAACATATATTTATCACCGAATTGAATTATTTCTTGTGCTACATTGCCTTCGACCTCTTGTCTTTAAAAGTACCCGTCTGTCTGCTCATTTGTTTTCACTTTATCTTAGGGATAAATATATTGAAGGAACAAATAAACATGGTCTTTGTGACATGGAATGATCCAGAAAATCAAATATACTTAAGATGATACAATCCTTTATTCCATTGAGAATTTTCAAACAGATTCATTATATAATGATGTCTTACACACAGTATATTTTACTTTCTTTAATTAAGTAAGAATCCATGCTAATCACTGCATACTAAACTGATTATTTACGTGAGAAATCATAACTGAGAAAAAAAGACCAGATAAATTTTGAAATTTCCATGTTACAAAATATAACTTTATTTAGTTGTTTTTGCAACACATTTGGATACAGGAAAAGAGCATTACTCCACAGGATTATTTTGTGTCTGATTTGAGAAAAGGACTTTACAGGCAGAACTTATGTATGTATTTTAAATTGCATCTTATTTCTCACCTTAGGTATCTCTCCACAGTTGTCAGCAGTAAATCCATCAATAACCAAACAGCTCACTAACCCAGTGTGATCATGTTCAAGCCTGGCAGAGTTATGAAGGAAAGGTGTTCAGATTTTAGGCCCTTGCATATCACCTGTACTGGTAGATGTAGATTTGGTATTTTCTTGCCTCCTGTTTTTTTTTCTATCAGAAAACTATCAATGGAGTCTTATGAATCAGACAGTTAATAACTTATGCACTGTATAAATCCAAAAGCAAACTGGACGTGTGGAAATATCTGATATTCCGCTGGATGAGGAGGATTGAGTTCACAAACTAGTTCAGCAAGTGAAACCTTTCTCAAGAAATGTAATTAAATGAAGAAATAAATGAATTCCAAAGCAAAAATGTTTTACTGATACAATGTAGGAACTTTTATCACTTACAATTAACTGAGTAGGATCAATAAATTAAAATAATAACTTTTGGAAATGCTATTTCCCAAAATAAAAACACATGACGTTTTCATTTGCTGAATATTTTTCACCTTCTGATATGTTCTATGCTTAGATGGCAGAAAAAGACCCCAGGAACATTGTGCTTTTGTGCCACGCTGATGTCATGAACCAGGTTGAGTGTTACTCAGTACATATAGCTCAGTATCTTCTTCATAGGTACCTTGTTCATCCTAATTCATATTGAAACCATGCAAAAAAGGGTAGGTGGTCTCCAGGTTCCACACCTACTGAGCAGTTATTGACAAATGACTGTTGCTGGGGAAAATATATAATTATTTTTGGAGTTGTTGATATTGGTGGGTTTCCCATATGTTATTTGGTGGTCTGACATACAAGGGCACTCTAGTTTGTCTTAGTGGTTTATAAAAAAGAAGGGGTTGGAGTTATTGCTCAGCAGTTAAGAGCACTTGCTGCCCTTCCAGAATATTAAATTTCAGACCCAGCAACTATTTCATGCCCAGTGTCTCTCAACTTATCTCCAAGGCCAGAGACCTAATGTCTCTGGTCTCCATGGGAACCTGAATCTACATACATGTATCCAGCTCAGACACAGACACCTACACATCATTAAAAAAATAAAAAAATAAATCTTTAGAAGGACAAGGTATGACAATGGGAGGAGAGTATGTTGTAGAGAAGAGGGTGTTGGAAGAAGGAAATGAAGATAAATATGATTGTATTTTGTTATATATGTATTTGAAATTCTGAAGAGCAAAGAAATGGTGCAGATGAACAAAAGAAATGATGTGCATCAATCTCAATTTGACTCTTTAGGATCTTGGCTACAATTTTCTATCATCTTTTTCACTGTTTATAGCATATTGTTGGTGATGTTTATCAACATGATGCTTATGCTATTAGATTCAGCAATGGCCACTGTAAGTAAAATCACAGACCCATCCACAGGATTTCTGAGTGCCTGTGAAATTTGTTTGCTTCATTCATTAAGATGTTTTCCCTTTAACTCAGCTTAAACCTCAAATACTGACAGATGTACTGTTTTCAGCTAGAGTCTGCTCAATAAAAGAATTAGTGGGAAGTCATGAAGATACACTGTAACTCTGTTGAAGTATAGCACTGTGCACATCAGGTTTTATCTGTGTGAAGTTAAATTCAGAGGAATCTGTTGTTACTACTAGCCACTTCTTCTTATTAACTATCTAAATGATATTAGGATCCCTGAGCACGCTCACTAGTCAGAGAGACAGACTGACTATTAAATATTCACACTTGGCTCTTCCTAGTGCCTGCATGCCTGAGGCTATTTTTTCCCATGGAAATCTTTACAGATCTGGAGCTTGTGTGTTTGTTAGTCAATTTTGATGCTTTGCGTCTAGTCCTTACTAGGATGCTGACTGTGATCCCAAGACACCTCTTTATGACCTTGTCTGTATCATAGCAAATAGCTTCTTGTTTTTAGAGTATCTTTTTCTTGGGTCTCTTACTTTACACTTCATTTATTTTGCCCCAAATTTATCAAATGCAGTTTTGAAATTGTTGACTCTAGAACTAGATTGTCTAAGAACAAATATTGATTCTGTAATTTTTTAACTTCAGGGAATCAACAGTTTCAATAAAATTTTTTCAGCTTTAGATAACGATAAAGGAATAGTACTTTCCTATTTATAGGACAGTTATGTTGAAGTCTATATTTTATAATTAGTATTAATAGATTTTCCCAATAAATGCTGTAAGTAGGACCTATACTAAAATTTTGGAATACATAATGCTTGCTATTCTGCCTCCCTGTTGCATTTTGGAATAATGCCTGAAATATAATACTCAATAGTACAAATCAGAAATAATTTGTTTACTACATTTTAATGTTGATAAATGGGGCTTATTTTACTACTGCTTTCCAGGGTTTGTGGTAGAATCAGTTCTCTGTCATTCACTGAGATGTTCATGAATGAGTAGTCCCAAGAGCTTTTGGTGGCACTCTGTTTGGTAAAAATGTATATTTAGGCTGCTTTAACTTGTAATATTCAGACCTAACTATATTCTCCTCCTGTTCTCTGACAATCTCCAATTAATTAAAATGTATCATTTCATTACTAAAATGTTCATGCTTTTGGTTTTATTTTGCTTCAATTTAGTATTTAATTAAAAATTTAAGCATATCATATTCTTATAACTTATTTCTTCCTTGATAAAATTCCCAAAGTGATTTGAAATTTAATTTCTATGTGTCTAAGGTACAATTGTCCTTAACTATATGTCCATTTTTTTAAAAATTACATCTATGCCATATAATTATTCTAAGTTGTGAAAGAATAGGAGATATTCACAATATACAGGATTCTGATGTAAATTATAGCAGATTTTTGTCTGTATAAGAAAGAACATTTTGATTTAGTAGATATATTAAAAAATAAATCTAGTTTTCTCTAAGAGGAATGTTGTAAAGATGTCACTTCAAAAGTCACATGTGAAACCATAGTGACAATGAGACAGTGGAAGAATATCTCACCCATATCCTGTTTTCTTTTCTTTTTTTTTTTTTTTTTTTTTTTTTTTTTTTACAATTTGGTGATGTTTATTTGTAGAACTCTAAAAGTGACTCCACATAAAGAAATATACTAATATACCACATGAAAATAACTAAGGAAAGCCCCACATGTTTATCTCAATTAATGCAATAAAAATAACACTGAACAAACTGGTAATAGAAGAAAATTACTTAAGTCTAATAAATATATAATATATGAAAAGCTCGTGACCACAATTTTAACCAGAAATGAAAGACTGAACAATTCATCTCTAAAATCAGGAACAAGAAAAATATATCTATTTTTAAATTTTTTAAAATTTATTTAAAAATTTCTTTTTTTTTTTTTTGGTTTTTTTTTGGTTTTTTTTTTCCATTTTTTATTAGGTATTTAGCTCATTTACATTTCCAATGCTATACCAAAAGTCCCCCTTACCCACCCACCCCCACTCCCCTACCCACCCACTCCCCCCCTTTGGCCCTGGCGTTCCCCTGTACCGGGGCACACAAAGTCTGCGTGTCCAATGGGCCTCTCTTTCCAGTGATGGCCGACTAGGCCATCTTTTGATACATATGCAGCTAGAGTCAAGAGCTCAGGGGTACTGGTTAGTTCATAATGTTGTTCCACCTATAGGGTTGAAGATCCCTTTAGCTCCTTGGGTACTTTCTCTAGCTCCTCCATTGGAAGCCCTGTGATCCATCCATTAGCTGACTGTGAGCATCCACTTCTGTGTTTGCTAGGCCCTGGCATAGTCTCACAAGAGACAGCTACATCTGGGTCCTTTCAGTAAAATCTTGCTAGTGTATGCAATGGTGTCAGCATTTGGAAGCTGATTATGGGGTGGATCCCTGGATATGGCAGTCTCTACATGGTCCATCCTTTCATCTCAGCTCCATACTTTGTTTCTGTAACTCCTTCCATGGGTGTTTTGTTCCCACTTCTAAGGAGGGGCATAGTGTCCACACTTCTGTTTTCTTTTCAAGTTAAAGAATGGAAAGTATTACCAAAAAGTATCTGAAATAAAAAGCAGCTTCTAGATCATTAACTTCATTCAATAGGTAAAATGACTCACAGTCTTCATGTTCTAATTTCTGGGAGTAAAACTATTAATGATGTACTTCTATGAGGATTGTCTTTTCCCTAATTCTGTAGATAACTGTATATTGTAGCAGACAAAGCAGTTCGCATAGTTTGTTCTTACAGAATAGTTTATACAAACATTTTAAGATAACCAAGGATTTTGACTTTTGTTTTGTTTGTTTTAATTTATTCATGAGCAGTTCTAGGATAAAATCAAGCAGAAAGTGAAATATAAACACCTATACTAATAAATGATGCTTTGTGGCAATTATTGTTTATGATCATTTTGCCATAATGATGAAGAGTGAAGAATTTCAGTTTGACAGCCTTATATCTTTTAGTCTCTGTGAGCCACCATGGGCAGGTTAGTTTATTCTTTAGGTATTCTTTTTTTTTTTCTATGAGATTAGTTTTTATTTTTATTATTATTATATTTATTCTTTAATCCTTTTTTATAGTCCAGTCTTCAACCCCTCCTGGTCTGTCCCCTGACCATTCCCCATCCCATACCTCCTCCTCCCTATCTCCAAGAGGATGTCCATACTCCCATCCCACCAGACCTCCCACTCCCTGGGACCTTGAATCTCTGTAGGTATTCTTAGAGTGTCCTTAAATCCTTTGGCTTGCTCAATTCTATCCTCCACTCTTCCACAAGATTTACTCTGCCTGATGTTGTCTGTATGTCTCTGCCTCTGTTCTTATCAGCTGCTGCATGAAACCTCTCAGAAGACAGTTATGCTAGACTTCTGTCTTCAAGCATAGCAGACATATCATTAATAGTGTCAAGGATTGTCTCTCTCCCATGGAGAGAGTCTCAAATTGGACTAGTGATTAGTTGAACATTCCCTCAACCTCTGCTATTCTTTAGACCCTGAATCTCTTGTAGGCTGGACTAATTTTGGGTCAAAAGTATATTGGGTGGGTTGGTGTCAATCTCCCACTACTGGAAGTCCTGCCTGGCTACAGAAAGTGGCCTGTTCAGTATCCATATCTTTAGCTAGTAGAGTTATCAGCTAGGATTACCCCCATAGTAGCCTCCAATTCCCAGAGATTCCCCACCACTGATTTCTCTTCTCTTTCTCAGCCTTCCCCCATATCTCCTCCTGGTGCCCACCTCTGTTCACCTTCTTACCCTGCTCCTTCCCATTTCTTTCCCTCCATCTACTTGAGATGTCTATTTTATCTCCCCTTTTCAGTGTGATTCAAGCATCTTGCCTTGGTGCCTCCTTATTACTTAGCATCTTTGGGTTTGTGGGTTGCAACCTTTCTATCTTGTACTTTATTACTAATATCCACTTATAAGTCAGTACATACAGCACATGTTTTTGCTGTGTCTGGATTGCCTCACTCAGGATGAATTTTTTTTTTTTTTTTAAGTTCCATTCATTTGCCGGCAAATTTCGTGGTGTATATGTTTTAACTGCCGATTACTATTCCATTTTGTAAGTGTACCACATTTTGTTTATCCAGTCATTGGTTGAAGGACATGTAGGTTGTTTGTTTCTCTCTATTATTAGTAAATGTACTAATTATGATAGGCAAAGGACACTATCATTAAGAAAAAAAACGTCACTCTACAGAATTGCAAAAGAATGTCACCATCCCTACACCCGACAGAGAGCTACTATCTGAAATGTATATAGAGAGGGAATTCAAGAATTTAGGCATACAAAACCACATAAGCCAATTAAGAAATGGGGTACACAGGCTGGAAAGATGGTTCAGCAGTTAAGAGCACTGTTTGTTCTTCCAGAGATCCTGATTTCAATTCCCAGTAACTACATGGTGGCTCACAAACATCTGTAATGGTATCTGATATCCTCTTCTGATGTGTCTAAAGATAGCTACAGTGTACTTATAATACATAAAATAAATAAATCTAAAAAAGAGAACAATAAAAAGAACAGAAGAAAGAAAGGTAGGAAGGAAGGAAGAATAAAGGAAGGAAGGAAGGAAGGAAGGAAGGAAGGAAGGAAGGAAGGCAGGCGAAAGAAAGAAAGAAAGAAAGAAAGAAAGAAAGAAAGAAAGAAAGAAAGAAAGAAAGAAAGAAAGAAAGAAAGAAAGGAAGGAAGAAAGACAGGAAGGAAGAAGGGAAGAAAGGAAGAAGGGAAAAGAGAAAGAAATGGTATATTGATCCAGACAGAATTCTCTTTCTTTTCTTTTCTTTTCTTTTCTTTTCTTTTCTTTTCCTTTCCTTTCCTTTCCTTTCTTTCCTTTTTCTTTTTTCTTTTTTTTTTTTTTTTTTGGACAGGATTCTCAACAGAGAAATCTCTAATGGCTTAGAAGCAGTTAAAGAAATGTTCAGTATCCCTTATCATCATGGAAATGCAAATTAAGTCGACTCTGAGATTCCACCTGACACACTACAAAATGGCTGAGATAAAGATCTCAAGTGACAGAACATACTGTTGAGGGTGTGGAGCATGTATAAACCTCTCCCATTGCTGGTGGGAGTACATACTGTACAAGGACTCTTGAAATCAATCTGGCAGTTTCTAAGAAAACTTGGAATAGTTCTACATCAAGATCCAATTATACAATTACTGGAAATATACCCAAAAGTATAGTCCTCTATACTACAAGGACACATTATATTTTTAATCATAGCTTTTCAAAATCACTCTCTGTTAAATAAGAAAGCAAAATATTTCATTTATAGTATCAATCTTTCACTTATAATAGAAAGTTATTACAAGTCTGAACTGTAAAGGCCCTACCCTATTACAAACTTCTGCTCACTTGATTTCTAATAAAAAGTTATAAAGTCAAATATTGTTAGAGTCTGGAAAGCATCTTTGCAGAGAATCTTCAAATATCTAGAAATCTTTTTTTTTCTTTTCCATTTTTTATTAGGTATTTAGCTCATTTACATTTACAATGCTATACCAAAAGTCCCCCATACCCACCCACCCCCACTCCCCTACCCACCCACTCCCCCTTTTTGGCCCTGGCGTTCCCCTGTACTGGGGCATATAAAGTTTGCGTGGCCAATGGGCCTCTCTTTCCAGTGATGGCCAACTAGGCCATCTTTTGATACATATGCAGCTAGAGTCAAGAGCTCCGGGGTACTGGTTAGTTCATAATGTTGTTCCACCTATAGGGTTGCAGATCCCTTTAGCTCCTTGGGTACTTTCTCTAGCTCCTCCATTGGGAGCCCTGTGATCCATCCATTAGCTGACTGTGAGCATCCACTTCTGTGTTTGCTAGGCCCCGGCATAGTCTCAGAAGAGATAGCTACATCTGGGTCCTTTCGATAAAATCTTGCTAGTGTATGCAATGGTGTCAGCTTTTGGAAGCTGATTATGGGGTGGATCCCTGGATATGGAGGTCTCTAGATGGTCCATCCTTTAGTCACAGCTCCAAACTTTGTCTCTGTAACTCCTTCCAAGGGTGTTTTGTTCCCACTTCTAAGGAGGGGCATAGTGTCCACACTTCAGTCTTCATTTTTCTTGAGTTTCATGTGTTTAGCAAATTGTATCTTATATCTTGGGTATCCTAGGTTTTGGGCTAATATCCACTTATCAGTGAGTACATATTGTGTGAGTTCCTTTGTGAATGTGTTACCTCACTCAGGATGATGCCCTCCAGGTCCAATCATTTGGCTAGGAATTTCATAAATTCATTCTTTTTAATAGCTGAGTAGTACTCCATTGTGTAGATGTACCACATTTTCTGTATCCATTCCTCTGTAGAGGGGCATCTGGGTTCTTTCCAGCTTCTGGCTATTATAAATAAGGCTGCTATGAACATAGTGGAGCATGTGTCCTTCTTACCAGTTGGGGCATCTTCTGGATATATGCCCAGGAGAGGTATTGCTGGATCCTCCAGTAGTACTATGTCCAATTTTCTGAGGAACCGCCAGACTGATTTCCAGAGTGGTTGTACAAGCCTGCAATCCCACCAACAATGGAGGAGTGTTCCTCTTTCTCCACATCCACGCCAGCATCTGCTGTCACCTGAATTTTTTATCTTAGCCATTCTGACTGGTGTGAGGTGGAATCTCAGGGTTGTTTTGATTTGCATTTCCCTGATGATTAAGGATGTTGAACATTTTTTCAGGTGCTTCTCTGCCATTCGGTATTCCTCAGATGAGAATTCTTTGTTCAGTTCTGAGCCCCATTTTTTAATGGGTGTCTTAGTCAGGGTTTCTATTCCTGCACAAACATCATGACCAAGAAGCAAGTTGGGGAGGAAAGGGTTTATTCGGCTTACACTTCCATACTGCTGTTCATCACCAAGGAAGTCAGGACTGGAACTCAAGCAGGTCAGAAAGCAGGAGCCGATGCAGAGGCCATGGAGGGATGTTCTTTACTGGCTTGCCTCCCCTGGCTTGCTCAGCCTGCTCTCTTATAGAACCCAAGACTACCAGCCCAGAGATGGTCCCACCCACAAGGGGCCTTTCCCTCTTGATCACTAATTGAGAAAATGCCTTAAAGTTGGATCTCATGGAGGCATTTCCTCAACTGAAGCTCCTTTCTCTGTGATAACCCCAGCTGTGTCAAGTTGACACAAAACTAGCCAGTACAATTGACCCCTTGTCAACTTGACACACAAACACATCACTAGTAAGCCTCAACCCTTACATTCTTATTCATCCCCAAGATCTAAATAACTTTAAAAGTCCCACAGTCTTTACATATTCTTAAAATTTCAATTTCTTTAAAATATCCATCTCTTTTAAAATCCAAAGTCTTTTTACAATTAAAAGTCTTTTAACTGTGGGCTCCACTAAAACAGTTTCTTCCTTCAAGAGGGAAAATATCAGGGCACAGCCACAATCAAAAGCAAAAGTCAATCTCCAACCGTCCAATGTCTGGGATCCAACTTAAGATCTTCTGGGCTCCTCCAAGGGCTTGGGTCACTTCTCCAGCCATGCCCTAGGCTCCAGATGCCTCTACTCCACTGCTGCTGCTGCTCTTGGTGGTCATATCATGGTACTGGCATCTCCAAAACAGTGCATGACCCCTTCAGTCAAAACCAGTACCACCTGGGTAACCCTTACATATTACCAAGTCCCACTGCAGCAGGAGTACAACCTTGGCCATCTCTGGAACACAGCCTCTTTGTGCTTTCAGAAAACACTTCCCAGAAGATGTCACCTCAATGATGCTGGTATCTTCTTAATCACCGCTAATTTCTTAGCTCCAGCTAACCAGCATCAATAGTCCCAGTAATGCAAAGTTTTTGCTTTAGTAGTTCTGGTATCTTGTTAATCACAGCTGATTCTTCAGCCCCAGCTAACCAGAACTACAGAATCTTCACAATCAAAACAGCAATGGCCCTGAAAGAGTCTTTAATTTTCCCTCTGAAATTTCACAAGCCAGGCCTCCATCTTCTGCACTGTTCTCAACATTATCTTCCAAGCTCCTACAAAACATCTGACAGAGCTCTTAACAAGGAATGGATCTTCAGCCCAAAGTTCCAAAGTCCTTCCACAGTCCTCCTCAAAACATGGTCAGGTTGTCACAGGAATACCCCACTCTGCTGGTACCAATTTGTCTTAGTCAGGGTTTCTATTCCTGTACAAACATCATGACCAAGAAGCAAGTTGGGGAGGAAAGGGTTTATTCGGCTTACACTTCCATACTGCTGTTCATCACCAAGGAAGTCAGGACTGGAACTCAAGCAGGTCAGAAAGCAGGAGCCGATGCAGAGGCCATGGAGGGATGTTCTTTACTGGCTTGCCTCCCCTGGTTTGCTCAGCCTGCTCTCTTATAGAACCCAAGACTACCAGCCCAGAGATGGTCCCACCCACAAGGGGCCTTTCCCCCTTGATCACTAATTGAGAAAATGCCTTAGAGTTGGATCTCATGGAGGCATTTCCTCAACTGAAGCTCCTTTCTCTGTGATAACCCCAGCTGTGTCAAGTTGACACAAAACTAGCCAGTACAATGGGGTTATTTGATTTTCTGAAGTCCACCTTCTTGAGTTCTTTATATATGTTGGATATTAGTCCCCTATCTGAAATATCTAGAAATCTTATTTCCAGAAACAATAGAACAAAATAACAACTACACTTCAAAAGTTGATAATTCGTTATAGTTAGCAAAATCCAAATTTCTATGGGTGGTTAATAAATTGGCACATAGAATATTAAGAAATATTCAGAGTCAAATCCATAAAATGCAGAGACATAGGAGTATATGGCATATAATAGAAGATTTATATCCTGAGTTACTTGGGATTTTAAAATAACATAAGTGACATAATAAAAAGTATAATGTGAAGTGGAAAGAGCTTAAATTTCGAAAACATGTAAAAGAAAAATGTTAAGAATATATTTGTGAGATCATTTGAAGACCAACCAAGCAAAAACACAAGAGAACAAAAGAGTAGCCATATTTAACGACCACCACCACTAAAGCATGAAGAGTACAAAAGAAGGATCTAGATAATCACCAACAAAATCAGAGGAGAAAACGGAGGGAATTTTCAAAAGGAACACTAATTTTTTAGCACTGATTAACATGAGAAACCTACAGTGTATTAGACAAGATTTGGAAATATTATATTTTTACAATGTATTAGTGTGCAGTGTGCAGTTCAACAAGATGTTCTCTAAAAACTATTGTCCTAACCAAAAGACAAACTTAACTGAGTGAAATTTTAAAAAAATAAGTGGAGGATCTAGGATCAAGGATGAAACTGACAACATACAAACCAAAGTGAGGTGTTTATATGAATGAAAATGTCTGAATATGTGTTCTTATAGACACACAAACTATTGTACAATGTTTTATTTAGGAAATCAACTAAATAAATTCAACCTTATAAAATTATTTTAAATCATCTATGATTCCTGCTCTCTTTTCTAGGTTTTCTATCTCCAGGATTGTCTCCCTTTGCGATTTCTTTATTGTTTCTATTTCTATTTTAAGATCCTGGATAGTTTTGTTCAATTCCTTTACCTTTTTAGCTGCTTTTTCCTGTATTTCTTTAAGGGATTTATGTGTTTACTCTTTAAGGGCTTCGACCTGTTTGCCTGTGTTCTCCTGTATTTCTTTAAGGGAATTATCTATTTTTTTCTTTTTTTTAAAACATCAGATATTTTCTTTATTTACATTTCAAATGTTATCCCCTTTTCTGGTTTCCCCTCTGAAAACCCCCTTACTCCTCCCCCTGCTGCTCTTCAACTTACCCACTCCCACTTCCTGGCCCTGACATGCCCCTACACTGGGGCATAAAGCCTTCACAGGACCAAGGACTTTTCCTCCCATTGATGCCCGACTAGGCCATCCTCTGCTACATATGTAGCTGGAGCCATGAGCCCCACAATGTTTACTCTTTGGTTGGTGGTTTAGTCCCTGGGAGCTCTGGGGTTACTGGTTAGTTCATATTGTTGTTCCTTCTATGGAGCTGTAAACTCATTCAGTTCCTTGGGTCCTTTTTCTAGATCCTTCATTGGGGGCCCTGTGCTCAGTCCAGTAGTAGGCTTCGAGTATCCACCTCTGTATTTGTCAGGCACTGGTGGAGCCTCTCAAGAGACAGCTATAACAGGCTCCTTCTTAAAGTCCTACATCATCATCATGAGATATGATTTTAAATCAGAATATTGCTTTTCCAGTGTGTTGGAGCACCCAGGGCTAGCTGTGATGGAAGAACTGGTCTCTGAGGATGCCAAGTAGCCTTGGTTTCTGTTCCTTAGGTTCTTGTGCTTGCCTCTCCATCTGGTTATTTCTGGTGTTAGCCTATCTGTCTTTCTCTGATTGGAGCTTGTCCCTCCTGTGAGCCTGTGAGCCTGTGAGCCTGTGATCTTAAGTATGTTAGTATTTCTGGGAGACCAGTTCTCTCTGGGCAGAATTTGGGTGCAGAGAGCTGTAGCACAGGGTTAGCTCTGGGGCACAGATGGAACCTGGAAGGATCTTGTCCCCAGCTCCTCTGCAGTTCCTGTCCTCCTCTTTGGAGGTATATTTAATTTGATAAAATTAAATTATTAATAGAGAAACATATCAAGTCATTGTTATCTCATGGACAAACTGTAGCAAGTGGGTAAAAAAGTAAGAGCAGGGTTTTCTAAAATAAACTTTGAAAACTTATAAGCAAAGGAAATAGTTCTATTATGATTGGAGTCACAGGTCATCTCCCAAATGGGAAAGTACTATAATAAATTAAAACAGAAGCTTTATGTCTATCATTGACTTTGTGAAATTCCAAGTCAATTATGAAATCAAATAAAAATCTATAAAAAATCACATACCATGACTAAATATTATTCATTCATTTACAGAAGAGTGGGTTAATATAAGATAAGTAATATAATGATACTATCTGTTAATGTAACTATAGTTTAGAAGTGCATGTTAAATTGGAGGAAAATGCTAGGGTTATATCATTAAATGCAGAGATTATTTAATAAGCACAATTCTCATAAAGAACTGTGATATAAGAGTGAATTTTCTTAACTTAGTATAAATATATATAAAACTTAACTTAAGATTAAGGCTTGATTATCCCTTGGACAAAGTATTTGATACCAAAGTGGTTTTATTTTTATTTGAATTGCATAATGATAAAACTTGGGTAAAGAGTCCAAGCTTAAACAAACAAAACAATAATATGTACATTGTATGGGTACTAACAGCAAATTCATGGCATATTAAATAAATTGTGTTTGAAACTAAATGAGTTTATATTTAAAAATGATATGCTAATAATGCTATTATTTAAACTTCTATGGAAACAACGTGTAATTGTTTGACATCACTGTCATTTCTAACTGTGTTATACTCTGCAGATATGTAACAATTTTCTTATACTTATTCACATAAGATTTCTTGACAGTACTCATATAAATATTACATGTCATGAAATAGAAAGAATCCCATGTGTTTAGTGTAACTACATAGCACTTTGCTATCATTAGAGTAGCAGAATTATATACTAACAGCAAAAACAAACAGTAAAACAGTTTCATTAAAAGATTACTGTATTCTGTATTCTCTTTAGATGAGATAGACTAAAAAGGTAAAATTGCAGAACAGAGACGTGAATATGATTCCTCTATAGGTGAGGAGGCCTATTTGTTGGATGTCTTTTATGTTTCCTAAAGGATCATCTGTCTAATAAAAAATGTGCATCATATTTTTAGTTAGGTTTTCCATTGCTGTGAAGAGACACCATGACCAAGGCAAGTCTTATAAAGTCTTATTTACTTGGGGCTGGCTTACAGGTTCAGAGGCTCAGTCCATTATTATCAAAGCTAGAAGCATGATGGTGTTTAGGCAGAAATGGTGCTAGAGAAGGAGTTGAGAGGTTTGCATCTAGATTCAACTGCAAACAGGAGAAGTCTGGCTCCCACATGGGTAAAAGGAGGGTCTCAAAACTCATCTGCACAGTGACGCATCTTCTCTGAAAAAGGCACACCTACTTCATAAATACCACACCATTTAATAGTGCCACTCCCTTAGCTAAGCATATTCAAACCACCATAATATTCTAAGCAGTCTCCTTTTAATTTTGTGTGCTGACATGAATTCTTGTACTGCTATAAGCAAAAACTGTACTTACCTGTCCATAATTCTATTGTAGAGTTTCACCATCATGCCATATACAGACAAGTTTTCTGCATCTTTAACAATGCTCTGTTAATCCTCGCAGTTATTATAGTACTTTGGTCTGAACCTTTCCAGCTATCTCACTATTGATTAGTGAGTGAACTGAAGAACATCGATTTCCATTTCTTCTATGAATTGATGGGCTGTGAAAGTAAACTTTTTGCATATATAAAGAAATCAAACGATTTCTTTTTCTTTCTTGGCATACAGAATCCTTCAAATTTATCACCACTTAGCTATCTTCATGCTGAATATGACCACAGGTCAGAGTTTGTGTTGTGCATGTACATTTGCCAGTAGTCAATATCTTCTTTGCACAGGACAGAGCATTTCCAGGAGAGTTCAAATATATGTGGACCTTCCATAAACATGCCTCTGGTCATTTAAGCTAGCAGTCTGTTCACAAAAGGGTTGTTATACTTACTATATTCATTGATCTAATGATAGTGTGGTTGCATTAATACATGGCTGCATTAATTCAGTTACAATATTTGACAAGCACATGGGATAAGCATTGCTTTTGATGACATTTCACTATGAAAATGAATAGCACAACTGTAAAATGGTAGTAAGAATATTAAAGACTAAGGGTAAAGGAACACAAAAGTTCTTTACCAAAATCTTAGCACATTATAGAGGTGTATAATTATTTCATTGTCCAATATCGGCCATTGCTATAATGATCCTCATACCTTGGGCCAAGAGCTTGGAACACAATAATGTTTGAATAAATGACATAAAGTTCAGCTACATAGTTTATAGTAAAGAATGAAAAGATGACTGAATCCATGCACATCATGATTGACTTGTTTTATATAATCTGATCTTTCGATCACTGCAGAATGGTGTCAGATGGTAATGGAGTCAATTTTCTACTCAGCATTTCTCAGACTATGTCTCTAATGGAGACGGGTCTGCTTGAAAACAGTTAGGAACTTTATCATGACAGTATGCTGAGCGACTTGGGAGGACATAACCATTAATGACTGACTTGGGAATCTTCATTACTGACAATCACTTTTCAAGTCAAGTATATGCTAATGCATGTAATATCAATGTGAGTGGTATTTATTATGAGCATCTGTAATAACAATAAGAATTTTTAGTGTGTTTCCAGCTTGGTTGGAAGGTTTCTGATTGATAATTCTGACTGTGAGGAAATCTTCCTGTCTTTTAATTACTACCCAGCACCAGGAATAGACTTGTGGTATCCCCTCAGGAAGTCCGGTGAAGAATCTGCAGGTTCCTTATATTTCTCCACATGTGTAGTTCCAGAGAGCTGGAATGTGCTGCTGCAATTTGGCTCCTGACTGTTTATTTCATTTATCTGCAGTGATAGAGAAACAGACTTGGAACAGAGTACAGGTTGTTGCTTTGGATGAGTCACTTCATCTATACCATCCACCTACTCTGGGAGGGTACATGTGGGGATCTATGTTCCTATGCTCAGCATGTATCAAGCAAGCAGCTCTTCCTTGAATTTTCTCTCAGGGCAAATACTTGGCTTTTACTTTCTGCTAGACTCTCTTTTTACTCATTCCCACGGAGACGATAACACTAGTTTCAATCCTGGACACATATTGGTCAATCACAGCACATATGAGTTTTCAAATCTTGACAATTCATTTAGAAGATAATCTGCTGCAAGTTCGGGGCTGCACATACTTGTTTCTCTACTGAGTGAAGAAGTTATGATTACCCTGTACACTGAACTTGAGAAGTCTTAGTCATCCAAGCCCAAGTAAAGAAAATCAAGTAGAATAATGATAATCTGTGATTCCATAGGACTAATGAGGTCCTAAATCAATTGTGCTGATATTAGTATGCATTTATTGAACAGAATCTTTTATATTCATTTTTTATCAGCTCCTTTATTGGATAACAGAGGATATGAGTCTCACCTAAGAAAAGAAGAAAAGGATCTCGGATCATTCAGTATTCTGAGAATGAACCAGGGATAGTTTTATGAGCTCTGAATTCTAAATCATTATCAGGTTCATTCAGCAGTACTATAAACCATACTCTCTGAAACACTCAGTCCTCATTATAAGTAGAAAATGACATTTTCAAAACTAATTCACACTGGAAATAAAGTCCTATGTTTTAGCTAACAGAAAGATGTTATTGGCAGGAGTGGGATAAATGTATTGCTCTCTAATTCAGCTTCTTCCAAGGCATCACTTTGTTGACGGCATTTCCCTCCTGCACTTCAAATGTATAGCAAGAGTTCCTTGTTCCAAATGAAACAAATGGCTTAGAAGCTACCTGGGGAAGTTGGAGAAAAAGAGAGGAAATAGTTTTCATGTTTTAAAATATTTCTAAAGCCCCCTCCTCCAAGTGCAAAAATAGATAATAATATTGCCAATAGGATGAGGACTCTCAGTGAAAGACCAAAATTCTCCATGAATCCAAAATTCAAAAATGGAGGGGGAAAGATTTAGAAAAAGGCCAGACAGCTGGTGGATTTGGATTGCAACAGGTGTTGCCTGCAGACAGAGTACTTACCGGCTGTGTTCCAGGTTTCTGGATTAGTATTTTTCTCCACTAATTCTAAGAAGACATTGTCTCAGTATTTTCTAGTAGCATATATTTAAAGTGGGTAACTCAGTGCTCTGTACAAGTGTATACTATGAGGGCCAGATATGTGACATGGTTATGAAAAGTGTGGTCGATGTGAAAGTAGCATACCATCTTATGTAGACAACCATATTGTTCCACCTTAGCACTGTGTTCAGAGATGTAAGCCAACCACACTGTTCTATAAATGCTCAGTAAGTATATGAAGAATTATTTGGGTAGACTGAATGCATGGTGTTAAAACAGACATGAAAAATAGTAGCTGCAATGCTGTACCTATCACAAAAGAAGGCAGATTGGATTTTATTATCAGTGTCTTTTTAATTAATAAAAATCTGAGAACTGGGAAGAAAGTAAGAATGCAGACAATAAGTTGAAGAAAATAACCACATTTGTTTGATCATTTATTTAACAAACCTTTAGTAACTGCTTATTATGACTAAAGCAAAATGGTTATGTGTACACATAATATGAATGCAAAGATAGATTTTTAAACTATATATTCATATTATGTTCAATCTAAGGGAAATAATTCCATAAGAAAAATTCAGATATAAAATTTCTCTGAAATACTAGCATAAGAGAAATTGTATCTGCCTACAGAACTCGGGAAAACAGTATCATAAAGTTGAGATTTCAAGGGAGGCCTGAACGAATATTCAAAGATGTGAACATCCATGAACTCAAAGAACAAAGCAAATTATAGGAGCAAGAACAAGCATTTAAAAATGTTACTTTCAAATACTATAGTATTTTAATAGTTTTTGAATTCTTTTAATAATTAGAGAGTAAAGAAGAAGCTTTAAAAGCATTGGCAATGCACCAAAATGCAAGTTTTTAATGACATTTGAATAAATATAAATTATATCTAATAAGCCATGGGGAGGATTGAAGAGCATACCTGTGCAATGCTGAGTGTGTACAAGTGAGAGAATGAGACAAGTGTCTGGAGACAAAGATCAAAGTAAAGAGACCTTTTCCCTGCTCTAAGGTATGAGGAGAAAGACCTGGATGGGGAGCATGACTATGAAGCTACAGTGAAGAAAAGATAACCAGGAGCACAAAGCTTAAACATGTCAATTTCTTTTATATCAAGAAAGAAAGCTATAATCAACTCCATTGAACAAAGCCAGAGTAACTAGTGCAGAGATAGGGGATGGAAAAGACATCTAAATGTGAGTCAATGTGAAGCTGTGTGCTAGATTTGTGGGATGACAAATCAAATCTGAAGTTCCACAATGGAGATAGCCTTGAAGAAAAACAATAGATGGAGAATTTACTACTGATATTAGATAATTTTAGTAAAAGGACCATCAATTCATCAATGTAAGTGTAATTTAAATTGCCTGGTTCAATCATTAGAGAATCATTGTTAATGTAAAGCTTCATTGCATATAATTAGCAAACTGTTACATCTAAATATAGGACTTTATTATTTACAGTATTTTGCTAAAATTATTTTATTTCAAGGGAATTATTACACAGTGCTACTATTCAAGACACGAGTATACCACAGAGCTGTTACTGTCAAGAGTGGACACGATTCTTTATAATTTATAATTTTTATGTGGATCTAATATCATAAGTTCTAGAG
The DNA here is from genome assembly GCF_000001635.26 of Mus musculus. Classification (NCBI taxonomy): domain Eukaryota; kingdom Metazoa; phylum Chordata; class Mammalia; order Rodentia; family Muridae; genus Mus; species Mus musculus. The sequence goes on along the minus strand of NC_000072.6, from coordinate 75,952,142 downwards.
AGTTTTTAAGGGAGGAATGAAAGCAAAATGGAATAGGTTTTCATAGAGTAAGAAAGGTGAGGATCATAACCCTGTCCTTACTTATCTTCCTTCCAAGGCCCCTTGGAATATGATCACTTTCTGTCTTTTACCAGGAATTGTGGTTAAGGCCAATATTTATTCTACAATCAGGAAAGAGATTCCGAACTTAACAGGAACCCTCATTTGACTTGTAGTTTTTGTTAAAAGTAGTGGTATACTGGTATACTCAAGCAGACAAAATACTGAAATCAGTAAAGAAAACATGAGATGTAGATAGAATATAAAGATTCAATAAAGCAACAAAGGAGACTTGTTAACCAGTGAGACCAATACAGAGCACGTTTGCAGTCACTGGTAGAAAAAATGTCAAAATAATTTTTATTTTATCTGCAAAAGATACTTAATTGCTAGTTTTCCATATTTGATAAATATACCAATTATGTCCGTGTCATCACCCATTATGACTTAGAATGAAATGTAATATAAACCACATAAATAACTATGGCAAAATAATGGGCTCCATTTCTTCTACAGAGAAAGCTTCATAAATGTGAAATCCTATATGTAAATTATTTCACAGCCTAAAAATCATAGGAGCTTGGGAGTTATTATTCCAAATAAAAACATAATAATTTATGGAAGTTTAAATTTTTGTAGATTTCTTGAGTTTTAAAATTAAAATTGATCATGATTATTGAGTATAAATATTCAGCTGTGGAGCACTGTATAGTCATTGTTTTGTATACAAAAAAGCATCTGAAGGTTTGTTAGCATGAACCCACAGGAAACACTGCAGTGCTGTTCTAAATGCCTTTGCACAGCACGGAGCTGTGCTAAACATCACTTAGTTATTGCTGATTGTAGAATGAACACAGGAATATAAGAATGTATATTGAGGCAAATCTTTGAATATTATTGTTGGGCTGACAAGTTGGCTCAGCAGATAAAAATCAAAAACAAAGTAAAACAACAACTACATTAATAACTATAAGAAAATACATGTTAGGAAAGTTTGAAACCTGGGTTTCATTATCTGAACACTTAGTACAAGATACTTAACTAACAAATCCTGTCAAGCGACCTCCACAGGTACCCTATAACATGACACACTTATACTCACATAGTCGAAGAACTAAAATGACGTCAAAATTTTATTTTTATTTCTATTGAACACCAATGTTCAAATGATCATAGACACACCATACGTCTTATCCTCACTTCTTACAACCTTCTTCCTCCTTGCCAAAGAAAAAACAGAAAGCAAGATTTTATGAAGAGAGGGACCTGGGGGAATGGGTTCTTTTTTTTTTTAATTTTTAATATTTTTTATTATGTATTTTCCTCAATTACATTTCCAATGCTATCCCAAAAGTCCCCCATACCCTCCCCCCCCCACTTCCCTACCCACCCATTCCCATTTTTTTGGCCCTGGATTTCCCCTGTACTGGGGCATATAAAACTAGTGTGTCCAATGGGCCTCTCTTTCCAGAGATGGCCGACTAGGCCATCTTTTGATACATATGCAGCTAGAGTCAAGAGCTCCGAGGTGCTGGTTAGTTCATAATGTTGTTCCACCTATAGGGTTGCAGATCCCTTTAGCTCCTTGGGTAATTTCTCTAGCTCCTCCATTGGGAGCTCTGTGATCCATCCACTAGCTGACTGTGATCATCCACTTCTGTGTTTGCTAGGCCCCGGCATACTCTCACAAGAGACAGCTATATCTGGGTCCTTTCAGCAAAATCTTGCTAGTGTATGTAATGGTGTCAGCATTTGGAAGCTGATTATGGGGTGGATCCCTGGATATGGCAGTCTCTAGATGGTCCATCCTTTTGTCACAGCTCCTAACTTTGTCTCTGTAACTCCTTCCATGGGTGTTTTGTTCCCATTTCTAAGAAGGGGCACAGTGTCCACACTTTGGTCTTCATTCTTCTTGAGTTCTGATTGAAATGCAAATTGAAAAAATAAATTAGTAGAAGGCAATGAAGAAAGAGAAATGGGAACTGAAAAAGGAAAAATTAATAAAAGGAGAAAAATAATTTTGTTAAAAATTTTATGATTTTACTTATATGTATTCATTGGGGTCTATTCATATGTGTGTAGGTGCACTAGGAAGAAGTGGACATTGGTTCTTCTAAAGACTAAATTATAAACAGTTATGAATTGCTTGTTGTTGGTACAGAGAATCCAACTTTTGTCCTGTAGAATGTGTAGAATGTATTATAAAATATTTGACCATCTGTCCCACCTCAAAACAAACCATCAACAAATTTATTAAAGGAAGAAAAGAAATCAAGAATTGACTTTCATCACCACATGTATTCCACATATGCTCTTCACAATCTCTGCTGTCCAGTCACCATCTACCTATCATGAGATGTGATTCTAGAACTCTATCATGACTCAGGGTATATCTTGATAAAGCACCAAAGTGCGAAGTATATGTTAGCAAGAACATTGATTGGGGGAAAGGCCATTTGAAGATGAAAGTTGTAGATGAAAATCAAAAATCACCTTTTTGGTGTAGAATAAACCTATAAACCTCATTTTAATTGTGTATAATGGCTTGTGAAAAAAATCAGGAACATTCCCATAGAATACTGAAGAAATGGACTCAGTGAAATCATGAGGAGACAAGGTGCAGGAAGAGGGAGATGCAGGTGTTTCCAGAGGCTTCTGAGGCAATAAGTAGTTATAGAATCTAAAATGGTTCATTTTTTGAAGATTACTCTGCCAATCATGTTAGATAGGTCAAACTGAATTTGATATTATAAAGCTTTGATATAGACCATCTGGGAATTATGAAAACCTGAAAAACAGCCTAAGTAGACAGAAAGCTGATGAAGAGAAATAGAACTTAGATTTAAAATTAATGAAATGTGAGAGGAGTTGATTGGATCAACTGACTTGTGCAGTTCTCAAACTTGGCCAGAGAAGTTTCCTTTTGCAGTGTAAAGCTGTTACTATAAGGACTTCCCTATTCCAAGTACTGATAAAAAAATGACTATAGGTGTTTAGCTGTAGATGTGCAATTTATATTAACTGCCCTCCACCCAGGGGTCAGGAATATTGCACATGTGTGGCAAAATATCTGGAAGATCAGGAGGATGGGGAATAGAGCTGTGAAATGTCTTCTAGACATGGCTGATTCATACATCAACTCACAGTGCATATTTTGTATGAATAAGAGTTGTATGAGACTTACAGAGCTTCATGAACATATGCATGCTGGTCTTCTGGGACCTGAACCTTCACTGAGGAGTAATTCGCAGTTGTTGATAGCTGCTGAGGATGGAGAGTCTTATTTTTCTTAGGATGATGCATATGCCATAGTTTACCTATTTGAGGGGGATGACCCCAAACACTTTGGAATATGGTCAGAACTTAAGACGGCTGTTAAAAAGTGGTTTCAAAAGAAGACATGCAATCAGGAAGGGGATTGTGTCTGGGTTCTAAGAGGAGTTACAAGACAGTAATGGGAGTGAATAAAATAAAAATAAATTATGTAGGTGAAGGTTTCCAAAGGATAAATACAAGTATAATATTACAAGTAAAAATAACAAAATATATAAAGCAAACAGGAATATTTGGGAATCACTTAATATCTTGCTTGATATATTTTGGTTGTATGTGGTATTGATATGTGTACATATGTTGAGATGTGAGCTCATTTTGCTGCCCACCATGGCCTCAAGATTATAGATAGAACTCCTCTAGATCTTCTAGTAATGAAGTTACATGTATGAGCCACCAAGCTCAAATTTTTGTTAGTACAGTTTCTCAGTTAAAGTGTTCAATATACTTACTTCATCTAATATATGTGACAAATTAAACACCTATGATAGTCTTTTAGAAACATCTTATCCTTGCCCTTAAATATAATTCTCCCAGATTTAGTGACTAGTTAATTTAGTTATTGAATCCTTCTCAAAAATAAAATCTCAAGTGCAATGGGGCCTAGAGAAATAAGTCTGAAGAAAGAAGAGATACATTATAGGAAAAAAATAATATTTGTCAATGTTGATTATTGATTGAGAAAGAACCAATCCCAGAAAAATGAATTTATTTTGTAAAAGGATTTATTTAATAATTTAAAACTACCTTTTAAATTATGATAGAATTACATTATTTTGTCTTCTGTAGCCTGGATCTAAACTCTCCTATATACTCTTTCTCCCTCTCTTTCAAATTCATGGATCCTTCTTTTTTATTAGTTGTTGATAGACATTGAGAGTGAAGAGGTCAGCTCAGGAACTTGGGAAAATTCCACCAGACCCCTCCCATCTTGGAAGAGAAAGGTCATAGAACACATAGGCACCCCTCCTAATTACATCCCTCACTCCACGGCGGGTGGGGGCGACCTAAAGATGAGGGAAGCCCAGAACATGTAGACACATTCTTCAGGGTGTTTCCCTTGTTATCACTTCTCTAGTGACCAATCAGTTTTAAAGTCACACTGTTCTGCCAGTCATATTGTGTCTAGTTGCTGATGCTTTATTCTGCTCCTGGAAACTGTATAAAAACTCTCCAAACAGGACTTCCAGGGTCGCTGCCTCTCCTTCAGGTGCTGGAAGACCACAATGCACTGGAATAATAAATTCCTCTTGCTTTTGTCTATTCCTGGCTCCACGTGGATCACTCAGAGGGTCCCTAGTAATTAAAATTCCTCAGAGTTTTACAAGAGGACTGAGCCAGGCTGACTCCATGGCAGACTTCAAATTGGCAGTTCAGGAGACTAGGGTTAAGTTTCTGTTTCTCAGAACTTGGCAAGTCAGTTACTGGAAAAAATACAACCTGCAGGCAGGCACTCAATCAGAAGCTGCCCTATCACTTGGCCTGAGAGCAAGTAATGAGTCAGCAACAGTTTCTAGCCCATTCCCGAGTCACTGCAATACAGATTCATATCAACTTTGGGTCTGGATCTGGAATGTCCCCAGAAGCCTAGCCAATCTCAGAGAGACCAAGCTAGCCAGTGAAGATAATGGTCACTTAACCTTCCCTGGAATTCCCCTAATCTGCTTTAAATTGATCTTAAGAGCTACCTGGTCATGTTCATCTTGGTGAATTGTAGACCCCTCCATGCTGTACTTTTGCAGGATAAAACAATCTGCCTTTGTATACTATTTGAGTCTGGTGTATAATTCAGTGACTCATTGGCCCCCCTATTATGTGTGTGTGTGTGTGTGTGTTTTCAGAGATAATCATTTTGTGTTAAATAATTGGTGTGCTCTTCCCTGGAGAAGACTATTTCGGCTACTTTTAGCATTCCTCAGTTGCCTATATTTTTTTATGTAGGCTTGAATCCTTGATTGCTTTTCCATGTCCATATTAGCATGTCTATTGTATCATTCTTGCTTAACTCAGTTTTAGGCAGTCTTGTTGGTGACACCTTTTAAGCATAGCTTTTAATATTTCTAAGAAACACATCCTCACAACAAACTCTTTACTCTGCCTCTTAAAATTTTTTTTGTTTCTTCTTCTACAGTAATCACTGAGCCTTAGGTGCAAGAGTTATAGATATGTCTGTTGTTTCTATGCTCTCATCTTTGCATTTTAGCAGTTAGTGGTTTTCTGTAACAGCCTCTATTGCAAAGAGAAGGTTTAATATAATGGCTGAGGATTATATTTATGCTGTGTATAAGGACAAGTGTTTTAGATATAGCAATGGATTCTGCTTGTTTAGTAAAGTGGTGATTTGAGGCCTCCAACTTAGTTGCATGACTTTTTAACTCTTAATACCTGGCTAGATAGCTAGTACTGGGCATCATTTCTTTCCTGTTGAGTTGATCTCAAGCTTAATTAGAGCATTATTGGTTACCACCAAGGTATGTATAATACTACTCTACCATTAGAGTTTTTGTGCCATGCTGGTCATTGTTGCAGTTTATAGACATCATATCTGTGTAGAATTTTTTTATTGTTGTGGATAGCACTGGGGCTAGTTATAGTTGATGTTAATTCCATTCTCCGGTGAGTGGGTGCAAACAAAGAATGAGTCAGCACTCTGGTGATTTCCTGCAAACCTGCTTCCCACCTTCATTTGTAAAATAAAGGAAAGCTGATGATTGGGCAGATAAAAGGGAAGGTGCAGCAGAAGGTGAGGAGAGAGAAGAAGGAAAAAATGGAAGATGGAGAGGATGCAGAGGAGGAGGAAGAAGAAAAGCTATGCAGAAGCACATGGCCTGGAGAAACCACAAGTTCTAAGGGGTTTCATAAGATGTGATAGGGCATATTTGGCTTGGTGGTTTACTGCAACATGCTATTGGTTACCACCAAGATATGTATAATTCTATTCTACCATTAGAGTTTTTGAGCTATGCTGGTCATTGCCGCAGTTTATAGACATCTTATCTCTGTAGAATTATTGATGAATTTTCTTCCTTTGAAAGTTTCAAGGCATTCTCTAATACCATAAAAAACTTGTCTTCAGACAGGAGAATTTGTGGTGAATTTTAACTCAAAGACCCCTAGACCCTCTGTTTCTATGGTTTCTACTTTAAAACTGTTTTATTTGGGTTAAGTCATTGATTCTACATCTTGCTTCAGCCATTTATTGAGTGCACATAGTAATAATTTTTATCCTTAAATTTTTCATTAGATTCCAATAAGAAACCTTAAGTACTCTTCTGAAATTTAAGAACTCTTCTTATTAGATATTTTCTTCATTTACATTTCAAATGCTATCACCAAAGCCCCATATACCCTCCTCCCCAGCCCTGCTCCCCAACCCACCCACTCCCGCTTTTGTTTTAATGTTTCTTCACCACAATAAATGGAAATTAAGACTGTAAAACTTAGAGTAAGCATTGGAGAAAACAGGAATTTCAATCAAGTGGGCCTCCTTTCTCCAATGGAAGGAAATGAATGGCATCGTCACCTGGAATGCTGAAGTCAAATGGTCTAAAAACATGGTAGTCCTTTGCTTTCCTATTAGGAGCTAGCCTCTACTAAATTTTTCCCCTCATTCTGTGAATTGTTTAGGCCTTAATCCTAGTCTTCTCTTTCAGTGAATAGAACTCATCTTTGTGAAAGAAGCTCCATTTACTTTGTATCTTGGTCAATAGAATCTATCCTTATGCCTATTATATAACCTCCTATTTTTTATTTAATTAGGTATTTTCTTCATTTACATTTCCAATGCTCCCCTACCCACCCACCCCCACTTCTTGGCCTTAGCATTACCCTGTACTGAGGCATATAAAGTTTGCAAGACAAAGGGGCCTCTCTTTCCAATGATGGACTACTAGGCCATCTTCTGATACATATGCAGCTAGAGACACAAACTCTGGCGGTATTTTTAAACCCTACTCCTGTTTCCCATTCAACTGATCAAGTACTTTGCTATAGTGGGGTAATTTGCAATAGAATTTTGACACACATATCATTAAAGCTTTATTATGTTAATTGTCATTTGTAGGGCTGTCCCCCCAAAGTTCTACTGTTTTTAAATATGTAAGAAAATTAAAGGAAGGGATTAGACTCTGGACATGTTTTGATTTAGTCTGTCTCACTAGTTCTTGCTACCCCCAGTTTTCATTCTCACCTCTTGGTAGTTCATTTTCTTGTTGACTTGAAACCTGTAGAGATACCCTCAATATAAAACAATTGTTTTCCTTGTATGTTTTCATCTTCTCCAGTATGTACCAATTAAAGTGGTGCCAACAAAAGATAAAACAATATTGAAGCTTCCAATATATTTTAAAACCAGCATAACAATTTGGATTAGACAATACAAGATATGCATCTCTAAATAAACACAAAAAACCTTGTGTCTTTTAAAAAGTTATTTCTTTATTGAGATTATATTTCTTTAATATGCAAGCTGAGATTTTTCTTTACAGACTGTTTTAATTCTATAAATAAGACTGACTTGTATATGTCTCAATGGCTAATTAAGGACATTGTCAGTTTGCAGAGATAATTTGAATAAACAATTATTTCTGTTGTGTTTAAGTAATATCTTCTATTTTTTCTATAAATTTTTATATGTCTATACACCACATTTTGATCAAGGGCAAAGTTGGATGGAGGCAATGGTAGATAAAAATGATCAAAATAGGATGCATGTCATTATTTTAAAATAAGTACAACAACATGCTGGAATAGTATTAAAATTTGGTGGAATAGTTACATATAAAGTGGCAACCATAGTTTCGGCTGTATCTTTATGCTGATATCCATGCTTTAAGTAAGAATGGAGCTCATCACATGCTAAGAATTTATTCCTTGTAGCACACTGATATTATGTAACTGTTGTATATGCAAAAAAAACAGAAAATAAATTTTAAAATCTTAACATTTCAATAAAATTCAGAAGAAAATGTACAGGTACATACCAAAAATATGATCCACATCATTGAATCAACATTAATATTCCAGGTAAGTTGGAGAGTATTTCTGTTGTTTTTTGAAGCTTGGAAAACTCCAACCTCTCTAAAACTATTGGGAGCTATAAATAAGTGCTGTATTGCTGTAATTCATCTAGATTGGCTTCGTATGTAATAATGAATAGATATTGCTGACAGCCTATGGTATAATTCAACAATCTGTTGAATTTTAATAAGGAAAAGGTGTCATTTGTAGCCTGTTGAAATGACAGCATATAAATCAATATGTGGTATCCTATAAAATCATACCCTATTGATGCATATTGATAAGAATAGCTGTTTTGACAATAAGGGATTAAAAGTGCATTAGCTTTGGACAAGAACAAATTCCAAATAATATTTAAAAGTGTCATTTTTATATACTTAAGAATACAAACTACAAGCAGTACTGCCTTTGAGTTTATACATTTCAGTAACACTGGTAGTTTTAGGTAACACTAGTTCTCCACAAGTTAATACACCAGTCACCATGTTATATAAACTGTATGTGCTTGGAAAAGCCATAACCCTTCATATCAAAGACCAACTCAAAGTAAATTGATGATAATAAATGGGAATAATTAATCATATCACTTCTTTTCAAAAGAGAGGTCTTTCAAACTTGGACAGTGCTGAGTCAGTATATCTGTAATTTGTTACACATGCTTAGAACAAAGTACACACGAGTTGGTCTTCCTTCTTGATTCTCTTCTATCTTGGAAGTTGTACCTTGGGTATTCTAGGTTTCTGGTCTAATATCCACTCATCAGTGAGTGCATATCAAGTGACTTCTTTTGTGATTGGGTTACCTCACTCAGGATGATATCATCCAGATACATCCATTTGCTCAAGAATTTCACAAATTCATTGTTTTTAATAGCTGAGTAGTACTCCATTGTATAAATGTACCATATTTTCTTTATCCATTCCTATGTTGAAGGACATCTGGGTTTGTTCCAGCTTCTGGCTATTATAAATAGGGCTGCTATGAACATAATGGAGTATGTGTCCTTATTACCAGTTGGAACGTCTTCTGGGTATATGCCCAGAAGAGGTATTTATGGATCTAGCGGTAGCACTATGTCCAGTTTTCTGAGGAACTGCCAGACTGATTTCAAGAGTGGTTGTACAAGCTTGCAATCCCACCAATAATGGAGGAGTATTCCTATTTCTCCACATCCTCACCAGTATATGCTGTCACCTGAATTTTTGATTCTAGCCATTCTGACTTGTGTCAGGGTTGTTTTGATTTGCATTTCCCCGATGAGTAAGGATGTTGATCATTTTTTTCAAGTGCTTCTCAGCCCTTTGGTATTCCTCAGTTGAGAATTCTTTGTTTAGCTCTGTACCTCATTTTTTAATGGGGGTTATTAGAATTTCTGGAGTTCAGCTTTTTGAGCTCTTTATATATATTAGATGTTATTCCCCTATCAGATTTAGGATTGGTAAAAATTCTTTCCCAATCTGTTGGTGGCCTTTTTGTCTTACTGACATATCTTTTGCTGTATAGAAGCTTTGCAATTTTATGAGGTCCCATTTGTCAATTCTTGATCTTACAGTACAAGCCATTGCTGTTCTGTTCAGGAATTTTTCCTCTGTGCCCATATCTTTGAGGGTTTTCCCCACTTTCTCCTCTATAAATTTCACTGTCTCTGGTTTTATGTGGAGTTATGTGGTTTATGTTAGACTTGAGCTTTGGTAATAAAATATCCATGGAAGGAGTTGCAGAGACAATTTTGGGCCTAAGAGGAAAGGATGGACCATCCAGACACTACCCCACCTGGGAGTCCATCCCATAATCAGCCACCAAACGCAGACACTATTGCATACACCAGCAAGATTTTGCTGAAGGGACCCTGACATAGCTGTCTCCTGTGAGGCTTTGCCAGTGCCTGGCAAATACAGAAGTGGATGCTCACAGTCATCTATAGGATGAAACACAGGGCCCCCAATGGATGAGCTAGAGAAAGTACCCAAGCAACTGAAGGGGTCTGCAACCCTATAGGTGGAACCACAATATGAACTAACCAGTACCCCCAGAACTCGTGTCTCTAGCTGCATATGGAGCAGAAGATGGCCTTGTTGGCCATCATTGGGAAGAGAGGCCCCTTGGTCTAGTAAACTTTATATGCCCCAATACAGTGAAAAGCCAGAGACAAGAAGTGGGAGTGAGTAGGTAGGGGAGCAAGGTGGGGGGAGGTTATAGGGGACTTTTGGGATAGCATTTGGAATGTAAATGAAGAAAATATCTAATAAATAAACGAACAAAGTATACAATTGTGTTCTCCCTTGTCTATCAGTACTTAGTTCCTATGATATTTTCTAAAGACACAAATAAATTGGGAAATAAAATGGAACAAACTTAGAAACGGTGCAAGTGCTAGAAGGAAAGCAAATCGAATGGATAGAAATGAGAATATTGACTCAAACAGTATTCTGGCACTGTGCGGCATGAGAAAAGGAGAAACTTCAACTGCAAAAGCAGATGTATAGGTGTAGAAGGCAGGAAAGGAAAGGGGAAGACGAAACAATTATATTTATATTTTAAAAATTTAATGAGAAGTAAAATAGCTCAAGGAAAGTACTAATTATAAATGAAAATGATATAAAGAAAAGGAGTTTTACTTTATGATATTGAAAATACATGTACATAAGTATAAATGAACAAAGATAAATAGTACAACTGACTGGAGCAACCAAGCACAGAAATGCTCATGAAACATTTTTCTCACCTTGAGAAGATACTTGAACATTTTTATAACTTATATAATATGTTAAATCACCCAAAACCGAGTTTGCGTAATGTTTCCAGCAAAAATTTATTAAAGAACCGTATTAATATTTTATTCTTATATGTTATATTCCCTAATAGTAAGAATTTCATAATGAAAAGACAAAGAATAACCATAATGTTTCATATCTATTATTCCTATGTCTCTGTGTGATTTGGAGTGACATTTCCCAGCATGTATATATGTGTGTGTGTGTGTGTGTGTGTGTGTGTGTGTGTGTGTAGATGTAGGTATAGGTGTATGTATATGTGTACTTGTACGTGAACTGGTACGGATATATATATATCCTGCATGTGTATGTATAAAGCAAATTTATACCTGGTGCATCCAAGGTCAGGTCAGAAGAGGACATCCAGTCCCCTGGAATTAGAATCACAGACAGTTGTGAGGCACTTTGTGAGTGCTTGGAACTGAATCTGGGACTTCTCAAAGAGCAACTGCTGAACTATCTTTCAAGCTCAAACCTTAGGCAAGTTTTAACAGCGTTAAGAAACTTTGTCAATTAACAATTGCTTATAAATGATGAGAACATTGTCTTTGGAATAATAAGATTCTGTCAATGAGTGAATGAATGAATGAATCAATGAATGAATAAATGAATAAATAAATAATATGATTTAAAGTTTTAGATACAAGAGTTTTCTGAGTTTCAGGAAACAACTTTTTTCCAATAATCATGAGAAAATTTAATCCTAAATTTGGGTGTTTTGAATATTTTCATCTCCTATAATTATCAAATGGTTAAATCAAGACATCAACTATTATTCTAATTTTTACCAGATATCACCATCAATGTTAAAAAGGTAGAAATATAAGGCATCCTTTGTGTAAATACATAAGCATTTTCACTTAATGTTTTTGATAACTACACTTTGAAAGTTTAGCATTTCAGGTGTTTGTGAGTCCATTTGAATATCTGGGAACCAGAAGGCTGGGTGAACAAGATAGATTGTGGCTGGTTTTAAAGGCTTTGGGTCTTTCATAGCACGTGCTAATATTTGTTTCACATTACTCCAAGCTCATGAATACCAATTTTAAACAAGTGAAAGAAGTAACAGTTATATGTAAGCCCAGTGGTTTTGTTGAGTTTTATATATATATATATATATATGTGTGTGTGTGTGTGTGTGTGTGTGTGTGTGTGTGTGTGTGTGTGTGTGTGTGTGTGTGTGTGTTTGGGATGACACCTTTCCTCTACTGTGAGTATCTGCTTCCATTCTCCCTTCCTGGAATTTCTCTGATATTTTTACAAAGATGACAGAGCACAATGGTATACAACTTTTTTCTTTGGTTCAATGGATTTCAAAACATAGGAAGATGTATGAGGCTAAAAATTTATTTGACTTTTCAACTATAAGTTAAAGAATATATGTTACCCAAATCTCATGGTTTCCAAAGGAATTCACAGGTTATTTGACTTAACTGAGAGATTTTGAGATTTGGATGAAGGTAAAGATAGACAAATTTGGATGATAGTTTTAATGATCTGTAGGAATTCAAAAAGTAATTAACAAGTTGTCTTTGCCGCTGTTATATTGCTATGAAGAAGCACTCTTTTTCTCATTTACAAAAAGCATATAATTGAAAGCTTGCTTATAGTTTTAGAGGCTTAGTGCGTTACCATCATAGTGGGGAACATGGCAGGCAGGCTATACATGGTGCTGGAGAAGTAGCAGAGCATTCTATAACCTGATCTATTGGCAGAAGGAAGCAAAAGAGTCTGAGCCTGGTATGGGCCTTTTTAACCTCAAATCCCACACCCAGTGGCATATTTTCTCCAAGAAGACCACCTCATAATCCTTCAAATCTTAACAAAGAGTTCCATTTCCTTTGGTTAAGTATTTAAGTAAATGAGTTTCTCTGATTCAAACTTATTCAAACACAACATGAGTAAATGACAAATTTAAATAATCCAAAAAAGTCTTAATTTTTATTGGAATTTTAATTTAGAATATGGACTTGAGGATTGAGAGTGATTATGTTGATAATGTGCCTCAAATGGTCAAAAAGGATGCCAGAGTATATCAATTTTTGTAACCGATGGTGATAATCCCAAATAGAAGACATACCTGTTTATTGTTATGTTCTGTTGGAACAGTTTAATCACCTACACTGAGTTATATGCACAGGACTGGTATAGTCTTCTTGTAAAAACAAGAAATGGGGATTTCTACATACTGAGCAAAATTCAGTTATTTGAGATCTGTCATTTTTATACTCACTAAAGTAGATAAAATCAATAATAGTCCCAGGGACAGCCACAAGATTTTATGGGTTCAGCTGAAAATAAAATCAAGATATATTTTTCTCAAAAGAAAAATTATGAATAGTGATTCCTTTTCTGAAAGTGTTTGTTGTATATTTTACACTAAAGATGCAAAGAGAGAACACATACAAAGCATTTTTTTCAACTCTATTTTGACATATCAATTAAAAGAACTTACCTTTTGTTGCCCTTTTCTCTGGGGTATGGGAATATCTAAGGTTCCCAGAGCTCTGACCCAGAATCACATCCAGTACACACTAATTACCAAGTAATTGGTTACCCTTCTCACAAAATGCTTTCTGGCCCCAGATGATGAAGTTAATCTTTATTTCTTTCACTCTTGTCACCTCAGCCCACGGAAGATGAGTGCTTCCTTCGTCATTCTTAGTACCTAGAGTTGTGTTGCTTCAGATGCGGAATTTATTGAACCACTTACCCAAATGCTATGCAATACTGACTTTGGGTGGGAATAGTGGTACCCTACTTTGCCTATTCCAAACATTGTTATGTGTACAGCATCTCTAGTGCCATGTCTCTTTTAGTCTTTATTCAGGTCTCTAGGAGGAGTGATCTGGCATGGTGTAATGTCTTCTCATGAAAACATGACCTAATTTGTTTCAGCAAGACAATTACTTCAGGCTTGTGGAAATGTGAGGAGAAAGATTAGACTGGGCCAGCTCTGACTAAGTAGCTGAGAAGTAGTGGTTGGCTGTCTATGCTGGGGACAAATGGACTGATAGGCAATGAACTTCTCAAGACCATAAAACAATGCAACAGAGGCCTTTACCTACAACTCCAGTTAAAAAAATGAAATCATTCATAATTTCAGGAAAATATTAACATTAATATTTTGACAAGAAGTCTGTTCTGCTGCATTTGTGGATAATGTTCAATTATATTTTACATACCTTTCTTCTTAGAGATGCTCTCACTACAGAGAAGATAGCTGCAGAGTATCAATTCATTTTCCAAAGTATTCTGAAGGACACTGGTCTATCAGCACTTTATTTCAGAGGTCATTTCAAAATATACAACTATAATTTTCTCCATTCTTTTGACTGTGTCATTTCTCCTTTTAAGCTTGTTTTTTTAACATTGATGGTTGAAATTGTTTAAGGATTGATTTTAATATATCTGTTGCTAAAGGCATCACATGATAATTGTGAAAGTAAATCACTCTTCTTTCAACTAATACTGATTTCTTCAAGAAGAAATAATTTTCTATATTTCAAATGACATCTAGATATTTCAGATATGACATGGTGACCACAACCATGAACTCCATGTTTTAGTAGCTGAAGTTCATACAGACATCTTATTTTTTAAAGAAACTATGGCTTAGGTTTCATTTTAGTGTGTGCATGTCCAATGCCCCTTTATGAAATACAGCCTTTATTCTGAAGAAGGTCTTATTTGTATTCCCCTATGACTCATGAACCACTATATAGTAAATAATCAGTACTCATATTTAAGTATGAATCAGATGTTTAGATTATTGTACATTTAGCTATATGAGATCTCAAAATAAGTGTATACAAAAACTAAGGTATGGTCTGATGTATCACATTTCTTTGTATTATGATGATTATAGAACCTTAAGTTCTGACTTAAATACATTAGAAAATTTTTCTCTTTGGTAAAAAGGACAGAAAGAGAATCAGGATTTGGGGAGCTTGATACCCTTCATCATCTGTTTCCTCTGACAAGGTATGGCTCCTGCTTCTGTGAGTTCTTCTGAACTACTTTTTAAGTTGATATTTTTCAGTCTGAGAGCATTCTCTGTTTGCCTTTATGGGCCAGAAAAGGTTATGTATCCGGTTGACTAAATGGCAGTCTCAAAGGTTGTGGAACCCCTAATGCAAACTGTACAAATGTTTGCCCATATTCTTAAATCTTTGTATTTAGTCAATTGAGCCTAGTCTCTGCTTGGGGATAATAGAGTCTCTGTGGTCAGGTGTATCTCTTACAATTGTTGGACAAGCCAGGGTATTCTCTTCACTCCTCACTGCATTACCTTCATCTAGCATCCATCAAAATGACACTACTTTGGTTTTAATTCATCAACTAACTAAATACATATATATGGATGAGAAAACTCTTAATAATATGCAATGGTTCTCATAAAAATATCAAAAAGATTAATTATTATATTATCATTCATTTTCATGAAAATGATGGTTAAAAATAAGAGTAAGAACGTAATTCAGCAAAGTCAGTCAGTCTAGATATTCACACACGTTTATAATGCCCTTTTCTTAAGAGTAGTAATTGCTACTTTTTTTGCTCCTAATTCAAGTCTCATTAAAACCCCACCATCACAGTGAAACATTATTTAATTAACTCCATCTGACCTTGACCATGTCTCTGCATTACTTCACTTCTTGTAGTTTCAGTTTTTTCATTTAAAATGCTTTGAACTCATTTGTGCCATATTTAATATTATCTAATACTCCAGTATTTGGCATATAAGACATGTAGTTTGGATCTCATTTATCATGGGTCTGATATTATAAAGTGGTTTATATAAATTATTCCAATTATCATAACAAATGAGTGGCATTGTAACTTGGGGAATTTATTTTTTTAGACTGTATATTGCTATAACTATCAAGAAAACTTTTGACTTTTTAAACTTTTGTAGGTTCATGCATGTGTTTGGACACATGTAGGTCGGTTTGCACATACTTGTGTACATATGTGTATTTGGAAGCTCAGGAGGAAGGCAAGAATCAGCCTAGGTTGCTACTAGTGCACCTTATTCACTGAGGCAGTCTTTCAATCAAGCTAAGAGCTTGATAATTAGCTGATATTGCTAGTTTTCTTGCTCTGGAGATGCCTTATCTCCTTGCTCTTAGGCTGAAATTACAAATTGGCCTTGATGCCTAATTGACATTGAGATGGGGTTCTGGAGATTTGAACTCTGTTCATCATTGCATTCAAATGTTTCAACTGCTGAGTCACCTCCACAGCTTCCATCAAATCAACCTGACAAACTAACCCTATTTTAGTAAAACAGAAACTATTCACTCAAAAGCTTTTAAGGGACCTTGTTGTTTGTATTTTTCTATCACAACAGGTATTTTATAGGTAATCTAAAAAAACTAAATTTTAAAAAATGAATTATTGTATCTTTATTTTTCTTTGCTAGTTTCTTCTAAAGGCAAACAAATGTGAGTCTCACTTGCTATCAAAATGCTGTATACCTTTGTTGTAGGTGTGGGCTAAGATTTGAAGAGTATCTGCTGAGATTTCTCATCGTAGAACAAAGAACTGGACTGATGGTACATATATAATGGATGTGGTTTATTAATGAGAATACTACTAAGAATAGACCTGGTCCAGAGAGCTGGGAAAGCAAGAAAATTTTACCGCCTGTCAAATACAAGCATGTTGTGCCTTTACATGAAATTTACATGGCACCATCCTCCAGGGCTTCATGACTAAAGCATTTTTGTTGAAGAATCTTCTCCTTTTAAAAGTACTGACAGGAATAGAGGTTTCCAATGTTTCTACAAACAGACTTCTTTTACTTGTTGACTTTGGTGCCTTTTTTATGCCCTAATCTCTTTCCACACCATGAGCTAGCTCTTTATAAAAGAAGGGCCATAGATTTGTGAAATGGGAAAATGTTTTGAAACTCAATTTTCTGGGTTCCTATAAAGATGAATCATTAGATTAATGTCAAAATAAAATTGTTTAAGGGCAAAGACGACACTATATGTCACAAAGATATCAAGAGAGGGGATTTTATTATTGAATAGTGAACAGAATCCAAAACCAAACTTCTTCCTTAAGGAAAAATAATTCTATTCTCATTCCATGTAGTGAATTTTAAACAGGCTATAGGCAAATCATATTCACATGGTCTGAAAAGTGTTTTGAATACAAAAGTAGGAAAATAACTAATCCAAGTATAAAGGGAAAAAAAATTGATTCCTGGTCTTTGTAGTGTCTCAGTGGAGAAAAAAGTTGAAGGGATAATAGAAAAAGAATTAGAATCTTCTTATTAGCTTTTCTGTCCTGTTGATGACCGAACACACAAGACTCAACAGTTGCTCTGAAGGCCTACAAATGGAGTACTACTCAGCTATTAAAAAGAATGAATTTATGAAATTCCTAGGCAAATGGATGGACCTGGAGGGCATCATCCTGAGTGAGGTAATCCAATCACAAAAGAACTCATGTGATATGTACTCACTGATAAGTGGATATTATCCCAGAAACTTAGAATACCCAAGATATAAGATACAATTTGCGAAACACATGAAACTCAAGAAGAACGAAGACCAAAGTGGATACTTTGCCCCTTCTTAGAATTGGGAACAAAACACCCATGGAAGGAATAACAGAGACAAAGTTTGGAGCTGAGAGGAAAGGATGGACCCATTAGAGACTGCCATACCCGGGGATCCATCCCATAATCAGCCTTCAAACGCTGACATTATTGCATACACCAGCAAGATTTTGCTGAAAGGACAATGATATAGCTGTCTCATGTGAGACTATGCTATGGCCTAGCAAATACAGAAGTGGATGCTCACAGTCAGCTATTGGATGGACCACAGGGCCCCCTATGGAGGAGCTAGAGAAAGTACCCAAGGATCTGGGAGGATCTGCAACCCTATAGGTGGAACAACAATATGAACTAACCAGTATACCCCGGAGTTAGTGTCTAGCTGCATATGTATCAGAAGATGGCCTAGTTGGCCATCAGTGGAAAGAGAGGCCCATTGGTCGTGCAAACTTTATATGCCTTGGTACAGGGTAACGCCAGGGCCAAGAAGTGGGAGTGGGTGGGTGGGGGAGAGGTGTGGGGGACATTTGGGATAGCATTGGAAATGTAAATGAAATAAATACCTAATTAAAAAAAAGAAAAAAATAATAATGTATCCTAATAACAATGAAAGTATCTGATGTTAATTATATCAATGTTGTTATAAATGCACATTATAATCTACATTTTTATTGACATTGTTTTTATGAGATGGTAGTATGATAATTCTTTATTTTATATATTAAAATATGAAAAAATGTGTATAGTAAATGGATCTATGTTTATAGTATGAAATTTGTAATTTATGTTATTTTCCAAAGCCACATAACTAGAATGTGGTTAAAATACCATTCTAATAAATGTAATTTAATCTGTATTATGAATAGTGCAGCATGAGCAGCTTCTAACTCAGTACATTATATTATTGAATATATGTGTGGAATCTATAATGTGTCTTGCATACTATCTAAGGAAAATGAAATCAAAATATGTGAATTTTTACTGGTTTAAATATAATGAAACTTAGAAAGCAATTTTATAGTTCGTCATATATACTTAATATTTTTGGTTGTTTGAATTAAACCATTCAAATTCAAGCCTTAGTATCTTATTTATGACCGCAAACTGTCTTAATAGGTGACTATTCAAAAATAGGCTCCACAAAGGAGAATTTTGAGGCTGAGAAAAGTAGTGTTTTTCTATGAGTCCATAGCAATTCAAGGATTTGTCTATCTAAGAATTTCTTAGGAGGAGGCAGGCTAATATTTCAGTAACACCTAGAACCTAATTCTAAGCAGTGAAGTGCAATATAGATGAGTCATTGAGTGCCTACACTTTCAGCTCTATGCTTTAGTAATTAGTAATGATAAACAAGCAAAATAAATTATATCAAGACAGAACCAGTATGTAACCCTTTTAATTTATTAGTGTAAACATTTTATTTTTCAATTATAGTGCTTTGGATATGTTGTTTAAACAAAAGTAAATTTATAAGCATGGCCAGTTGTCTGTGATAAAGAATATCTTGGCAGAGTATAGCACAATCAAGCAAGCAGCCCGAAGGATATCTAGGTATCAAAATGTTACCAATGGTTTGCCCAGGTTTTTGATAGGATTTAATTGAATTTAAGCAACATAAAAAAGACAAGTTTTCTGCTTCTATGTTATGCTATCACATAAGATCAGCAAAATGAATTTTGCCACTAAAAAGAGCTTGGGTTATATTAGAGATAGTAAAATTGATTGAAGAGGGACAATATGCAAATTGGGAAAATAAAGACCAAAGGCATGTGAAAGGCTAGAAAGCAACCTGCCTTTGTCTCTCAAAGGTTCACATACTTGCTGGGAAATTGTTCTTCTGGCACTTTGTATTTTCTTCTTAGCACATATCACCTTTCACCTAAATCCTTCAGAGTATGCTTAGAATTAAGTGAAGCATTAGCATGTTCATCTATGTGAAATTCTTCCATAAATGTTGCCTCCGGCAGTCATTTAGCCAAATTCGATATGGAGAACACATTGACATTGTAAAGGTTAATGACCCAATAATTACCAATACTCATTTTCAGAAAATGACTTTAGTTTTTACTTCATAGAACAAGAGGAGCAACAATTTGCTCAGAGGTCTTCAGTATCTAGGAGAAGTATTGTTAATTTTTTAATATATGCAGAATGTTAAGTTTTTCTTAATAACACAAGAACATTCTGAAAAAATATGAATAGCAGAACGGGCATTGCTTTCCATGCTGAGCAGATAAGGGTTAAATGAGACAGGGTATATTTCCTGGTTGGAAAATGCCCAAGCAGGTACAAGTACTTGTTATTGACAGTGTGTGGTGACAGGTGGCATATCTATATTTTGGATTAAAAAAGTGAAGATATTCAGGAAGATGGAGCAGGAGCTAAGAATAAATATTCAGAATCTCATATGCTACACAAGCAATTCATTAAACATATAAGTAAAATAACTATAAAATGGTATATTGTGTATAAATGTTAACAGATTTGATTTGTGGGTGTTCATATTTAGTCAAGGATAAATTCATTACTAATATTGATCTTCAGTATAAAAAGGTCAGCTTTACCATTGGAGTTCTCTGTACATCAGGTTTTCATTTCATTCTATGCATCTCACTTAATAGTTTCCTCCATTGTGTTGTCTACAGTGCATGGAACACATATTACTGTCACAGCAGAATATGAAAAGCATAGGAGTGTAACGCCCAAGGGTCAGAGGTACCAAGTAGCTGGGAAGCTACAGAGGTGAAAATGTTGTGATGACATTAAATTCTAGTTTTCTGCTTCTCTTATCCTTTCATTAATGTTAAAATTTACTCTCATAAATACCACAAAGCATAGCAAGAACAGTTTTGTTAGAAACTTCATCCATTAGTCCAGGGGTTTCATTATATATCTGTTGGTGAAGAATCTACCCTCAATCCTTCAAATAGCTAAAAAGAATCAACAGAAAATGGGAATGCCATTTGTTTCAGGAACAGGGAGCTGGACACCATCTGAATTCAGCAAAACATAAGTAGGAGCAAGGAGCAATGGGAGACCACAGAAAAGTTTGTAAAGTTGCCACTTATTCCACAAGAGACTCACAAAGTAGAACCCAGTGAATTCTAGAGATGGCAGGTAAGGTGATAAAAATGGTTAGAGGTACTCTGTCTCCTCACTTAGCTTTGTCCTCATGAACAAGTGAGCAAACTACTTCAAAACTGGACAAAGTCAGTAGGAAATTAGTTGACAAAAGAGACTAGAACAGAATTATTCCCGTCGAAAAGAACTGCAGGGACAAAAAGGGAGAAGAGACTGAGGGAAAAGAGGCCAAGTGACCCACACCAACTTGGGATCCATCTCAAGGAGAGGATCCAAGGCCAGACACTATTACTGATGTCATGCTGTGCTTACAGACAGGAGCCTAGCATAGTTGTCCTCCTAGAGGCACAACAAGCAGCTCAATGAGACAGATGGTGATACTTACACCCAACCAATCGACTGTAGTTGGGAACTATTTTGGTTGAATTAGGGAAAGGCTAGAGGAAGAAGAGAAAGAGGACTACCCCACAGGAAGAACAGAAATCTCAACTAACCTGGGCCCCTGAGATCTCTCAGACAACATAGACTAGCTGGTCTGATTCTCCTAATACATATACAGTAGAGGACTGCCTGGTCCAGCCTCAGTGAGAGAAGAGGCAAGAGACTTGAGGTCCTGGGGATCAGGGAAGCCTGATTTGGGGGGCAGGGCATCCTCTTGGAGACATGGTGGAGGAAGAATTGGATGAGGAACTGTGAGAGTGCAGACCATACTGGAGGTAATGACTGGAGTGTAAAAAATTAATTAATTAATCAATCAATTAATTAATTAAAAGAAATAAAGAGCCTAGAAGAATAAATGTTTCCCACTTGGGCTTTCAGATAATAGTAGATTTCATAGCATAGTACTGAGTATAGCAAGATGGAACTATATCTACATTCAAATATAATAATACATGAAACAATAACAAGAAAACCTGTAAATCATAACCTGTATGTCGATCTTTTTAAATATATATTTATTAGATATTTTCTTTATTTACATTTCAAACTTTATCCTCATTTCTGATTTCCCCTCTGAAAATCCCTTATCCCCTCCCCCTTCCCCCTGATCCACAGCCCACTCACTCTGCTTCCTGGCCCTGGCATTCCCCTACACTGGGGCATAAAACCTTCACAAGACCAAGGGCCTCTCCTCCCACTGATGGTCGAATAGACCATCCTCTATCTATCTCCCACTACTTGGGAGGAGAGGCTCACTAATTTTTACAAATTTAAGTTTTCATGACCAAAATATCATATAACTAGGAAATGAAAGGATTTTATTTTTATAAAAGAACAATAAAAGCCATTATACGTAGATCTGAACAATAGGAGGTTTAAAGTGGTTTTTAAGATTGGAAAATCACAATGCAGCTAGTTAGATAAGTGTACCAGCTGATTTTATGTGTCCACTTGACACAGCTGGAGTTATAATAGAGAAAGGAGCCTCCCTTGAGGAAATGCCTTCATGAGATACAGCTGTAAGACATTGTCTCAATTATTGATCAAGGGTGAGAGGGTCCAGCCCATTGTGGGTGGTGCCATCCCTGGGCTGGTAGTCCTGGGTTCTATAAAAAAGCAAGTTGAGCAAGCAAGGGGAAGTAATCCAGTAAGTAACATCCCTCTATATCCTCTGCATCAGCTCCTGCTTCTTGACCTGTTTGAGTTCTAGCCCCGACTTCTTTGCTGATGAAGAGCAATTTATTATTTTGCTTTCTCCCTTTCAATAAAAAATGCATCCTAGAGAAAGTATCCAAGGAGCTAAAGAGGTCTGCAAACCTGTAGGTGTAACATTATGAACTAACCAGTACCCCGGAGCTCTTGACTCTAGCTGCATATGTATCAAAAGATGGCCTAGTCAGCCATCACTGGAAAGAGATGCCCATTGGACAGGCAAACTTTATATGCCCCAGTACAGGGGAACGCCAAGGCCAAAAAACGGGAATGGGTGGGTAGGGGAGTGGGGGGGAGGGTGTGGGGGACTTTTGGGATAGCATTGGAAATGTAATTGAGGAAAATACGTAATAAAAATGCATCCTAACCATAGTGCATAGAGAGTGGAGAGATAAACAATTAATATATATGAATATGAGTATTAGTCCACTCTTAAGCTCCCTGAAATGAGAGAGCCCCTCCATTCTGGAGGGGAGCAATTATTTTTCTTCATGTTCTCCACTTGCATGTGTGCATGCTGTCTACTGGCTCAAAATCAGATTTTCCATATCTTTATTATTTGTTATGAATCTTCATTGAATTATGAAGAAGGTGATGCATTTTTAAGGTGCAAAAAGTTATTTTTTAATGAAAAAGTTGTTTCTTCGTTGATATCCTCATATTTACATTTTAATGGTTTGGGAAATAACTTGCACAAATTATTTTACTCAAAGGGTTCAGAATGTGTACTTACTGAGCATTTAATGTGTTTATATTTGCTATTGGTGTTTAAACACTAAATGAGAGGAAGTTAAATACATTCTATCTGCTCAGAGCACAGTCAGAAAGACTTTATTTAGCAAGCTATCAATATTCACAAAGGTATCTGGTGGTCAACAATTGATAATGTCAAGATTTACCATGGAAATGGCAGTCTTCTAGAGCAGACTCCACATGCTTCAATACAGGAAACTTAACAGAACATTATAACCCTATTTCTTCCCAAAGGTTCTGCCCTCAAGAAAGAAAATTAAAATAATATCACAAAAATTGTCCAAGAGCATGTAATTCTAGTATTCTAGAGGGTGAAGCAGAAGGATGGGGCACATACTGAGCTCATGGCCAATCTGAGATGCTTACTGAAATTCTGTATCTAACAAACAAACCAAACCATATAAAATTATCTTGGATTAAAAAAAAATGGCTCAGTGGAAAAAGCCATTTTTTGGCCAGCTTGAGAGTTTGAGCCAAATCCCTGGTTTGCATCCATGGTAGAAGCAGAGGCAGAGAGAACCAACTACTGCAAACTGTCCACTGACTTCTACATGTTTGTCTTGGCATCAGCACACGCATGCACACATGCACGCACTCATGCATACCCCTCCACATATACATGCATAAAACTGAAACAAATATCATATGAGTATAATTTGAGTCAGATTAAAACTCTGTTAATCATGCTTAAAAATTTATGTTTTAGTTAATATTAATTAAATAAAGCTCTAAGTGTGCCACTAAACATTTCATGACACTAAAACTTTCCTGAGAATGTCTGCCCTAGGACTTCCCAAATACAAGGACCATGAAGGTTGTGTCTGTGAGTGAAGGTTTCAGATCCGTCATTTTCTTCACCAAAGGTGTTCATTTCACGAATATCATCAATCAACTCCTCTTTCTCCTGTCATGTCCACATCATTCATGCCAGTCAGTATCTATGCAATACCTGTTAACACAGTCAGGCTAATCAAGTGAATGAAGATGTGTGTCAAATCAACGATTTACTCCTAGTCATGTAGACAAGAAAATTTGTGGGTCAAATTAATACGTTACTCTTCAAAACACTGCAGATCTGGCATAAAGATTGAACCCTCCAACTTTTGTTAACGTCTTAAGGAAATGTTAACTTCAGTCACATTGAGATTTGGGTCAATTTGTCTTCCACTTATAGTTCCTTATATTCCTGTATGCTCTCTTTAACTTCTGTGGAAACTGAATAGAGCTCTTGTTCATTTGTTAGTTGCTGTTTTGTTTAAAAAGAAACTCTTCTCAAAATTAGAGCTGGAATGGTGGATTAGGGATTGAAAATACTATCTACTCTTCCAGAAAAGTTTGGTTCAGTTCTCAGCATTCATGTGATCACAGCTGCCAGAATGTCTAGTCCCAGGGGATTCAATACATTTTTCTTGCCTCTGGCATCAAGCATGCACATTATACATAGACATATATGCAGGCAAAACACTCATAAATATGAAATAAAAAGTAACTGCTTCAAGTTGAAGTTTTATTTATAGTACCTTCTGTGTGTAAAGCTGGATTTGTGGATAGATACAGCTTAAAATTGTTTTTATCATGAAGTTTTTTCTTTACTTATGTTTGAAACTTTTGCTGAGTTGGGAGAATGGGCTGGCTTCTCAAGCCTCTTCGAGTTTATAAGTCATCCAGACCCCTTTGTCTTTACAAGTCTTCAGTAAACAGTCAGGCATTATTCTAACATGCATGTCCTTTACTTGTTCTTTTTCTGTTTCATCTTTTAATATTATTTCTTGGTTCTGTAGACTTAGTGTTTTGATTGTTATGTGTTGTGAGAAATTTTCTTTCTAGCACTGTCTCTTTGGTATTCTGTATGTTCCTTGTATATTCATAGGCTATTTCTGTGGGTTAGGAAGTTTTTTTCTTCTGTGATTTTGTTCAAAATATTTTCTTTGCCTTTGACCTAGCATTTTGCTATTCCCATTAATCCTATTATTATTAGATTTGGTCTCTTCACAGTGTCTTAGATTTCTTGCATGCTTTCATGTCTGGCTCTTTTTAGACTTAAAATTTTATTTGATAAAATAAATAATGGATGTTTCCATTCCTTCTGTGTTGAAAATAAAAATTAGAATGTATCCATTCTTCTGTGTTGTCTTTAATGTCTGAGATTCTCTCTTCCATCTCTCATATGGTGTTGATGATGCTTACTTACCCCTGAGGTTTTCTTTGACTTTCTTTTTCTTTTCCTTTCCTTTCCTTTCCTTTCCTTTCCTTTCCTTTCCTTTCCTTTCCTTTCCTTTCCTTTCCTTTCCTTTCCTTTTCTTTTCTTTTCTTTCTTTCTTTCTTTCTTTCTTTCTTTCTTTCTTTTGGCTTTCATGTGATTTTTTAATTAGATATTTTATTTACATTTCAAATGTTATCCACTTTCCTGGTTTCTCCTCCAAAACCCCCTATCCCCTCCCCCTCTCCCTGTTACCAACCTACCCACTCCTGCTTCCTGGCCCTGGCATTCCCCTATACTGGGTCACAGAGCCTTCACAGGACCAAGGGCCTCTATTGATGCTAGATAAGGACATCCTCTGCTACATATGCAGCTGCAGCCATGGGTCCCTCCATGTGTACTCTGGTTTGTGGTTAAATCCCTGGGAGCTCTGGGGTACTGTTTGGTTCATAGTGTTGATCCTTCTATGGGGCTGCAAAAGCCTTCTGCTCTTTTTTTTTTCCTCTTTAGTTACTCCATTGGGAACCCTGTCCTCAGTACAGTAGTTGACTGAAAATATCCACCTCTGTGTTTGTCAGGCACTGATAGAGCCCCTCAGGAGACAGGTATATCAGTTTCCAGTCAGCAAACAATTGTTAGCATCTACAGTTTTCTGGATTTGGTGACTGTTCATGTGATATATCCACAGGTGGGGCAGTCTCTGGATCACATACCCTTCAGTCTCTGTCCCACATTTTTCTCTGTAACTACTCCCATAGGTATTTTGGTTCCCTCTTCTAAGAAGGACTGAAGTACACTGGTACAACGGTACAATATGTAAAACATATGAAACTGAAGAAGAACGAAGACCAAAGTGTGGACACTTTGTTCATTCTTAGAATTGGAAACAATCACCCATGGAAGGAGTTACAGAGACAAAGTTTGGAGCTGAGACAAAAGGATGGTCCATCTAGAGACTGCCATATCCAGGGATCCCTCCCATAATTAGCCTCCAAACGATGACACCATTGCATACACTAGCAAGCCTTTGTTGCAAGGACGGTGATATAGCTGTCCCTTGTGAGACTAGGCCGGGGCTTAGCAAACACAGAAGTGGATGCTCACAGTCAACTATTGGATGGATCACAGGGCCCCCAATGGAGGAGCTAGAGAAAGTATCCAAGGAGCTAAAGAGATCTGCAACCCTATCAGAGGAACAACATTATGAACTAACCAGTTCCCCAGAGCTCTTGACTCTAGCTGCATATGTATCAAAAGATGACCTAGTCGGCCATCACTGGAAAGAGAGGCCCATTGGTCAGGCAAACGTTATATGCCCCAGTACAGGGGAATGCCAGGACCAAAAAATGGTAATGGGTGGGTAAGGGAGTGTGGGGGGGGACTTTTGGGATAGCATTGGAAATATAATTGAAGAAAATACGTAATTAAAAAAAAAGGAAAAAAAAAAGAAATCAGTTTGGCAGTTGCTCAGAAAACTGGAAATAGGGAGGGCCCAGCAATACCACTCCTGGGCATATACTCAGAAGATGCTCCAACATGTAATAAGGAAACATGCTCCACTATGTTCATAGCAGCCTTATTTATAATAGCCAGAAGCTAGAAAGAACCCAGATGTACTTCAACAGAGGAATGGATACGTGAAATGTGGTTCATTTACACAATGGAGTACTACATAGATATTAAAAACAATGAATTTATGAAATTCTTAGGCAAATGGATGGAAGCAGAAAATATCATTCTGAGTGAGGCATCCCAATATCAAAAGAACACACATGATATGCACTCACTGGTAAGTGGATATTAACCTAGATGCCCGGAATACCCAAGATCCAATTCACAGGCCACATGAAGGTCAAGAAAAAGGAAGACAAAAGTGTGGATTGACTTCTTAAAATATTAATTTTCAGACTTATTTCAGATTGTGTTTTCTTTTCTTTTTTAAATATTTTTTTATTTGATTTACATTCCAATATCAGCACCCCCTCTCCTCCTTAGTATCCTCCACACAAATCCTCCTCTTATTCCCCTCCCCACTTCTCTAAAACAAGTAGAGCCCCCACATACATCAAGTCACTTAAGATATAGCTGCATCTCTCCCACTGAGGCTGGAAAAGGCATCTCAGTTGGAAGAATATGATCCACAGGTAGACAAAAGATTCAGGGACAGTCCCACACCTGAT